>NC_079189.1:202214770-202814770 GCF_029499605.1 Hyla sarda
GAGGCACCGGGTGAAGCTACAGGAGGCAGTTCCATTTTTTTTTTTTTTATAAATGCTGGCATGCTGGGCAGATATATCTGGGTAGATATATCCTGGATACCCCCTTTAAGAGGACTTCTTACCAGAATTAAAATATCTCTGGCCATGAAACCTATATGAAGCTTACAAAATCTTGATTCAAAGAGTATAATTCCAGACAGCAATATATATGTCATGCTTCTTTCAAATGAGAAAGAACAAAGGAAGTCTGTAACTCTCAGATTCCAAGTTGAAAATGTTCCTGGGTTTCTCTGTCATGCAAACCACTTGCTGACCTAAATGCCAAATGAGATTCTCCATTTGTTAAGACCATTAACATTTCATATGAGGTTATATATATATATATATATATTTTGCTCAAAAAATAAGGGGAACATTTAGCACAATGTAACTCCAAGACAATCCACTCAGGAAGCAACACTGATTGACAATCAATTTCACATGCTGTTGTGCAAATGGAACAGACAACAGGTGGAAATTATAGGCAATAAACAAGACACCCCCAATAAAGGAGTGGTTATGCCTGTGGTGACCACAGACCACTTCTCAGTTCCTATGCTTCCTGGCTGATATTTTGAATGCTGCCGGTGCTTTCACTCTAGTGGTAGCATGAGATGGAGTCTACAACCCACACAAGTGGCTCAGGTAGTGCAGCTCATCCAGGATGGCACATCAATGCAAGCTGTGGCAAGAAGGTTTGCGGTGTCTGTCAGCGTAGTGTTCAGAGCATGAAAGCGCTACCAGGAGACAGGCCAGTACATCAGGAGACGTGGAGGAGGCCGTAGGAGGGCAACAACCCAGCAGCAGGACCGCTACCTCCGCCTTTGTGCAAGGAGGAGCACTGCCAGAGCCCTGAAAATGACCTCCAGCAGGCCACAAATGTGCATGTGTCCACTCAAACGGGCAGAAATGGACTTCATGAGGGTGGTATGAGGGCCCGACGTCCACAGGTGGGGGGCTTGTGCTTACAGCCCAACACCGAGCAGAACGTTTGGCATTTGCCAGAGAACACAAGGATTGGCAAATTCCCCACTGGCACCCTGTGCTCTTCAAAGATGAAAGCATGTTCACACTAAGCACATGTGACAGACTTGACAGAGTCTGGAGAGGCCATGGAGAACGTTCTGCTGCCTGCAACATCCTCCAGCATGACCGATTTGGCAGTGGATCAGTAATGGTGTGGGGTGGCATTTCTTTGGGGGCCAAACAGCCCTCCGTGTGCTTGCCAGAGGTAACCTAACTGCCATTAGGTACCGAGATGAGATCCTCAGACCCCTTGTGAGACCATATGCTGGTGCGGTTGGCATTGGGTTCCTCCTAATGCAAGACAATGCTAGACCTCATGTCGCTGGAATGTGTCAGCAGTTCCTGCAAGAGGAATGCATTGATGCTATGGACTGGCCTGCCCATTCCCCAGACCTGAATCCGATTGAGCAAGTCTGGGACATCATGTCTCACACCATCCACAAACGCCACATTGTACCAAAGACTGTCCAGGAGTTGGTGAATGCTTTAGTCCAGGTCTGGCAGGACATCCCTTTACCAACCTCATCAGGAGCATGCCCAGGCAGTGTGGAGAGGTCATCCGGGCACGTGTAGGCCACACACACTACTGTGCTTCATTTTGATTGTTTTAAGGACATTACATCAAAGTTGGATCAGCCTCTAGTGTGGTTTTCCACTTGGATTTTGAGTGTGACTCCATATCTAGACCTCCATGGGTTGATAAGTTTGATTTACACTGATCATTTTATGTGATTTTGTTGTCAGCACATTCATCTATGTAAAAACGAAAGCATTTCATATGATTAGTTTATTTATTCATATCTAGGATGTGTTATCTTAGTGCTCCCTTAATTTTTTTGAGCAGTGTGTGTATATATGCCCAAATGTCAGATAAGGATATATAAGCATTTGTGCTTTGTGCTGTTTATTTCCTTTGTATTGTAACAGAGTGACTGTGTACATTATCTTTACTGTGGTGGGAACACATGTGCTGTTGCCTGTACCCTGATCTTACTCATGACAGTCTTATGACATCACTGTGTGCATCATCCTACAGTAATACAATATGTTTATTAGAGGTGCACCGCAATGGAAATTTCAGAACCAAAACGAAACCGAAATAAAAAAAAAAATGTCCGGACGAAACAGATACCGAAAATGACTTCTCCCCGTCTTCTCATTAGATTAGATTCCCCCACATTAGGTCGGGAGTTCCCCCACAATAGTAGGCAGCTCCCCCACAATAGTAGGCAGCTCCCCCACAATAGTAGGCAGCTCCCCCACAATAGTAGGCAGCTCCCCCACAATAGTAGGCAGCTCCCCCACAATAGTAGGCAGCTCCCCCACAACAGTAGGCAGGTTCCCAAATTAGGTCAGCATTTCCCCCACAATAGTAGGCAGGTTCCCAACATTAGTAGGCAGCTCCCCCCAACAATAGTAGGCAGTTCCCACACAATATTAGGCAGCTCCCCCCAACAATATTAGGCAGCTCCCCCCACATTTTTAGGCAGCTCCCCCCCACATTAGGTCAGCAGTTCCCCCACAATAGTAGGCAGGTTCCTCACAATAGTAGGCAGCTCCCCCACATTAGGTCAGCATTTCCCCCACAACAATAGTAGGCAGTTCCCACACAATATTAGGCAGCTCCCCCCCACATTAGGTCAGCAGTTCCCCCACAATAGTAGGCAGGTTCCCCACAATAGTAGGCAGGTTCCCCACAATAGTAGGCAGGTCCCCCACAATATTAGGCAGCTCCCCCCACAATATTAGGCAGCTCCCCCCACAATATTAGGCAGCTCCCCCCAACAATATTAGGCAGCTCCCCCCAACAATATTAGGCAGCTCCCCCCAACAATATTAGGCAGCTCCCCCAACAATATTAGGCAGCTCCCCCCAACAATATTAGGCAGCCCCCCCCAACAATATTAGGCAGCTCCCCCCAACAATATTAGGCAGCTCCCCCCCAACAATATTAGGCAGCTCCCCCCACAATATTAGGCAGCTCCCCCCACAATATTAGGCAGCTCCCCCCACAATATTAGGCAGCTCCCCCCAACAATATTAGGCAGCTCCCCCCAACAATATTAGGCAGCTCCCCCCAATAATATTAGGCAGCTCCCCCCAACAATATTAGGCAGCTCCCCCCCCCCACAATATTAGGCAGCTCCCCCCCCCCCCCCACAATATCAGGCAGCTCCCCCAGCAATATTTGGCAGCTCCCCCCCACCCACAATATTAGGCAGCTCCCCCCCTCTCACAATATTAGGCAGCTCCCCCCAACAATATTAGGCAGCTCCCCCCCACATTAGGTCAGCAGTTCCCCCACTCCACAGACATACAGCTTCCAGCCATATACAGTGTATGGCTGGAGGCTGTATGTCTGTACTGCTGCCCCCACAGTGTTCCGGTCACCGCTCCTCCGGCCCGGGGTCACATCTACTGCTATGGCCTATGGACCATAGCAGTAGGTGCCGGGACCGGAGGACCGGGGAGCAGCAGAGAGCACTGTGGTTAGACTGAAAAGTACTGATAAGTACTGGAAGGATTAAGATTTTTTAATAGAAGTAATTTACAAATCTTGTACGGTACTGGAATAGTCAGTCCAACTATAACAACAAAGAATGTAGAAGCCAGCGGCAAATGTAGCTTCGCCTTTATTCTGTCCAAGTTAAAACATCGACATGGATCTGTCTCAGGAACAATAGTGGTAGAATAAAACTCAAGAAACGCTCGGCATGACACGTTTCAGGTCATGTGACATTTCATCAGATGCATTTCAATGTTTTAACTTGGACAGAATAAAGGTTAAGTTACTTTTACAGCTGGCTTCTACATTCTTTGTGGCTAAATTACAAATCTGTTTAATTTTCTGGAACCAGTTAATAAAAAAAAAAAAAAAAAAAAATGTTTTCCACTGGAGTACCCCTTTAAGGACAATTGACCTGGATATTGTTTCTCCAACATGAGGGGACTCAGAACGAATTGTCAGGGTTAACAGAATACGCATCAACATTAAAAGAAAATTTGGTAAAAACCAATGTGAATGATCTGACTCTTTCTGAACCCAAATAAAAAAAAATCTTATATTAATTACACAGTTTAAAAGGTTCAGTCACATAAAATTTTCATGTTCTGAACTTGTGACCAATTGGTCTTTTACTCTTCAGCCAAGAAGCCCCCCCACTCCACCCTAGTAGTCGCTGAACATTCAGCATTCCACACATCTAATTACGTTTTCCTGGGACACATATCTCTTTGTAGCTGAACGATAAGTGGAAGGACGGGGCACAAAAGTTCGTACTAGATCTACTCATTTCTCTTTACTTCTAAGAGCAAGCAAAGTTAAAAGAGCCTCTTCTAAAGACAAATATCAGATCTGATGGTTATGCAAATGACAAAACATTAAGAAAATGTAAGTCCTTTATATTAAAACAGAATAAGAATTAAAAATAGAGGTCAAAGTTAGCTATCACATTTTCACAGATATCTCCGACATAGCAACAGGTAGAGACCATCTGAATGACCTACTTTTAGTAACCGGCTTTCATCTATAAGGAGAAGAATTTATGAGCAGTTAATCAATAGCTCAGATACAGTGTTCACTGTATTATATGCGTCGTTAATACTAATATCCTTTGTTGAGTTTGTATCACTTGTTTGCATTAATAATGAGAAACCTGTTTGGGCCACAGTAGAGTCTTCATGAACCACACAGAATGTAAGTCCTGCAGAAGTAACATGGCACCATCTAGAGGTCAAATACGATTACTGCAGCATTTTTTTCTTCTTTTTAAATAAACTAGTTTATTCAGATTAGTTTGTCACTGTTTCCGACAATAAGCTCCCATAGGATGAATTTATCTGTGTAAATTAACCTGGACACAATTAGGTTATTTTAGAAAGTAGTACGTCAATTAGGGGGCCAGCCATACTGCCTGAGATTTCATCATAGCATTTAGAGATATGCATTACAGCAAGCCCCATGGACATAGGAAACAATAGTCTAGAGTTGACTCATTGAGTGCTATTGGATAGTGTTCTAGACATGCTCTGTGACCTGTGCAGAGGTCATTGTGCAGGGAGGGGGAAGTTGGTGAGCTCTAAACATCATCTATTGGGAATGGCAAGATCTAATCTTATCTATCTGCAAGAGCATCAATCTAACTCCATCAGCTTGCCGAGAGCATTCTAGTATCATCCCTTCCAAAGATAAGTGATGCACATACACCAAGCTATCAACATTATGTAAATAAATACTTTGATGAATTTATTTGCACTGCATTAGCTCCTGTTTATGATTGAAACAGATGGGCTACTTCCCATGTTCATTAGTTATGCTTGAGTGTCAATAACCCTGTTGTCAGTTCACCAGTCTATCTTTATGTATTACAAAATTATTATAATTATTATTTTTATTATTATAATTGTTATTGTTATTTACTACTACTACTACTACTACTACTACTACCACCACCACCACCACCACCACCACCGTATTTCCAAAAATCAGTTATAGTGTACTCATGAAACAAACTGTTTATATAGTAAAAATAAAGCCCTACTGAAAAACTTTTCAATTGCTTTTATTTAAAAAAATGTCACTCCTTTCATGTTTTTTTTATTTTATTTACTTTAAAAACTCCTCCACTAGGGGTCTCCCTAGCAGTCCTGGTCATAAGCATTTCGGACGCAGGGCGTGAGTCCAAAATCACTCTGCAGCCAGCGCAGCTCCCCAACTGTCAATCAGACAGGCGGGAGGGAGGGCTGAGATTGTACACAAGCAGGCAGTGCTCCTGACCCACCATGTGCCTCATTTCTGCAGGGCATGGAAGCTCTGTGCTCCACACAGAGTGAAGACGGCTCAGGAGCTGCAGTGTGCCGGGGCTGTATGCGCGATCCCTCTTCTCTTTCTTCATTCCTCTTCCCTCTCTCGACTTTCCCTTTGTTTCCCTCCATGCTAACTCTCTGCCCAATCTTGGTCCTCCAGCTGTTCTTTTCCCACAGGTTCAGAATGCTGTATATGGGCACTGATTCATGACAGCACATGGCTAATTATATATGCATATGCAGTGCTTATCTCGCTCTCTCCAGCTCGACTTGCCGTTGCTATGACGACCTCCCCTTGCACAGTGCTCTGAACTGAGCTACTGAAAAAGGTATTTTTAGGGTTTTTTAAAGCAAAATAAATGCAGGGATAGACTTAGAGTCAGGGACAGATGGGGAGGTGGTTTAGGGAAAGTTTAGATGATGATAGGTACTCTTTAAAATATGTAACCATGATCCTTTTTTGAAATGTTTGCATTTCATCTATTTTGACTATACAGTGATCCCTTAACCCCTTAACAATGCCAAGTCTCCCATAATGATAACTTCTCCTTTCATTGTCATTTTAGCCATTTCCTCAACTAGTAGATCATCTAATCCTTTAACTTGGCCAGGTGGTCTATATATCACACCTACACAGTTACTGCATGTTTACCAAACTGCAACATAACCCAAACTATGTTTGCCTCACTAACTTGTATTAGGTTAGATTTTATGCTATCTTTCACATACAGGGCCACCCCTCCCCCTTTACGGCCTTCTTTTCTGTATAAAGAGTATCCTGGTATGGTTACGCCCCAGTCATTACATTCATTAAACCCTGCCTCAGTAACATCAACTAAATCAACATTCTCAGGTGCCATTATTGAGCGGCACTCTGGCCCCACAGAAGCCACTGCACGTCAATGAATTAAAGCGCTTGCTTTAAATCATCGAACTGCAGAAGCCGCCAGAAACAGTTTATCGAGGTACACCTACACACACGCACCCTCATTTTTCCAAGGATGTTTTGGTTTAAAAAAACATTGCTTTATCTATATTAGTTATCTACTTATTTGTTTAATCGTCACATTTTCTTATCTTCGGATGACATTTTGGGGGCTTCAGAATCAATTACCAGGTTTCCATAGAGTTATGGTCTCAACCTACAATGGTTTCAACATACAATGGTCGTCCTGGAACCAATTAATATTGTAACTTGAGGGACCACTGTAATCTTATGTGAAAATTTTTACCTGGTTGCCAGTTTCCTGGCTTGGCTGCAGTGGTTGAACTACTGGGCTTATACACAGATGGTTTAGGGTTGTAGGAAGCAGGCATAATCTTTGAAGATGCACCAATAATCCCAGTGACTGGTGCAGGCTCAAGTGAATCACTGTTGACAAAACAAGAAGACAAATATTATAATAGTATCTAAACAGATAAGTTGAATCTCACAAAAACAACAAACAAGGTATGTATTACATTACTACATGTACAGCGAAACCTCTCCAGAACCACCTGTTTGAGAAGACTACTTCCTAATGCAGCCCAAACTTTGTGTGACACATTTCTCATTCTACTACACATTATACATATAGTAGTCATTTTCTTTGAAAAAAAAAAAAAAAAAAAAAACATCCTTTGGATAGGGGATAAAGTGTCTAAAGCCGGAATACCCCTTTAAATACAAGTTTTGTGGTCTTCTCAAATAGGTTTCAAGGTCTCGGAAAACAAGATTAATAAATAATAATTTAAAATGAAAACGAAGACCAGCTTAAAAATTACAAAACATTCATGCTCCTTAAGTCTGTGTTAAAAAATAAAGGGGAAAATTATTGTTTGGAACTTTTTAACCTCACTTTTCCAGCTAGCACTTTCTCAATTAGGCCCATTTCAACAGTGCGATGTATGATACATTTTGCACAGTTCTGCAATGTATGTCTTGAATGCTTTGCCGTAGTTGGCATAATGCTTGATAAATAAGTGAAGGTCATAAAATACATTGCAAAATACGCACACACAAAACCAAGGGCCAAAAACAGTAAATTCCCACCATAGTATGATATATTTTGTCACACAACTATTGCTGGTCTTGATTTCCTGTGTCTTGTGTAAAGAAATATAATAGAATTTTTTATTATACATACTATGTGTGATACTTTTCACATTTCAACTTTGTTTCTTAAAAGGATACTCCGCCCCTAAGACATCTATCTTATCCCCTATCCAAAGGAATGACGATACGGGGCGGAGGCTTGTGACGTCACGGTCACACCCCGTTCATGGCATCATGGCCATGCCCCCTCAATGCAAGTCTATGAGAGGGGGCATAACAACCGTCACACCCCCTCCCATAGACTTGTATTGAGGGGGTGTGGACGTGAGGTCACGAGCGGGGTGCAGCCGAGAGGTCACGAGCCTTCGGTGCTGCACCTGACGCTCTAAATGAATGCCGCGTGCAGCAGGGAGATCGCGGGGGTCCCCAGTGGTGGGACCCCGTGATCAGACATCTTATGCCCTATCCTTTGGATAGGGGGCAAGATGTCTAGGGGCGAAGTAACCCTTTAATAACACTCTTTCTGAATAAAAATTAAATATACGACCAAAACATTGCTTTAGGATTCCTATAAAGTACAGTAGCTTTCTAAATGAATGTGATAACCATATTGGCAATTTTTTTGATTTTTATTAATACTTGATATATTTAATATGAATACAGTATTCATGGAAAAAAATTGTGTGCGGTTGCACTTACATGCCATTTTAACCATTTAACACTGTCATTATGAAAAACTTTTTATATTTTGTAGTACTACTGATAAGATGACTTTTTATTAAATATACATTTATAAAAAAAATATTTTTTTTAAATGTGAATTTTACTAATAAATAAAAAATGAAAATAGCCGCCACTAGGCGTCATCTATCTTTATACAGACAGACTACTCTGTATTTTGCAGCATACTGGATACCGGCTGTAAAGTGTGTTGGTATCCAGTATAGAAGATCACCATTGCACCACTACAGCCTACAGCTGTTTCTAAACTAAAGCTCCCATGATGGGAGTTGTAGTTTTGCAACAGCTGGGGTAGAATATTTGTAAAACTCTGTTTTAGAGCTGTGTATTCTCCAGCTGTGTGCCTCCAGCTCTTGCAAAGCTACAGACAAAGGATGTGTGGGCATGTTGGGAGTTGTAGTATTTCAATAGCTAAAGGCAACACTGCTATAACACAGTGCTTTACAAACACAGCAGCTCCATCTATTGCAAAACTACAACTTCCAGCATACTTGCACAGTTAAAGCTTTCTCTGACTCCTGAATGACAAAAAAGCTGATCAGACATTCAGGAGTCTTGAAAGCTGAATGACACACATAGTGGCAGCTATGTTGATTAGCATCCAACTTTACTAGGAAAATGTATGCATAAAAACTACTGTACAATGGTTTGAAGACTGCCAGGCTGCTCCCAGACTCAGAGCAGATGAGACATCAACAGTGAGGGAGATAGATGGATACGCCCCTCCACAAGGCAATAAGACAAAGCAAGTGAGCAAGATATAAATGCTATTTGTTAGGAATACATAGGTCCTAGACACAAAAATGATTTGCACATTGTCAGGATTAGGTACTGAGTAAAATATCACTTTTTTGGCAATTAAGGTTATCCAAGATTAGAAAAACATAACTGCCTTTTTCCAGAAACAGCTCTTTTATTGTCCTCATTTTCTATGTGGTATTGCAAAACCAAAACACACTCTAAGAAAGAAGGGAGCCTACATTTGAGAAAATTGTTTTGAAAACACTTAAATCCCAATTTCTGTAGACTTCACAGAAGTATCGCTATTGATGAATGAAACCTGAAAACAGTCTAATGAACCATGTTTTTTTTTTCTCTTTCTTTAAAACTGTACATAGTACTTTATATGTGATATAACTAGTCTGTATACCAAAACTGTAAATGGAGGTTGAAATATGTTTTCATTATGTGCATTTATATATTTTATAATGCTGTTAGGTTGTAAACTAAGTTGTGGCAGGAAGCTGCAGTTAATGCTAATAGCCATTTTATGAGGCTTCTATTTGTCATTGGAGCCTGATTTTAAAACACCAATTGTCCTTTTCATCTGAGAAGTGTCAAATTGAACACAGATTTTGATATCAAAGCACATGTTATGAAAGCTTTAGATCCTTCTAAAAGTGTCCCTTGCCACACCAACAACAAACACATTGGGGGAACGTTGACCTGTTGCCCATAGCAACCAAAAGGATCTCTTTCATTTTTAACAAGGCATTTTCAAAATGAAAGAAGCAAGCTGATCTGAACTGGTCAACTTTCCCGCTACACAGGTTTTGAAAATCTCCCCCATAACTTGGGAAGGAAAAAAAAAATAGTGATAACAAAAACGGTCTGGTTTTGGCCATAACAACCAATCGCAGCTCAGCTTTCATTTCGGGCTCTGGTAAATTGACAGCTTACTATGATTGGTTGTTACGGGAAAAGCAAGACAGTTTTTGTTCACACAGTTTTTACTGACTCCCCCAGTGGGTGTATATCTAATGCATGGTGACATCCAGCATATTATTTAAAACAAAGAACTTGTCAAATGAATCTAATATGTTTTAATGGGCAGGGGCGGGATGCGATTGGTATCCGCTATTAATACAGTATCCTTGTACTTTTACCTTAGACTTCATTTCTAGAGCTGTTTTATGAGGAACAAAGATATATTGGTTTAGAAAGTATAGTATGTTGCTGAATCAAAAACTGTCTCAAGCACCATATCTAGAGAGTTGTGATCAATAAGTCATATTTTTCTTTGTCCCTAGTTATAGGTACAGATTGAGTTGTTTAATTAAAAAAACAAAAAGGCTATCATTTATACTGTGGGTCCAACTCCATATTTCCTCGTGAATAAAAAAGTCCCCCCACCCTCTTTATGAAACCGGTTGAGCTCAAAACTCATACACCTCACCTCATAAATTGTTCACTTCCCACCAAGCCATTGGATCTCCTTGCTAACTTAGAACTTGGAAAAGATGGTTTAATAACAGGTTCTATGAGAAGAGCGTCCAAGAGAGAACGATAGACAAAGGGGTCAGACAATCTAAGAAAGAGGAGAGGAGTGGAAAAAAAAAAAAAAAACAGAACAGGATACTCATCTATAAAACATAGTGACATACTTTAAAAGAGAAAAAGAGGTGGATATATATATATATATATATATATATATATATATATATATATCTATTAGAAGTATTGATACCCACAGCACACGATTAAGTCCGTGAAAAAGGTGTCTTTATTCTAGTGTTCACAAAGGAGCTACAATTTGGTGACCTCACGCTGCCAATATATATATATATATATTTAAATAAATAAAAAATTTCAAAAAAGTGTATGAGTGATTGTGAATATCAAAGTAAAGATATTAAAAGTTATGCGAGTTTATTTGATATAATTATATATTACATAGTGGTGCGTAAACCTCAATAGTATTTAATGTGGTATTTTTTTTGTCAGAGAAAAGTTGGAATGGTCTTTTTAAAGGATGTACTAAATGTTCTTAACTACTAGGGTAGGTAGTATTAGTTTATGAGTTGTATGCTATGATGGTAAAGCAGTTTACATTTATGGCCCACACAGTTCAAACACATACAGATTTGATTAAATACAAAGCAAACTGTTACTCCCACTACAAATATAGCAGAGTTAGGATGGAGGATTACACACCATTTGAACACCAACAGAATCCATACCTTGCCTGTGCACTCACAGCGGCAGACACTGTAGCAATTGCATTTGATTTACTTTTTGAACTTTGCACCTTAAGTGGTAAAAGCCCCGGAGAAGGGCAGGGAGCAGACTTTGGAAGTTTGTCCAGAGGGTTTTCCATTGAACTTTTTTTAATGCAAGTACTTATAAAAAGGAAGACATATATAGACATAAAAAAGAAAAGTAAAGATATACATTTTTAAGACTTGGACAATCCCTCTAATTCTATGATCATAAAATATTTTACAATTAAAAATCACTATTCCCTATTAGACATTTACTTCTGCATCCATGACATCATGTGACCAAAAGGAGCCAATCACGAGCCTCGATGGTCTCATGACAAATATGTCAGCATCACTGCTGGGGTCAATGCTGCTGAAGTCGCGTGGCTATACATGACATCCCAACTGTAGTAAATAGATATTATATTTTATTTCAGATTCCCCCTTTTTACCTTAATTTCTTAAAGGGAGTATGTCAGGGACATTTTCAAGAATAAACTTACTACAGCACCAAATAGGGGGAAAAATGGCATTAACAATCATAACTTTTCAGTCTGTGCACCAGAGAGAATTACATCACAAAGTCAATCTTAAAGGGGTACTCCCGTGGAAAACTTTCTTTTTTAAATCATCTGGTGCCAGAAAGTTAAACAGATTTGTAAATCACTTCTATTAAAAAATCTTAATCCTTCCAGTACTTTTTAGGGGCTGTATACTAAAGAGAAATCCAAAAAATAAATGCATTTCCTCTGATGTCATGACCAATGTGCTCTCTGCTGACCTCTGCTGTCCATTTTAGGAACTGTCCAGAGCAGCATATGTTTGCTATGGGGATTTTCCTCTGCTCTGGACAGTTTCTAAAATGGACAGCAGAGGTCAGCAGAGAGCACATTGGTCATGACATCAGAGGAAATGCATTTCTTTTTTGGATTTCTCTTTAGTATACAGCCCCTAAAAAGTACTGGAAGGATTAAGATTTTTTAATAGAAGTGATTTACAAATCTGTTTAACTTTCTGGCACTAGTTGATTAAAAAAAAAAAAAAAAAAAGTTTTCCACGGGAGTACTCCTTTAAGGTCGAAGGGAAGGTACGGGGCTGGTATAGTGGAAAAGAGCTCGTCCAATGGATTTTATAGCTTCAGATTTCTATTCAATAAAAGGTTAATGCCATTCAAACAACTACATGGCACTGTAGTAGTAAACACAAATGGCAAACTCCTTTTAAAGGGGTACTCCAGTAGAAAACTTTTTTTTTTTTTTTATCAACTGGTGCCAGAAAGTTAAAAAGATTTGTAAATTACTTCTATTAAAAAATCTTAATCCTTCCAGTACTTATTAGCTGCTGAATACTACAGAGGAAATTATTTTCTTTTTGGAACACCGTGCTCTCTGCGGACATCCTGACCACAGTGCTCTCTGCTGACATCTCTCTCCATTTTAGGAACTGTCCAGAGCAGCATATGTTTTCTATGGGGATTTTCTCCTATTCTGGACAGTTATTAAAATGGAAAGATGGGTCAGCAGAGAGCACCGTGGTCATGATGTCAGCAGAGAGATCTGTGTTCCAAAAAGAAAATAATTTCCTCTGTAGTATTCAGCAGCTAATAAGTACTGGAAGGATTAAGATTTAATAGAAGTAATTTACAAATCTGCTTAACTTTCTGGCACCAGTTAATTATATTTTTTTACACCGGGGTACCCCTTTAAAGTCCAGCACAGCTTCTTTACAAAGCATTTTAAGCAAAAACCACAGGATTTTCAAAAAAAGTACTAGGAAATGGTTCTGTCTAACCAATCTCAAGATACAGGGATAAAGTAACCTCTTTTTTATTTTTTATAATGCTACCTGCCATTGGTCTTCTAGAGCTACATAACAAATTTGCTGTACTGTCAAGCTTTATATGTAATCACTAACTTTATAGTAAGTCACAATGTGAGGAGATGTTAAAGAATAAAGGCTATTGTTTTGTAAGACTGGCTGCATCACTGTAGAAGTACACCGTTTAGATCTCGTAGACCCGTACTCACGGTTGCCAACTACCAAAAAAATTACAGTCCACATAAACTTTAATGTAAGGGGGCTTAGGTTAGTGGCCCAGATTTATCAATCTGCCTGAAAGCAAACCTGTCTGTTTTTGCCTATAGCAAGCAATTGCAGCTCAGCTTTCATAAGGGCAAATCAGACAGATTTGGGCCAATGTGTTTCACTGTTTGTGGCATTTTCAATTTCTATTGACCTTTTTTCTGTAACTTTTTTCTTTGACCAGACGTGCTGATATTGGATTCCTAAGATACAGATACTAATTTCATAAAACATTTTTAAAAAATGTCTGTGTCAAATAAAAATTAAAAATAGTTGGCTGGTAATTCTGCTTGTACCTATAGCTTTTAGAAAGGTAGTTTTGGTTATAACCAGTCATTCCACAGCTAATCAAAATGTTTATGTTCTGGAACTCACTTGTATACCCGGATTTTATTATAAAAGCCCCTTAGCAGCGTTTTAGTGCATTCCATACACGTATCCTAAATCATCTTTGCGGTTCACAATATAACTAACTAGGCAACATGGAAACCAGAAAGGCAACAGTGAACAGCATAAAACTCTATAGCCCTTATAGAGAGGGGGGATTAACATGGCAGTGATATGGTAGAACTAAATTCTCTGTAGTCCATAATAGTGAAATGTCAGTTTATAGTAAGAGACAATGTATCCCTTGTTTGAGTCAAAGAAGTATATGACCGAAATGAATGTATGACAGAAGTCTGTTCTCCAGAGCTGCTCATAATCACATTTCTAAGCAGAAATTGCAGACATTAATAAAAGACAGGCTTGTCAAACTGCAATGCAAATATAGATGGTAGAGAGGACATCTAAATGACAGATTTATAGAAAAAGGTATATAACAACCCTGGTTAAGTACCTGCTCAGTGCCTTGGAAGGTGAATAATCTTTGGATACAACAGCCTCTGTGGCATGAAAAGGGGATGACTGTTGGGGATCAGGAGGATGACAAGTCTGAGTTGAAATAGTACACTTCTGTCTAAGACCAACCTTCACATTCATTCCATTTTTTACTGAAATCTCTGAACATGGATTTTCCCGCACTGGACTGGGAACAATCATAGTGGACCGTCTGTTTCCGAATATCAGTAAATAAGTAAGATAAAACATTTTAAATGAGATATAAACACTTATAAGTTCAATTGCATTACAGCTCAAAGCTAAATTTTATTCTTCGATGTGATTTGTTAGATTATGAGTTAGAGGTCAAATCAGTGTACAGTTAGCTAAACCCCATCCAATACACTGAATAAATATCTAGCCTAATCTTCAAACTGGGTCACTCTCTAAACAACAAATCAGACTGATTGGTATAACAGACTGTACTGCAGTCTTGCAGCAAGCAAAAACATTTTTTTATTTTTTTTTTACACGATTTCGCGGCTTAACCCCTTAAGGACCACTTTAGGAACTGTCCAGAACAGCATATGTTTTTTTCTTCTACTCCAACTGGACAGTTCTTAAAATGGCCAGAGATGTCAGCATAGAGCACTGTGGTCATAATGTCAGCAGAGAGCTCTGTGTTCCAAAAAGAAAATAATTTCCTCTGTAGTATTCAGCAGCTAAAAAGTACAGGAAGGATTAAGATTTTTTAATAGAAGTAATTTACAAATCTGTTTAACATTCTAGCACCAGTTGATTAAAAATAAAAAATAAAAGGTTTTCCACCCCTTCAATGCCACTTCATAATAGCTCTCAGGGCTATGACGGCAGTGTGTTATTCCATGGTGAGTGCCATAAAAGTTTTGTTCTGTTAAGGAAATAAAAAAATAAAAAAAAAAGTTTTTCCTTAGACTATGTGGCAAAAGTACCCACAGTTTATTGTGCAAAACGATGTGTATGATGGGTATTTAGGCTCAGGAAAGTTGAGGAACAATGATTTAGAAGACCAACACACCATTATGTTTACCTCACTGCAGGAAAGTGGTAACAGATTCTCTTCAAGTAGCAGAAACATTCCTGCATGCCACGAGGCAGCCCCAAAGCTGACCTTGCTTATAAGAGGTTTCCCCACAGGATAAAGGATACATTTCTGATTCCTGTGGACACAACCACTGGGCCCCTGATAATATCAAAACAGTCCTGCTCTCCTCATGCTTGGTTGACACCACTGTCATGCTTCTGTACTTAAAAGTTGATGGATCAGACTTCATACAGATGCCACATAATTCGGATGAATCCAACTAACATAGAATTGGGTTCCATCTGTTTTTTATTTTGCATCAAATTTAGCACTGCAGAAAATGCTATTCCTGTCACCAAACAAACTGACACACGACTAAGTTAACATATGTTATGTAGGTTATTCGTTTTAGGTGAAACAAGATCAGAAAAAAAGTGCAGCTGTGATTTTAAAAGAGAAAGACAGAAAGGTAAGGGCCTAACCTCATGTAGGCTGAGGCGGTCTTAGATATTGTAGCTACTTCACTAAGGACATTTAGGGTCCGAACAGTAGGAGGAGGGAAAGGTGCACATTTTGGTAAGGATTCCAAAGGATTGTCAAATAAAGCTTTTCTGAAGGAAACAAAAGAAAATAAACTAAACTAAAGCAGATTATCTACAGTATAACCAATTAATTCTGCAAAAAGAAATATCCTTCCCAAACAGGCAAAACATAGGCATAACATAGGCATAACATTATAGCTGGGGGCCCTGAAACATTTTTATTTTTTTTGCATTGCATTTTTCTTGCATCTTCAAGTTACGCCACTGTTATTTAGAATACATTCTTTTCTGACAATGACTATACGCACTCCATGAATAATTGTGTGCATAGTTATGTGCCAGTGGTTTCACTATGGGAATCATATTTATAACAATAAAGGGGTATTCCGGGATAAATATTTTTTTCTAGTCATACAGAATGCTGGGAAAGGTCAGAGACCACAGTAAAATAAAAAGATTTGCACTTCAGCACTTCTGAGTGTGGGTCCTGTGCATGAAATGGGACAAATCGGTGCACAGAGGTTATCGAAGCATATTACACAGTATTATAACTTGGCATTATGGGTTCAAAGGCTGAAGGAAAAAAAATCCTTGAATACCCCTTTAAGAATTAGGACTAAAGATTAGGGGTTTGCTTTCACATTCCATAATATTTACTAACAGTCTGCTTGTTGTGTCTGCTTTCAGTTTAGTAAATCTGGGCTTATGTGTTCAAAAACACAGGTAGAATTATGTAAAAGACTTTAGATGAAAAGTCTGAACACTCAGCAAAGTGAAATTTCTGCAAGGTATGTCAAATCTACAAGAATAAAAGCTTCAAATACTTTACAGTACTTAAAACCATATTAACAATGGTTTAGAGCCTTCCACTAAAGTAATATTTTCTCTTCAAAAGGAAATCTCAAAGTTAGAAAGAGTCCCATGAAGATCAATTTCCTCTTACCATCACCTGTACAGGTTGACAGTGAATATGTTTTTAGAGAAAGACGTTCCTAAATTTGAGTTTTATGACACCACAATTAGACATGTCATATAAGGTCAGGTCATGGTCACCCATGCTGAGCAGGTACTGGCCCAACCATCAGTTGAAAATTACCCTGCATTCAAGTAAATACACTTGAAAAAAGGTTAGGGACACCATTCCAAAAAACTAGGAACGCTCAATTGATTGACAGCTATATCCCTTAAAGAGTACCTGTCATCAACTAAACTTTCCCTGATCCCCCCTCCCCATCTGTCCCTTACTCTAACTATTCCTATCCCTGTGTTTATTGAGGTTTAAAACGCTGTGGAAATACCTTTCTTTTATCCCTCTTCATTAGCTCAGGAGCACTGTCTTTCTGAGGGGTGGAAGGAGGCGGGTCCCGGCAGGCATGATGTCACATGAAGCCTGGCCGGGACTCTGCTTCTGAAAGTCTTCCTGTATGCTGCTCTCCCTCTGCAGCAGTGTTTCCCAACCAGGGTACCTCCAGCTGTTGCAAAACTACAACTCCCAGCATGCCCAGACAGCCAACAGCTGTCCGGGCATGCTGGGAGTTGTAGTTTTGCAACAGCTGGAGGCACCCTGGTTTGGAAACACTGCTCTGCAGTGTGCATACAGAATAAGTACAGGGGAGGGACGGCAGCCTTTGTCTCTCTCTCTCCTGTGTCTCTCTGCACTAAAGTCAATGCTGAGAACCAGGGGCGGTGGGAGCAATTACAGAGGCAGTAATTAAGATGAATGTCGGGGGGGGGGGGGGGGCACAGAGCAGTGAGTACAGTGAGATAATACAATGTATAAGATAACGTGTGGTGAGGGCCAGGGAGAACACAGAGCAGGGGGGAGGGGGAGGTGACTGGCCTCTGTTATATGAGAGGCATGTGCAGGATTGTAGCTCACAGTGCTGCTCCAGGCTGGGAGCGAGTCCTGAGCTGAGAGTACTGAACTTCCTGTGGAAGGACCAGAGCCCTTTCAGCATTAGTCCTAAAAGCTGTACACTTACTATGAAAAGCATAGGATGCTGCTTGCAGACCAGGCATAGAAGAGAGACCCCTAGTGGCCAAAAGTATAAAATGAAAAAACTGGTATAAATATTAATATTTTTTAATGAAGATATATTACAATATGTCTTCATAAATGATTATGAACAACATATTAAAAGTTTTTGTTGATGACAGGTACTCTTTAACTGTCCCAATGACTAAATGAGCTGGATGGGATAAAACCTCTATATATGTCTACCTATAGGGTATCCTTATCTATTTCTATGAGGTAGAACTGGTAGACTTATAGCTCATGCATACAGCCATTTTATATGGAGCCACTAACTGGCCTTCGCAGAGGTGCACGAGCCCTCTACTGTATCAAGGTATGTTAAGGCAGACTATGAGGGACATTTATCAATGTTTGCTTATGTATTCCTTTTTTAGTACTTTTCTCTTTACTTTTTTTTTGCTTATGTGTGACTTAGTTATCAACTGGTTTCAGCCTGTTGATAATTTTCTTTCACGTCAGCAATTTTTGCTTTTTCACTTTGGTAGTAGCTTTTTATGCTCCATGTTTGAGCTGGAGTAAATTTTGTCAATTTTTAACCTTGTTGCGACTTTTTTTTGCGCAGTTGCGACTGTCGCAGTTAATAAATACCAGACTACCCGTGCGACATTTTTAATAAAAAAAATGTAACTTAAATCGCTTGATAAATGTCTGTCTATATGTACAAAAGTATTACAATGATCAGCAGTGAAGCTTCTGTATTATGTTTTCTACAAAGCAGGGGGGGGGGGGGGGAGGGGGTTGAACCATACTAAATATTTGAAAAGTATGCAGATATATGGAATTTTATCAAATAATTCCAAACCAAAGTGTACAAAACCAGCATTTTTCAGTCATGACCTGGATAACGGATTTCACTATACAGAAGGGGGTATTGACACCTGGCAATGAGGGCACCTCAGCACATTTTGGCCTGCTTATGGCTGCCAGGGGTGGCCTGGAAGCTATAAAACAGCCAAACAACTTGCATTTAGGGTCATTTATGGCATATCCTGTGGCTATGTCATACATGTCACAGATGGAAATAGCCCTTTAATAGATCTATTTTAGCAATATTTATGTCAGTTTACCTCTCTGGTGAACTATTTGATAGACCAGGATCAATGGATGTTTTTTCCGGAGAGGCAATAAAACGAAACACTGGAAGTATCCCCTCGTCTTTTGCTTTGTCTAAAGATGAAGTTTCTGATCTGTATGTGATCAATGTATTACATTTTGAAATATAATTTAAGCAATTAAATCAAGGTTTTCACACAGTGAAGTTCCACTTACAGACCTTGGACTAAGAATAAACAGTGCGCAACACATTTTTTACATGTTAGACTAAAATGTTAAAAAGGTGTTGTCCTATTTTGTCCATTGCCTTTTCCGGCCACCTATGACCTGTTAGCAGCTGGAGGAGGTCGGGAAAGCCAAAAACAGCCAAAGCGGGGAAATTACATAATTTGAATAACCCCCATTGACTTAAAGAATTACATAAACAGAGTAGCCCAACGGCCTATGCTGTTGGAGTAACTTTTAATTAAGGTCAATGGGAGTTATGGACAATGGGAGTTACATAAATTGGGTAACTCCCTCACTTTGGCTACTTTCGGCTTTCTCGACAACAGAAAACAGTGTGGAATTTTTCAATACTTGATGTGACAAAACTAGCTTAAAAAAGTCACACATTTTTGTGCAATGCTTTCATTTTTTGTTTGAAAAAAAAAAAAAAAGGTGATTTTTTGCACTGGTGTTAAACATTGATAAATCCTCAAAAAAAGACTGTGGACAGAAAACCTGTGAAATATATGTAGGGGGGCTCTGCTAAAATGACCAATAAACTAGGGTGAATACATTGCAAACCAGATAAGAAAGAAGACTACACCACACACACTGTATGGCCCTTGCACACCCAGATAACTCAAGTTGTATGAAAAAATTACATATTTTATTGGATAACCATCACATACAAAACAAACATCTAAAAACTATTAAAAGTGCCCTGTGCCAGGGACACCACAAAAAAACACTGGAGGGGGCCAGACGCTCTCCCTCCTGGAGCACGGCAGAATTACAGGATGTAATAGAAAGCACCACAATGCAAAACGTAAAGGTGGACAAATAACACTTCTGTCAGGATGGTAAAAGACAATACTACATATGTATCCCCTGGCAACCTGTACCTGTGTATGAAATATCAAAAGGCAATAATACAATGAACAGAGCCTAGGTGAATACTAGCAGAGTACATATAAAGTCCATCCTAGCAAGAAAAGACCTGAATCTGGATAGCAATCAGTGCAGTGTGGTGGATATAAGAAGTAAGTCAGCCCATGCATGCGCAGGAGGCATGTATGACTGTCCAGCCAAAAACAATATGCGCAAGCACTGAGAAAATCATGCGCAAGTCGTCTCAAAAATCACGACTATCAGCCTAATATAGTTTCCGCATGTGCTGAGGAGAACATGGCCATCTATAATAAGGGAAAGGCTATATTGATAAGGAGCATATATAACCAGGATATAAGGTTAAAACAAGTACATGGGCATGTACAAATGTGCCCCCAAATGTAAATTATAACTGGAAAAACCTAAAAATTCTAATAATTACATCCGCATGTGAGAAATAAATACATACCAACATTGGTTACCAAAACAATTACTCCACAAATACCATTCGATGAATACCCATAAAAATAATAAATATATGAAAAAGAGAATATGCACATACCTATATTAAAATGAATATGTGCAATAAGTATACATGTACCAAGAAGAAATATGTACAGCAATATTATTAGAATATTAAACGTGCACAGGTGAGAGTGAATATGAAAATATATAAAAGTATCACATGAATTGTGACATCCTTTATAATTACATAAAATAATAGTAAACAAGTGCATAAAGTTAAACATGTATATATGGGCTTATTAGGTACTAAATCCCTCAAACATGTATCTACAAAAATTTGATGTGTACTAAATCCCTCAAACCGAACAGTTATCTGTAAAGTACCTAATATGGTTTTGACAACTATATGCCTGGACACAATATATTGTTATACCACCGATGAATGGAATTACGTTATTGTCCTATTGCGGATATGGCTGGAATTACTGACATCGGTCTCTTCAACTGCACTCATCACAGGCTATTCAATATGGATGTCTAATAACATGCAGTCTATATACAATGTAGATCCAAAAATTGTGTTACAAGTTTTTGGGGTCTTTTTTCCTTTTACCGCTTGTGAAAATAAAAAAAAGTATGGGGTAACACCAGCATGTTAGTGTCAATTAAATTTTTTTAAATTTTTTTTAAATTTATTTTTTTACACTAACAGGCTGGTGTAGCCCCCACATTTTCCTTTTCATAAGGGGTAAAAGGAGAAAAAGCCCCCCAAAATTTGTAGTGCAATTTCTCCCAAGTACGGAAATACCCCATATGTGGCCCTAAACTGTTTCCTTGAAATACGAAAGGGCTCCGAAGTGAGAGAGCACCATGCGCATTTGAGGACTACATTAGGGATTGCATAGGGGTGGACAAAGGGGCATTCTATGCCAGTGATTCCCAAACAGGGTGCCTCCAGCTGTTGCTAAACTCCCATCATGCCTGGACAGTCAGTGGCTGTCCGGAAATGCTGGGAGTTGTTGTTGTTTTGCAATAGCTGGAGGCTCCGTTTTTTAAAACACTGCTGTACGATAAGTTTTTCCTTTTTATGGGGGGGGGGGGGGCAGTGTAAGGGGTGTATATTTAGTGTTTTACCATTTATTATGTGTTAGTGTAGTTTAGTGTTTTTAGGGTACATTCACACTGGCGGTGGGGGTTACTGTGAGTTTCCCGCTAGGAGCTTGCGCTGCGGCGAAAAATTTGCCGCAGCTCAAAGCAGGAAGCTCACTGTAAACTCACCCGGTACATTCACATGGGGGGGGGGGGGGGGGCAAACCTCCAGTTGTTTCAAAACTACAACTCCCAGCATGTACTGACAGACCGTGCATGCTGGGAGTTGTAGTTTTGCAACAGCTGGAGGCACACTGGTTGGAAAACCTTCAGTTAGATTCTGTTACCTAACTCAGTATTTTCCAACGAGTGTGCCTCCAGCTGTTGCAAAACTACAACTCCCAGCATGTACTGATCACCGAAGGGCATGCTGGGAGATGTAGTTATGCAACAGTTGGAGGGATCGCAACTACAACTCCCAGCATGCCAAGACAGCCGTTTGCTGTTTGGGCATGCAGGCATTTGCAGTTTTGCAAGATCTAGAGGGCCACAGTTTGGAGATCACTGTGCAGTTGTCTCTAAACTGTAGCCCTCCAGCTGTTGCAAAACTGCAAATCCCAGCATGCCCAAACAGCAAACAGCTGTCTGGGCATGCTGGGAGTTGCAGTTTTGTAACATATGGAGGGCTACAGTTTTGAGACCACTGTATAGGCAACTCACCGGCTTCCATAGAATCCAGGGAGCCGCATCGCCGTCCTCTGCTGCCGATCGGAGGAGGAGTTGGACCATATGACTACCGCAAAAATTGCACCACTATGCCCAGACTTAAACGGGTTTAGGAGGTGGACTATATGAATATTGTAAATGTTGTTCAGAGGTTCTGAGAGGTAGATAAAATGTGTATTTTGCTATTATGCATATAGGGCCACAGCACAGTTTTTTATATTATGGATGGGTACATATATCTTATCTATTATTCTTATTAGGTTTCTTTTCCCTATGTATATATTATTTTTGGATCTACATTGTATATAGACTATACTGTATGTTATTAGACATCCATATTGAATAGCCTGTGATGAGTGCAGTTGAAGAGACCGATGTCAGTAATTCCAGCCATATCCGCAATAGGACAATAAAGTAATTCCATCAATCGGTGGTATAACAAAATACCCCTTTTTTTTCTTTTTTTTTGTATTTATGATTACTATTGTGTCCAGGCATATAGTTGTCAAAACTATATTAGGTACTTTACAGATAACTTTTCGGTTTGAAAGATTTAGTACACATCAAATTTTTGTAGATACAGGTTTGAGGGATTTAGAACCTAATAAGTCCATATATAAATGTTTAACTTTATGCACTTGTTTATTATTCTTTTATGTAATTATATAGGATGTCACAATTCATGTGATACGTACTTTTATATATGTTCATATTCACCCCCACCTATGCACAATTATTATTCTAATATTACTGTACATATTTATTCTTGTTACATGTACATGTATACTTACTGCACACATTCATTTTAATATAGGTATGTGTATTTTAACTTTTTCATATATTTATAATTTATTATTTTAATATTTATTATTTTAATGTTATTTGTGGAGGAATTGTTTTGGTAACCGGTGTGGGTAGGTCACGTGCGGATGTAATTATTGGATAACATTTTTAGGTTTTTCCAGTTATAATTTACATTTAGGGGCACATTTGTACATGCCCATGTACTTGTTTTAACCTTATATCCTGGTTATATATGCTCATTCTCAATATAGCCTTGCCCTCAGAGATGGCTGCGATCTCCTCAGCGCATGCGGAAACTATATCAGGCAAATAGTTGCGATTTTTGAGAGGACTGTAATCTTCTCAGCGCTTCCGCATACTGTTCTTGTCTGGACAGTCATACATGCCTCCTGCGCGATTCCAGACTATGGGCGCTAGCGCCCGTAGTCTCATGGAGCGCATGCGCCATATCTGCGATCATATGGATCTCGTGCTGGAGCCTGCGGTTACACGAGGCACATGCACTGTAGAGATTTTCTTATAAGAATGGTCCGACATAGACAGCACGAAGGGAAGACGGCATCCAGGACGTAGAGATGGGAGTATTTATGTGTGGTCATGTGACATGGTATGATTTACTATATTATATATATATATATATATATATATATATATATATTTATTTATTTATTTTTTGTAGCTTTGGCTATACGATTGTAAGGTCTAAATACCATATAATCAGTAGCAGGCCAATAATGAACTCTATTATGGGTATGTGGACTGTGGAGACATTTACCAGGGGTGAGGACATTTGACCCCACAAGAACTAAACCCTTAAACTGGAAGGGTTGACACACGTACAGTTTGTGAGGGGGGATGGCCTGTAATTCGGTCCTTCAGCTGCTACTCATCAACCAACATACAAAAGGTAGGTTATCCTGTATAGACATCAGTCCCCTGAGGAAGTTGCCGTGAGCAATGGAACATGGGGGGTCATGTGGAGCACGGGCTGACTTCTTATATCCACCACATTGCACTAACTGCTATCCAGATTCAGGTCTTTTCTTGCTAGGATGGACTTTATATGTACTCTGCTAGTATTCACCTAGGCTCTGTTCATTGTATTATTGCCTTTTGATATTTCATACACAGGTACAGGTTGCCAGGGGATACATATGTATTATTGTCTTTTACCATCCTGACAGAAGTGTTATTTGTCCACCTTTTCATTTTGCATTGTGGTGCGTTCTATTACATCCTATAATTCTGCCGTGTTCCAGGAGGGAGAGCGTCTGGCCCCCTCCAGTGTTTTTTTTGTGGTGTCCCTGGCACAGGGCACTTAATTGTTTTTAGATGTTTGTTTTGTATGTGACGGTAATTCAATAAAAATATGTAATTTTTTCATACAACTTGAGTTATTATTTGGGTGTGCAAGGGCCATACAGTGTGTGGTGTAGTCTTCTTTCTTATGTGGACAGAAAATGACCACCTGTTCTATCTAGTCTGCCCTTGCATTATTTCCTTTATTTTTATTTTCAGATAGATTTAGGTTTATCCCAAACATGCCTACATTCACTTACTGTGGACTTACCAACCACTTACAATACTGGAATCACCCGTCTGTATGACACGTTAATGTCAGACTTGCGTCACTCGGTGATCTATGTTATTCTGCTCCACCTTCATCTGAATACAACTTAAAAATGTAGCCAAGCTATTGCTGTTCTTTTGCCGGAATACCCCTTTAAAATCCTCTTACATGGGGCGATTATTATTGCTCCTATATGCATACATAGGATAAATGGTCTGTGCAAAAAGGCCATGGATAAGCAGACAAATAAGAAAATGCTCATAAATGTGCTATATAAAAGCTCAATAAATATACGTCAATCATAGAGATCAGCGTTCATTATCTTAACCCCCTCGGCCCACGAAAAAGGTCCTGTGCAAATTCTTGTATAGCAGAAGGTTACACCGAGCCTTCTCTGCTCCACAGCTGTAAAGGACTAACAGAACTAAGCCACCCACATTCATAGAGTTTTTTTAATAGAATGTATGGTTTTAAAAGGAGAACTCCAGAATATAAAAATTGTTCCACATACTGTCGGCAGTAAAAAAAATAAAGATGTACATACCTTCCTTCGCGCCTCCGGTCTACGCCGCAGTCCTCTTCCTGGTTGCCGGTGGACAGTGAAGTCCCGACTAGGTCGGCGATAAGCTGAGTGGCAGCGTGATGTTTTCGGCCCTGGCAGCAGGTGCCGGTGAAGTGAAGTATTTTGTGTCTTGAAGTGTTCTCACACTGCCGCTCAGCCTATCGCCGGCCAAGTCGGGACTTCACTGTGGCAGGTGATTGGTTGAGCGCAGTATGACTCGCTGACCACCGGCAACCAGGTATAGGATTGTGGCGGAGACTGAAGCCGATTACCGGAGGCCCCGGGGGAGCGAAGGAAGGTATGTACATATTTATTTATTTATTTTTTCTGCCGGCAGTATGGAGGACAATTTTTATATTCTGGAGCTCTTTAAATTGCCTTTAGGATCAGAGGGGCTCCTCTAGTGTTAATGTCAAAAATAAGATAAAAAAAGTAAACTGTGTTGTAAGTCTAAAGGACTTCATATATTTAGAATAGTGCAGTATGGCCACACTGTGTGCTATCAGTAAAACACATTCCTTCACATGCATTAAGGATTGTATAAAGCTTGCTCAACCTCAGCACAGATGGATTTACAGTTGGAGGTTCACTTGTGGATTCTAGAACACTCTCTGTCTGAGTACCCACTGAGCATATGGCTACACCCACAGGAAACGCTTCACTGTCCGTAATAATTGGAGGACCTGCAGACATACTTGAGAAAAATATAAACAGTAACAAAGTTAAACTTGTTAAAATGTATTTAGCTGCCAGCCAGTTTATCACCATATACAAAATGGTTGATCAGTGTCCATTGTCAATAACAGTGTTGTCTTTGCTACTAACATGGCTTTAGGGATTAGTTTCGCTTCAGGCCTTAAGCTCATCTAGACCAAAACCAATTAAAACAAAAAGCATTTTGCTCCCAGCTGAGAATTCTTCATTTTGATGGGGCTTCATTTTAAGTGCAAGTAAAGCATTTGGCAAAGACCTTACATACAAGGTTTAAACAAGGTTTAAAGTCTAAACTTCTAATTTTTAAAGCATCAATTGAGACATAATGTAACCTACAGCCATCATCTGTGTCATCTCAAATTATATCATAAACATTGAAATTCTTAATCTCCTGGAGGGTCTGCAAAGAATAAAAAGCTTCTATTAAGCATATATAAAAGTGTTAATACAGTTTCTGTAAGGATACAGAATTTACTTCAAAACTTCAAAGGTTTGTACTGTGTCTTTTTTATGTCTTGAAAAACCCTGAATACCAAATTTTTT
The DNA here is from genome assembly GCF_029499605.1 of Hyla sarda. NCBI lineage: Eukaryota > Metazoa > Chordata > Amphibia > Anura > Hylidae > Hyla > Hyla sarda. Next base: position 202,241,561 of record NC_079189.1, read on the forward strand.
TTTAAAAAATTGGAAATTTCAAATGTAAGTGATTTTTTTCCCCAAGCATTTTTGGTTCAACCACTTGACAAACTGAACTTGTCGCATAAAAAATGCAGTCCAATCTGCAGGAATTGTGTTATAGAGAAAGAGGAGCCGAGCAGATTGATATGTAGTTTTGTTGGAAAAATTACTAGCAAAGTAGTCAAGTGGGTGGTCATAATCAGGAATTGACAGCTTTCTTCAATAAATAAGTATCACCCACATGACTACTTCGCCCAGAATGTGCAGAGATTATATTATATATTATATATAATATATATATATATATATATATATATATATATATATATATATATATATATCCTGGAACTTTCCCCACAAAACTATATATCAATCTGCTCAGCATCTTCTGCCCTAAAACACAGAATATAAAAGGGAAACTCCGGTGGAAACAAGTGGAAAACAATTGTTTTAAAATCAACTGGTGCCAAAAAGTTAAATAGATTTGTAAATTACTTCCATTTCAAAATCTTAATCCTTCCAGTAGTTATTAGCTGCTATATAAAACAGAGACATTTGTGAATTTATTTTCTGTCTGACCACAGCTCTCTGCTGACACCTCTGTCCATGTCAGAAACTGTCCAGATTAGAAGCAAATCCCCATAGAAAACCTCTCCTGCTCTGGAGAGTTCCTGACATGGACAGATGTGTCAGCAGAGAGCACTGTTGTCAGACTGGAAAGAACTTTACAATTTTCTCTGAAGTATATCTGTAGACTACAGCAGCTAAGTACTGGAAGAGTTAAGATTTTTTAATAGAAGTCATTTGCAAATCTGTTTAACTTTATGGCACTAGTTGATTTGAAAACTTTTTAGTACCCCTTTAAAATTCAGACATATACGAACAAACAAAATGTTTCTTTATTGTCAAATGTAACAGTGACATTTGGTAAGCAGCATTGAAAACACATGGGTGAATTAAGGGGGGTAGGAAGGTAATATGTGGTTAAATGAAGGTTATGTCCAGTAACTTTAAATTCTAACTTACCCATAGCTCTTAGAAAACCATATTCTACATTTATAAATGTGTGAGAACAACTACATCGAATGACAACTTATTTACATGAAAAGTGAAAATAATTGAATAGGTGGGGGTCCAACCACTGGGACCTCCAATGACCACAAGGTACCGAGTATCCTTGTTCAAATGGAGCGACAGATGACTATGGGCACTACCCCTCCATTTAAATGCTATTGGACGGTCTAAGGTGAATATAGCATTTGGATAACCTTGGTAGTCCTGTAGAGTATAAATAGAATGGCAGTCGCTCAATTCGAACAGGGGCACCCTGAACTCCTGTTCTTGTGAGCGCTCTGTCAAAAAAAATTAAGTGGTTGAGTAGCTCCTTTGCATAATTACTTTACTATATTATTTACTCCCTAATCTTATCACATGGACATAACCTAGAGCGACTAAAGCCTGGAAAAACTGCATGCAACAACATTTATGCTACTTTCACACAGGCTGCAATGCAACTGCATGTGAATCCACAAGAACAAATTTGCTATTGCGGATAGAATTGTAGCTATACAAATGTAAAGAACAAAAACCAATATAGTTTAAGTCTGCAAATCCAGTAAATCTGCAGTGGGCCTGGATAAAGAATAATCATGCAGTGGATTTCAAGATATGATGCAGATTTTGATTTTGTGAAATAAAGTTGAAGAAAACCCACCGAAAATAAAGTACTGTAATCCGCTGTGGATTTTCTATAAGCAAATCTGCAGTGGGAAATCCGCAGCAGATCCGAGGCGTGTGAAACTAGCACAAACGCACAATTCAATGTGGCGTACCTACGTATTGAGAATCACAAATTAGGTGGCAAAGTGGAAATGCAATGGGAATGTGCTCAGTCATATATTCCTGTGTTGTTAGAAATCAGTCTGTAAAGAGATTTTTAGAATTAATATTTTTTATAGAGACTGTTTCACTGGTTACCTGACATCTCCATTGATAACTTGGCTTTCCCTAGGCATAAAAAATTGTTCTTTGGTTATTTCCAGAAGTGCAGAAGAAAAAGTAATTCACTATTCGCAAAGCAATGCTTGGAAGGTTATAAGAGCGTAATCTGTGCCCCCCCCCCCCAGTGTCTTGGTGTTTGATAACTATTGGGTAAACAGCCTTTAGCCACTGTTTTTGTAAACTTTCTTATAGGGAATGTGTCAGGAGGCAATAAACTACTGTTAGTAAAATGGAAGATTAAAAAAAACCTAAACAATTTTATAATCTATATTTGAAAAAAAAATCTTGAACCCTTGAAGTTTTCACTCCAGCCATTAGGTCTATTAAAGGGTACCTCTCATCAAATAAACTTTTGATATATTTTAGATTAATGAATGTTGAATAACTTTCCAATAGCATGTTAATGAAAAATATGCTTCTTTCTATTGTATTTTTCCCGATCAGTCCTGTCAGCAAGCATTTCTGACTCATGCTGGAGTCCTAAACACTCAGAGCTGCCAGCCTGCTTTGTTCACAGCCAAACAGGCTGTGAACAAAGCAGGCTGGCAGCTCTGAATGTTCTCCTTTGTGAACAAAGCAGACTGGCAGCTCGTAGTGTTTAGAACTCCAGCATGAGTCTGAAATTCTTGCTGCAAGGACTGGTAGGGAGACCCCTAGTGGTCATTTCTTCAAAGTGGAAAATTAAATAGAAAGAAGCATATTTTTTTTAATAACATGCAATTGTAAAAGTTATTCTGCATACATTAATCTATAATATATCAAAAAATTTTTTGATGAGAGGTACCCTTTAAAGACCATAACTTTTTTTTATATATCAACTGGCTCTGGAAAGTTAAACAGATTTGTAAATTACTTCTATTAAAAAATCTTAATCCTTCCAATAGTTATTAGCTTCTGAAGTTGAGTTGTTTTCTGTCTAACTGCTCTTTCATGACTCCCGTCCCGGGAGCTGTGCAGCTCCTATGGGGATATTCTCCCATCATGCACAGCTCCTGGGACGTGACATCATCATTGAGCAGTTAAACAGAAAACTTCAGAAGCTAATAACTATTGGAAGGATTAAGATTTTTAATAGAAGTAATTTACAAATCTGTTTAACTTTCCGGAGCCAGTTGATATATAAAAAAAAAGTTTTGGCCTGGAATACCCCTTTAAGCTGACTGTTGTATATAGAAAACTTTTCAGCAGTCAGGAATTATCACAGGCAGGAATACAATCAAGGATTCCCCTTTTACAATAGGTGATGGTCACAGCTTACCAACTCCCCTCTTGCACAACAACCTCTGCATAGGTCACAGACCACACACAGAAAACTCTCCCACAGAAGTATACAGGGTCAGCTCCAGACTTTTGTAAAAAACAGATTAATAAGGGAGTGACTCACTCCCCTGGGGAAGTTGCCCTGAGCAACGAAACGCGTGGGGTCTGGTGGAGCACGGATTTTTTACCTGCTGGTTAGATACAGGGTAACTTGCCTCATCAGGATGCACTTTACACACACTCTGCTAGTATCTGCCTAGATACTACTGCTAGTTCATGGTTTACCTATCTTCTTCTATATAGTCAGTGGATACTTCAGCATTGTTTGTGTGCCTTATTTTTCTTACTATATGTCATTTTCCCTGTTTCTTGGTTTTTGATTGTTACACATCCGTGCTCCAGGAGGGAGAGCATCTGGCCCCCTCCAGTTTGTCCTGGTGTCCCTGTTTTTTTTTTTTTTTTATAGGGCACCTTTTAAGTGGTTTTAACTTTTCTTGTATGTGTTGGTTACTTAATAAAATCAATTAGTTTGCATATTTATGACTTTGGATATTATTTTGATTGGGTGTGCACATTGCCTGCAGTGGTGTCCTTTTTCTTGTCTTTATACTTATTTTTAGCGCCGTGAAGATTTGATCGGTACCATTTTTGTTTTGATCAGTCTGTTCGATCCCTTTTTATTGATTTTTTATGGTGTAAAAAGTGACCAAAAATACACTATTTTGGTCTTTGGAATTTCTTAAGTGAGCACCATTGACCGTGTAGTTTAATTAACGATATATATAAAAATATATTGTTAATTAAACTACACGGTCAATGGCGTTGACTTAAAAAATTCCAAAGACCAAAATAGTGTAAGCGAACGCCATTGACCGCGTAGTTTAACGATATATTTTTATATATCGTTAATTAAACTACACTGACCGTGTAGTTTAATTAACGATATATAAAAATATATCGTTAATTAAACTACGAGGTCAAGGGCATTCGCTTACACTATTTTGGTCTTTGGAATTTTTTCAGGTAACGCCATTGACCGTGTAGTGTGAATAGCATTCACTTAAGAAATTCCAAAGACCAAAATAGTGTATTTTTGGTCACTTTTTAAACCATAAAAAATTGTTTGGACATTTACGCACGCGGAGATAACACATAAGTTTGTTTATTTGTATTTACACATTTTTTTTTTCTTTATGGGAAAGGGGGGGGGGGGGGGTGATTCAAACTTTTATTAGGGAAGGTGTTAAATCACATTTATTTACTTTTTTTTTGCAATGTTACAGCCCCCATAAGGGAATATAACATGCATTACACTGATCTATTACACTGATCAGTACTATGCCATAGCATAGCATTGATCAATGTTTCAGCCACTTGAATGCTGCTGTCTGGATCTCAGGCAAGGAGCAGTCATTCGGCGATCTGACAGCGGGGAGGCAGCAGGTAGGGATCCTCCTCGCGTCCTGCAAGCTGTGCGGGTCACCACAATTTCACTTCAGCTGTCCCAACTAGCACCACCAAGCTACTTTCGTTTTAGACGCACCGATCAAGTTTGATCACCGCGTCTAAAGGGTTAATGCCGGACATCAGCCCGATCGGCGATGTCCGGCATTAGCTGTGGGTCCCGGTTGCTTTTAGCAACTGGGACCCACTGGGTATGATGCACGCTCAACAATTGAGCGCACATCATACTTCGGGAGCCGCAAATGGACGTTAATGAATGTCCATTTGCGGCAGGGGGTTAAGGGTAGGGTCACATGAGCATATACGCAACAAATTTCACACTGCATAAAATTTGCTGCACAGCAGGATATACTCTGCATATTCTCCTATGAGCAGATACACAGGGCTACTCAGCGGCAGCTCTGGGTGTGCTGTAATGTTTGGGGACAGGCCCAGCGCACTGAGGTGACTGACACACCGGCCTGCCTCCAAACCTCATTTCATGCACAGGGATAACGCCAGATAACCCTGTGTGTTTGATCATAGGAGAATATGCAGCTACATGTTACCTTTATTACTGGCTCAAAACTGCAGTGGAAGTTTTCAACAAAAAAATTAATAAATGCTGTGTGTGACACAAGCCAAAAGCCTTTAGTCAATGGCACTATAGCAGCCTTTGGTTGTTTTTGTTATGAGATTTTCCATGCGAGCAAAGGATGTCATTGGATGACTGGAACAAACAGTCCTCCTTAAAATTATAGCATTACTCTAGGCCAGGAAGAAATGTCATTTGCTATTTTAGCACCTTCTAAAATAAAATATAGAGAATATATACATTTCCAGGCAAGGTTATAAAAATCCTATTACTTTTGTGTCACTGGTGGAATATTATGTGCTTCCGGGAACTCTTCTTTAAATCCTGGTACAGATGACAATATGATACAATAATAAATATAGTATAATTTAACCTATATTCCTCTATAGGCGAATTATTGAAGGGCCCTTGGTCCTGGGATACACATCTCTCAATGGAAGTGAATGAGAATGTTGATGTATCATAGTAAGACTTCTCACTGAGTAATACAGAGAGCCATTATTAAGAGTATGACCTTTACAGAAATTTTGATTTAGCTTAGCTGTGCAGCTCAAATCACTGTACCTCGAACCAAATACTAGCCGACAGGTCTACTCACTGTTTGCATCTTATCACCGGGGTCTACTGATATTAGCTTTTTATCAGAAGACTCTTCTAACAAAAACAGATTATCCCTTCAAGGGGTCAACAATGACTTGTGGCGCATGTGGCGCTAGAGAGACTGTGGTACTTCCTTTTAAAGGAGAGTGATTTTGCATATAAAGAGCATAGGCATTGTGAATGAGCGAGGCAATAGCACAGCTGTAATAAGGACTTCCAGGCATTTGTGGCACCATTAATTTTTGTATGTTCACAACGGATGTCAGCACTTGTATTTACTGTTGTACAAACCCTGATCAATAATAAGCTTCTATATAAAGACGACAGCAAATACAGTTTATTTAATAAAGACAAAAAATATAATACATTATATTACATCAAGATGTACAAGTGAGGAGTAGGAAAACTGAAGCAGATAACTGCAGAGATCACAGTGCAGCCATGACACATGTGACATCTTGTGCTAGCCGTCCTGTCAGCTACGCTCTTGGAAATCATTAAAGTCATGTGATAGCACCAAGTTTTCTTAAACAGTAAAGAAGACATCAAACGAAATGCTGAGGAGTCTATAGCATCCAAGATATGTACAAAGGTATATCATATTTACTGTTTATAAAATACTGCAACCAGTTCCATGCTAGGGGTTACGTCCATGCACATCAGCAATTATATAAACACACAAGCTCCTTATCTGTTCAGCCGACAAGCCAACACAAAGCAGGATGCATGCCTTTTAGAGATAACACAAATCACTGGTCTATAGCTAAAATATATCTCTATAATTCCTATATAAACCATAGTACTGATGAATTTAATCACGGTTCACACTTTCATTGTACCAAGAGTCAACTTTACAATTCCAGCACGATGCAATACACTTCTTTAAGATCAATTACTTCTCATGGCCAATGTTCGACATCAACACTGTGACCAACAACCTCTACAGAAAATTCTAAGGGTAACAGTGGAAGCTGCGTTCTTGATGGAAACCTATTGGCAGCTAAGGGAATCTGTCACACTGAGCATGCTGTCAGAGCTAAGGACATCTTGTTATAGAGCAGGAGGAGCAGAGCTAATTGATACATATGACATAGTTTAGTGAATCTTACAGTCTACAATTTATCACATGATCATCCCGGCTTAGCAGTCTGGTAGGCAGTCTTATCGGTGACTGACAGCTTTCCATATATAGGCATGCATATAGAGATATGACTAAGACTGCCCACTGGACTCCTAAGCTTACGAGCACAAATATATAGATTACTAGTTCTACTGCAACAAGTTCTGCTCAGCTCATCTTGCTCTTTAACATGCTGCTGGCAGATCAGACCGCAAGTACAATATGACTGGTTTCCTTTATCTAAGCTTTCCACATTGCAGCATCCTGTCAAACATGCAGATAACCTTTTTGAGAATATAACCTTCAACAGTTCACACAGCTAATAAATATTCATCCAATGGCTTATGTGCAAATGCAGATGGATCAGGGCTGAATTTACAGTAAGCTGCAGAACACGACTATGAGGCATCTCTAGAATGGAGAGCTGTTGTAACTTGTTGCATTAATTGCAAATAACTTTTCCATTCATTTGTATAGGCATTATGTAATACAACATTTTCCCTGCAACAAATATCCACAGAGGTATCTGCAGAAAAGCCTATGGCACCATCTTTCAAGATAGTCTGTCCCTTGGATGGTCTATATGAGCCATTTAAACTTGCAGAGAGGATTTACTTGAAGTTCTATGTAAACCCCCCCAAATTCCTAATTACAAACAAAGCTTTGCTATGCCTGCATAGGGGTATTAAGGCGTGCTTCACACAAGTATATTACATGCATATTTTTACGCCCACACTATGGACACAGGTCACAAATCATCAGACAGCTGTCAGTAACAGCTGTCAGTTCAGGTTATTAGACCCATGGTCAGGCCAGGGCTTGCATCCATAATGTGGACGCAAATATATATAATATTCTTGTGTACAATCAACCTAAGAAAGAAAAAAAAAAAAAAACACAAAGATTAGAAAACCGTTCAATCCGACAAATCAACCTTTTTTTTTAAATTAGTTGTTGGAAGCCAAACTCATTGTGCCTCATTTACTAAGAGTTTTGGGTTGTTTCAGACTTGCAGGATTCCTCTCTATTTACTATGGGGATTACAGATTTACAAGTCAGGAAACTTTTCTTACCAGCTTTTTCGAGGTGGAAATTTTCAGCTATTTATTCACAGGATTTTCTGTGAATTCAATAGTAAATAGGTCGGGTTGTGAAATCCCACCCCCTTTGTGACAGACCATGCCCCTTTTTTCGGATGGTCAGTTGGATTTTCCTGGTGCACACTGTCGCAGTGTGTCTGAGACATGTCTCAGACACTGTGCACCAAACTAACTTGGAAAAACCTGACAAAAACTAGTGGGTTTTAGCTTAGTAAATGAGGGCCATTGTCTTCATGCAGCTAGTACAAAAATAAATAAAAAAGGACAAAAACACAAAATGTTTCCCTTTGCAATACAAGACTGAAAATTTAAGCCCTAAAAACTTTAGAAAAGTAGAGAGATATATGCAAAAAAAAAAGTAGAGGATCACTGAACATTTAGAGTGCGGGCTGAAACACCATGGTGCCAGTCACGTAATTTTGAATACTTTGGACTAATGATGGGAACAGGAGCTTTTTCCCTACAAAGATAGAAAAGACAGAAAGACAAGAGAAGAAAAGTAAAAAATAAATACTTTTTTTTTTTTGTATAGCCCATACCATCAGCTAGCATACCATGCCAAAGAAATCCAAAAACAGATTACAAGGACAATACCCTTAAAAACAATGCTGACAAGAAAAATAAATTGTACTTACTTGTTCACATTCACATTTTCAGGTTCTGGTTCTGTAACTGCAAAGTTAAAAGATAAGTGAGAAACAACATCAAATTACAACAACTATGTAATTATCACAAAAATAATAAAATCATGGGTGCGTACTTCTAAAAACAACACTAATTAGTTTGTATAGGATTGCAGTAGTGGGACTGAACTGCAATACCATATAAGAGATTGAGGTGTTGTTACTAAATTAAAAGGGGTTATCCAGGAAAAAACTTTTTTTTTTATATATATATCAACTGGCTCCAGAAAGTTAAACAGACTTGTAAATTACTTCTATTAAAAAAATCTTAATCCTTTCAGTACTTATGAGCTTCTGAAGTTAAGGTTGTCCTTTTCTGTCTAAGTGCTCTCTGATGACATGTGTCTCGGGAACCACCCAGTTTAGAAAAGGTTTACTATGGGGATTTGCTTCTAAACTGGGCGGTTCCCGAGACATGTGTCAGAGAGAAGTTAGACAGAAAAGAACAACCTTAACTTCAGAAGCTCATAAGTACTGAAAGGATCAAGATTTTTTAATAGAAGTAATTTACAAATCTGTTTAACTTTCTGAAGCCAGTTGATATATATATATATATATATAAAAAAAGCTTTTTCCTGGAATACCTCTTTAACCCCTTAAGGACGAAGCCCATTTTCACCTCTAGTACAAAGCCCTTTTTTGCAAATCTGACCACTGTCCCTTTAAACATTAATAACTCTGGAATGCTTTTACTTATCATTCTGATTCTGAGATAGTTTTTTGTGACATATTCTACTTTAACATAGTGGTAAATTTTTGTGGTAAAAAAAAAATATGAAAACATTTTGCATTTTTCTAACTTTGAAGCTCTCTGCTTGTAAGGAAAATGGATATTCCCAAAATATTTTTTGGGGATTCACATATACAATATGTCTACTTTATGTTTGAATCATAAAATTGATGAGTTTTTACTTTTGGAAGACACCAGAGGGCTTCAAAGTTCAGCAGCAATTTTTCAATTTTTTCACAAAATTTTCAAACTCACTATTTTTCAGGTACCAGTTCAGGTTTGAAGTGGATTTGAAGGGTCTTCATATTAGAAATACCCCATAAATTACCCCATTATAAAAACTGCACCCCCAAAAAGGATTCAAAATGACATTCAATCAGCATTTTAACCCTTTAGGTGTTTCACAGGAATAGCAGCAAAGTGAAGGAGAAAATTCAAAATCTTCATTTTTTTTACACTCGCATGTTCTTGTAGACCCAATTTTTGAATTTTTACAAGGGGTAAAATGAGAAAATGTATACTTGTATGTGTAGCCCAATTTCTCTCGAGTAAGCACATACCTCATATGTCTATGTAAAGTGTTCGGCAGGCGCAGTAGAGGGCTCAGAAGGGAAGGTGCGACAAGGGGATTTTGGAGAGTATGTTTTTCTGAAATGGTTTTTGGGGGACATGTCGCATTTAGGAAGCCCCTATTAGGGATCGACCGATATCTTTTTAGGGCAGATACCGATAATCGGTGGAGGTTAGGGCCAATAGCCGATAACTTATACCGATATTCCGGTATAAGTTATCGGCTATTTATCCCCCCGCGACACTGCTGCAGATCATTGATTTAAAGCGGGCGCTTTAAATCAATGCACTGCAGTGGCTTTTGCGGTGCCATAGGCCGCCGCCACCTGCTTCTCTCCCCCTGCCTGTCCGGGGGTCCCGAGTCCTGAGTCCGCTGCGTCGCACCCCCCACCGCACTGCCCCCATTGCCTCCCCCATCCCCGGTTTTATAATTACCTGTTCCCGGGGTCCACTCTACATCTGGCTCCGGCGGCGTCCTCCTGAGCTGTCACTGTGCGCACTGACTGTGATGTCACGTCACGTACGTCACGTCACTTGTCATTGCGCACAGCGTAACGCAGGACGCAGCAGGAGCCAGATGTAGAGTGGACCCCGGGAACAGGTCATTATAAAACCGGGGATGGGGGAGGCAATGGGGCCGGGGCGGTGTGGTGAGGGGTGCGACGCGGTGTGGTGGGTCGGGGGATGGTCGCGGTGCGGGGCATTATCGGTTTATCTGCAAGGTAATTGCCGATACCGATTATGCCCAAAATCGTGATTATCGGCCGATAATATCGGCCAAACCGATAATCGGTCGATCCCTAGCCCCTATGGTGCCAGAACAGAAAGAAAAAAAAAAAGAAAAAAAGAGAAAAATAAACCACATGGCATACCATTTTGGAAACTAGACCCCTTGAGGAACATAACAAGGAATTAAGTGAGCCTTAAAGGAAATCTGTCATCAGAATCACCCGTACTAAACCTGTTAAACAGGCTTGTAGTGCGGGTGATCCTGATTAAAATGCTTCTTACCTGGTTAAAAATGGTTCAGCGGTTCTTCAGATATCTTTATTTTTAGTTTTCTGTTATTCCCTGGCTCAGTGGGAGGAGTTATCATCTGGGACTCGGCCACACGTCATTCTAGCTGGGCGGAGCTGCCGCCCGGCTCATGAATATTCATGACCTTATCCTCATGCACCAGACCTAGAAAAAAGAGTTAGACCACGAGGATAAGTTCATGAATATTCATGAGCCGGGCGGCAGCTCCGCCCAGCTTGAAAGACGTGTGGCCGAGTCCGAGATGATAACACCTCCCACTGAGTCCCAAGCCAGGGAATAACAGAAAACTAAAAAATAAAGATATCTGAAGAACCGTTGAACCATTTTTAACCAGGTAAGAAGCGTTTTAATCAGGATCACCCGCACTACAAGCCTGTTTAACAGGTTTAGTGCGGGTGATTCTGATGACAGATTTCACTGTGGGTAGAATTACAAAAGTGGGTAGAATTACTAATCACTGTGGGTAGAATTACAAAAGGAGGGAAATACTGAAAAAATTATATTTGGTGTAATCTACAGACCCCCTAATATCACTGAAGAGATAGAAGGTCGGCTGTATAAACAAATAGAGAGGGCCGCCCGGGCAGGTACAGTGGTAATAATGGGAGATTTTAACTATCCAGATATAGATTGGGGCCGGGGGCTGGCTAAAACTACAAAGGGGAGAAAATTCCTAAATTTATTGCAGGATAATTTTATGGGCCAGTTTGTGGAGGACCCAACAAGAAGTGATGCCTTGTTGGATCTGATCATTTCCAACAACGCAGAGCTGATTGGTAATGTAACTGTGCGGGAAAACCTTGGTAATAGCGACCACAATATAGTTACTTTTGACTTAAAATGTAGAAAACAAAGACAGACGGGGAAAGCAAAAACATATAACTTTAAAAAGGCAAATTTCCCTGGTCTGAGAGCTGCACTACAGGACATAGACTGGGGGAGGTGTTCTCAAATACGGATACAGAAGGTAAATGGGACATCTTTAAATCAACTCTAAATAACTATACAGCTAAATATATACCAAAGGGGAACAAATATAAACGATTAAAACTAAATCCTACATGGCTGACAAATGAGGTTAAAAGAGCAATAAACAACAAAAAAATAGCCTTCAAAAAATTCAAATCTGATGGGTCAGCTATAACATTTAAACAGTACAAGGAGCTTAATAAAATCTGTAAAAATGTAATAAAAACAGCAAAAATTCAAAATGAGAGACAGGTGGCCAAAGAAAGCAAAACTAATCCTAAATATTTTTTTAGATATATAAATACAAAAAAACCAAGGACAGAGCATGTAGGACCCCTTAATAATGATAATGGGGAGGTTGTCACGGGCAATCAAGAGAAGGCGGAATTACTGAATGGGTTCTTTAGTTCTGTATACACTATGGAAAAAGGAGCTGACATTGGCCAGGTCAGTGCTGGTAACACATCATATAAGGTATTGAACTGGCTTAATGTAGAGATGGTACAAGGTAAGTTAAGTAAAGTAAATGTAAGCAAATCTCCAGGGCCGGATGGACTACACCCAAGAGTTCTTAGAGAGGTAAGGTCAGTAATATCTGTACCCTTGTTCATGATATTTAGAGATTCTCTGGTGTCTGGTATTGTGCCAAGGGACTGGCGCAAGGCGAATGTGGTACCAATCTTCAAGAAGGGCTCTAGGTCTTCGCCAGGCAATTATAGACCGGTAAGTCTAACGTGCATTGTGGGTAAATTGTTTGAAGGACTTATAAGGGATTACATACAGGAATACATAGGGGATAATAGTATTATAAGTGATAGCCAGCATGGGTTTACTAAGGATAGAAGTTGTCAAACCAATCTAATTTGCTTTTATGAAGAGGTGAGTAGAAGCCTTGACAGAGGAATGGCTGTGGATATAGTGTTTCTGGATTTTGCCAAAGCATTTGATACTGTCCCTCACAGACGTCTGACAGGTAAGTTAAGGTCCTTGGGCTTGGAAACTTTAATTTGTAACTGGATTGAACACTGGCTCATGGACCGTACTCAGAGAGTGGTGGTCAATGATTCGTACTCTGATTGGTCCCCGGTTATTAGTGGTGTACCCCAAGGTTTAGTACTGGGCCCGCTGCTGTTTAATTTATTTATCAATGATATAGAGGATGGTATTAACAGCTCTGTTTCTATCTTTGCAGATGACACCAAGCTTTGTAGCACGGTACAGTCTATAGAGGATGTGCATAGGTTACAAGATGACTTGGATAGACTAAGTGTCTGGGCATCCACTTGGCAAATGAGGTTCAATGTGGATAAATGTAAAGTTATGCATCTGGGTACTAATAACCTGCATGTGTCGTATGTCTTAGGGATTAAACTGGCAGAGTCACTGGTAGAGAAGGATCTGGGTGTACTTGTAGATCACAGACTACAGAATAGCATGCAATGTCAGGCTGCTGCTTCCAAAGCCGGCAGGATATTGTCATGTATCAAAAGAGGCATGGACTCAAGGGACAGGGACATAATACTCCCCCTTTATAAAGCATTGGTACGGCCTCACCTGGAATATGCTGTTCAGTTTTGGTTGCCTGTTCATAAAAGGGACACTGCGGAGATGGAAAGGGTGCAGAGACGCGCGACTAAACTAATATGGGGCATGGAACATCTTAGCTATGAGGAGCGATTAAAGGAGCTACAATTGTTTAGTCTTGAGAAGAGACGTTTAAGGGGGGATATGATAAACGTATATAAGTATATAAATGGCCCATACAAAAAATATGGAGAAAAACTGTTCCAGGTTAAAGCCCCCCAAAGGACGAGGGGGCACTCCCTCCGTCTGGAGAAGAAAAGGTTTAGTCTAAAGGGGCGACACGCCTTCTTTACCGTGAGGACTGTGAATTTATGGAACGGTCTACCTCAGGAACTGGTCACAGCAGGAACAATTAACAGCTTTAAAACAGGGTTAGATACATTCCTGGAACAAAATAACATTAATGCTTATGCAGAATTATAAAACTACATTCCTTTCCCTTATCCCCTTACACCCTTCCCTTCAATTCCCTGGTTGGACTTGATGGACGTATGTCTTTTTTCAACAATACTAACTATGTAACTATGTAACTATTTCCTTTAATACCCCACAGGTGTTTCACGACTTTTGCAAATGTAAAAAAAAAATATTTTTTTTTTTTTTTTTTACAAAAATGTGGGTTTCCCCCCAAATTTCAAATTTTTTAAAGAGTTAATAGCAGAAAAGACCCCCCAAAATCTTTAACCCCATCTCTTCTGAGTATAGAAGTACCCCATAAGTGGACCTGAAGTGCACTGCGGGCGAACTACAATGCTCAGAAGAGAAGGAGTCATATTTGGCTTTTTGAGAGCAAATTTTGCTCGGGGGGCATGTCGCATTTAGGAAGCCCCTATGGTGCCAGGACGGCAAAAAAAAAAAAAAAAAAACCACATGGCATACCATTTTGGAAACTAGACCCCTCACAGAATGTAATGAGGGGTACAGTGAGCATTTACCCCCCACTGGTGTCTGACAGATCTTTGGAACAGTGGGCTGTGCAAAATTTTTCATTTTCACGGACCACTGTTCCAAAGATCCGTCAGACACCTGTGGGGTGTAAATTCTCACTGCACCCCTTATTACATTCCGTGAGGGGTGTAGTTTCCAAAATGGGGTCACATGTTGGTGTGTTTTTTTTTTTTGCGTTTGTCAGAACTGCTGTAACAATCAGCCACCCCAGTGCAAATCACCTCAAATGTACATGGCGCACTCTCCCTTGATGTGTGCCTCCAGAGCACTTTGCGCCCACATATGGGGTATCTCCGTACTCGGGAGAAATTGCGTTACAAATTTTGGGGGGCGTTTTTCCCTTTTACCTCTTGTGAAAATGAAAAGTATAGGGCAACACCAGCATGTTAGTGTCAAAATATTAATGTTTTTTACACTAACATGCTGATGTAGACCCCAACTGTTCCTTTTCATAAGGGGTAAAAGGAGAAAAAGCCCCCCAAAATTTGTTCGGCAATTTCTCCTGAGTATGGCGATACCCCCATATGTGACCCTATACTGTTGCCTTGAAATACAATAGGGCTCCAAAGTGAGAGCGCCATGCGCATTTGAGGCCTGAATTAGGTACTTGCATAGGGGTGGACATAGGGGTATTCTATGCCAGTGATTCCCAAACAGGATGGCTCCAGCTGTTGTAAAACTCCCAGCATGCTTGGACAGTCAATTGCTGTCCAGAAATGCTGGGAGTTTTTGCTTTGCAACAGCTGGAGGCTCCATCTTTTTATTGGGGAGGGGGGGTGGTAGGGGGGCAGTGTACGTGTGTATATGTAGTGTTTTACTCTTTATTTTATGTTAGTGTAGTGTAGTGTTTTTAGGTTATATTCACACTGGAGGCAGATTACACTGAGTCTCCCGCTAGGAGTTTGAGAAGCGGCGGAAAATTTGCTGCAGCTCAAACTTGAAGCGGGGAACTCACTGTAATCTGCCGCCAGTGTGAATGTAGCCTGCACATTCACATGGGAGGGGGGTCAAAACTACAACTCCCAGCATGCACTGACAGACCATGCATGCTGGGAGTTGTAGTTTTGCAACAGCTGGAGGCACACTGGTTGGAAAACCTTGAGTTTGGTTCCATGACCTAACCAGTGTGCCTCCAGCTGTTGCAAAACTACAACTCCCAGCATGTTCTGATTGCGGAAGGGCATGCTGGGAGATGTAGTTATGCAACGGCTGGAGGCACGCAACTACAACTCCCAGCATGCCAATACATATACTGTTCCTGAATGCTGGGAGTTGTAGTTTTGCAAGATTTAGAGGGGTTCAGGTTGCAAATCACTGTCCAGTGGTCTCTAAACTGTGGCCCTTCAGATGCTGCAAAACTACAACCCTCAGCATGCCCAGACAGCAAATTGCTGTCTGGGCATGCTGAGAGTTGTAGTTTTGCAACATCTGGAGGGCTACAGTTTGAGACCACTGCATAGTGATCAACAACCTGAGCCCCTCTAAATATTGCAAAACTACAAGTCCCAGCATGCCCACACAGCAAACAGCTGTCTGGGCATGCTGAGAGTTGTAGTTTTGCAACATCTGGAGGGCCACGGTTTAGAGACCATTGTAAACTGTGGCCCTCCGGATGTTGCTAGGCAACAACTCACGTGGCAGGACCCGGATGAATTGCTGCCGCCGCACGTGGGGATCCCCGCATGGAGGATCGCGCTCCGGGATCCAGGCAAAGGACCTTCGGCGCCGGTCCCTGGACAGTTCCCCCGTTTTGCCCGGACACCGATAGGTGGGCAAAGCTGGGGAACCGAACTTTAACCCCTCCCCCAGTCTGCTATGGTCACTCCGGCCAACCAATAGCAGGGATAGGAGGGGTGGCACCCCTGCCATCAAACTCCTATCCCTTCAGGGGGATCGAGGGTGTCTCGGACACCCCCGATCCCTCTTATTTTCCGGGTCACCAGGTCACTAGTGAACCGTATGACCCAGAATCGCGAAGATCGCAGGTCTGAATTGACCAGCGATTTGCGCCCATCGCGGTCATGGGGGGGGGGGGGTCCCAGGACCCCCCTCGGCGATGTGCCGGATGCCTGCTGTTAGATAACAGAAGTCATCCCAGCCCGATCCCCGCTACCGGTGACGAGGCGCTCCCGGAACCCTGCGACGTACATGTACGTGGCTCATCGTGAAGGGGTTAAGGAGTCATGTTTTTACCTCATATATTCACTTTAGCCTTTTGTGGATAAACTATTTACTATACACATCTGGCACACTGCAGCTAACTCTGCAAGGACATTTCTGAACATTCGTGCAGAGTTTGTCGCTGCACAAGAGAACAACCTGCTGTCAGTAAGGCTAAGTTTCCACTTTGGTTTTTTTTGGGCAGTTTTTGAAAAACTGCCACTGCAGTTTTTGAGCCAAAGTCAGAAGTGGATCCATAAGGGATGAGAAGTGTAAGTCCTTCCTTTATATGTCCTATTCCTTTTGAATACATTTCTGGCTTTGGCTCAAATACTGAAGTGGCAGTATTCCAAAAACTGCCAGAAAAAAAAAAAAAAAAACACAAGTGGAAACTTAGCCTAACAGCCGGACTTTCCAGAGAGAATGTAGGAATGGTTTATAACTGTCCATTCCTTCCCAATTGCTACATTGCATTTATTGAGCTCAGAACAGGGACTTGTTTTAACCCCTGGTGACCATGTGACTGCCAGGTACCGGGTATCTGCAGTGAGATGCTGCCACTTTAGCAGACCCAAATGAGTTAGGCAGTAAGTGTCAGGGGGCTGTATAGTCCCTGTAACTGTGGCTATGATGTTAGCCACTGTTCCAGTGGAAATAACCATTACAAATATGTATTTAACAAAAAAAAGAAAAAAAGTCTTACAGTGCCAATATCCACCCTTAAATTGCTTTTCTGAACAGTAAACAAAATAAAAAATAAAAAGAGGGGCGCCATTTAAAAAATGATTTTAGTGACACTTTTGTCTATTAAATAAAAATAAAAAAGCATAAAGAAATGAGACCTGTATTTCTGATGTTTTTTTTTGTTTTTTTTGGGGGGAGGGGGGGTTAGCAATTTACTAGTAACAAAATGGCATAAAATTTGAGCCTGATAAATACTGGGGAAAAAAAATTACTCAACAATTTATAAACTTTATAACTTTAAAATCTGCATGAACTAAGCAAAAGGAAAAAAAATAATAATAATGTGTTTGGTCATGAAGGAGTGTAAAGGGCCCATTCTGCAAGTGGGTAAGAAAGTGGGTAAGAGATTTATTTGACAGAAATGCTACTCCATCTTTTACATGCACTTCCACTATCTTCTATTTCAGATACCTATAGTGCCCCTCACTCAAATTGGTCATAGCTAGAAGCCCTTATAGTGTCAGAAAGTAAAGAAAGCCTGAAGAGAATCCTCTGGGCATATGGAACCTAATTCCAAGTATAATTATACTTAACCCCCATTACAGGTAAACGGAGAAGATATGTAAAACTGACTGCAGGTCCCCTTAAAGAATTGGACTTATTGATAATCCTAACAGAATACTAGCTAATGGAGCAATAAGATTTCTGGTTAAAGGAAGTAATGTGAGTAATCACCCCACTTAGTGTAAAAGAGTCTTAAGAGTATCCAGAAGCAAGTGTTTAATTTACCTGCAGTGCCACAATTCTTACTAAAACCAATAAGCTGTGTTAAAGCGTACCTGTCATAGTTCAAAAAAATAAGAAAAAAAGTGATATGTTACTCAGGACCCAATCCTGATTTTTATGTGTCTCTGACCTATATATCCAGAGATATAAGCATTTATCTGCTGGTGAGTTACTTTTTCATTGTGCAGGCTGGAGGGGGCGTGTCAGTCTGTCTCCCTCACAGGAGCAAGCCTGGGCAGTCAGCCAATCAGTACTCTCTACTCTGTAACCCTTTCCTCTCTGGTATTATGCTGTGTCATGTGTCAGAGGAAGATACTTGGAGCTTGCCTGCAGTAATCAGAAGACATTATTGTGAATTAATCACAGGATAAAAGGTATAAATATAAGAATAGATCTTTATAAAATTAGTGCAAGGATTTTTTAGATAAAAGAGCAGCATTTTTATGAATACATGTTCTATCTGTTTTATCTTCTCCTAGTAAAGCTGGATGCTAATCAGCATAGCTGTCACTATGTGTGTCATTCATCTTTCACAGACTCCTGAATGTCTGATCAACTGCTTTGTCATTCAGGAGTCCGAGAAAGCTTTGACTATTTCAGCATGCTGGGGGTTGTAGTTTAGTAACAACTGAAGCTGCAATGTTTGTAAATAACTGTGTTAGAGCAGTGTTGCCTCCAGCTGTTGTAAAACTACAGGTCCCAGCATGTCCACACATCCTTTATCTGTAGTTTTGCATACACAATAGAAATCTCCTGTACTGGATACCGGTATGCTTTACGGCCAGTATCCAGTATGCTGCAAAATCTAGACTAGTCTGTCTGGCTAAAAGACAGGCGACCCCTAGTGGTGGCTATTTTGAGCTTGAATTTCAGGTGAAAATGTAATCTTTATTTTATTTTTATTTTTTTTTAACAATGACAGTGCCTCGTTAAGGACTTACTATGTTGAATCCACTACACCATTCCCAATCACAGGCCATGGTTTTAAAACAGATTTTGATTCCATGGGAAAAAAAAAAAAAAAACATGTGAAAACCCCACTGAGTAGACATAGCAAAATAAAATTTGCAGCAAAAAAACCTAAAAAGTATGCCTTAGATTTATGTCATGGAATAAAAAATGACGTATGTGAAAAACCAACAGAGTAAAAAACACTTTTTGTAGCTGGTTTCCACTTTGACTAACAGACAAGGATCCTGAACAGGGGAACTTCTCACTAACAGGGTATCTGTTTTATGAAATAAATAAAAAATTTGTATTTTAAAAGATTTTATAGGTAATGAAAATAAACTCTAGAACATGGATTCATAAGGATTGTGGCCACAGCCATTATAAACCTTAAAGTAACTTACGATTTTCTGTTCCAGTCATCTGAGCAAGGATACGGAAGGAACGGGACTGGGTGGTACCAGTGCGTGGGTGCCAGTCTTCTGTGTTGTCTATAAGTCGCTTCTTGCTTGCATCACTGAAAGTTGGTGTATGATGGAAGTTGTTATCAACATCCATGACATGCTGGCGAGGTGGGCTAAGTAAAAGATAAATAAATGATAGTTTTAGTTTTTTTATTCTATGCCAGAAGAGTTTACTAGTTTGATTTGTGATATTAAAAAATAAATCTGCCGTGTATTTCTTCAACAAAGTACATACAAATATTAGTTACACACTTTATGTTGCAACCAGTGGCTTGAAAACAATGTGGGATGTATCAAACAGGTCCAAATCATAAACAACCCACAAGGAGAGTGGGAGGCCCTCAAGCTAAAGCCACACAAAACCCTCGGGTCGAAGCCCGGAGTCACTAACACCTCTCTTTATTACCCATATTTTTTTTCAGGGATTAATTTTTTAATGCACCAATATAAGTTACATTTTAAGGGGTGGGCAATAACGAAAGGTGTTGGAGACTTCGGCCCAAGGGTTTTGTGTAGCTTCACCAAACAGGTCCTTGCTTACATTTTTGTAAGGGTCTATGTCAAATAACATGTGGAATTTGTTTGGTTACCATGTACAGCTACTCTACTTTAAATCTGCATCAGTTTTCTTACATTCAAAAGGCTAAACACAACCTCAGCTCCTATGAGGATTGGTCATGGAACTGCTACTATGTTCTGTACAATACATCTAAACAGTAGCAATCCAGATTGAGGGCAATTTCTTTCAAGAGTGGTGCAGAATGCATATACTATACATACATTTTTTTCAATACTCTACATCATTCTTCTCTTTTGTTCAGTTCACTTGAAGCCAAGATTTTCCTAAATACTGTTGAATCGAAAAGAAATGCAGCAATGCAACACTATGGCCACAAGATGGCAGTGTTGTTGGCAATTTTTGGCTAGTACCTTTACGATTAGGTTTTTAACCGTAAGGCCTTCTCATTTGGAAATCTCTAGAGAAAAAAACATTATTTTAAACTATAATAATAGTATCATTGACCCAGCCTTAAAGTTATCATACAACTGCTGCATGGACTGTGACCCATATTTTAAAACTTCTGGCCTAGAACATCAGCTCATATTTTAATGCAATTATACAATGTTTCTGTTTTTTCATACCGTTTAGGTGGATTTTTCCTTTATTCAGATAAGAAAAAAAAAGAGAATAAATAAAAGAAATGTAAGAAAGAATTCAAGAAATACAAAGCCTAAACACATGCAGATGGTAAAGTGTACAGGAAACACTTTGACATCAATAACTGGTTAGAATTGTGAGATAGTAAACCAAGGAGTTATGAAGCCATGACTAGTTACAGTAAGGTTATGTTCACAAACTGTTTTTGGACAATAAAAAAAAAAAAAAAAAAAATAAGTCAGTTTTAAGTGTCCCTGACATTCACAAAAACTTTCGACAAGTTTCAGATACATGTCAAAAGTTTTGACCGGTCGGGGTTTCAGTGCTGGGACCCCCACTATAAGGGGAACGAACAGGAAAAATGGCATGGTAGCAACTATTCACATAAGTACCAGGAACTTTTTATTGTCAGTTTAATTTTTTGGGGAAAAAAAAGTCAATTTTCTTAAAAAATTTAATGGCAGAAACTTCTGAAAAGTCAGCGTTTCATTTTGGTGCCTAAAAACCAACCGTTTTTACTGACAAAATGAGTCTCAAAATACAGCAAATGCACATTGGGGGAAAGAAGAGAGAGATACAGGCAAAAGAGAGAGGAGAGTGAGATACAGGCAAAAGAGAGAGGAGAGTGAGATACAGGCAAAAGAGAGAGGAGAGTGAGATACAGGCAAAAGAGAGAGGAGAGTGAGATACAGGCAAAAGAGAGAGGAGAGTGAGATACAGGCAAAAGAGAGAGGAGAGTGAGATACAGGCAAAAGAGAGAGGAGAGTGAGATACAGGCAAAAGAGAGAGGAGAGTGAGATACAGGCAAAAGAGAGAGGAGAGTGAGATACAGGCAAAAGAGAGAGGAGAGTGAGATACAGGCAAAAGAGAGAGGAGAGTGAGATACAGGCAAAAGAGAGAGGAGAGTGAGATACAGGCAAAAGAGAGAGGAGAGTGAGATACAGGCAAAAGAGAGAGGAGAGTGAGATACAGGCAAAAGAGAGAGGAGAGTGAGATACAGGCAAAAGAGAGATGAGAGTGAGATACAGGCAAAAGAGAGATGAGAGTGAGATACAGGCAAAAGAGAGAGGAGAGTGAGATACAGGCAAAAGAGAGAGGAGAGTGAGATACAGGCAAAAGAGAGAGGAGAGTGAGATACAGGCAAAAGAGAGAGGAGAGTGAGATACAGGCAAAAGAGAGAGGAGAGTGAGATACAGGCAAAAGAGAGAGAGATGCTGAATATAGAAGCTTACCTTCCTATTTTACTATCTAGCCAATAGATGGCACAATACACAATGTTGTGTTTAATGACATAGTTAAACTTATGGTTAGCTAATGACTGCTCTTTTTAAATTATATTAAAAATTGATTTCATACCATCCTGCTTTACAAACATAGGTCCACATATTAACAGGGTCATGATTAAAAGTGCAGTTACAGCTATATACATGACTTCTCGTTCATACAAGTTATATTTCTCAATCCCTCATATGAGTGTGTGCATGCATGTTTCATAATTAGTCAGGTTTTGAAGGAATGTTTATTAAGAATTTGTATTTTCAAATTTGCATATTTTTATTTCATAGCCCCTGAATGTACTGAATGTATTTTCCATTACCCAGCTGCTACTAAAAAGTGCACAAGTATGCAGTTACTTGTAAGTCCTCTCCAAAATGAGAAGGCCTACAACCCTGCTGGCCGTAAAGCCCAACAAGATTAAGGGCAAGTGGTCTTGCAGCCTGACATGCTGGGTTTGGCTCCGCCAAAAGGCAGAGACCGGTTTGTTTATGCTACAACGGCTCCATTAAATTAAATAATTTTTCCAGAAAAATAGGTCCTCAGGTTGGCGATCAAAATAATGACTTACTAGTTCTCTCTTTCCCTGCCAGTGACGCTCCAATGTTGCCTGCAGTCAGGGCTTCTTGTTCTCTGTCCCGCATCAAAGAAAATGCCCACTTAGCCAATTAGTGGTCTCAGTGGTGACCTGCCTCAGCCAGGGGATGGTTGAGTGGGCATTTCCTAGGTGAACAAGGAAAGAAACGGTCCAGCACGGGATTGCAGGTAAAAGCAGCTTCTTCTTTATTGGGTCATATTCTGACAAGACAAGACAACATAGCTGACGCGTTTCGGCCCTACACTTGGTCCTTAGTTATGCCATGACTAAGGACAAGGTGTAGGTCCGAAAAGCGTCGGCAATGTTGTCTTGTCTTGTCGGAATATGACCCAATAAAGAAAAAGCTGCTTTTACCTGCAATCCCGTGCTGGACCGTTTCTTTACTTGTGCACACATGCGGTCAGGGACGCTGCTGACCAGGCCCGTGCACAGGTGCAGAGAGGGGGAGGAGAGCTGTCGTTCTGATTCATTTCCTAGGTGATGGGATGGAGAACAGGTAGAATTTGAAGCAGGCATGAGCAATGTTGGAACTTCAGCGGTGAGGAAAGGAGTCGTAGATGAGTAAAGGTTACTTTATTTTTCCACGATCCCCCTAAGCAGTTTTAAAAGTAGAATTATTTCCTCAAACTACACCTTTAAACCAAAGAAACTATAAAAAAATAAAAATAAAAAATAAAAAAAAACACACACACACACAAACAGGATATCCAAAAAATACAATAAAAACACAAAAAAAATGGACAAACCATGCAGTTATAAACACAAAAGCTGGGTTCATTCCTTAAAGGGGTACTCCGCACCCCTAGACATCTTATCCCCTATCCAAAGGAAAGGGGATAAGATGTCAGATCGCCGGGGTCCCACTGCTGGGGACCCCCGGGATCTCGGCTGCTGCACCCACCTGTACGGCTTCCACCTCAAACCGGCAACGCTGAAGGTTTCGGATCCCGACCACAATGGCGGACGAGCATGACGTCACGCCCCGCCCCCTCAATGCAAGTCTATGGGAGGCCCATCACGCCCCCTCCCATAGACTTGCATTGAGGGGGTGGGGCGTGACATCACACTGGGCGGAGTCGTGACTTCAAGCTCGTCCGCCATTGTGGTCTGGATCTGAAGCCTCCAGCGTTGCCGGTGGGAGGTGGAAGCCATACAGGTGGGTGCAGCAGCCAAGATCACGAGGGTTCCCAGAAGCGGGACCCCGGCGAGCTGACATCTTATCCCCTATCCTTTGGATAGGGGATAAGATGTCTAGGGGTGCGGAGTACCCCTTTAATTGCAGAATCCTCTCGGAATTTCAGGAGGTCGGCAGCACTTCACATTGCAGAAATGCCACAGTTTTTACCACAGATTTCAACCTCACTGAAATAAAATTGCGTCTACCTCCATACCATAAAATGCATGCAAAAATTCACTCTATTAGGTGGGCTGGTTATTAATCCCCTTTAAATTTGTTACTTGCTAGGCTGACAAGGTTTCAAACAGAGGCCACCAAGTTAGATTCTAGCTATGAAAGTACATTAGCATTTCACCACCACTTTACTGTTTAAATACAGCCATAAACTACATAAAAAGTTTAGTGCCTTTGCAAATACATTGCACTACTTATCATTTATGTCTTCTGACTCATAACCCGTACTATAGCACTGAGCTACACTTACAATTACGCTAGTCAGGTTACTGTACAATGCCTGGGGTCAAGAGAAACTTAAAGGGGTACTCCACTGCCCCAGCATTCGGAACATTTTGTTCTGAATGCTTGGAGCGGGCGGCAGGGGTCGTGACATCATGGTCACGCTGCTAGTGATGTCACGCCACGCCCCCTCAATGCAAGTCTATGGGAGGGGGCGTGACGGCCATCACGCCCCCTTCCATAGACTTGCATTGGGGGGGCGTGGTGTGATGTCGCGGGGGGCCCGCTCCAAGCCTTCTAAATGAATGCTGGTGGCTGCACAGAGATTGTGGGGGTCCCAGTGGAAGGACCCCAGCAGTCAGACATCTTATCCCCTATCCTTTGAATATGGGATAAGATGTCAAGGGGCAGAGTACCCCTTTAATGGGATATTCCAGCTGTTTGGAAAAATGTTCATGAAGCTGGGGCTGTGGGGGGGAAAAAAAAAAAGCCAAAACTTTGTCTCAAACTCCCGCAGTTCCTGTTTGGCTCCTTATTGTACCCTGATGTCCCGTCCAGACAACAGATCATTACAGGAACACCGACACAGGACACCATAGCGGCCAGTGATTGCCTTAGCAGAAAGGTCCTGCTCTTGCTCTGAGCTTTCGTCTCTTGGAAAGATCTGAACAGGAGTTTCAGGGAACCAGGGATAGGTAAGTATGGCTTTAACATAGCTTTTGTTCCCTATTTTTTCACAGCTCCAGAAACATATTCATTTTTTCAAACTACCAGAATACCCCTTTAATTGAATGTAAAGGATCAAACTAAGCTCTATGCAAACAACATAAAACAATAGGGGATTTCTGCTCTAAAGTCTGAAGAATTGGGAATGCAGCTTTGTACTTTAGTACTAAGATGTAATTTAGGATTAGTACTACATAAGTAATGAAACAGGTTTACAAAGCAACACTTTTTAAATGGAATACCACAACATGGTGTTCAAAGGTGGATTTACACATGCTTCTATAGCTGAAAAGAATGCTTCACACATGCAGTGCCAAGAACACACACTAAATGATGAATGGTACTAACTTTGCCTCTGTCGAAACCTACATAAAAAAAAATTTCAAAAGCAACATAAATATGAGATCCTAAAGTGAAATAACACAGAATGGCTTTAAATGCTGGAATGGCACCCAGGCAGGGAGATCCAATAATAATCTTAGTTGTGGTGTGAGAAGAAGATTATTCAGAGGGTTTTACCTTCTATGGGCATATTTCAAAGCCCTACCTAAGAAAAAAAACACATATCCACACATAAAGCAGGCCATTCCTCAAGAGTAGGTTATAGGCTGTTTTTTTTTTTTATTAATAAGAAGTAAATTCAGAGAGGCAGGATGGAGGCTATGTGCTGCCAATGTAATATGAAGAGAAAATAGAAGGGATGAACTTTATAGAGCAGAATTCTACCTGTGCCAGGAACATAAAACTGGATTCCACATATTGATATCCAACTGTGAAGCTGGGCCCACAACATCTGAGCTCCGGGACATGCTGCTCACTTCCATGGGCTCACTTACTCTCACTTGGCTTCTCTAAAGTGTAATGCAAGATGTTTGGGCAGACACCGAAAACACTTATTTTAGTAGCTTATAAAAAAGATGACTTGTGCACTAACAGACTGTTCAACTTAAGGTTATACATTTTAACAAATTGTGTTTTTTCTCAGCTGGCAGCTCTTATTTGTGTAATGTATGCAGCTGCAATGTGTTGGAGTCTCTGGAGCAGTAATATGTGCTGAGTTAGAACATCTTCACGCAATGATCTGCATAGAATTAACTAGTGACACAGCTGTCAATACAACACGGTGCCCGCTGATAAACAAGCAGTGCCAGCTAACAGCAGACATCATCCGCTGGAGATTACCGCTGTGCAGCTACTTCAGCATTTATATTTTCTATGGGAATAATGGGCCAGATTTATCAATCTGTCTGGAAACAAAGCTGTCTGATAACAACCAATCAGAGCCTAGCTTTCATATCTTAGAGAGATTTGGTAAAATTAAACCTGTATGAGAATAGAAAAAGGAAGACTAGAGGACAGCGCCTCGTGTATTACCCCAGCGTTTAACAAGAATATTCAGGAGTAAGATGTAAGATGGCTGCTCACCTTGTACATGGGCCTATCACCTGTAATAATCAAATGAAGTGGAAAATCTGCTCAGCCCAGGGGTCATAGGAGATGGGCAACCTGTCCTGCTCAACGTGGTACAGAGGTGAAGATAGAAAACCCTTATGATGTCAGGGGCTGCTTATCCCAATGAAAATGGATTTCAAGTCAGAAGTCATGTTCAAATCCAAAGTTTTCTGCAGTACGATACAATAATAAAAGTACCAATGACATGTTTCAGGGTGCACTCACCCCTTCCTTAGAGCCAGATTTAGACCACTTCACAGAATCCCCAACAGGCTGATAACTTAATCTTAGCAAAACATGTGTGGTCTGTATTGTATTTAATTCACTTTTTCATTGTTTATACAAGTCTTGTCTGTTTTATTATTTCTTGCCCTGCACTATATGCAAGTACATTTTCTTCCTTGGGGTTACTTTTGGGTTGGACTTTTTTCCCCTTTGGTATTCCTGGGACTCCAAGTGCTTTTCATACTTAGAGGGTTTGCACGTATATTTACAGTATGTATACCATATAGACCATTCTACTTTTATTTCACTTCATACTTGTCATTATTCTTATCATTTGTATGTCTCTTGTATACATTTTATATGTATTTAATTAATAAAATTGTGATTTATATGATATTTTGGTATGTGTGATCTATATTTTGGGAGGATATTTTGAACATTTGATTCCACACGTGGGTTACATCCCTGTTTAATAGATTTAAATAAGTTGTATGTCATAGAAATAAGTCAAAAATTATGATCAGTTGGGATCTGGATGCTAAGACCGCCATCTGTCATTAGATTAATGCAATGAAAGCTCTTTAGGGGCACTTAAGTAATACACTCGGAGACAAAAGGCAGCCTCACTTTAAGCCAGGAAATGCATACTTGATAAGTGAAGACACAAATCTAATGAAAATTGTCATAAAAATTTAGAGACATACATAACTATAATGATATAATATAACAATGTGTAATGAGAGGACTAAGTGTAACATATATTATTATTAAACTACATTATGGATTACCATTTCTGAGACAGAATAATATAGATATTTAGTCATAGATCGACATTAAGTAGTAAATGTTACAATGACTGGTGTGCACTGATGCAAGAAGACCATGACCAGCATTGATAATCCCCATAAGGCACCTCCTGTTCTGCTTCAACAAAATCATTTCTATTACTTTTTCCATTTTAGACTATGACACATACATGTCAAAAATCATTGTCAGGCATACATGTTGTATCCAGAAAAGACTAATTGATGCAATTATAATTTTACTTTCGATTTCATGAATGGATTTTTTACTATTTGGTTACCTTAATCTGCCAAAATGTCATCTCATCACACATCTCACCGCTGAGCCTCGGAGTCAGTTTTGAGCTTTACATTTTCTAGAAATGTCAATATTTTTACTAAAATCTGCACCAAAATCAATAATGAAAACCATGTATATTTAGTTGCAGACTTCTTGTCAGCCAATCCACCAGGCAATTTTTATGTAATGTGTGAATGTAGTCTTAAGGTCCAGTATTAGACAAGCACATGGGAAACTGCTGTGTACCACTAAATAAGAACAAGCACTAGAAAACATTGGGTGGTCCGTGTTGGCTTCTCTGCACTCCACTAGCCTTCATTTATAGATCTCTCCCTAATTTATTTCTACAGTAAATTTGGCCCAGTTGGTTTCCTGTTTCTAGAAAGCGGTGCATTTGTGAACACTGTCATTGGGAAGTAGGTTTATGGAGAAAAGAATTGCATTTTTATTTAAAAACAGAAATGTGCCTTAAAAGGTTAGAGAGAGACTACAATGCGAAGGACAGAGTCAGATTGTGACTTTGGTCGGGGTCATTTTTGAACCGTATCAGTTTTACTGCCAGACTAAAACCGTGGTGTATTCTTTGGAATAGCTACCCAATACTAGGAATTTTACAGACAATGCTTTCCTGATCTAGTTTTGAACTATAATAATGTTGATATTGAACAATAATATGGTCAGTATTTAAAGCAGATAAAGCCCTCTGAGCAATCTTGCAACAGACTCATAGATATAAGATTATATATCACTGTATATGTTCAATTCTTTTCACTCAGTTTACATAATCCTTCATCACCCTATTAAAAGGGGTACTCCAGAGGGAAAAAGTTTTAAATCAACTGGTGCCAGAAAGTTATAAATCATTTCTATTTAAAAATGTTAAGCCTTTCAGTACTTATAAGCTGCTGTTAGCTCTAGAGGAAGTAGTCTAGTTCATTCCAGTCTGAATACAGTGCCCTCTGCTGCCACTGTTATACATATCAGGAACTGTTCGGAGCAGAAGAGGTTTGCTATGGGAATTTGCTCTTGCTCTGGACAGTTCCTGACATACAACATACAACAGCTGATAAGTACTGAAAGGCTTAAGATTTTTTAATAGCAGTAATTTACATATTTGTGTACCTTTCTGGCACCAGTTGATTTGATTTTTTTTCCCCTCCTAAATACCGCTTTAAATGCCTTGAGAGCCAATAAAGCATTTGGCCACATTTTGTGTACTTACCAACAAAAAGTTTTAAATTCCTTACAACTCACTGAAAAGCAAGGGTCTAATCCACATGAGGAAAATGCATGCAGGCTTCACCTACCCATTATGTGATTTGTCACCCAGATTTTCCTTTTGTCCTCTTCTTTGCACATTGGTAGCATCATTATTAGTGTACTGGTTGACAGTAGAACTGTAGTTTGCAGGCTGCCGTGGCACATTGGTGACTGCAGGTTTAGCTACAGGTGAGTGGCGATCAGTGGAAGGTTTATAACCAACATGCAAACCGGCTGTAGTGGGGGCAGGTGGGTTTACAGCAGCAAGCAGGGATAAAGCAGACTGTTGTGTGGAGGCTTGGGTTGCGACTGCTGGGGTAAAGGCAGAGGATGGTGAAGGGATGGATGCAGGCTTGGAAGGAGATGGGGCTCCAAATGGTCTAGGTGCTTTGTTGTATGCCACACTGGCAGTAGTGGTGACTTTAGGCACAGCAGGGATGGGCGTTGCAATGGGTACAGGCTTTATAATTTCTTTTGGTGCTTCCTATAAATAAAAAGAAACAAAAACATACACACCAACCACATGCAAAGAGCAAAATTGTTCGGGTCACATAATAAGCTTTAAAAGGATATATGCCACAATGAAAAGTTGGCTAGCTCCAAATATTGCCAAGTTCTGATCGGTGCACCCCTTTAATCCTGGAGGATTCAACCTCTGTTCTCATGACCAAACTTAGAAATTCCATACAAGCTGCATTTTACTGGCATATTCTGAAGCATTATTATTAAAAGGGCATTCCCATTGCAAATATGTAAGCATATTTACAGGACAGATGTGTAGCACCTCTGAGAGCTGCATCTACAATCCTGTCTGGTGAGGTGGCCCTAAGCCTGTAGGTAGACAAGCATATATATTGGACATTTCAGCATGTGCTAGAACTGTTTGTAATGAAATTTGAGTTTGCATCTGTTATTGGTTAAATTAAGTTTTTTGAAAAGTTTTATAACTAGAAATTTATACACAGAAGTTATAAAAAGGGTATGCACACACACCTGATTTGTTGCAGAAAATCTGTCCCATATACATGAAAGGGGTTGGTAAAAATCACATGCACATGCTTCACAAGGCCCCATTCAGATGTATGGAACAGATTCTTCTTCAATTAAGCTGCCATGTGCGGTGACTGAAGTAGCTGTTTATGTCACATCATGGGGTTCACTTGTAAAGAGAGAGCATCAGGGAATGCCAGAATATCGGAGTTCATCCAACTGTACTTTTTAATGATATTGCTCATTTTACCATAAAATGTATGGGAAAAAAAAAAGAGAATATCAGAGTTCATCAAGTCATTAAATTACAATGTTTTACACCTATTTTTTTTTTTTTTTATCTAGGCTTTTCAATAAATCTGGATTATTTATTTCTATAGTAAACATCTAAAATGGAAGGGCTGCAGATTTTTATTTTTATTTCTTTTGCCACTTCAACATATGGGCTAACATCTGTGTTAAATAGGCAATAAAATGTGCAGCATAATCTACATGTAGCATATGCACACTTTGCCACAGATTTTTGTATGACATAATTAACCTTAATTTTTTTTTATATTAACCTTCATAGGAATATGACCAGAAATGCAGCATACAGGAATTATGAAAATGTTGGATGAGCTATGAAAAATACAGGTTTATCAGATTATAGAATTAGTTTTCATATCAAGTCACTTCCAGTCAGCACCTTGAAAGATCTCCTATTTGAAATAAGCATTTATTTTCTATGTGGTCAACTATATGGTCATTGTTAAAGATTTTAAGCAATACAGTAATGTCCCACCCTGCAGAATTGCATGGCATGAGACTGGACAGCAGCTGGGCTGCCCCATCTAGATCTGTTGTTCTTAGCATGGTTGACACTACATAGGAAGGTAGATATTTCAAAGGCCAACTTGTTATTACAGGGTTGGGCAGTTGGGAACACAGCTTACCGTTTGTATAGGGTTTGGATTGTTCTGTACCGCCACAGGCCTAAAAAAAAAGAAAAAAAAATATGTTAAAATATATCTGTATACATGTGTAGTGATCCAACATGTAATGGATTATGTAAGGCTTCATTCAAATCTGCATCGGAGGTTCCATTAGGAGCCTCTCTTAGGCTACTTTCACACTGCCGTTGATCCCCGTCGAGAAGGCTATCAAAGTCGCTTTATTTTTATTTTCCTGACTTTAACGGTCAACGGCAAACAACGGGTCCCAGCAGCTCCCATTTACTATTATGGGGGCCGCTGGGACCAGTTATGAATAGCAGGAGAAAAAGACAGTACATGCTGTAATTTTTCTCCCGCTAGTCTGAGGCGGCCATCACACTGCCGGGCACCAATGGCAGTGTGAAAGGGGTCTTACAGATTCTGTGAAAAATCCTTACCAGAATAGAGCATGCAGCGATATTTTGGGCAGCTCATGTCAAACACCATGGGGGAGATTTATTATTTCTTTTAGAGCATTTCTTTGTCTATGTTTTGGTGCCGTTCAGACGCAAGCAGCATATTTAGAGACTTTTATTCATCTTTTGATATAGGCAGTTTCACTCTTTTTGCCTACCTGTAGAACTTTTTTCTTTTTGACCATGCAGTGGTCGCGTATTTTTCATTTGCGACTTGTCAAAAGTCGCTATTTTGTGGTACTGTTTTAGGCACAAAGCTGCACCACCTACCGGTAGGTGTGAGAATCACTTCTACCTTCCACAATTCAACCTTTAACCTCTTGTAGAGGACAGCGTCTCACTCCCTTTCTATGACACACGCTCAGGAGCTGAGCGCAGGTCATAGCTGGGTGGTCCTGGCGGCTGTCACCAGGACCCATCTCTAATGCCAGACATAACCGATGATGGTAATGCCCATCTTTAACCCCTTAGACACCACAATCAAATTTGATTTTAGCGTCTAAAATGCAAGTAAAAATGTCACGGCAGCTCTGTGAAAGTAAACACCTAACCTGCCATATTCAGGACCGGGGAAAGTGTCTGCTTCCCTCCCTCACAAGTGTCTAGAAAAATATATGTGGTAGAGATTTTCCCACCACAGCAGAGCTGCACAAAATTCATCATCCTGCTGCACCTTCTTGAATAATAAGATGCACGCTAGTCAAACCTACCACCCAAATAAACGTGGGAAAATAGCTCTACTGTGGACATTCTTTGATAAATCTGGGCCCATATGTATATATTTTTTGTCTATAAAGGGGGACAATAGCTGAGATACTAATTGCTTTATCTTACAGGAAAATAAAGTTAAAGGAAGAGAGATTCTACCGACAAATAGCTTAGGGTTCCCTGATCACATGCCTTTTTTACAGTTTCATGATACACCACTCTGGTCCTGAGATATGCGGGTTTATAGCTTGTCTGACAATTCAGGAAATCAGTCACATGGGCGTAAATTAAATTTTAAATAATGGAAGTAAATATGTCAGGTGATGGGCGTGATTATATAGTCAGGATGTGTGTATTAGGCATACATGCCCCTCAATGTAAAATACCCACACCCTCTGACTTTATAATCATAACCATTCACTCCCATTGTTAAAATAAAGTTCAGCCCAAACTGATGCCTTTGAGCAACAGAATTGTTTGGCCAGTCCAAATGACTGGAAGTCTGACCCAGACAGACACAAAGTGAAAAACTGAGAAAAAAAAAACAAATAACCAACAACGCAAAAAGGCTGTTAAACAATCTGGGTGAGTCAACTGTATACACAAGAGCATTACAACAGTATGACATACTTTAAACAACATGTAAGAAATGCCATGAAACACTAAGCCTTCCTGTCTCTCCTTGTGAATGATGGTAAGGATACATTGCCTTGTATTAACAAGACAAAAAGGAAACAGAATTTTCCTCATAAAGCCAAATTTGGTATGTACAGAATATTGATCCTATTCAATAAGAAAATCCTCTGAAAATTACAGATTTTCCTGCAGACTGTGAAAAGAATAGGGGTCAACAGGTTTGAAAATGAGGGGTTACTTAAATTGTAATGCACAAATATATGAATGGACAATACAGAGATCTTTTTGGTGAACTTTATTTACCTTGGCCTTTAACCACCTCTACATATACAGAAAAGAAGGTGCACCATCATATTCTTTCCTGTAAGGGTAGTGAACCTTCTGCCACAGGATGGTTGATCCATTGAACAAGTCTAGGAGGGGTCCGGAGGCTTTTCCATAAAAAATGTACTAATACAAGTTGTATGTACTAGATTCCTGAAGGGGAGATGTTGGTCCAGAGATTTATTCTGATTGTCATATTTTAAATAAGGGAGGACTTTTCCCCTAGGATAAAAACTGTACTTCTCTAGCCATTGAAGTGGTGCTTTACTTTAATACGGAGCTCCATATGTCTTGCTTGCTTCACCATAGATTTCAAAGGATAACATTACAGCGGTCCACAGACAACACTAGGGAGAGCTTATTGCACACAGATTTCTACACTTTATAAGAAGTTAATAATAAATCTGTCTTCAGTAAGCAGTCTTAAGTACAGTACAGTACAGTCAAATGAGGCTTCAAATAAATTAAAACTCTCTGTAGTTACCAGCAGAAGTAGCTTACTGAAAACACTTTATTACGAGCTGTATAAATCTCTCGACTCGCTACCGACAGCCCATGCCGAGTGAAAGAAGCATCAAACATGCTGGATTTCAACATGCTGATCTGCAACCAAGAGCAGTTGGCAGCATTTTACTCCCCTATGCCCATTGATAAAACATGTGCTCTCTGCTGAGCATGTGTCTCTATGAGGGTGTTGGGAGAAATAGTCAGTAACCATGAAGGAGTTTGGCTCAAACTAATCTTAAAGGGGTGGTCCAAGTAAGGGGAATATTTCTCAGTTCAGGGGCCTCATCTAATAGCCAGAGTGGATAGCGGTTACAAAATGTGTCTCCCGACTCTAAGCCTTCTTGCACAGGGCAGTTGCTTGGTCAGTATTTGTAAGACAAAACTAGGAGGAGAGTAACACAAAGGTCAGCATTCAGGACCTTTGTGACATCATTAGATGCCATGTTAGATTTAGTATTTAAGCAACTACACTTGTATTGTAACACTGCCATGTGAATATGTAAGAGGTCTTTACCTTGAAACTCATCATATATGTACTTTGCTTTACCTTAACTGGGTTGACTATTTTCAATATTTATGAGCCGGGCTAGTCTGCAATTGTGTGCGGTTTCACACCAGAATTCTGGACCTTTTGCCTTTCACTGCTTGAACATTTGCTATATCGGTGGATTGTAGGTCTTCCACAGAAATCCAGAGGTTTCACCACATATTCATTCTTTTGGCAGATCAATTTCAGCAGCTGAATTTCCACCGCTAAAATACTGCAGTGTGAATGGATCTGCGGAAGACCCATGCACGCAAATGTAAAACTTTACACAGCGGAATGCTGTAGTGTAATTCTGCATGCGGAAATTCCGAAGTGTGAACATACCCTAATACTTAATTCCCCTGGTGGTTGTGCTGCAAGGAAATTGAATATCTACGGCTAGGATTACTCATAAACTACAGCCAATCACTGGTGGTCCCAAGGGGGGCTACACTTTGTGATCAGCTCATTGTCAACAAGCAGAGATTGTTCAAAAGTAGATAAAGTTGCTCTCCATGGGAACTACGACATTTTTCATTTTTCTACTGAAGCACGCACAGTCCATTTAAAGCCAATTATACAGAAGCCAGTTTTACCAAGCAGATGCTGCCAAGGCAAACAAGAACATGGAATGCATAAAGAGAAGTCTAGACGTACATGAGAAAGAGCTTTACCTTTTTTATTTTTTCACAATTGTTGTAATGTATTGTATGTTATAAAG
Organism: Hyla sarda; assembly: GCF_029499605.1. Taxonomy (NCBI): domain Eukaryota; kingdom Metazoa; phylum Chordata; class Amphibia; order Anura; family Hylidae; genus Hyla; species Hyla sarda. Next base: position 202,276,460 of record NC_079189.1, read on the forward strand.
ACACTGCAGTACTTGTGCAGGTATAAGGGTGGGCAATGGTAATGGTCTGGTGATCAGAACCATTGGCTTAGACTGTCTAATGATCTTTTTATTAACAGGTATGTCAGGGCATGCAACCTATTGTCCATCCCTATAAAGAATTATTTGTCATTCTTATATTACCAAGTAAATAATTGGGACTACAGAAATCTCACAATGGTTACTTCGGGTACCTTGACACGTGTCGATCGTGATTGTTGCTTACGAGAATTTAAATATTTGCAGATCTTTAGATATATTTTTATTGTGAGAGCTGTAGACTGCTGTGAATAGATGCTATTGCACATGGTCTAGCAAGTAACCACTCATCTAGACTTTGGTGCCCGACCCTATACTATGTGACTACGATCACGTATCGCAAAGATTATTTTCAATACAAATAGTAGTTGCACTGTTAAATGGCACATGGGCACTTAAATCCCTGGTGGATTTTTCATATGAATAGGGATAAATCAATATCAGGCAAAAGTGGCAAATCATTTTTGGTTGGTTTATTGAGAGAAGAAAAAAAAAAAAAAACTTTACATAGTGGTAAATGACCGGCCAAATGCAATTGGTCATGCCAAACGCTTCCAGCCATGGTCAGCCAAAACAAAATGCAGCACAGCAGACAGACATAGGTCTGCCATTGGTCATCGTGAATTAATTATGTGCACTAGTAACTGTCAGCCAAAATGGCCATTTCGACCAACCATTATCAAAGGAGCATGGCCAGGCTTACTGGATATTGCCAATTAAAGGGGTGTGGAAATTTTATAAAGAACTACTTGTCCACGGGACTAAAATGGAGCAAAATCTACTTGTCCCTCATGACGATCCACTTGTCCGGGCCAATTTTCGCTTTTACGCTCTAGTTTTTTCCTCCCCGCCCTATAATAGCCATAACTACCTACTATAATGATACCTTTTAATTTTTCAATAACATATTCTCTGAACCAAAAAAATATATAAATATATATTAAGGGAAGTGAAATTGAAATAGTAAAAGATAATTTTGCAGATTTGGTGGTTTTTCTTTTCTGCGCCATTTACCTTGTGGTTGAGATAACATGTTAGTTTTATACTTTAGGCGCCTGATTACAGCAATACCAGATTTGTATCGTTTACGTCATGTTTTACTAATTCTGGACTTTTTCTAATTTTTTTTAATTGCCATTTTTTAACCCCTGTAGCTTTATTTTTTTTCCGCATACCAGGCTGTATGAGGGCTCATTTTTTGCGCCATAATCTGTTTTTTGTATCGGTAACATTTTGATATTGATCTGACTTTTTAATCGCTTTTTTACTTTTTTTATGGGATATTATAAAAATTTCAAATCTGTGGTTTGGTATTTTTTTTACATTTACCATATGGGATACTTAATGTTATATTTTAATAGGTTGTACAATTACGCACGAAGCGATAACAAATATGTTTATTTTTATTATGTTTACATGTTTTTATATAGGAAAAGGGGGTGATTTGAACTTTTAACATGGAAGGGGTTAATGCAGCGGTCTTCAAACTGTGGCCCTCCAGATGATGCAAAACTACAACTCCCAGCATGCCCGGACAGCCAACGGCTGTCCTGGCATGCTGGGAATTGTAGTTTTGTAACATCTGGAGGGGCACAGTTTGAAGAGCACTGGGTTAATATGTGTCTTTCAAACTTTTATTAAAACTTTTATTTATTATTATTATAATTTTTTTGACACTTTATTAGACTTATGAGGAATCATTAGATTCCTCAGACAGATGAATAGAGTTCTATTGAACTCTATTAATCTGTGTGCTCTGTGATCCATCGATAGAGCCTGGTCCAGCCAAGATCTATCAATGACAGAGCGGGACAGGAGGAAGCAGAGGTAAGTCCTCCGGCTACCTCTATAGTGGATCGCCCCCCTGCGATCCCGCTGCGGGGGGGGGGGGGGGAGGCGATCACATGTCCCTTTAGACGCCGCTGTCAGCTTTGACAGCGGCGATCTAAAGGGTTAATAGCCAGCCGCGGCGATCGCCTCATGCTGGCTATTAGCGGCGGCCCCCGGCTACTGAGAACAGCCGGGGGCTGCAGAGTATGGAGCGGGCACGAGTCCCGAGCCCGCTCCATACTCCCCTGTGAGCGCCGCATGCATCTCCCCGTGCAGACGTGCGGGGAGCGAAGGCAGAGGACGCAGGTCTGCACGGGGAGAAAGAAGCCACGCCCCCTCATCTCCCCCCCCCCCCCCCCCCCCCGCACGTCTGCAGAGCAGGGGAGAGAAGACAAATACTGTACACAGCTTCTCATCTCCCCTGCTCTGCTACACAGGCTGCAGAGTATGGAGCGGGCAGGAGTTGGGTGCCCGCTCCATACAGACTGCAGATCGCCACCGCACTTGTCAGGTCCGAAGCCGGGCTAAGGGCCGGACAAATTCACCTGCCCGGCGCCCAAAACTGCTAGTCCCGGGCGTCGGGCGATAGAAATTCCACAGACCTGCAATTACATCTTGGGGTTTGTTCTGTCTTGACCTAAATCAGTCCTTTATGGTGGATATAAATAATAGATAAAATAATGTATTTTTTTTTTTTTTAAGCTATAGACAGATTATAAACACACACTATAATATATATATATATATATATATATATATATATATATATATATTATATATATATATATATATATATATATATATATATATATATAGTGAGAACATGCCAAGTCCATGTAATTGTTGCCTTTGGAGAATTTATACTATTAGTTTTGACAATTTGCACCATTGTGACCAAAGGTGTGTACTGTGGGTAACGACAATACAGATCCTAATAAAATGGGAGAAAAATTGTGTTCTGCAGACAATTCACAATCTGTAGATCTAGCCAAGGCTACTGTTATCGAGCAAAGACAATTATTTGCAGCCCTTAAGAAGAAAAAAAAAAAAGACAGAAAATATAGAAATGTGGTCAAAGAATACATATTTTTGCTGAGATTCAAGGAATTTTAAAGCATTCCAAACATTAGATCACTGCCTTATTAGGGAACAGACAGAATGATACTGGTCACAGTAAAAGCACTGCAAGCCAATTCCTCATTTTTCACATCTAATATTTTTCTTTTTGGTCTAAAGGCTCAGGCATTCCCCTGTCTCTGAAAAAACAGACCATGTCCACAGTGGGAGTCTAAGCTTAAATATTTCACTGCTACAGAATGTCAGTTTTTCCCACATTACTCACTTCAGCTATATAAACCCTATTCAGTATGGTATATACACAGACATGGATCTACTTTTTGTGTTGCCAAGGCTGAAGTTTTGCACATAATCAAGAAGCTTATGACACACGCACACATCTAACACTCCTCTCATTACCCCTCTCGGGCCATAAATCGGCTACAGACCATAAACTTCACATTACAATCGACTAGTAAAAAAAAAAACCAAAAAAAAAAAAACAGTATGACAAATATTCATCAGAAAAAATCTTAAAGGGTTAATCCAGTGGAAATTTTTTATTTATTTTTTTTAAATCAACTGGTGCCAGAAAGTTAAACAGATTTGTAAATTACTTCTATAAAAAAAATTCTTAATCCTTCTTAATTCTTTTCTGTCACGACCACAGTACTCTCTGTTGACACCTCTGTCCATTTTAGGAACTGTCCAGAGCAGCATATGTCTGCTATGGGGATTTGCTCCTGCTCTGGACAGTTCCTGACATGGACAGAGGTGTCAGCAGAGAGCACTGTGGTTGTGACAGAAAAAAAAGTTTCAAAAAATAATAATAATTTCCTCTGTAGTATACAGCCACTAATAAGTACTGGAAGATTACGATTTTTTTTTATAGAAGATATTTACAAATCTGTTTAACTTTCTGGCATCAGTTCATTTAAAAAAAAAAAAAAGTTTGCCACAGTCAAACTGTCAGAATCAAAAACTTTTTATATCATATACATGTAGGCAAAACATTAACCTTTCTAATATACTTCATTAAAAAAATGTTGTCCTTTTTTTAGACTCCTGTCTGAGAACAAAGAAGAGGGGGGCAACCTGCAGTGATTGGATGAAGAAAACCCTGCACAGGAAAGCAGTCTCAGAGGATGTAAATGCATGGTTAGTGAAGGCAGGCTCAGTGATTGCCTCGGACACTCCCCTTTTTGAGTAGTGGATGTCACAATAAGTGAGCAGCAGAACAGGAGGCCCGAGTACCCGCGGTGGGATTTGGGGTACTTCAGTAAGTAATTTTAGTGATTGGGGGGGGCAGGGTGGGATGCCGGCCCAACTCCCGGCTGCTGCCACGGCACTGTCCCGCAATTCAGTAAGTTATTTTCGGGGGGGGGACCTCCGATGGGGTTCGGGGTAACTTCAGTAAGTTATTTTCGGGGGGGCGGGGTGGTATTGGAGTTTGATAGAGTGGGTTGCGCGGTGGGGTTCAGGGTAGGGGGTTGCGGCCGAAACGAAGATATATTGATTTCAACCCCGGGGTGCCTCCAGTTGTTTCGCTTCTATAGATGTCAGGGCAAGCTGGGAGTTGTAGTGGTGAAACAGCTGGAGGCACCCTGTATAGGTGAACTAAGGGCAGAAGTGTCGGCCCCAGCAGGCATCAGTGACGTCTCGCCTGCAGGGGAAGTCTGCCTGTACAAAAAGGCCTTTTTAAAGATAGTAAAATAAAAATTTAAGGCAGGGAGGGGGGTTCGGGATAGATGGGCAATAGGCAGGGAGAGAAAAAAAAAAAGTATGGTGGGAGCTACCCTTTAATCATATCATGGCCAACAATGGGGGGGATGGGGGGATAGCTGAAGCCAATGTAAAATTCCTGTTATATCTTAAAAAGTGTTTCCAAATCAGAGCTTTATTTTTACATTTGCCTGGTCTTCATATAAGGTAGGGAGGTGATTCAGCAGAAAGTTATTTTTCGTAAGACTGATGTTGATAGACTTGTGGTTTATCACCATAGTAATATAGTAAACAATACTGAACAGATAGAGACATTGAACTCTTTCTTGCAGGCTAAATAAATACATTGAAAATAATTATCACAGAGAACTCTAGGGCAGTAACTCCTAGATAAGCAGATATGTTATTTTTATACAAATTAAAAAACAAACATCCTATTATAACATTTATAAATAAATCATTGAACACACCATGAAATCTGCAGCATAAAATCTGTAAATGCTACATGTGAAGTGAACATAACCTTACATTGGTTTTTCGGTATGCTTGAATGGATAACTGGATAAATACTTTTTATACCAAATATACAGAAAAGCAGATAATCGATGTTTTAAAGTAACCTACATTATTTCTGACATTAAAAATACATTTTTATTATTTTTGCTTTAATGCACCCTTCTTCGCGCTGAGGGGGAAATGGGGCTTTGGAAAGAATCTGTCTCCTTTTTCTTCTGGCAGCTGACGATATAGTATTATTTAAAAGGAAAAATGTCACCCGTTCACCCGCACTATAACCCGATACACTGGGTTATAGTGCGGGTGAAAAGGAGACCAATGCGGGGTCTCGGACTGCTATACCTACCTGCAGTCCGGAGTCCCGATCCCCAAAAGGTCCCCCTCTTCCAGCGCTGACTTATGATTTGAGGTGGGCCCGCCGGCAAGATTTAAAAGGGGTACTCCAGTGGAAAACTTTTTTTTTTTTAAATCAACTGGTACCAGAAAGTTAAACAGATTTGTAAATTATTTCTATTAAAATATCTTAATCCTTCCAGTACTTTTTAGGGGCTGTATACTAAAGAAAAATCCAAAGAGAAATCCAAAAAGAAATACATTTCCTGTGATGTCCTGACCACAGTGCTCTCTGCTGACCTCTGCTGCCCATTTTAGGAACTGTCCAGAGAAGCATATGTTTGCTATGGGTATTTTCTCCAGTTCCTAAAATGGACAGCAGAGGTCAGCAGAGAGCACTGTGATAAGGACATGACAGGAAATGCTCTTTAGTATACAGCCCCTAAAAAGTACTGAAAGGATTAAGATTTTTTAATAGAAGTGATTTACAAATCTGTTTAACTTTCTGGCACCAGTTCATTTAAAAAAAAAAAAAAAAAAAGTTTTCCACGGGGAGTACTCCTTTAAGTATTCATAAGCAACGGTCACGTGAGCTCTCACGTTACCAGTGCTTATGAATATTTAAACCCAGTCGGTGGGCCCGCCTCAAAGCGCAAGTCAGCGCTGGAAGAGGGGGACCTTCGGGGATCGCGGCTCCGGACTGCAGGTAGGTATAGCAGTCCGAGACCCTGCATCGGTCTCCTGTTCACCAGCACTATAACCTGGTGTATCGGATTATATTGCGGGTGAATGGGTGACCGGTTTCCTTTAAAGGGGTACTCCGGCCCTAAGACATCTTATCCCCTATCTAAAGGATAGAGGATAAGATGTCTGATTGCAGGGGTCCCGCCACTGGGGACCCCTGCAATTTGTCCTTCAGCACCCACCTGTGTCCGCTGCAAAGAGCGATGATCGCTCAGTGTCTGAAGGGTCACGACTATGGGGCTGGAGTATCGTGATATTACAACACGCCCCGCGCCCTCAATGCAAGCCTATGGGAGGGGGCATGCATTGAGGAGCAGGGCATGACATCACAAGGGGGAGGAGTCGTGAGGTTACGATACTCTGGACCCGTAGTCATGACCCTTTAGACATGGAGTGATCATCGCTCTGTGCAGCGGACACAGGTGGGTGCTGTAGGACAGATTGTGGGGGGTCCCCAGCGGCAGGACCCCCATGATCAGACATCTTATCCCCTATCCTTTGGATAGGGGATAAGATGTCTAGGGGCAGAGTACAACTATAATTTCTCATGCAGAAGGAGCCTCCCCAGCTAGATCACTATTCTAAAGTAGAGAAAAAAGTGTTGTGAAGTGAACAGAAGATAGGTTGTTGAGGGAGAAATTGTGTGTCCATCAGCACTTGGCTCAATAGGTAAAAATGCAGACTGCTATACACACATAACACCATGTGTTACCACACTATGTAAAATGGAAAACATTGTTTATTTTGTATGACATAACAATTACTATGATATTTAATGAAGGATCACATTATTGTTAACACCTTTGTACTCCATGCAGGACATAACCACTGGCAGTGTCTGTCCACCGAGCATTTCCTGCAGGGTGAACATTTAAAAGGAAGAATAAAGCAGAAAGGAGTGGGGGCTTCCAGCCAAGGCTGTGGCAGATCTGGGTAGGTGAGTATGAATGCTTATGTTAAATGGTACCTGTCATTAGTAATACAAATTAATATGTTCTAGACTAACCTATTTGAATTACTTTTCTAATATACTTTTTAATAAAATGTTGCAACTTTATGTATTAAATGAACCCCTAACAGTTGGGCCACCAGGGGTCTTCCTCCAGGTCCTGCTTGCAGTCCTGTTTGTCTCCAGTCCATAGTGTTGAATATTGGGCTGAAAATTTCTGAAAGCTGAGTTCAGTGCTGAGAACTTAGGGGGGGTTTGTGTTGTCTCATGGCAATCATGGCTGATCATACACTGAACTGTTCTCAGCTGTATGTAGCAGTTTGAAGAAGGAAGTTCTCCCCAGCTGGATTTCAGATGATGTCAAGCCTGCTAGTGAACGCCCCTTACCAGTCTGTGGAGCTGACTAAGACTGAGCAGAAAATACACAACAACATCAAACAATATCAAGGTAAAAAAAACACTTAAAAATAATAAAAAATTAAGGCAGGGGTGGTTTATTACAATGGAGGGAGTGAACTGGGAGGATTATAAAATTTATCAAGATAATGACAGGTACTTTTTAAATTCTTTCCACAAAATAAATCCCTTTAAAGTAAATTTTGTGAGTATAGCTGTATGTACATGTACTACCTTATCAAAGCATAGAGTAAAATATGCATAACTACTAGAGAATGATTATAGCAACCAATGTTAATTTTAGCCACCAATTAGGTTTCATCTAAAGTCCTTTTCCTCCAAGTCATCCTCGGAGAGATAATGACGTATATGTAAGGAGAGAGGAACAGGACTTAAAATGGAGGCGCAGCCAGTACCAGAGGATGATGTCAATTGAAGTATTATATTCCTCGCTGGACCACTTGGACTTTATCTGACCTTTAGAAAATCAGCATCTCCTTTCTAGGAGGCCCTTTCAAAGAAAAGGTTTGTGTCGGTTAGTTCTATTTATTTCTTTATCTTTTCCTTGAGTTATTCAATTAATTCCTACAATAAAACAACATGTATGCACAGTATCTGTATGCATCTGATCCTCTCTCTATCTTCCTAATATATACTATGGTAAAATCTGAAAGGGGAAAAAAAGGGAAGTGTAAGTACTGACCTGTCAATATAGAATGTACCGTTACCTACAACTATATGTATCCATTCTACAAATCATACTTCTGGACAAAATTTTGGCAAATAAATAATCCCCTTGAAGCGCTGCAAATTTTAAGTTACTAGAGATCTAAAGTAAGCCCTCTATTATGGGGCCACAGCGCTGACAGGTGATTGAGACGGCTCATCACCTCCCCTCCATTCACAAGGACCTCTGCATCGGTAACAGAGTATGCAAAATCAACTCTACCATAAAACTCATCCCCAGGCACCTGTTTCCTATGGTCCATGTAGCTTCTGGAAAGAATCTCTTTGAACTACTGTTTACAAAGCCAAGCCGCAGCTCAGGCATATTCTTGTACAGAATGCAAATTGTAAAAAAGAAAAATGACAATTGAAAATAAATAAATAATAAGTTTCATGATATGGTTTTAATTAGTAAAAAAATAAAAAAAAATAAAGTATTAGTATAAACACATTCCATTTAAAACTTGACAGAAGCACTTTCTAGCAAATGTGAAAGAAGTAATATCTGGGCTTTCTTGTGTCTGCTGACTGGCCGAAGCTCCTATACAAACTGCTAATTTTCTATACGACAATGTTAACCCCTCTGTATCTGGGTAAAAAAAAAACTGTTCGAATCATACACTGTATGGTTTTATTAATATTTTTTCCCCTACTTTTTATCATTTAGGGATTGTTTTATTTGTTCTCCTTTTAACACTGTACTTCCACTGTTTATTCAACAACAAAAAACATGGTCTCAAATGGCTGGAGGTGCTTAACCCCAAATGCAGTTGTGCATTTATACTGGGGGAGCAGATCCTGCCCTTGTAGTCCGTTGCTAGGGGCGATTCCCAGCATAAAAATGCATACAATGGAGGATGCCTGCAGCGGACTACAAGTGCCACAATAGAATCCTACACCAGATAAACAGTGTGGATGTGTAACAATTAGAATAATACAATACAAAAATTTAGGTGCACTACTGTGGTAGATGTATACAATGACATTATACAATGCATGAGCCAGAGGATTAAGACCGGAAATACAGTGTATATACATCACAATGTTCACTTGGTACAATAAACAGTGGAATACAATACAGGAATTTAGGTGCACTACTGTGGTAGATGTATACAGTGACATTGGCTATCCCTCAACACTGATGTTAAAATTGAGACATTCGCCAGTGTATCCTTATATGAAGGATATACAAGGGCAGGATCTGCTCCCCCAGTATAAATGCACAACCGCATTTGGGGTTGAGCACCTCCAGCCATTTGAGACCACGTTTCTTGTTGCTGTTTACATTTTATACTTTGAGGTGTGTAAACGCCATATGTAATGCGCCTTGAACATTTCCTAGGCAGCATTAAGGTAGCACCTGTGAGGCCATGCACCTATATTAGCCAACTCAGGTGGTGCTTGCAGCTTGCCTCCCTCCTCCCATTGTGTGTGTGCTTGGCCACGCTGGAGGGTACCTGGGAGGACTCTGGGGTGAGCCGACCTAATGCTACCGTAATTGCCCACTGGCCCCTGTTTTGCTTATCACGCACAGGTAGGTTTAGCGCTAGGTCCCGTGCCATTTAAGAAACCTTGGCGTTTGTGTGTGGGCTCTGGTATGTCCTTCATATAAGGATACACTGGCAAATGTCTCAATTTTAACATCAGTGTTGAGGGATAGCCAATGTCACTGGATACATCTACCACAGTAGTGCACCTAAATTCCTGTATTGTATTCCACTGTTTATTGTACCAAGTGAACATTGTGATGTATATACACTGTATTTCCGGTCTTAATCCTCTGGCTCATGCATTTACTAAGAGAACAATTAAGGCCAGAAAGCTTTGGAAACACACATTTCTTACAAAAACAACAATGAAATACAGTTGCATTGACAATTGATTCCTGTCTACAGATCTTTGCTGAGGGTACCAGCGCCATCACTAAGCCCATTCTCCTACTTCTCCCCACAGACAATGGCCATCAAGCAGATGGGCCATAGATTCCGAGTCACTGGCCATTTTTGAGAGTGCATTTTATTTTTTTTATGTAATAGCTATAAACAATTAAAACAACAAGAATAAGATACCCAACAATACAAATATGTAAATAAAGAACTGCTTTTTGTTCTGTAAATATCTATACTTCGTTTATTAAAGGAAGTGCCAAGTGCAAGATCATCAAAGCATTGCCATGCACTGAGAACACTACTGTCTGAAGGCAAAGTGGGAAGATGTTTCAAAGCTAAAATTCCATTGAAGACTCAGCTAAGTGTAAAGCCATGCATGTGTTATTCTGGGAATAGAAGATAAGTAGAAGCCAAATTCACATTGTTCCCCTACATCATTCACCAACTGATAGCTTAAAATAAACTTGCAATAACTAAGCTGCCAATAGCTAAATGCCGACTAACAAGTCCTTTAAATTCCATATGATTTTTGACCTTTGCAGCCCTCTCGATTTAGAAAGCGAATATACATTTTTAGGATTAAGAAGAGAAATGACATTTTATCGACATGATATCTTAATCTCATTTCTCATTAACAATTTCTACACTGACTTAATAACAAAATCAAAATAAACCATACCTTTAACTAATACAGTAAAAACTTTTTATAATTTTTTTTTCAAAATGAGAGGTAACCCCTTTAAGAGGGATTGAAGTATGTTATTGCAAACAAAAAAAAAAAAAACTGACGATTAAATGTCTAAGACTTATGACATCTATGACTTTGTTGACTTGTCATAAATTTAACCTTTCATACTTCTGTAGTAAATTTGACATAGTGAGGCTATGTTCACACAGTAGAATTTCCAAGCAGTATTCTGTGGGACTATTCAGCGCGGAAATTCCCATGTAGCGGAGTCCCATTGATTTCAAGGGGATTCTGCTGCACTGTGTACACTGCAGAATTTCCACGTCAGATGTTTCTGCTGCGGAAATCCCGATTACGGTGTACACAAAAAGACTAGTCATGTCTATTCTTCCTGCTGATTCTGCTAGGAAATACTGTCTATGAGACTGTGCATTTTCGAGTGGCACAGGAGCCCTCCGGAACTGTACAAAATTTCGGCACATATTTTTTGTGGGAACAACCATATGAACATAGACTGGGTTGGTGTGACAACTCCACAAGATTGCATTGGATCTGCCATGTCAGATTGGATGGATTTCCTAAATTTTTATTATTTTTTTTTTATTTTATTTTTTTTAAATTAAATTCCTTTAGGATCCTGTGCTAAGAAAGCTGAAGTAGTATTTTTGACATTAGGTAAAAAGGACCCCTGTCATAAATGCGTATTCATTAGCTAATACAGGTTGTAATAAAATATCCAAATATATTTATTCATTCATAATAATCTGAAAATTCGGTTTCATCTTAAGTGAAGACACACAAACATATATATATATATATATATATTTTTTTATTATATGTTTACAGTACCACATGTGCAGCTTATTACATCTTCTGTGCAGTACTTCATGAATATCAGCTTGCTAGATAAAATTACTTCCTGCAAGGTGCTGAAACATGCTAAACCACAAGGCTAAATAAAGAGCAGAACACATTGCTCGGATAAATGACAACACTACCTACGTATCCAGCCTGGCTACAAAAATCCTGACATAAAACTGAACAAGATCACAGGTCGTCATGTCTTGACTGCTTTCACCCACAAAGCTCTTTACCACAAAAGGTTCCCTTCACTATATTTCCTCTCTTGGGGGGGGGGGGGGGGGGTGTCAAGAATATTGGGGGCTTGGCTTAAGGGATGTGGCTTATAAGTGGGGTGTGGCTTGTGAGGCATGGGTTGTGAGTTTTTGGCATTGCCTGACACTATGCTGGCACGAAGAGGCTCTTACATCAGCTCCCCGGGGACTGGCACCCAAGACCACCTGATCTCCAACAGCACTTACTGCCGGTGGCTCTTCAGAGCTACAGAATACTTCAGTACTGTCAGGCGTGTCGTTTTCTGTGACCTTACTTAAGTTATAGTGCAACATGCTGGGGCTTGTAGTTTTGGGACAGCTGCAGAGTAGTCGGATGTGTCAGGGTATGCTGGAAGTTGTAGTTAGTAATCTATATTATATGGGTACATTCACACGAGCGGATCCCCAGCACGTATTACGTAGCACGTATCCACAGTTGAAGGGCCACTGTTTGCTGCCTTTACAGGTGCCTGCTTGGAGCGGCAATACACCGCTACAAGCAGACACACTGCGATGTGTGATATACTTGCACATCGTGGCATGTGCAGCGACTCACACATCGCTTCAGTGTGTCTGCTTGTAGCGGTGTATTGTTGCTCCAAGCATGCTAAACAAACTACCCTAGGGTAGTAAGGGGCCATATATATATAATATATATATAATATATATATAATATATAATATATAATATATAATATATATATATATATATATATATATATATATATATATATATAGAAAGAATAATCGTAAAGGGAACCTTTAAAGTATTGCTTTTAATTTATCCTTTAAAAAATGTACAAAAAACAAAATAATGAATGAAAGATTTTTTGGAAAAATTTTTTGAAAAATTATTATTTTCTTGACCGCCACCAGTGTATATAATTTACTTTTGTTCAAACAATGTTCATAATTCCGTAATAATTCTGAGAGTTCAAACAATGTTCATAAGTTCCTGTGTGTTAAAGGTCTATCGATCAATCTCAGTATCGGTGCCTATTCACATAGGTAGCCGCTGTGCCTGCGTTATTCTCCTTTTCTTATTTCGATATATAATAGGCGCATCCACATTGGAATACCAGTACAATACAACAACAATTCCGTAATATATTGCTCATAGTGCTGTATTAAATTGCAATTAATCCCATATTGCTATATGCTTGTTCACATTCATGCCGGTTGCGGTATGTTGGTCGTACTCCACATGGGTGTGTTCATTAGTACACAGGGTTAGTCACCATCCCGGGCGTGTATCCAACACCCTATATGTGCGCTTATTCACACTCCTGCTAATGGATCGTCAACCTGGGTATATGTGCGAACCCCTATGTATGTGCTTATTCACACTGCTGCCGGTTGATTGCCCTTCTGGGCATATGTCCAACACCTTATGTAGGTGCTCATTCACACTCCTACTGGTTGTGATATTTGAATGATTTTCAGATTGAGGTTCTTAAATAGATCATTTTATCACCGGCTAAGGCGTATATCCTCCACTGTATAACACTCTCCGATTGGGATTAATTTAATTCACATATGAACATATACGGTCCTAGTTATTCGTCCTCGTATTTGTTTTATTTTTGTAGTTCTAATATCCAATCTGCGTTATTAGGTTTTAGCTTTCTGTTCACATTGGTGTATTCATGTCTCAGCCTTTTTTAACCCTCTCCATGAGACATTCGCAGTCACCACAGCACCTCATTCATACAGTGTCATCTGTTAATTCCTATTATACTGAGGTGTATACATTCACTGCACTGTGGAGCTCTATGTAGTGAATATTCAGGGTGTAATTCATACACCTCGATTCTTCACTATTACTTGTAGTGAGTATATTACTATGTATGTGAACCCATCAATCATCACAATACCAATAAATCACCACATGCATATTTCACACAATTTGTAGCCTTTTTGTTACTCATGCACAAAATAGATTCAGGTATGATTGGACGATTGCATATAAACCTCTGAGTACGTAAAGACTCTGTTCACATTGTATTGCGATCACACATATTGTTCAGCATATATGGAGCCAATTGCAGATGTGAGGATATTATCCAGTTTAATAATTTGTAGAATTCAAACGTTAATAGTCATTGATTGTAGTTGTATTTAGTATGCACAGTCTATAATGCGATTGTCAGCAACTTATGACCTTTATCATATTGATATATTTAAATATGCACTTATTTCTTTTTGTTATCCATTTGCATATTTGATATATTTTATACAAGTGTTCCGTAATTATTATTCACTTAGTATCATATTTCCTTTCCCACAGGAATCCATTTACACTTTGCATGCATGCATTGCCTTATATCTTGTTTAAGAGAGGTCAATAGAAAAAAGTGCAAATGGAAAGAAAAAACCTGGTGTAGATCAAGGATGCAGTTCACATTGTCTAGGTTCGACGCGTTTCTTTTGCCAGGTCTTCAGGAACCATATTAGGCCATTTTCTTTCATCAGAAGTATAGAGCCATAGGCTGGTGGGAGGACCAAACCGTATTCGGAGACGAAATGATTGAATGGACACAACATATCAGTTTATGGATACGATTTATAGATGATATCCTGCTAATTTGGACGTCATCCAAAAGCAAATTTGAAGAGTTTGTGCAAAGTCTGAACAAAAACGCATTTAATCTTAGATTTACCCACACGATTAGTCAATATGAAATTGAATTTTTGGACATTAAAATAAAATTGACAACTAATAACAATATTGAGACCACGCTTCATAGGAAAGAGACAGCCACTAATACCCTTCTCCGGTGGGAGAGTCATCACCCTCTCCCCCTGAGGAAGGGTATACCGACAGGACAATACCTACGGGTAAAGCGCAATTGCTCAAGTCTTTCGGAATTTCAAACCAAAGCTATGGAGTTAAGACAACGATTGAGGGAAAGGGGATACCCCAATAAAGTCCTGAAAAAAGCCTATCATAGGGCCCTTAATAGCCCTAGGACAGAACTATTGATTCCAAAACCTAAACAGGAGGGAGAGGAGATTCTCAGAATAATAGGTAACTATGATGTTAAATCGAGGGAGGTAAAAGAAATTTTCCAAAAATATTGGGAGATCCTGAGGGCAGATAAGACACTGGCGACAGTGCTACCAGAAGATCCCTCTATAACATATCGAAGAGGTAGAAGTTTAAAAGATAGACTCATTAGAAGCAATTTGGAACCAGAAACAAACCAGGAGACCTGGCTAAAAACGGGAGCAAAAGGTACCTATCCATGTGGTGGATGCATTGTATGTCCACATATCAAAAGGGGTAATCACTGTGTGAGTGCTACTAATCAAAAGTTATTTCCCCTGAAGCATTGGGCAAATTGCAACACGAAAGGGGTGGTCTATGTGTTGAGTTGTCCGTGCCCGGTCAACTATGTAGGTAAAACATTTAGAACATTGAAAAATAGGGTACAGGAACATCTGGCTGATATAAGGCATCGAAGAGACACCCCAGTGGGAAATCACTTCTCATGTAGCCACGACGGTGACCCTAGAGCACTTAAGGTACAGGTGCTGGAAGTGGTTAAGCCCCCAGCTAGAGGGGGGAACTGGGATAAAATTCTCCTGCAGGTAGAAGCTAAATGGACATTTCTTATGGATTCAGTCAGACCCAAGGGATTGAATGAATTCATAGCATTTTCAAGCTTCATTTAAATGAGAAATAAATAATCCCTCCCCTAACGTCCCTAATATACTACTTACAAATTAAGAAAGACCAACAAAATAAAGTAAATAACAAATATATAATTTTTCATAGTTATATATTGGATCGGTCAATGAATTTGCAGCTTCTCGGTAACAATGCGAATCTCTGTATTAATATATCATTGCAGCCTCAATAAATCCATCTAAATAGAAACTGACAGAATGGTTAGAACGTGTAGTAATACCCTAACCCTGACCAGAACACACTCCCCCATACACCTGGTCCCAATCACCTTCTCTGCACATAGACACGCCAGGTAACTGACGTAGCAAGCAGTGATAGGTAGAACCAGAAAGGAAGGAGGGTGGAGTGGGAATGACGTCCTATTTAAAGAAGATACAATGGCGGCATTTGGTGCTGACCGCCATCAGTGTCGGACATCAAACAACATGGCTCTATACTTCTGATGAAAGAAAATGGCCTAATATGGTTCCTGAAGACCTGGCAAAAGAAACGCGTCGAACCTAGACAATGTGAACTGCATCCTTGATCTACACCAGGTTTTTTCTTTCCATTTGCACTTTTTTCTATTGACCTCTCTTAAACAAGATATAAGGCAATGCATGCATGCAAAGTGTAAATGGATTCCTGTGGGAAAGGAAATATGATACTAAGTGAATAATAATTACGGAACACTTGTATAAAATATATCAAATATGCAAATGGATAACAAAAAGAAATAAGTGCATATTTAAATATATCAATATGATAAAGGTCATAAGTTGCTGACAATCGCATTATAGACTGTGCATACTAAATACAACTACAATCAATGACTATTAACGTTTGAATTCTACAAATTATTAAACTGGATAATATCCTCACATCTGCAATTGGCTCCATATATGCTGAACAATATGTGTGATCGCAATACAATGTGAACAGAGTCTTTACGTACTCAGAGGTTTATATGCAATCGTCCAATCATACCTGAATCTATTTTGTGCATGAGTAACAAAAAGGCTACAAATTGTGTGAAATATGCATGTGGTGATTTATTGGTATTGTGATGATTGATGGGTTCACATACATAGTAATATACTCACTACAAGTAATAGTGAAGAATCGAGGTGTATGAATTACACCCTGAATATTCACTACATAGAGCTCCACAGTGCAGTGAATGTATACACCTCAGTATAATAGGAATTAACAGATGACACTGTATGAATGAGGTGCTGTGGTGACTGCGAATGTCTCATGGAGAGGGTTAAAAAAGGCTGAGACATGAATACACCAATGTGAACAGAAAGCTAAAACCTAATAACGCAGATTGGATATTAGAACTACAAAAATAAAACAAATACGAGGACGAATAACTAGGACCGTATATGTTCATATGTGAATTAAATTAATCCCAATCGGAGAGTGTTATACAGTGGAGGATATACGCCTTAGCCGGTGATAAAATGATCTATTTAAGAACCTCAATCTGAAAATCATTCAAATATCACAACCAGTAGGAGTGTGAATGAGCACCTACATAAGGTGTTGGACATATGCCCAGAAGGGCAATCAACCGGCAGCAGTGTGAATAAGCACATACATAGGGGTTCGCACATATACCCAGGTTGACGATCCATTAGCAGGAGTGTGAATAAGCGCACATATAGGGTGTTGGATACACGCCCGGGATGGTGACTAACCCTGTGTACTAATGAACACACCCATGTGGAGTACGACCAACATACCGCAACCGGCATGAATGTGAACAAGCATATAGCAATATGGGATTAATTGCAATTTAATACAGCACTATGAGCAATATATTACGGAATTGTTGTTGTATTGTACTGGTATTCCAATGTGGATGCGCCTATTATATATCGAAATAAGAAAAGGAGAATAACGCAGGCACAGCGGCTACCTATGTGAATAGGCACCGATACTGAGATTGATCGATAGACCTTTAACACACAGGAACTTATGAACATTGTTTGAACTCTCAGAATTATTACGGAATTATGAACATTGTTTGAACAAAAGTAAATTATATACACTGGTGGCGGTCAAGAAAATAATAATTTTTCAAAAAATTTTTCCAAAAAAATCTTTCATTCATTATTTTGTTTTTTGTACATTTTTTAAAGGATAAATTAAAAGCAATACTTTAAAGGTTCCCTTTACGATTATTCTTTCTAATTAAATTTGGGAGACCTAACCTACGCAGTGGTCAGTACCACAAAAATCTTTTTTGTATATATATATATATATATATATATATATATATATATATATATTCAATAGCTAAACCCCAAGGCCGAGGCCCGGGGTATAAACCCCTATTGCTTACCCCTTAAAAAAATAACTTTTATTAATTAATATTAAAAGATAATTCCCAACAACAAAATAGGATTAAAACTGGCAGCCAGGTGATCCAAATATAACAGTGAGTTCGTTAAACAGGACCAATATCCTCTCAAGTACTAGGTAGCCCTGCAGTGGCTGCCTATTTTAAGGATCACTCTGCCATTGCCACCATATCCTCTTGAGAAAGCCGCGGAGGCGGCGAAACATGTAGAGGCGGCAATTGTGTGATTTTTTTTTAAGCGACACCAGAGTGATCCTTAAAATAGGCAGCCACTGCAGGGCTATCTAGTACTTGAGAGGATATTGGTCCTGTTTAATGAACTCACTGTTATATTTGGATCACCTGGCTGCCAGTTTTAATCCTATTTTGTTGTTGGGAATTATCTTTTAATATTAATTAAGAAAAATTATTTTTTAAGGGTAAGCAATAGGGGTTTATACCCTGGGCCTCGGCCTTGGGGTTTAGTTATTGTGTTGCTCCAAGCAGGCACCTGTAAAGGCATGCAGCGGTCCTTCAGCGGCGGATCCGCAGCGTAATACATGCTGGGGATCCGCTCGTGTGACCATATCCTATTACTGTAAAGTGCAACATGCTGGGAGTTGAAGTTTTGGTTTGGGTCATCTGCAGAGCCATAAGCTATGTCAGGGCACACTGGGAGTTATATCTAGTAACTAACTACAGCTCTCAGCATGCTCTGACACAGCCTATGGCTCTGCAGCTGACCCAAAACTAGTAGAGTACTACATCTTCTTTAAGTGGGTAGGGCAAGTCATTTTTGGTTTTCGCCCATGTCGATCCTAAACTTTTAGTTTCGGACCAAAATATTCATTTCAGTGTACCACGAGAAAAAAAGTGGAAGGACCTTATGGCTTTCAGAATGAACTGTACATGTGCTAACTCAATATAAATGTTACACATTTCACAGACAGATGTGATCCATGTGAAGAACTGAATTAAACAAAGATCCTTCCAATAACAAGCCTACGTTACATGAAGTTTACTTGTAAAACCTCAAGATTTCACTTTACACTGTTTACTTTAAACAGACCTGTCAAGGACCAGAGAGTCTCATACACTTAGCAAAATAAATGTAAAGAACAGTAAAATATTTCATTTCGGCACAGTGCACTCCAAATACCCAAGAATTATACAATCCTACAAAATTCAATTGACATTATCCAATATAATCTGGTTAAAATTACATCAGCAAAGTTCATCCAGAGGAGAGTATATGGAAGTAATCACTGTATTCTGATTTATATATATATTGACTTCATAGAATTTAAAGGTAAAAAAAAATTAAAACATTTATATTTCACACACACCTCTATATGGTAACATACAAGTATTGTTTTTAGTTGCTTTATTGGGGGTTATTTACTAATGTGATCCAGACTTTTTTTTACTCTGTTTTTGCGCCCAAATTGTTTCGCGCACAGAAGAAACCAAAACCTTCCATTTTACAATAAAAGCCCGAAGACGAGGTGTGGCCACACAGAAAAGGGGGCGTGGTCCCAACAGTTTTTAAAAATCTCAACATCTTTACTAAATGGGGGTGAGTAAGGGTTAAATCACCTATCCTATAGTTACGACCTTATTGCTAGGGTACTGATATTACTATAGATAATAAAGATAAAAATAAGCATTTTTTGGGCAGCCCTCTTTCTGATGCAAGTGGCAATGTAGTAGATTGGTGCTCTATTAACCCCTTAAGGACAGAGGGTTTTTCTGTTTTTGCATTTTCGTTTTTTCCTCCTTGCCTTTAAAAAATTATAACGCTTTCAATTTTGCACCTAAAAATCCATATGATTGCTTATTTTTTGCGCCACCAATTCTACTTTGTAAGGACGTCAGTCATTTAGCCAAAAAATCTACAGCGAAACAGAAAAAAAAATCATTGTGAGACAAAAGTGAAAAAAAAAAAATGCTGTTTTGTAACTTTTGGGGGCTTCCATTTCTACGTAGTACATTTTTCGGTAAAAATGACACCTTATCTTTATTCTGTAGGACCATACAATTAAAATGATACCCTACTTATATAGGTTTGATTTTGTCGTACTTCTGTAAAAAATCATAACTACATGCAGGAAAATTAATACGTTTAAAATTGTCATCTTCTGACCCCTATAACTTTTATTTTTCCGCGTATGGGGCGGTATGAGGGCTAATTTTTTGCACCGTAATCTGAAGTTTTTAGCGGTACCATTTTTGCATTGATATGACTTATTGATCTCTATTGATGCTATTGATGCGCTATTTTGGACTTTGGAATTTTTTTTGTGCGTCCGCCATTGACCGTGTGGTTTAATTAACGATATATTTTTATAATTCGGACATTTCCGCACATGGCGATACCATATATGTTTATTTTCATTTACACTGTTTTTTTTATGGGAAAATGGGGGTGATTCAAACTTTTAATAGGGAAGGGGTTAAATGATCTTTATTCACTTTTTTTTGCAGTGTTATAGCTCCCATAGGGACCTATAACACTGCACACGCTGATCTTTTACATTGATCACTGGTTTCTCATAGGAAACCAGTGATCGACGATTCTGCCGCTTGATTGTTCATGCCTGGATCTCAGGCACTGAGCAGTCATTCGGCGATCGGACAGCGAGGAGGTAGGTAGGGATCCTCCAGCGGTCATGTAAGCTGTTCAGGATGCCGCGATTTCGCCGCGGCTATCCCGAACAGCTCCCTGAGCTAACCGGCATGCTTTCACTTTAGACGCGGCGTACGACTTTGAACGCCGCGTCTAAAGGGTTAATAGCTATTAGCCACAGGTCCCGGCCATTGTTAGAGGCCGGCCCCGACCCGCTATGAGGGCCGTGGGCCCCACATTATAGATTGGGAGCGGACTCATGACGTACCGGTACGTCATGTGTCCTTAAGGAGTTAAGAAGCCTTTACAAGGCACAATTATTGTAAAAGCTGCACCACACAGAAAATATCTAGATTATTCATGTGGCCCTTCCCGTTATAAATTGTCATTGATGATTTTTAGGCCTCTAAATAATATGAGCAGCAGATGAACTAGCATTTTCTTATTTGTTGGCTGATTGTTGGATCTTTTAACATGAGTCAATTATCTGGAATGAACCTTCCTATAAACATTCAATTGGCCCATGTAAAAGACCTGTAAAGGGGTTGTCTCAACTTGCAAAGTTATCCACAATCCACAGGGAGCTCCTCTATGGAAGCTGCCAGGGATAACAGAGTGCAGCATTCCGGAGAGTCTGGTTCCCGTTTTCGAGACTGCAGAAGGTCCCAGTCAAACCCATCTGCGATCAGACAGTTATTTCCTGTCCTAAGGATATAGCATAATTTTGCAAATTAGGACAACTGCTTTACAATAATGTTGTTGGACTAGACGTTAGAGAATACAGATTAACGCTTTCTGAATGAGTTGTCATTTTAACTTAATGACATTGTTGTCCAAAGCAACAAATTACGCAGATCAACCATGAATGATAAGTCACAGATCACTCACTGTCATGACTAGAGTCCTTTTATTGGATGTTGATCAACATAAAAGATGGCTATGCAGCATCTCCTCTGACAGACTAGCCTGAAGCGGTCATCAACCCTACCCTGAGGCTATGTTCACACAATGGATTTTCCGTGCAGAATTACGCATCAGAATTCTGCAGCAGCAGAGTCCCATTGATATCAATGGGATTCTGCTGTACTGTGCCCATGGCAAAATTTCCACAGCAACAGCTATTTATCTCGACTCCATACACATATACCCTCAGCTAAGCCACATGTGCATGTTTTTTCAATAGGGATAGTGGAGTAAGTGGCTTTTTCACATCCCTTTTTTTGCAGCCAGTTTTTTAGGGGAGCACATTTACCATTAAAACAAGATGGACACAAAAATTATGCATGCTCCTTGGATGGATCCTCTTTTTTGTTTAACAGAAATCAATAGCAACATGAAACAACAGAATATGAATCCTGTTTAAAAAAGGTATCCTTTCTATTAAATGGGTACTCCGGTGGGAATTTTTTTTAATGAACTGGAGCCAGAAAGTTAAACAGATTTGTAAATTACTTCTATTAAAAAATCTTAATCCTTCCAGTACTTATTAGCTGCTGAATACTAAAGAGGAAATTCTTTTCTTTTTGGAACACAGAGCTCTCTGCTGACATCATGACCACAGTGCACCTTCCAGTACTTATTAGCAGCTGTATGCTACAGAGGAAATTCTATTATTTTTGAATTTCTTCTTTGTCTTGTCCACAGTGCTCTCTGCTGACACCTCTGTCCGTGTCAGGATCTGTCCAGAGCAGCATAGGTTTGGTATGGGGATTTTCTCCTGCTCTGGACAGTTCCTGATACGGGCATCAGGTGTCAGCAGAGAGCACCGTTGGCAAGACAAAAAAAAAAAGAAATTCAAAAATAATAGAATTTCCTCTGTAGCATATAGCTGCTAATAAGTACTGGTAGGGTAAAGATTTTTTAATAGAAGTAATTTACAAATCTGTTTAACTTTCTGGCACCAGTTGATTTAAAAATAAATAAATAAATAAATAAATGTTTTCCACTGGAGTACCCCTTTAATTTTGAGAGGGTTCAACCAATGTTCATCTAATGTGTATAGGCACCTTAAATTGTTAAAATGTGTAAAAAAAAGTAATACACATATACTTACACCCTGTTCCAAATGATTATGCAAATTCTATTTAAGTGTCACAAAGATTAAATATTTTGTTTTTCAGTTTAACTCACGGATAGCATTGTGTCTCAGGGCTCTTTTGATCACTGAAAACAATCTCGGACGCCTGTTATAGTTAGATTGCCAGGTGAGCCCAATTTAAGGAGAAACTACTAAAGGTGATGTTCCACATGATTAAGCAGAACACCATTTTCAAGCAATATGGGGAAGAAAAAGGAATTCTCTGCTGCCGAAAATAATGAAATAGTTCAATGCCTTGGACAAGGTATGAAAAAATTAGATATTTCACAAAAACTTAAGTGTGATCATCGCACTATTAGGAGATTTGTGGCTGATTCAGAGCACAGATGGGTTCGTGCAGATAAAGGCACATTGAGGAAGATTTCTGCTAGATCCATGCATTGGATCAAGAGAGCAGCTAAAATACCATTAAATAGCAGCAAACATATATTTGAAGCTGCTGGTGCCTCTGGAATTCCACGGACATCAAGGTGTGGAGTCCTCCAGATTCTTGCAACTGTGCATAAACCTTCTATTCGACCACCACTAACCAATGCTCACAAGCAGAAACGGCTGCATTGGACAGAAAAATACATGAAGAATCATTTTCAAATGTTTGATTTTGTTTAACTTCTGTTAAAAAATTATAACTTTATGTACGCAAATTAGTAGGTTTAAAATGCCCTCTTCTGACCACCTATAACTTTTTTTTTTTTCTCCAGGTATGATGGTTCATTTTGTGCACCATGATCTGAAGTTTTCATCTGTACCATTTTTGTTTTGATGGGACTTTTTGATCGGTTTTTAGATTTTTTTTTATATGGAATTTGGGAAAATGGGGGTGATTTAAACTTAATAAGGAAGGGGTTAATGTGCGTTTTTTTTGTTTTTTTTAAAACATGTATTAATAATTTTTTTTTTACAATTTTAAGGTCTTCACACATACAGTATTCTGCGCAGATTTGATGTGCAGGATTTCAAGTCATTCACTTTACTTTGAAATCTGCAGCAGAAAATCCTGCGCATCAAATCTGCACGTGTGAATAGACCCCTAGTTCCCTAAGGGGATTTTTAGGAGGAATCATAAGATTCCTCATACAGATCAATGTGGTTTCATAGAACCACACTGATCTGTGTGCTCTATGCTCGACTGATAAAACCTGGTCCTGCCAAGCCTTTTCATTCACAGCACAGCACGAAAGGAGAGGTAAGCCCTCCGGCTAACTCAGCAGTGGATCCCCCCAACCACGCCCCGCGATCGCGCTGCAGGGGGGGGCGATCCACCCCACTGCGTTTACAGGTTCCTTTAGACGCCGCTGACAGCTTTGATAGCGGCAATCTAAAGGGTTAATAGCCGGCTGCTGTGATCGCCGCATGTCGGCTATTAACACTGGCCCTCAGCTACAAGAATCAGTTAATGGCAGAAGGACATGTATACATGTCCTTGGTCATTAACCAGTTAAAAAATACTGTAATCATTAGGAGATGCCTGAAGAAGGAGGCTATATATATGACCTCCGAAACGCGTTGCTATTAAAACCCTTTTGATATGTGAGGACTTCTACTGATCATTACCTATATGCTTTCCTGGAGGGGGGAATAGTATGTGAGACCTGGTCTTACACTCCCCCCATGTGAAGTAAGTGAACCATTTCTCTGCTTCTTATGACTACCTGAAACAATTCTGCCATTTCTCCTACTTTGAGCGCTGGTCTTTTTCTATATTTGTTTTTATTGTAATCATTAGGAGGTTTGTTCTACAAAATCTGAAATATACTCTCAATAGTTGGTAACATGAGAATTATGATGACTGTTATTTACATCAATTATTTAGGCAAATGAGAAATATGTGATTTGCATAATAATTTGGAATTGTGTGTATTTTTGATGAAATGTACAATTTAAGCAAATTCTCTACCACCTACATAATGCATGAAATAAATACAAACACAGGCTTTAAACATACGAACCACCATGTGCGAAGCAGATATATCACAAGCCAAGAACTCCATTGTGCTTGAATAATAAGTCAGCAGGGAACCATTTACTGCATTCAGCAGAACTGCCTGAAACAGATTACCGTGGTGTACACGGTAGGCACAGGCACTTCATGGACAAATACACACAAAATAGTGTTCTGGTCTGAATGCCCCCGTAGTTTACAACAAAACCTTTACAGCATAGGCAAGACATCTGTGGCTGAGGGACTGGATGGCAGAGGTCTGCTTGGGATGCTGCACAGTCTTCTTAAAACTAAGTCTATGCAGGAACAAGGGAACAGCTGTGTAAAGGGCATTTGTGTGCCTGGCAGTATACCAATACAGTGTGAAAAGTTATATGTTGCTCAGTATCTCTTCCTGATCATGTACATATCATTTTTATGTGTCTATAGCCTATATTTCTCTCAGAATTAGCTTTATTTCTAAATTACCTTAATGTCGACCAGAAGCGGGGGGGGGGGGGGGGGGCAGGTCCCTTTCTTCTCCTCAGGTGATAACCACTCCCCCTCCTCCCTCACTCTCCTCAGTCACTGGTCTGGGAGTGAGGATCTGTAACACTTTCCTTTCTGGTTTTATGCTATACACAAACACTATGAGGGAGATTTATCAAAACCTGTCCAGAGGAAAAATTGCTAAGTTGCCTATAGCAACCAGATTGGTTGCTATTAGCAACTCAGTAACTTTTCTTCTGGACAGGTTTTGATAAATCTCCCCCTGTGTGCTTACAGCTTTTGCAAAACTACAGCTCGCAGCAAGCCCACACATCCTTTGAGTTGTAGTTTTGCAACAGCTGTAGGCATATGATTGGTAACACTCAGATTTACAGCAGTGTTGCTGCAGGCTGTGTTCCTCCTACTGTTGCAAAACTAGAACTCCCAGCATGCCCACACATCATTTGGCTGTGCAAGGAGTTGTAGTTTTGCAACAGCTGGAGGCTCACACACACATTGGGGAAGATTTATCAAAACCTGTAGAGGAAGAGCTGCAACCAATCAGACTGCTTCTTTCATTTTTCACAGGCCCCTTTAACCCCTTAAGGACCAAGCGTTATGATTTTTAAAAGATAAGGAGGAAAAAACGAAAGTGCAAAAACAGAATAACCCTTTCAATTTTGCACCTAAAAATCCATATGATGGCTTATTTTTGGCGCCATCAATTCTACTTTGTAATGACGTCATTTTACCCAAAAATCTACGACGAAACGAGGAAAAAAATCATTGCGCAACAAACTTGAAGACAAAACACCATTTTGTAAATTTTGGGGGCTTCCGATTCTACGCAGTACATTTTTCGGTAAAAAAAAGACACCTTATCTTTATTCTGTAGGTCCATACGATTAAAATGATACCCTACTTATATAGTTTTGATTTTGTTGTACTTTTGGGGAAAAAAAATCATAACTAAACGCACGAAAATTAAATACATTTAAAATTGTCCTCTTCCGACCCCTATAAATTTATTTTTCCGCGTATAGGGTGGTTTGAGGGCTAATTTTTTGTGCTTCGATCTGAAGTTTTAATCGGTATCATTTTTGTTTTGCTCAGATTTTTTGATCGCTTTTTATTCCTTTTTTTATGGTAAAAAAAAGTGACCAAAAATACGCTATTTTGGACTTTGGAATGTTTTTGCGCGTACGCCATTGACTGTGCGGTTTAATTAACGATATATTTAACATACCACATATGTTTATTTTTATTCAGGTTAGATATTTTTTATATGGAATTTGGGAAAAGGGGGGCGATTTTAACTTTTAATAAAGGAATGGGTTAAAGGGGTAGTCCAGGATTTTTTTTGTATTTGTCTATGCTACAGGGGCTGTAAAGTTAGTGTAGTTCATAATATAGTGTCTGTACCTGTGTGTGATGGTTTTCTCACAATTCTTCTGAGATTTTCACTCCAATTTTTATTTTTTATCAGCAGACTGCTGTCTCAGATTTTTCCCAGCTTGCAATGCGGCCGAGACCTGACTCACTAGTCAGATGATGACAGGGAGCCTGTCTGCTTCAATGGGTGGAGGGATCGCTTGGTGGGAGAGAGATCAGTTTGCAACTAATGCAACAGCTGTAGGCACCCTGATTGAAAACCACAGGTCTTTTGAATGGATGCAGCTCATTTATGTTTCAATGGGTGGGGTGGCTGATGTGTGGGAGGGAGGAAAATGGAATTATGGGATTTGTCAAAGAAAGAAAACTAAATACTACCGTATATACTAGAGTATAAGCTGACCCGAATATAAGCCGAGGCCCCTAATTTCACACCAAAAACCCAGGAAAAGTTATTGACTCGACTATAAGCCTAGGGTGGGAAATACATCATCCCCCCTGTCATCATCTAGACCCCAGTCATTAACAACCTCATCATCATCACCCTGTCTTCATCCAGACCCCCATCATTAACACCCTCATCATCACCCTGTCATCCCCCCTTCATCATCCCCGCCTGTCATCATCCCCTTATCCCACACCCCCCCTTCATCATCCCCTTATCATCCCACACCCCCCCTTCATCATCCCCTTATCCCACACCCCTCCATCATCCCCTTGTCATTATCCCATCCTCCCCCTTTATCATCCCCTTGTCACTATCCCACCCCCCCTTAATCATCCCCTTGTCATCCCACACCCCCCTTCATCATCATCCCACACTCCCCCCTTCATCATCCCCTTATCATCACACCCCCCCCCCCTTCATCATCACCACATGTCATCAGCCCCCCCCCCCCCCCACCACCCCTTCATCATCACCGCTTGTCAATGTCTGATACAGTGGTCTTCAACCTGCGGACCTCCAGATGTTTCAAAACTACAACTCCCAACAAGCCGATGGCTGCAGGGCTTGCTGGGAGTTGTAGTTTTGAAACAACTGGAGGTCCGCAGGTTGAAGACCACTGCGGCCTTCGACATCATCCAGCCCCCCCCCCCCCCCTCTCACCCCCTTTAGTTTTGTACTCACCTCCGCTCGGCGGGACGTCTGGGTGCGCTGGTCCGGGCCATCTGTGCTGCATGGACTGTCCGGTGGGGAGGGATAGTCGTTCAGAGCTGTCCATCTTCACCGGGGGGGGGGGCCTCTTCTCCGCGCCCGGAATAGAGACGTTGCCTTGACGACGACACACAGGGACATTACTCATGAACGTCCCTGTGCGTCGTCGTCAAGGCAACGTCTCTATACCAGGGCCGGGCCCGAAGCGCGGAGAAGAGGCCCCCCCGGTGAAGATGGAAAGCCCGGAACGACTATCCCTCCCCACCGGACAGTCCCTGCAGCACAGATGACCCGGACCAGCGCACCCTAACGTCCCGCCGAGCGGAGGCGAGTACAGAACTAAAGGGGGTGAGAGAGGGGGGGGGGGGGAGCTGGATGATGTCAAAGGCTGCAGTGGTCTTCAACCTGCGGACCTCCAGATGTTTCAAAACTTGCTGGGAGTTGTAGTTTTGAAACATCTGGAGGTCCGCAGGTTGAAGACCACTGAGGGCGGAGAGTTCACTCGAGTATAAGCCGAGGGGGGTGTTTTCAGCAAGAAAAAATCATGCTGAAAAACTCGGCTTATACTCGAGTATATACGGTAGGTCACAAAAAGCTAGCCACAGTGTTATAGTAATCTCACGACATAGCCATTTAGCCCCAAGACAAGCGCAGATCCTTCCTAAGCATGTCCATTACTGCCTGCCAGGTACGTACTAAAATCACCTTATGGTGGATAACCCCTTTAATGTATGTGTTCTTAAATTTTTATTTTTTTTGTCGTCCCCTTAGGGGACTTTTAGGAGGAATCCTTTGGTTCCTCATACAGATCAATGTGGTTCCATAGAACAACATTGATCTGTGTGCTCTGCGCTCGATTAATAAAGCCTTGTTTTGCTAGGCTTTATCATTCTGAGTGCAGGAGCAGGCACAGGAGGAGAGGTAAGCCCTCAGGTTACCTCCACATCTTCAGTCACCAGCTTCTTTCATCATCTGCTCACAGGCAGCAGTGTACTCCCGCCCCTCCCCCCCCCCTTCTCCTCACATGATTGTGAAGTAAACACAGACAGTGAGGGAGCCGATCACAGCAGCTTTAGATATGCAGACCTGTCAATCATGAAGTGGGTCCATGACGTAGGTGATGATGAGTGGACACAGCAAGGCTGGTATGTATTTCTTTGACTGTCTTTTTCAGTATGATGTATTTTTGATGTATGATGTATTTTTTATGAAAGCAATTGCAAAACCTATTGGTTTTACATGCTTTACAACATATCAAAAGTCTTTAAATGGGCACTGTCAGATATAACTATCCAAACTTTAATACACAGAACAGTAATGTAAGCAAGACCAAAAAGGTAGAAGGAAAAGTGTAAGTCAGCATGTCAATACTTGTATTCTGCAGTGTGGTGGATTCGC
The DNA here is from genome assembly GCF_029499605.1 of Hyla sarda. Taxonomy (NCBI): domain Eukaryota; kingdom Metazoa; phylum Chordata; class Amphibia; order Anura; family Hylidae; genus Hyla; species Hyla sarda. The sequence continues at coordinate 202,305,577 of NC_079189.1, forward strand.
TCCCCACATGTGTTTTGGTAAATATGATGTGTGCATATATATTTTAAACATGAAAATATGGTATGCATATTATAAATTATATTACAGAGAGTGTTCTTTCATCTTACATGTATAACAAAAGAACATCCTTTTTTCACTACCCATGTTCTTTTCAAATCCCTTGCCAAAAAGAACTTGTCCAGCACAAGGGATGAAAGACAATCCAAGGTTTATTCAATTCCAATTAAACTTTCATCCAGGGATGAGTTGCTCAGAACATCAGCTAAGGTGAATAAACCTTGAATTGTCTTTTATTCCTCATGCCAGGCACCCTCCTTTTTTCTCATCTTTCATCTTCCTACAGCTTTATTTGAAATGAACAAGATGAGGTCACTGTAACGCTGACATTTTCTCTTAGTGAGGCCCATAATTGTAAGCATACACCCATCAGATTACAACCACTGACTGGGGATGGGAATACCACTCATTACTGACACTGGTACTTGTCAAGGGGGAAGTTATATTAGGGCATGTGAACGGTCACTTGGAAATTCCGAAAACAGCTTAACATGCGGGACTATGCTGTTACTTGCGAATTACACTTATACCAGCTGAAAATATGATCAGCCATGCTGAAACAAGTGTGTGGCATGTTTGTTCAAATCCATCTGATCATTTGCCTTTTTGCAAAAGCTTACTGTGAATTTTTTCTCTTTTTAAACCACCGGTTAGTTTGACATGTTGCTGGCAACATCTTTTGTTCGAAGGATCCCATAAGACTTTTGCCATGTTGTAACTGATGAAAATCACAGCTTTATGCTGGTGCTACCGTGCTAGTTTGACGTTTCGATTCTAGTTTCATTAGACTGTTGACCATTAGACTGTCTTTACTATTTATTCATTGCTTAGAAATTGCCATCCCCTACCAGTTGACTATACTTTTTTTTTCTACATTCCAGGCTATTCTGCATACCATGAACCTGGGGTTCACATCTCTATGAGACAATGTTGACAATTCTGCAATGGAATTCCACACGGAGATTACGTTGCAGCAGAGTCTCATTGATTTCAATGGAATTCTGCTGCGCTGTCCTGTGCCAGAAACATATGGCGAGCAGTTATGCCGGTGCTCCGATGGACAGCCAAGTGCCTTTACTTTCACTTTCCTGGGGAAGACATAGTATTAGGATGCACTATGAAAAGAAACCAAGCTGATAGCGGCAGTATGATGCTCTGGGAAACTTTGACTTGTACCACCTAACATTGTTGAAAACCAAGCTCACCCCATCAAGGACACAGTATTCTGTAATAGCAGTCACCTCCTTCAGAAAGATAATTCACCCTTCCATGCTTTAGGAAAAAATGTTTCATTGTGGGTTAAAGGACAACTGTAGTGGTACACATTTATATATGCCCGTGCCTCAAAAACAAACAAAATAAACTGATACATACCTTTCTACGAGCCCCCGTTGGTCCGGCGCAAGCCCCACGGTCTGGCAGTGCTGACGTCATTCCACTTCCTGGGGACGGGGACGCCACAGAGCCATCGGCGTATCACCGGCCGTAGTGATGTCCCGCCCTGGGCGGTGAGAGGCTGAGCCCACTGTCACGTAAGGAGCTCTGGCCGGCTTCTTACATAACAGCGGGCTCAGCCTATCACCGACCATGGCGGGACATCGCTACGGCCGGTGATACCCCGATGGCTCTGCGGCGTCCCCATCCCCAGGAGGTGGAAGGACGTCAGCACTGCCAGACCGTGAGGCCTGTGCCGGACCAACGGGGGCTCGTAGGAAGGTATGTATGAGTTTATTGTGTTTATTTTTGAGGCCCGGGCATATATAAATGTGCACCACTACAGTTGTCCTTAAAAAGGAAGATGACAAAGAATTCAGGGTGTTGACTCAAAGTCCAAAGTCCCCAGATCTCAATCAAATAGAGAATCTGTGATATGTATTCGAAAAGCACTTTATAATCTTAAAGGGGTACTCCAAACAGTTCCGAACACTGGAGCCAGGAGCTCGTGATGTCATAGCCCCACCCCCTCATGACAGCACGCCCGCCCCCTCAAAAGTCTATGGGAGGGGGCGTGATGGCTGTTACACCCCCTCCCATAGACTTTCATTGAGATGGGCAGGACGTGATGTCATGAGGGGTGGGGCTATGACGTCAGAAGCTCCCGGCACCGATTCCAGCGTTCGGAAGAGTGACCTATTCTTACTTTAATATAGTGGTACATTTTTGTCAATACTTGCAACAGTTCTTGTTGAAAATTTTCAAATTTTTTTATTTTTCTAACTTTGAAAATCTCTGCTTGTAAGGAAAATGGACATTCCAAATAAATTATACATTGATTCACATATACAATATGTCTACTTTATGTTGGCATCATAAATTTGACATGGTACTTTTAAAAAACATTAGAGGGCTTCATATATAGTAGCAATTTTCCAAATTCTCTCAAAAAATTCAAAATCAAAAATTTTCAGGGGCCAGATGTTTAAAGTGGATTTGAGAGGCCTTTCTGTGAGAAATCCCCCATAAATGACCCCATTATAGAAACTGCACCTCTCAAAGTATTCAAAATGACATTCAGAAAGTTTGTTAACCCTTTAGGTGTTTAACAGGAATAGCAGCAAGTGGAAGAGAAAACTCAAAATCTAAAATATATGCAGTAACATATTCTTGTAGCCCCATTTGTTTTTCATTTTTACAAGGGGTATAAGGAAAAAAAGCCCCCCAAAAATTGTCCAATTTCTCTTGAGTATGGAAATACCTCATGTGTATGTAAAGCGCTCTGCGGGTGCACTACAGGGATCAGAAGGCAAAAAGCAACTTTGGGATTTTCGAGAGAGAATGTTGCTGAAATGGTTTTTGGGAGGCAAGTCGCATTTAGGAAGCCCCCATGGTGCCAGAAAAGCAAAAAAACAAACAAAAAAAAAAAAACACATGGCACACTACTTGGGAAACTATAAATCACACAAACATAATAAGGGGTACAGTGAGCCCTAAAACCCCACAGGTATTTGATGAATTTTCATTGAAGTTGGATGTGAAAATGAAAAATTAGATTTTTTTTAATTTTTTTTCACTAAAATGCTTGCGTTACCCCAAATTTTTCATTTTCACAATAGGTAATGGGGAAACAAATTTTGTGAGGCTATTTCTCCTATTACCCATTGTGAAAATGAAAATTTTGGGGTAACACAAGCATTTTAGTGAAAAAAAAATATTTCAAACATTTTTCATTTTCACGTCCAACTTTAATGAAAATTTGTCAAACACCTGTGGGGTATAAAGGCTCACTGTACATCTTGTTACATTCCTTGAGGAGTGTAGTTTCCCAAATAGTATACCATGTGGGGTGTTTTTTGCTGTTCTGCCATCATGGGGGGTTCCTTTATGCAACATGCCCCCTAAAAACCATTTCAGCAAAATTTCAGCAAAAAAAACATTTCAGCAAAATTCTAATTCAAATTTTGCTCCATCTATTCTGAGCATTGTAGTGCGCTGGTAGAGCACTTTACGTCCACATATGAGGTATTTCCATACTCAGAAGAGATGGGGAAACAAATCTTTTTTGCACTATTTGGGGAGCTTTTGTGCCACCAGGGACTGTTCTGCACTGTGTGGCCAGACCGTACCCCATGTGCAGACTGCGCTTATTGATGATCAGTGAATTGTTGCTGAGCAGCTTTTTTTTGCATTTTTTTTTAGTGGTTGTTTGTGGTCCGTGCCACCAGCGACTGTTCTGCGCTTTGTGGCAGGACCGCAAATTCTCCCTCCTCCCCCCCCCCCCCCAAAAAAAAATAAAAAATAAAATAAAATAAAATCTGCCACCTCCCCCTGCAAGTGCTGAAAGCCAGTGAGCCACGGCTCACAGGAGGAGAAGGAGAGCAGCGCCTGCGGGTAACATGATTAGTCCGCCAATGTGGGTACAGCGCTGCAGCTGATTCGGTGGATTAGTTCCCCAGCGCACTGCGGCTGATAATTCATTCAAAAGGGGGGGGGGGGGGTTAGGGGGGAATGAGTGGAAAGAAAAATAAAAAATACTGTCAAACACTGTGGAACCGCCATAAGTTTGAAAAATACCATGATACACATTTTTGGTCATACTGCCCAGCACCGTTAAGGCCTTGCTCTGAATATACGCCATAGACTGCAATACTGTGTTGTCTGTACCCCAGCCACTGCCTAATGTATTCAACAATATGGGAGTCTAAGATCAATGACTAAAGATTATTTAGAAGTCTTCTAGGTGTCAAAAGCCTTACTAAAATCTAGATAAGCAATGTCTACTGCACCTCTGCCATCTATTATTTTAGTCAGTAAACCCATGTTGTTCCTCATCTTGCAATCCATGAGATTTTAGATGTTCCCCAATCTTATCCTTTAGTATGGTTACCCTTAATTCCCCCACTATTAATGTCAGACTTACTGGCCTATAGTTTCTTACTTCCTACTATCTTTCTTGTGAATGGGCATAACATTAGCTAATTTCCATTCTTCTGGGATGACTCCTGTTACCAGTGATTCATTAAACATCTTAACGGTTTTGCTAGTTCACCGCTAAACTGATGTAGAATCTCTTCCTTTGTAAAGACATATGCATCAAATTGTTAAATTAGTCTCCCCCACTAACTGAAGTCCTTTACCTTAATTTTCTTCTGTAAAAACTGAACAGATGTTTTTATTTCATTTTCCCATTTATATATTCATAATCATAATTCCTAGTCATATTAATTTATTCTAAGCACAAAAAAAGCTCAGTTCACACATGGCTTGGTGGCTCTATCAGCAGCCCCTGTCTCAGAATTTGCATCCAATACAGTTTTTCAAGTAAAATAAAGAATGGACACCTTGCCCAAACCAAACAAGCTCTGTTGTAACACAATCTCAGGCAACACTGGCAAAGCAATGTGGTTTCCCTTACATATAGAAGCCACAATATGAATGTAAACCGAGCATAAAGCTAGTCATACACAGTAGATTTGTGTTGGTTAAACCAGAAATTTCAGTGAGATAGGCCAGACATCTAATGTGTATGATTGCCAAGTTATCCCTAACAGATAGTTGGGGCAGAGAAGGATTGGGGGTGTTAGATTGCTAATGCCCGATCCTTTTATTTCCTGAGAGATAAGCCACCACCAGAGAAATCTGGCAGCATCTTTCTCCCCACCTTCTGTTTAGAACACATATATCCTCAGTGAACTAGGCACATACTGTACATAGGATGATCAAGATCGATAGCGGTCAGCTTGAGGAGCATTCATCTGCCAGCTATCTTATGTGTATGCAAATTATGGCCAGCTTTAGTCCCTGAATTGCCAAAACAAACAAAAGATTAAACTTACTTTTGAAGGGTCAAACTCAATGATCCAGTGCAAGCTTTAATCTTGTTTTGCGCCTCCAAGTGAGTCATTCCGTCAGTGCTTATACCATCAATGCTAAGGACCACGTCACCAATACCAATGTTTGCTTTAGCAGCTTTTCCTCCGTCATTTAGCTAGTTAGGAAAAAAATAAGAATACATCAAGATAAGTCACAAAGAAAAGTCCTACTTTAGAATTTTCCCTAAATATTATAACGGAACGGTTTATGATGCCACACAGGCAGTAGATGTTGATGGTATTTAACAGATGTGGAAGGCAAAGAAGTTTGAAGGTAAACTGGATTTTGAAAGGTTGCAGGTTAGAACATATATAAGCATTTTTTCCCCAGTTTATTTGTTTACATCGGTGTTTCCCAACCAGGGTGTCTACAGCTGTTGCAAAACTACAACTCCCAGTACGCCAGGACAGCCTTTGGCTGTCCAAGCATGCTGGGAGATGTGGTTCTGCAAACAGCTGGAGACACTCTGGTTGGGAAACACTGGATTAAATGCAGATTGCTAAACTTGTGCTGTAAAAAAAAATAAAAAAAAAATAAAAAAAACAACCATCATAGAATATGTTGGCAGATAAGAACCATTTGGCCCATCTAGTCTGCCCAATAATCTGAATACTATGAATAGTCCCTGGCCCTATCTTATATGAAGGATAGCCTTATTCCTATCCCACACATGATTTAACTCCTTCACTGTATTTGCAGCGACCACTTCTGCAGGAAGGCTATTCCATGCATCCACTACTCTCTCAGTACAGTAATACTTCCTGATATTCCTGCATAAACCTTTGCCCCTCTAGTATAAAACTATGTCCTGTTATGGTACCTTTTCATTTAACAACCTGTGACTTTTTACTTGTGTGGGTGTCTAACATGCATCATATAAAATTACTTTTACATTTAAGCCCACATTAGCTTTTAAAGCACCTTTGCAATTCCAAGCATATACGGTATGTATACTATAAATGACATTAAAAAAAATAAAAAAAACACAAATAGCAGGTTTGCAATTTGTAATTTTATGCATACATTAGATCATACAGATGATAATTTGTCATTCTACTAGATTTTCAGCTATGTGTACATTAACATTGTAGGCCCAATTACTAAAGGGAATCTGTCAGAGTCACCTGCACTAACCTGTTGGTACAGGCATATAGTGCAGGTGACACTAATGATAACGACACTTACCTATACCCGATCCATGGTCTTGTTCATCAGTTATCTTCCTTATTCTGGCAGCAGGCTTGGTGCACGGCAGGAGCACGCTGACATCACCACTGCTGCTTCCCCAAACCTGCTTTCAGCGATGCCCACTGGAGAAGCACTAGCTGTGACGTCAGCGTGCTCCAGCTGTACACCAAGCCTGCTGTCAGAATTAGAAAGATATGCGTTATACATGGTAAAATCTGCTGACAAGTTCCCTTAAAGAGTACTTGTCATGATCTTGTTAAATTTAATAATCCTACCAGTTCACTGCCCCATCATGATAAACCACCCCCTGCCTTTATTTTTTATTATCGTTTAGTTTTCTAACTTTATATTGCTCTGTATTTTCTGCTCAGTCTCCGTCAGATTCACAGACTGGGAAGGGGTGTTCCCCAGCAAGCTTTGACATCATCTGAAGCCAAACAGGGGAGAACTTCCTCCCTCACTCTGCTACACACAGCCCAGAGCAGTTCAGTGAGAGATGAGCTATGATTGGCTATGGCTGCACACACCCACCTCAGCACTCAGGACTGCATTTCTGGATTTTGGACTTCTGTGCAAAGATAGGAGGAAATGTGCTCTGGACAAGTAGGGAGACACCTAGTGGCAGCTTTTTTAAACACAAATAAAACATAGAAAACCTAAGTACATTCAAAAGATTTATTTACCATAAAGGAGTGCAATAGCAAATAATAGTTTAAACAACAGTGCACATTTAAAGGATATAACAGTGTCTTGAGTTTTTAAGCAGCTTCTACACTGAATACAAGTTATATAAACAGTATAAAATAGATTCTGGTACAAAAATTTTTGCTATAGAAAAAAAACTGCATACCAATTTCAAAATTATTATCATTCGTTGTATGTCAGTCATATCTGCCCATGATCCAGAGGCATATTATAAAATAAATGTAGGCAGTAGTAGTAGTAGTAGTAGTGAGTCGGCACTCGTCACCTTGGCGTGGTGCTCGTGGACAGGTAAGCAATAGGTAGATAGAAGGAATCCCACAACCCGTGGGAAGGTTGACCACTGCACGAAGCGGCGGCTGACATGCCCCCTCAATACAACTCTATGGCAGAGCTGGAGCGCTGCCTTCGGCAATCTCTGGCTCTGCCATAGCGCTGTATTGAGGGGGTGTGTTGGCTGCCGCTTCCTATGGTGGTTCCGTACAGGAGATTGCGTTGGGCCCTCAGCGATCGGTAGGGGATACGTTTTTCAGGACTGGACTACTCCTTTAAAAATTGTATTTGGGAGGGAGAAATAAAAAAAAATATATTTTTTTTTTAAATCCTATTTCTGTGTAGCATTGCTGTGGAGAGATTTGGATGAGATCTGGATGCTCTTCAAAACAGTGCCAGTCACTATGGAGTGTGTGTGTGTGTGTTTTTTATTTATTTTTATTTTTTGTTCCTCATATATAATTTTCATTTTTGTTTTAATTTTGTTTAGACTCCAACAGTGATACAGTTCCAACAGTTAGGAACTTCCCTGATATTTATGAATGTAGATATCATTGTACAGATATTCTTTTGAGATCAGATTTTAGAAGTAAAGTCTGTCTGTATTAAATTTCTTGGTCTATACTTGTTTAGTTAAGCAAGGGATCCAAGTGACATTTGCCTGATACAGTAAGTGTCATAGCGCTGATGCCTACACGTAGTATGTAATCGCACTGTAATGGGGATAGCTGGAAAATGCTGTGTCTCCACAACTCATGGAGAAGGAGCATACATCCACAGTTATATTGAAACCATATTTACAGTCTGTAATGTTAGCATGAAAGCTGAGAATCATCCTAGCCAGATACAGTTTCTATGCAAATAAACATTGCTGTCATATCTAAGGTTGTAAAACACTCTAAATTCACTTGTTATTTTAAGACTAGATAATGTCCATAGAGAAAGATATTTACTTCCTATACATACTTTATATTGAAGTAAATGAGCCATAACTACTTTAATTGTGATATATAAGGACTAGCAGGTGTCATGCACAGTTTAACATTCCATGTGGTGGCCAAGTGTATCTACAACAGTATTATAGGGCTCTGTATATTGATGAAAGTGTCATTAAATAGGCTTCTGTTTAACACTTAGCCATACACTATAAAGGAATCCATTTATCATATACTTTATGAAAAGCTATGGACAAGCACATTTAAACAGATGCCTTTGACAGGTGCCATACAGTGGATACAACTAAAAATAACCAAATACACCAAAAGAAAAATACAACTTTTGACCAGATATCTGGTCCACAGCATTAATAAGGATTAAAGGGGTTATCCAGGAAATTTTTTTTTTTTTTTATATATCAACTGGCTCCAGAAAGTTAAATAGATTTGTAAATTACTTCTATTAGAAAATCGTAATCCTTTCAGTACTTATGAGCTTCTGAAGTTTAGGTTGTTCTTTTCTGTCTAAGTGCTCTCTGATGACACGTGTCTCGGGAACCGCCCAGTTTAGAAGAGGTTTGCTATGGGAATTTGCTTCTAAACTGGGCGTTTCCCAAGACACGTGTCATCAAAGATTACTTAGACAGAAAAGAACAACCTTAACTTCAGAAGCTCATAAGTACTGAAAGGATTAAGATTTTTTAATAGAAGTAATTTACAAATCTGTTTAACTTTCTGGAGCCAGTTGATATATAAAAAAAAAGTTTTTTCCTGGATAACCCCTTTAAACAGATTTGTAAATTACTTCTATTAAAAAATCTTAATCCTTTCAGTACTTTTTATTTGCTGAAGTTAAGTTGTTCTTTTCTATCTAAGTGTTCTCTGATGACATGTGTCTCGGGAACTGTCCAGAGTAGAAGCAAATCCCCATAGCAAACCTATTCTACTCTGTGCAGTTCCTGAGACAAGCAGAGATGTCAGCAGAGAGCACTATGGCCAGACAGAAAAGAACAATTCGACTTCAGCAGCTGATAATTATTGGAAGGATTAAGTTTTTTTAATAGAAGTAATTTACAAAATCTGTTTAACTTTCTGGAGCCAGTTGATATATAAAAATAAAAAAAATAAAAAAGTTTTCCTGGAATACCCCTTTAATAAAAAAATAAAGTCCTATTTCCTTTAGAAAGAAGACCGTTTTTTACTATATGTGAAAGATCTTGTATGCAAAAACATTTTAAGAAGTCTTGAAATATTATAAACATTTTTGGCTAATTAAATATCTGTGAATGTTATGTTAAGATCTTTTCTCCAGCTCTGAATGAAATCTTATACTCCTATAACATTACAAACAGTCAATTATATAGTACAAAAGAGAGAGTGTTACCTTGGCTTCTCCAGCCAGGTTAGGTAATTAAGAGTAGTCTCATGGAATAATACTTATGCCCTATCCACAGGATAGGGGATAAGTTTTAGATCACAGGGTTCCGAGCGCTGGGGCACCATACAATCTCCTGTATTGAGCCCTGGCTCTCCCATGGAACGGTGTGTCAAGACACCCGTCCCCCAACCACTCCCCCTCCATATCACAGCGGGCACGGCGTCATAGTGAAGCCGGGACCCGCCTCTAATAGCGCGCAGCGGCTAAAAGCGAAACCGAAAGTGGCCGGCTAGCTCAGTCGGGCTGTTCGGGATAGCCGCGGCTAATCGCGGCATCCTGAACAGCTGACAGGACAGCGGGAGGGCCCCTACCTGCCTCCTCGCTGTCCGATCGCCGAATGACTGCTCAGTGCCTGAGATCCAGGCATGAGCAGTTATGCGGCAGAATCGATCACTGGTTTCTTATGCGTTTTTTTTTTTATTGGAAAAGGGGGGTGATTCAAACTTTTAATAGGGGAGGGGTTAAATGATCTTTATTCACTTTTTTTAGATCATAAAGATCATTTAACCCCTCCTCTATTAAAAGTTTGAATCACCCCCCTTTTCCCCCCCCCAAAAAAAAAAAAAAAACAGTGTAAATAAAAATAAACATATATGGTTTCACCGTGTGCGGAAATGTCCGAATTATAAAAATATATCATTAATTAAACCGCTCGGTCAATGGCGTGCGCGCAAAAAAATTCCAAAGTCCAAAATAGTCAATTTTTGGTCACTTTTTATATAATTTAAAAATGAATAAAAAGTGATCAATAAGTCCTATGAATGCAAAAATGGTACCGTTAAAAACTTCAGATCACGGCACAAAAAAAAAAGCCCTCATACCGCCCAATACACGGAAAAATAAAAAAAAGTTATTGGGGTCAGAAGATGACAATTTTAAACGTATTAATTTTCCTGCATGTAGTTATGATTTTTTCCAGAAGTCCGACAAAATCCAACCTATATAAGTAGGGTATCATTTTAATCGTATGGACCTACAGAATAAAGATAAGGTGTCATTTTTACTGAAAAAGTACTACGTAGAAACGGCAGCCCCCAAAAGTTACAAAACAGCGTTTTTTCTTCAATTTTGTCGCACAATGATTTTTTTTTCCGTTTCACTGTAGATTTTTGGGCAAAATGACTGACGTCATTACAAAGTAGAATTGGTGGCGCAAAAAATAAGCCATCATATGGATTTTTAGGTGCAAAATTGAAAGAGTTATGATTTTTTAAAGGCAAGGAGCAAAAAACGAAAATGCAAAAACGGAAAAACCCCCGGTCCTTAAGGGGTTAAAAAGGTTTTGCATGCAGGACAAAAGTTTATTCAAGTGGAACTATCATTTTCATAAACTTTTTATATGTCATAGTGACATCTCATAAGTAAGTATCAGTGGGGGTACGAGTTCTGAGACTGAAACCCCACAATTGCTAGAATGAAGGGGCAGAAACGCACTACTTCCCCTATGTGCTTGAGATGAGCTCCATTATAAGACTATGGGGCACATCTCATGCAGTGAGAAGGAGATTGCAGTATGCTGGGGAAAGAAGTACTCAGCCATGCTTTTCTCCCCAACACCTCTAATAATGTGTGAGGTCTGAACTTGCTGCAGTTTCAAAAGTTTTTTTCAATTGAATGGGGGACTTTAACCAATTATACCAAACAGGCAATAATAAAAATTTTCATATGTAGGTTGAAACACAGTCATTAATCAGAGACTTAATACTGGGTAAGGAAAATCCAAACTCTGTTACAAAGGTGAGGTTGTAGAAGACCGTTTCAGAGTCATACACATGGCAAGACTGATAACAGCTACAATGTCTCTCCCATCTAAGATTTTAAAGCGCAACTGTCACAAATTTGTACCCCCATAAACTAATTGCAGGGTAATTACCCTCCAGGTATACCTTTTACTGCTTTCTAGCAGCTTTTATCAGGCTGAATGTCATCGCTAGGACCGTTGTGTGATTGGTCCCAGCACAAAGGCCCCTTTATTATTCTTATCCTTTATCTCTATCTATCTATCTATCTATACACACATACACACACACATATACATACAGTGGTCCCTCAACATACGATGGTAATTCATTCCAAACGACCCATCGTTTGTCAAATCCATCGTATGTTGAGGGATCCGTGCAATGTAAAGTATAGGAAGCTGTACTCACCTGTCCCCGCCGCTCCGCACTAGGCCCTCACCGCTCCCGCTGCTGTTCCAGGGGCTCCCGATGCTGTCCCGCTGCTCCGGTGTCTTCTTCGCGATCCTCCGGTGTCTTGCGCATCTTCTGCAGGGTCCGGGCCTCGCTTTCTGGTGACATTATTACGCTGCTGCGCCGGCGCGGCGTGCGTAGTGACGTAATAACGACGCCGGAAAGCAAGGCCCGGACCCTGGAGAACATGCGCAAGACACCGGAGGATCGCGAAGTGGACCCGGAGCATCGGGAATAGGTAAGTGAACCTGCTGGGGCACATTACACTGCTATCCGACAGCAGCTTAAGCATTTTGTGCTGTCGGATAGCAGTTAATGCGATGGCCCCGACATATAAAAGCATCGTATGTCGATGCTGACATCGACATGCGATGGCCTCTGAGAGGCTATCGTATGTCAATTTCATCATATGTCGGGGCCATCGTAGGTCGGGGGGTTACTGTATATACATACACACACAGACAGACAGACAGACCCGCACGGCGTGAGTTTGTACTTTAGGGTGCACACCCTAATGCAATAGGCTGTGCCCGCCTATGACTGAGCATTGTGGAGGGAACACTATGTGGCTCAAAAGCAGTGAGAGCACCGAGATCATCTTGTCACTACCCTAAGGGTTTAATTTAACAAAACCATGAGGGTTTACAAAAATAATTTGAAATTATGCTTTAGATCCTTGATGTATAAGAATTTTTTTTACAAAACTTTTTAATACTGAAACCAGCCTTCTGTGATATATCATACATAAAATCAAGTTTATTTTGTTTGTATTCTATCAAGTCTGAGTTGGTTTGTGCAAGAAATCCTAAACTCCTCTGTGAATTTCAGGTTTGTTTGTTATGCATCTCATCCAGTTAAAGAATCCCCAGTCTAGTTATTAACTGCTACAAAGAACGCTTTACTTCTATAAAATTTCACAAAAAAATTCCTCCTATATTTTCCTTAATGGAACGTTTGGCTCACAGGACCACATAAAATGGAAAAAGACATATACATTTATTAGATGCAATTAATGTCTTAGACCAAAATGTTTGGGAAGTGAACCAACATCTTATCTTTGTGTAAATATCATTGAAGCCGCACATAACAGCAAAATTGAGCCACAAAGTTGAATTATTGGCTACACAAGTGAATCCATCCCCCTTTATTCTTTTGCTGCTAGTTCTATTTACAATAAATTGAACGCTTACACTTTAAACTTCATTAAAAGAGGTTGTCTTATCAATGTTCTCTTAGCCTCCAAGAAAACAGCTGATTTTTTAAATGGGTACTCCGCCCCAGGCATTTTATACTCTATCCAAAAGGATAGGAGAAAAGATGTCTGATCGCGGGGGTCCCACTGCTGGGGACCCCCACGATCTCCCTGCTGCATCTGGCGTTCATTTAGAGCGCCAAGTGCAGTGCCACGCTCGTGATGTGCCGGACTTCACGCCCCCTCCCATAGACAAGCATTGAAGGGGCGTGGCCGTGACATTATGCGTGGGCGTGACGTCACAAGCCTCTGCCCTGCTTTGTCAGTCATCTGGTTTGCTCCGTGCACTGGATGTCTGGGGTGAAGCAGCAGAGATCGCGGGACTCACATGATCACACATCTTATCCCTTATCCTTTGAATAGGGGATAAGATGTCTAGGGATGGAGTAACCCTTTAAGAAAAAAAAGCTACAGTCAGGCATTTTACCTGCAACAGTCAATAAAGGGCACATGTAGTGTTTCATGGCAGTCATTCAGATTATGGCATTCTTTGTATTAAAAGTACAAGCTAAATCAACCAAAATAACAGTAATACAAAGCGGCTCCCCAGGGATCTGGGAGCTACTTCTATAATGGCCATGCCCTAATAGAGAATATGGACTGGTGTTGTCTTCCTGAGACAGCACATTTAATACAATAATTTCTAGAATTCATACAATGAAATACCAGTGACTTGTTTTTGTGGGCAAAAAAAAGTTGCTGCTCATGTCATATAATATATCTATAAAACTTGACGTTTGTGGATATGTTCCAGCAAAACTTCCAAATGGCTGGAGATATTAAGAAAAAAAACTTGGTACACGTTTCTTAGATGTCAACTAAATATATAGAAGAGTTCAATTAACCATAACTCACCTCCCATTGTGAGGGTGGTGGTGGGGTTCTCCGAAGTCCCATGCAAGTCTATGGGGACTTCTAGTACATCTCCTGAATGCCTTACTCCAGGGCTGCAGAGATTGCCCAGGACTTTTGAACATCCTGCTGTCTTATGGCAGGCAGGTGCAGAGAATAGTTGGGGAAGGTGGGTGGGGGGGGGGGGGGGGAGGGATTATGGAGAGAGAATAATTTTTACTTTTCCTCTTCCACAAGGTTTAGGTAGGAAGACCAAGCATTGACAGGTACTCTGCTAGTAAAGAATAAACCTATTCATGCTTTTTTTTTTTTTGGTGGTGAACTTCCATCACAATTAACTACTAGCCTCATAAGGAGTCAGTTTTTAATAAGTGTATGGCCCAGAATCAAGACTACGATTCTCTTAACCCCTTTTCAAAATCTGACAATAACTTTGGAACGCTTTCACTTATGAAAGCAACTCTGAGATTGTTTTTTGTGACATATTGTACTTTACATTAGTGGCAAATTTTGATTGATATATATTTAGCGTTTCTTGTAAAAATAAAAAAATTAGCATTTTTCTCGATTTTAAATTTTTTGCTCGTACAACAAATTGTCATATGACAAAAAGTCAATCAATGATTAATTCACATCTACAATATGTCTACTTTAGGTTTCCATCATTTGGTAAACATTCTTTTACTTTTTTAGAATGTTAGAAGGTTTATAAGTTTAGAAGCAATTTTCCAGATTTTCAAGAAAATTGCAAATCTGATTTTTCCGGGACCAGTTCAGTTCTAAATAGAAGAACAAGAGGGTAAAAGTAGACTTTGACGCCTGTCCAAACAGTTTCAGTTTTGGATCAAGACCTATGCAGAAATACTTTTTCAAAGGATGAACAGTTGCCACTCTTCCCACTGGCAGGACCAGTACAGGATCTTGAAGCTAAGAAGTTGTCTTACCAAGCCAATCTTTTGGTTGATCTAACTTCAGATATGGGCTTGTGCCTTGTCAGGATGAAAATCATGTTAAAAAGGTTATTTAAGTCTTAAGATACTTTTCAAGAAAGTAAATGGCATTAAGAAATGGTTACATGTGTTCCCAATATAAGCAATATCTTCCAACATTTGTTCTTTTTATGGTTTTATTTATTTTATAAGCCAAGCAAGCATTCTTCATGCATTCTCCTAATATTAGAAGCTCTAAACACTATTTTGTGAATTTCAGGAGGATACTACATAGACAATATAAACTACAGAGACTGCAAAGAAAAATAGAAATAAAAATGGAGGAATGAGGAGTTTGTTTCACTTACAGAATTCTGTGTTGCAATTTGATCTTGAATGTAAATGCAATCACAATAGTTAATAAAAATACAGTTCATGAAACTTCTCGTACACTGGAATAGCTCACAATTCATAGCGTTAAACATATGCCTTGTAGGAAAATGTCAGGCAAATATTAGACGTCCTATGAATGGTATAAAAAGAACCCTTTCACGTGCCAAGCCACATGAGAAAATAAATGTCTCAGCACTTGGGAGTAGTTTACTTTTTCCACTCTATTTAAGCCACAAGCGTTTAATCTAGACTAGTTGCATTGTATAACCATTTTACATCTTAAGAAGTACAGTATTCATTCGAAAAACTCTAGTTTTCTGATACAGGACAATTAATTTCATCAAAAGGAATGTTACCCTAACATTGTGCATTGGTACCCCTCAGTTAAAGACAGAAAAAACAAACAGAAGTCTCATTGAGAGTTACAGAAATCAGTTGGCTACAGTGACTGTCTTACAAGGTTGTGCAACAAAACCCAGTTCAGTTCAAGTGCCATCATTTTTGCCCAGATCAGCTTCATTGTTTTGGTTTTCAATTTGAATCTGTTGAACCAAATTCAAAACCAATGTCCAATTTTCATCAGTTCATTTTTTTTAGTACATTTTTATTCATTATTACTTTTGTGTCAGTTTGTAGATAAGCCACCGACTTATGAGTTTTTCTAAGAAGGCATAACTCCCCTCTCTATACTGTAAACACACGAACACTGAGCGGAGTGTAAATGTGTATGGGGGTGATTGTTAATCCCCCTGTGCAATGGAGGTGGGGACTGGTATACAGAGCTTCCCTGATTCTTTCCCCTTCTGCTCTCATATGCCCACTCACCTCATAAATATGTATTGTTTAAAAAGTGATTTAAAAAAATATATCTATTCTAAAAAAAAGTAGTAACAATGGTGGAGATTTATCAATTTGTGTCTGTGTGCAGTCACTTTGCTGCCTTTTTTTCCCTTTTAGTTTTGCTTTGTATTTGGCTTATGTGTGCCAAACTTATCAAAAAGGCACACAGACTGAGAAATTTTGCACAAATAAAAAAACTTCTGGTGCGATATCACTGTTTCTTTTTAAAAGCAAGGCAGAAGTGGTATGAATTTGCGTCTTTTTTACATTTGTGCATTAGTTTTGCGCCTTTTTTAAAAAAGATGCAGCTAATAAATCTTGTCCACTGCAGTCAGAATGAAGCACTGCATTCACTGTCACTTTTGCCAGTTAACTATTTTGAAATTGCAAAAAAAAATAAAATAGCGCAAAATCTTCCTGCACACAAATTTTGCTCCAAACGGCAGTCAAAGAAATTTCAGGAAGGAAGTGATAATTCTCCCCCAATGTCAATTTAAAAGTATTCCATTAAAACGTATGTAAAAAGCACACGTGACATATCCTATGTCCTTAAATGAAACAGGCAGCACTAGTTAATAAATAGGGCTTAAAATGACACACATTATAAAATTAGTTGGCAGTATGTTTTTTTCTTGTCAAGTTTGTGATAACTTAAAGGAGTAGGCCGGCGCGTACTTCTAATTTTTTCCCGTCCGGGCTGCAAAATTAAAGAAAACAAACTTTCTCTTACCTGCCAACGAGCCCCCAGAGTTCCGGTACACTCTGGTACAGGTGTTTGGTCCCGGGCTGTATTCTTCTTACTTCCTGTTAGCCCGGCACGTCACACGGAGCTTCAGCCTATCACCAGCCGAGGCGGGACATCGCTGCGGCCGGTGATAGGCTGAAGCTCCATGTGACGTGCCGGGCTAACAGGAAGTAAGAAGAATACAGCCCGGGGACCGAACACCTGTACCGGAGCTCCGGGGACTCGTTGGCAGGTAAGAGAAAGTTTGTTTTCTTTTATTTTGCAGCCCAGATGGGATAAAATGAGAAAAGTATGCGTCGGACTACTCCTTTAACCCCTTAACAACGCAGGACTTAAATGTATGTACTGGTGAGATGGTACGCACCAGGAAGTACATTCACGTCCCATACATAACCGCGAGTTTGGTTGCGTCATACATTTTATGGCAAAGCGAGTGATGGCATTACAACGGACAACTGGTCGTGCAAAAAACAAGCCCTCATACTAGTCTGTGGATGAAAATATAAAATAGTAATTTTTTGAAGGCGAGGAGGTAAAAACGAAAACGTAAAAATAAAATTGTCTGAGTCCTTAAGGGGTTAAACATACTTTTTGGATTATGAAAATCTTAAGTTTCCGCAGCCATACAAAAGAATACAGACCTGTTTAAAAAGGAAAATGCTAGGCAACCAGAGCCTGTAGACAACATGCTACAGGAATGGTAACACCCGTGCCTCCAGGCATATTATTCACAAAAGGCTTCTTTTAAATTGCACAAGTACATAAATATTCTGACATGCAAAAACTGCTCAAAACATACTTCCCAATGTTTGGGTAATGAGTAATTGTAAAATACAGGGCTTTAAAATCACAGCCTTAGGCCGGTTTCAGATAACCAAAGTACGGATGCATTTTTGCATCTGTATTACGAACTCATATCCACATCACATCATAGAGATTTGGGATGCTGTTAAGGACTAATTTGTAACCCAGTTGTGATGCCCGAACAGTTGTGGACCTGCTGTGTTATATTACCTTTACCAGGACCCATTTTGGGGCAACAACCTGGTACCCTATAGCAGATGAAGTGCAGCTTCTGCATCGTGGGTGAAGATAAAAAAGGTGAAAACCCTAGTGAATTCTTTGCTTAGGTTTTCACCTTTTATCTTCATCCACAATGCAGAAGGTGGGCTTCATCTGCTAGAGGATACCAGGTTGTTGCCACAAGATGGGTCCTGATAAAGGTAATATAACAGAGCAGGTCCACAACCGTTCATTCATCACAACTGGGTGTCCTGGTAAAGGTATAGGCTATCTGTTCACTAGGGCAAATAACATCAATCGCACATTTAGGCGATAGACAAGAATTTAACTCACATTTTGATGATTTTTGTTCTATGTTTAATCTTTTATTCTTCTTTAGCTGGTTATCATTTCAGTAGTAAAAAAATCAGTAAAATCATTCTTAACCCATGGTCTCTGCATTACAGAGGATAGTCAGGATTGATGCAGGAGGAACTCTCAAAAAGCGTAGCCCCAGGAGGAACCAGGGACGCAAAGTGCATTCAAAGTGTCAATGATCAGTGTGTCCTGCAATTCACACAAAATTCTTGCAGATAGCTGCATTCCTCATTGCCAAGTGATCCGCAACAGTGGATTACTCGGCTCGTGTGTTGATGAAGAAAGCAGCTAGCTGTCTATAGCCTTAACTGCTTGTCTTTAACCTAAATTGGCAATTGAAGTTATTTGCCTTAGTGAATGTGAACAAATTGCTAAATGGAACCACAGTAGAGTTCCACACTAGGGTGTATTCCATTCTGAAGCGTGCAAAGCATTTTAAAATTTATATATGTAAAAGGTATAGGCTAGGCAGGGCAAATAGCCCTGAAGCCAGTCACCAGGGATACAGGCAGAGATGAGGCTGGTGCAACAGGTAAGCAGTCTGCTGGTAACAGCAAGAAACACAGCACAGTCCAGTGTGGGTTAGCAGAAATCTCCTCCAGTAGGTGGTGCTAGTCAGCAGCAGGAGATTTAGCCCAGACAGGATTAAGTAGCAGGTTTAGATGAAACAGCTGAAGATGTTCTAGTTGCAGCAGGATAAATTGCTGACTAAATACAGATTCAATAGTCCAGGTCATGCAGAGAACAGTCAGCAAATTACACAAGGGTCAAACAGAGGCAACATCAGGTAAACAGGTACAAGTCAGATACAGGATAGCAGATCAGAAACACCTTTTCTATGATAAAACCACAATATTGCTCATGCACAAGTGACCAGGCAGAGCAGCCTTAAATAGGCAATGCCAGGCAGTAATCCATAGATGGCACGTTAGAGAAATGTGCATTGGCCCTTTATGTTGCAGCCAGTGCAGAGGGCAGACCAGAAAATGCAGCCACAGAGAAAGCAGCAGTAGAGAGGCCAGAGAAGGTAGCCCAGTGCAGGGGGGGGAGGCATAGCACAGACCACAGCCCAGTCTTGTTAAAGTCACTTAAAATCCTTACACATTTCTATTTATCCTGCTTCAAATACATTAAAGGGTACCTCTCATCAAAAAACTTTTGATATATTATAGATTAATGTATGCAGAATAACTTTACAATTGCATGTTATTAAAAAATATGCTTCTTTCTATTTAATTTTCCACTTTGAAGAAATGACCACTAGGGGTCTCCCTACCAGTCCTGGCAGCAAGCATTTCAGACTCATGCTGGAGTCCTAAACACTACAAGCTGCCAGCCTGCTTTGTTCACAAAGGAGAACACTCAGAGCTGCCAGCCTGCTTTGTTCACAGCCTGATTGGCTGTGAACAAAGCAGGCTGGCAGCTCTGAGTGTTTAGGACTCCAGCATGAGTCAGAAATGCTTGCTGACAGGACTGATCGGGAAAAATACAATAGAAAGAAGCATATTTTTCATCAATGCTATTGGAAAGTTATTCAACATTCATTAATCTAAAATATATCAAAAGTTTATTTGATGAGAGGTACCCTTTAACTTCAAGTACTAACTGTTCACCTTGACAAAGGATAGACGAAACGAGTGTCTTTATCTACTATCTGCCTGTGTGCTATTTCATCTCCATGGACTTAATAAAGGATTCATCTCAATTTTCTTCCACTCCGGAGTGCTGGTTCTGTACCCTTTAGGGGATTTTTCCCCAAAAGTTGAATGTTCATTTGCTGTCTACAATATGGCACCCACTTATAGGAATAGTTAATGTTATAACATTGCCTTCACTGGTTTGCCTTCTTCTCTGGGAAATGTTCTGCTGGGAAACCTTGGGTCCTGGCATTCATGTGGCTGTTACTTACCACCTTCCTAAAAATTGTTGCAGACAGGTATACCCCTTGACATGACAGTGGTATTCCTTAAGGTAGGTGGTTTGGTTGGTTGATCATATATAATATATATATATATATATATATATATATATATATATATATATATATAGATATTTTTTTTTTTACTATTTGTGTTTTCTTAATTTCCTGGCAAGAAAAAGGTTAAGCAGTTTTTTCCTCAAAGAGCTGATCCTATGTATTATTGATAAAATGCCAGGTGGCTATGCATTATTCACATAAGAAGCCTGGGGCAACAGAAGTCTGTCTCCCTACTAATGAAAGAGCCATATGTTTTACACACAGTTGTGTCATAAAGGATGTCATGAGAAAAAGTGCACTCACATGAAATCAGGCAGACACAAAGGGGAGATTTATCACAGAGTTGTTTTGTATGTCATTTTTCAAGTCACTTTTGTAGCAGGTTTTTTGGCCAACATGCGCATAATTTATCATCTAGCCTCACAATGTATGAAAAACTAATGTGCAAATCCCCCAAAACAAAATTACATCATAACACCATTTCTCACATTGTAAAGCAGGTTTCTAAGGCGGCACTGAGGGTGGTTGAGGTTTGCAGGTTTTTTTCCGACCATTAAAGTTGTATTTTGCGTATTATTAAAAATCTCAAATGATAAAATTAATGACGACTGCATGTACAGTAGCCTACAAAAAGAAGTTTTACAGAAATTACATTTCAGGGATGTGGTAATCGTATTGCCCAAGACATGCAGTTCTGGGCAAAAGGCAGGTGAATTCTTCAGGCATTAAGCCCTGCTTCGGGCAAGCAGCGCTAAATGCCAGAAGAATATGACATGACAGGGCAAGACCGTCTTGCCCAATCACTAAACGGCTATAGACCGCAGCTGCATGATGCAGCCTATAGCAAGCTTTCCTGGCGGAGGTGCGCACGGTGAGTGAGGTCATTGCACGTGCAGCGCAGGATGCCGGGACGCTGACGTCCTGCACAGCGCTTGTGATGACGTCACTCACCGCGCGCACCTCCTCCAGGAAGTCCCTGCAGGGACCAGGGAGATGTAAGTAGAAGTGAATTACCTACTCAAACTTGGCTACTTACTACATAAGGGGGGGGGACCTGCCTACTACTAGGTTCTTACCCATCTACTTAAGTCAGTGTTCTTAACCCAGTTGGGATGCACTGCCCTAGGTAGTATAATTGTTTAAATGGAAGCCTTTCTACCTACTGGGAATCCCTAACTACTCATCAGGTAGGGCTCCACAATAGGTAGACAGGCCCCCAGATAGATATGACTCCCATCAGTGATGGGTGTCATAGCTATCTGGGTGGGGCCTGTGTACTTACTGGGGAGCCCTACCTGATGGGGGTCATATCTATCTGGGGGCCTTTCTACCTACTGGGGAGCCCTCCTTGAGGGGGGGGGGGGTCATATCTATCTGCGGACCTGTCTACATATGGGGGAGCTCTAACTAATGGGGGACCTATCTGGGGCTCTGCCTACTGGGGGAGCCCACCCTTCCTACGAAAGGGGGGGGGGGGGGGGGAACATATCTATCTGGGGCATTATTTACTTATTAGGGGAGCCCTACCTACCTGATGAGGGGATGGACCTATCTGATAGAAGGGACATACCTTCCTGAAGGGGAGGCAACCTACTTAATGGGGCGGACTAACTTATCAGGGGCCCTATCCATGTAATGTGGTGACATACTGGTCTGCCTATTAAGTTTCTATTAATAAAGACCTTATTTACAGACTCTTTTGGTTGAAAATATTTCATGTACCAGGACAAGTGGATTGCCACGAGGGACAAGTAGAATGTGCTCCGTTCTAGTCCCCTGCTTTTATTGTAAGTTTAAAAAAATAAAAAGCAACAACAACAACACAAACACCTAAAATAGAACACTGGCAAGTAAAAATTAAAAAAATTAATTAATTAAAGAGCGTAGTAAGTTTAAAGGAAAAAATATTTAACTCATGGGTGACAAAACTGGGGAGGGTCATGATCGATTTTCAGTTTTCTAGTCACATTCCTTGTACAAAATTGCATTAAATAAATGGACATATCACTAGTATACATGAAGTCAAAACACTGAAATTATTCCAATAACTTGAGAAAGCACAATACATTTTTCACTACACTCAGAATTTATTTTTAAGATGACTTTTGCAGGTAAATAAAAAAGGTATGAAGAAGTTTTGTTATTTGGTGGAAGGGAATGTAATGAAAAAATAAATAAAATTCCACCAATGTTTAGTGTCCTAACTTTATTTTATAATTTATCATGTACAAAAAATAAAAAGCAATTCCTGTACCATTTAGTTTTTTTTCTTAATAGGAACATACATTTTTTTTTATGTTGTCCCATCAAGTTTATAATTTTTTTTATTTTTTTTTTTTATGGACGAATACATGCACACAAAAAAAAACAATGCAAACAAGGAATATGCATTTTTTATTCCTATTGACTTCTATTGGTACCCATACAGATGCACTGGAACATACAGTGTATTGAGAGAGAGAAAAAAAAAAAAGTGAAAAAAATAAAATAAAAAGCAAATGCCAAACTATTGGCAATTTTATTTTTTTTTTTTATAATGGAAAAAAGAAGAAAACTAAATTGAATGCACATTTGTAATAGAGAAATGTGAATTAGCACTTGTACTGACAAGGAGGGAGATATAGCAAAGGATTTAAGCAGCTTTTTTGCTTACAAAAGTCACAAAAAGTCACATGTGCGCCTAAGCAGTGATTTGTGTGACTTTTGCGGGTAAGCAAAAAATACCAATCTGTCTTACATAAGCAATTTTCAGTTTTTACTTTGCAGTGGTCCAGGATTTATCATTGCAAAAGTCGCATGTAAGCAAATAAAAAAGTCGCAAATCCCCTTTCATAAAGTCGCAAGTGTAGGCCAGGTCAGAACTTACAAACTTGCCTATCACAGCATTTTCAAAAAGTCACAAAAAAAAGTTGCATGTGAGACTTTGTGCAAAATTTTGCAGAGCTCCGCTCCCCGACACCCACTCACATCTACCACCTGCCTGCAAGGTGTTGGGACTACAACTCCCAGCATGTCCTCACTGTAAGGGCATGCTGGGAGTTGTAGTCTTGCAATAGATAGTGGGTGGGTGGTAGATGTGGGCGGGTGGTCGGGGAGCAAAGCTGTGTAAAAAGTTGCAGGCGAGACTTTTCTTCACTTTCATTTTCACAGGCACGGTGGGATGAGCGGGTAGGAGATGTACAGGAGGGTAACAAGCTTGTCACCCGCCCGCACATCTCCCGCCAATGCAACACTACTACAACTCCCATCATGTCCTTACTGTAAGGACATACTGAAGATTGTAGTTCTGCGGAACGAGGGGGGGGGGGGGGGCGGATGACAAGCTTGTCACCCGCACGCGCCGCATGACAACTCCCAGCATGTCCTTACTGTAAGGGCATGCTGGGAGTTGTAGTCATGCAGTGGGGGCAGGTGACAGGCTTGCACATCTCCCTCCAGCCCTGCTGCATAACTACAACTCCCATTATGCCCTTACTGTAAGGACATACTGGGAGTTGTAGTCATGCGGTGCGGTGCTGACGGGAAATGTGCGGGTGAGTTACAATAAACGTACTAACCAATTTCCCTTTTTTTTTCTCCTTTCAGATCCATGCATCCTGTGGACTACGACGATGACTCCATGTTTTTTATTTATTTTTTTGTTTAATGTTAAAGGGGTTATCCAGGAATTTTTTTATAAAAAATATATATATATATATATATATATATATATATATATATATATATATATATATATATATATATATATATGTATATATGTATATATATATGTATATGTATATGTATATGTATATGTATATCTATATCTATATCTATATATCTATATCTATATCTATATCTATATCTATATCTATATCTATCAACTGGCTCCAGAAAGTTAAACAGATTTGTAAATTACTTCTATTAAAAAATCTTAATCCTTTCAGTACTTATGAGCTTCAGAAGTTAAGGTTGTTCTTTTCTGTCTAAGTCCTTTCTGATGACACCTGTCTCGGGAAATCCCAGTTTAGAAGCAAATCCCCATCGCAAACCTCTTCTAAACTGGGCGTTTCCCGAGAAAAGTGTCATCAGAGAGCACTTAGATAGAAAAGAACAACCTTAACTTCAGAAGCTCATAAGTACTGAAAGGATTAAGATTTTTTAATATAAGTAATTTACAAATCTGTTTAACTTTCCGGAGCCAGTTGATATACATAAAAAAGTTTTTTCCTGGAATACCCCTTTATTAAATTTTTTTATTTTTTACCATTTTATTAAACACACATACATTTTTTTTTCCCATGTGTGCTAAGAAAATGGTATTCCAAAGTGATTTTATTGGTTTATGTGAGCCAAATTTATCAACCCCCTGTGATAGTATGATAAATATGTCACACATAAGCAAAACAAAAAAATGCCTACAGAACTCACTTATCAAAGCAAACAATGATAAATGTCCCCCAAGAAGCCTACTACACTATGCCTTAGGCAAGGCCTAACAGGCTCATGTACATGGCAGACCTTAGTTAGTTCCCCTGGTGCCATGGTACCTGTAGTTTTGCATGGGTGCCAATAGGCTTTCAGAGGAAACTGCTATTGACTGAAGCAGCTAAGGGATTACATTTTCAAGATCATTATAATGTTCAATTACGTCCGTGCAGAATTCGTATGCAGAATTCCACACGAAAATTCCATCATGTGAACATGGCTTTAGGATATGCTGCCATGTGTGGCTACACATGCACTAGTTCTGGCCATGATATAACTTGTATATAAAATGATGACCATGATCCATTAGATCCCAAATTACAGAGTTATTTTTCACTAAAATCATTGCTTCTAGGAAGGAATAGGTCTGTAATATGGAGGTACCAAACAGCAGCACACAGAGTACCCATAGCTCTGTAGTAAAGGAGCCACAGGTACTCCATGCACCACTAAACAGACCTTTGCACAAAATGCCTTATCCTTGATAGTTGATAAACCTTAAATATATGAATAATCTTCTGGCATTAGTATGTGTTTTTGATGCTAAGGGTGTTTACATATATGCTAAAGTACCCACGTTGCTTAAAGAAGCACTCAGATTTTATTTATTTCTTACACAGTGCGATACAGGATATTATTAGAATAATGTAGAGGTGTGTGTGGGGTGTGGATCCCTTGTGCGTACCTGGGTCAGTGCATAAGAAAAAGTGCGTACCTGGGTCAGTGCATAAGAAAATGCATCAAAAATGTATGTATTGTGAAAAGTGTTTATTTATTTTTTTTTTTTAAAAGAAATATTGCATGAGGAGAAAGGAGAAAGATTTGTGCACTTACAGTAAATAGCACCATTGTAGCAGCAGTTTTAGTAAAATCATGCAGGAAAAGAAGAAAAACAGCAAAAATGCAACCTGTTACCAAGAGCCTCAGGAGACTAATAACTACTATATACCTTGGCTCAGAGAATGCAGCACTATACAGATAAAGCAGGGAGGGGTGTGGGAGCTGTCAGAAAGGTTAACACAAACTAAACGTGTGTTGACTAAAACAACTGGACAAACTAGATTTTGTGGTTCATATGTGCAAGATTCAACAAAGAGCAGGAGTAACATCAAAGATCATGTGGTTTTTTCACTTGGCGATACTGAATCGATTCAAAATATTTTTGAATCGATTCTTTTAGGGATGTGGAATTTGTATCTCCTGACGCCCAGAACAGCATGTCCCGGACATCAGGAGATACAAGTTCCACATTTGTGGAGCCGGGCAGGCCGGATCTGACGCGGCGGCGCTCTGGGTGTACGGAGCGGGCTACGACTTGTGCCCGCTCCATACTCTGCAGCTCCCGGCTGTTCTCAGTAGCCGGGGACCGCTGCTAATAGCCAGCATGCGGCGATAGCACTTTTCTCATTTTATCCCATCCGGGCTGCAAAATAAAAGAAAACACACTTTCTCTTACCTGCCAACGAGCCCCCGGAGCTCCGGTACACTCCGGTACAGGTGTTCGGTCCCCGGGCTGTATTCTTCTTACTTCCTGTTAGGCTGAAGCTCCGTGTGACGTGCCGGGCTATCACCGGCCGCAGCGATGTCCCGCCTCTGCTGGTGATAGGCTGAAGCTCCGTGTGACGTGCCGGGCTAACAGGAAGTAAGAAGAATACAGCCCGGGGACCGAACACCTGTACCGGAGTGTACCGGAGCTCCGGGGGCTCGTTGGCAGGTAAGAGAAAGTGTGTGTTTTATTTTGCAGCCCGGACGGGATAAAATTAGAAAAGTGCGCGTTGGACTACTAGATCGCCGCTGTCAAAGCTGACAGCGGCGTCTAAAGGGATCTGTGAATGCTCCCTGGTGGGCGATGTATCGTCACATATCTCGATGTATCGTCACCTAGACGGTATCGCGATATATCGAATCGCCACACTGGTATCGCGATTCGAATCGTATCGCCAAATTCTTGGCAATTCACACCCCTATATTTTATAGACTCATCAACATTATGGTTTGTTCGTCTATGGTGTAAAGTCTGTGGACTTGTGTGGAAAACCCTTAAAAAGGTACTCCACTGCTCAGCTTTTGGAACAAACTGTTCCGAATGCTGGAGTCGGGAGCTCGTGATGTCATGAGGGGGCGGGGCTATGGCATCACAAGCTCCCGGCTCAAGCGTTCGGAACAGTTTGTTCCAAACGCTGAGCAGCGAAGTACCGCTTTAAGGGTACCTTCACACGTACAGGATCAGTCTGACCAGTTCTTGATCCTGCAGATGCGTAGACATATATGGAATCCTGACTGTGTGCCTAATAGTGCTAGTCTCATACATTAAAGTTTTTCAATAAGTTTAGCCACCATTTACTCTACATTCTATTTCATGTACATAACTTGGTTTACCCAAAGACAGAATTTTTTATACAAGCAAAATAAGACAGTATATCAAGCACTGTACTGTAAACTGCCACAGGAATTTGGTATTGACTAATCCTGCATTCTTCTTAACAAACATTTGCAAACCAGCTGTTGGAAAGTAATGCCTACTTGCAGGTCATAACTGGTTAAGTGACTACTGGGAAAGGATCCCAAATAATAAAAGGAAAAGGAAACAAATGATCAGAAATGCCCTTCCTCTGCTGCACAGAAAGATACTCAAGAATTCTAGGAAAGCCACTGTTAATAGTTTCCTGCCAACAACGTGAACTCTTGAGCACTTCCCAACACTTCAAAGATATGCATATTATTTATAATGATCCACCACGATTAACTCTTCTACCCATACAGATCTTCCTGTCATTACAGTCCATCATAATATTTCACTCAATGGCAGTCTGCGAACAAAACACTGAAAAGACTAAAGAGGATTTTCCTGTAACCAGTGCATTGATGGTGTCAAACACTTCTAAATAGACATAGTTTTACTGTAATCCCTTTAGTGGCTTTTTAAAAGTGAGCCTGTCACTTTAGGACCCCCAAATAAATATCCACCATTGATCTAGGTTTGTCCAAAGACGCACACAAATGCACAAACTTTTTATTTTTTATTTTATACCTTCTGGCCTCCTAAAAAATGTGTTGTTGTATAGCTCCACAAATACTGCCAATTAGAGCTAGAGGGGCAGGACAGGACTCCAATGACAAGCACAAGTTCCCTTCACTGCTTCCTAGCGCAGTACCCCCACTTTGGCTGGCTTCACACTATGGAACCTCTGGCCAGACAAAATCTGGCTGGAGATTCAAGTGTGGACAGTGCCGCCTGAATTAGTCAGCTCTAGGACCGCGTAGACATTGCTATACCATAGACGGCAATGTCTGCAGAGCCAGAACATTAGACAGAAAACTTCACACTATGAAATTTCTAAGCGCATTTCATTTTGAAATTCCGCTCGGAAATTCTGGTGCAGCAGAGTCTCATTGCTGGCAATAGGATTCTGCTGCATAGTGCACACTGCAGAGTTTTCAAAGCAGACTTTCCACCTTGAAAAAAATTATCCACTCCACAGACATTGCCGTCTATGGGATCAGCAGAGTCGGCACAGTCCTAGTGCAGACTGATTCAGTCAGCGCTGCTCGGTGCTGCCTACGCTCTGAATGCCCGGCCAGAGATTATGTTCTGGAGGAATGTTTCAAGGTGGTTTTCCGGGCGTAAAGTCCACCTCGAAAACGCTGCAGTGTGCACTGGAATCCCATTGCCAGCAATAGCACTCTGCTGCACCGGAATTTCGAAGTTAAATTTAAAAATGGAATTCCGCTCAGAAATTCTGTGATGTGAAGCCGGCCTTAGTCTCGGACTGCCAAGGAAACATATGTCAGTGCACAGATGCCATTGGACTTGAAGTATGACACTGTGGCTGCATATACCTGGTGCATTCAGTTCTGCAGCAGCAAAATTTGGACAAACTAGGTAAAGATGGAAAGAGAAAAGGTTTGTACAATTGGGACAGCTAAGGGCCACATCCATGCTAGCTTTTTGCTATGCATAAATGATACATATTAATTTTAGTTTTCACCGGAGCACCCCTTTAAAGAAGAAGTTATCCCACAATAAAATGTTATCCCTTTTGTAGATGACAAGTAGCTTATCAATGGGAATCCAACTACTGGGATCTCCACCAATCATGAGAACAGAGGTGTACACAGGGTTCCGGAAATTGCCAAGATCGGCACCTAATCCCTCAGGGATTGAATGGAATGTTGACTGTTGAATGTTGCAATGTTTGAAAGCCCCATAGAAAATGAATGGAGCACATACAAGTTATTCTTTGTTCATCTGGTTGGCAAAATGCGGTGATGGGTAACTGGGGCGAGGGATTAAGGTTATAACAGTCAGGCTGCATAATCTTTTGCAAGTATATATGCTGGGCTAAAAACACTGGGGCAAAAACCCAAAGCACTATTCTTTACTGAATAATAGGCTGGAAATGTGTGAGGATTTTGCAGAGATTTATCTGCTAGGGCTTTACAAAGATCACTGAGGTAGTCTACTGTTTTGTAGGCTGAAATGGAACAGATCTTACACAAATATCTTTTTATTCAAGACGCTCAGATGTTTAAGCCAAGCACCATAGGCAACTTTACAGAAGAAGCACAAAGTCAGAATCCAGATGCAGTCTGTTCTACTGAAGGGTTTCTTCAGAATGTAGTTTTTACTATTAAAAGGGAACCTGTCACATTGAAAATGGTGTCCAATCTGCAGGCATCATGTTAGGTTAACAACGGACCTTAGACGGAAACCCGACAAAATCCATTCAAAGTCAATGGGACCCAGCTGTGACCGTTGTGCTCCGACCCATTTTGCGCTAAAGTAAAAACCAACACCGAATGGACCATAAACGGTTCGAAGCATAGCAGCGCTGAGCACTTAGTCTTATGTTCCCATTAAACTACATATGAGTATACTCAGCTCCTCCTGCTCTATAGGATTTCTGCAGATCGAATAAGTACTATACAGCTAAGCCCCCCATATTCAGGCAACAGGAACCCACTTACATGTATACTTTTGCAGCAATCTTATGCCTCATTTACATGGCATGTGCACAAAGCACGTACAGAGGTATTGAGAGGCACATTGTAAGTAACCATATAATGGCAAATTTCTGTGCAATAACCAATGTTTAGGGGCCCATAGACTGCTATGTATGCAATGTTTCTGCACCAAAACAAAATGTATTTAATTGAGTACAGTCTGATTCAAACCATTTTATATGTTGTACATCCTGTTAAAACAATCTTTGTAATACAGATTTTATTTAAGAAAAAAAAACAAAAAAAACTAAATTTTAGAGGGGTAAATTTTCAGTCCCACAGGCAAGACACGTGACCTTCATCTCCAGCAGGACCAGTCAGCAATGCTTTTTGGTCTCTTCCTTCTGATAAGTGACACTTTGTATCTGGGAAAACTTCACCTCACGGGAAATAACTTTCATTTGCAGTATGGTAGGTTTTGCCATTATAGAGCAAAGGAAATATAAATGTATAAAAAAACAGAATATTCCTATAAAATCTATAGTAAAATATTAAAAGGCCCCACACACTAGGCAGTTTGGTTTGTAATGTTTCTTTGGATCAGTTTTTTTCCCCCTTCTTTAACAAAAGGCAGCATGTTCTTGGTATGGAGTATATATTTTTTAGGCAATTTTTCACACAGTCTTCTCTATAGGACATTTTAAAAATAATGCTGTGTTCTAAAATGTGTTTTAACCCCTTAAGGATGCAGCTAATTTTCACCTTAAGGACACAGCCCTTTTTTTTGTAATTCTGACCACCGTCACTTTATGCATTAATAACTCTGGGATGCTTTTACCGATTATTGTTATTCTGAGATAGTTTTTTCGTAACATTCTACCGTATATACTCGAGTATAAGCCGAGTTTTTCAGCACGATTTTTCGTGCTGAAAACACCCCCCTCGGCTTATACTCGAGTGAACTCCCCCACCCGCAGTGGTCTTCAACCTGCGGACCTCCAGAGGTTTCAAAACTACAACTCCCAGCAAGCCCGGGCCGCCATCGGCTGTCCGGGCTTGCTGGGAGTTGTAGTTTTGAAACCTCCGGAGGTCCGCAGGTTGAAGACCACTGCGGCCTTCAACATCATCCAGCCCCCTCTCACCCCCCTTTAGTTCTGTACAGTACTCACCTCCGCTCGGCGCTGGTCCGGTCCTGCAGGACTGTCCGGTGAGGAGGTGGTCCGGTGGGATACTGGTTCCGGGCTGCTATCTTCACCGGGGAGGCCTCTTCTAAGCGCTTCGGGCCCGGCCTCAGAATAGTCACGTTGCCGTGACAACGACGCAGAGGTGCGTTCATTGCCAACGTACTTCTGCGTCATTGTCAAGGCAACGCCTCTATTCCGGGCCGGAAGCGCGGAGAAGAGGCGCCCCCGGTGAAGATAGCAGCCTGGACCACCTCCCCACCGGACAGCCCTGCAGGACCGGACCAGCGCCGAGCGGAGGTGAGTACTCAGAACTAAAGGGGGTGAGAGGGGGGCTGGATGATGTTGAAGGCCGCAGTGGTCTTCAACCTGCGGACCTCCGGAGGTTTCAAAACTACAACTCCCAGCAAGCCCGGACAGCCGATGGCTGCCCGGGCTTGCTGGGAGTTGTAGTTTTGAAACCTCTGGAGGTCCGCAGGTTGAAGACCACTGAGGGCAAATGATGAGAAGAGGATGATGAAGGGGGGGTGTGGGGATGATGAAGGGGGTGGGGATGATGAAGGGGGGGGTGTGGGATGATAAGGGGGATGATGAAGGGGGGATGTGCGGGATGATAAGGGGATGATGAAGGGGGGATGTGTGGGATGATAAGGGGATGATGAAGGGGGGATGTGCGGGATGATAAGGGGATGATGAAGGGGGGATGTGTGGGATGATGACAAGGGGATGATGAAGGGGGGGATGTGTGGGATGATAAGGGGATGATGAAGGGGGGATGTGTGGGATGATAAGGGGGGATGTGTGGGATGATGACAAGGGGATGATGATGAGGATGTTAATGACGGGTCTGGATGATGACAGGGGGGGATGAGGTATTTCCCACCCTAGGCTTATACTCGAGTCAATAACTTTTCCTGGGATTTTGGGTTGAAATTAGGGGTCTCGGCTTATACTCGGGTCGGCTTATACTCGAGTATATACGGTACTTTATTTTGGTGGTAAATTTTCGTCGTTACTTGCATCATTTCTTGGTGAAAAATCCAAAATTTCAAGAAAAAGTTGAAAATTTTGCATTTTGAAACTTTGAAACTCTCTGCTTGTAAGGAAAATGGATATTCCAAATACATTTTATATTGATTCAAAAATACAATATGTCCACTTTATGCTGGCATCATAAAATGGAGATTTTTTTTACTTTTTGAAAAAATTAGAGGGCTTCAAAGTAGAGCAGCAATTTTCAAAATTTTCATGAAAATTGCAAAATCTGAAGGGACAGATGTTACAGAACTACAACTCCCAGCATGCCTGGGCAGTCTAGGCATGCTGAGAGTTGTAGTTTGGTAACATCTGGAGGGCTACCATTTGTGCACCACTGTAACAGTGGTCACCAAACTGTGACCCTCCATTGCAAAACTACAACTCCCAGCATGCCCAGACATCCTTTGGCTGTCTGGGCATGCTGGGAGTTGCAGTTTGGCAACCACTAGAAAGGGCAGCAGTAAAGATCGCTTTACTGCCCCCTTCCTTCCCCATCCCCTCCCCCCCCCCCCACCCCCGTCGCCTCCCTACCTGCGGCGCTGATCTCCGCAGTCTCCACCGATGATCGGCGGTCCCCACGGCATCGCCTCTTCAGGTACAGGCCGCCATCTTCTCCCCCCGTTCTGCCCGACATCCAGGGGTGGGCAGAGCGGGGGTTTCCATGGCAAGTCACTGTCGTGCACTGCCATTGGTCATATTTCTGACTAATGGCAGGGGATAGGAGGAAATCGCAGCACTGCGACCTCACTCCTATCCCTCAGGATTATCGGGGCTGTCACTGACAGCTCCGATCATCCCTATTTTCCGGACGATCTGGTCACCAGAGACCCGATCAGCCCGGAATAGCAGAAAATCGCATGTCTGAATTGACATGCGATTTTCTGCGATCGCTGACATGGGGGGTCTCAGGACGTGGATCTCAGGATGTGCCGGGATGCCTGCTGAATGATTTCAGCAGGCATCCCAGTCCGGTCCCCAATCGGCTAGCAGCGGGGACCGGAATTCCCACGGGCGTATGCATAACCCATACGTCCTGAAAAGGTGAAAAAAAAGAATGCTGTGTGAAGGAGCCATGATAGAAATGCTTAAAGGGGTACTCTGACCCTAAGACATCTTATCCCCTATCCGAAGGATAGGGGATAAGATGTCGCTGGGGACCCCCACAATCTTTCATGCAGCACCCCGCTATCATCAGTCTCCGGAGCGAACATCGCTCCGGGTCTGATGAATCACGATGCCAGT
Source organism: Hyla sarda (assembly GCF_029499605.1). NCBI lineage: Eukaryota > Metazoa > Chordata > Amphibia > Anura > Hylidae > Hyla > Hyla sarda. Next base: position 202,338,913 of record NC_079189.1, read on the forward strand.
GTATTGTGACGTCACAGCTCCGCACCGTGTGACATCTCGCTCCGCCCCCTCAATGAAAGCCTATGGGAGGGTGCGTGAAGTTTGTGACTCAATTTTTTGTCGAAAGTTTGTGACTCAATATTTTTTCACAAACTTCCGACAAGACAAATTAGGATTTCTTCAAAAAGATCTGCCTCTGGTGAAAGGTTGTCTGGACAGGAACTGACCACTAGATTACACCAACACCCTACTGTGCTATTCCAAAAAAATAAATAAATAAATAAATTAAAAAAAAAAAACTCTCCTTTTTAGTTGTAAGACAAAGTAAAGTCAAAGCATTCACATTTTAAAAGTTTTTTCTTGTTTTGGAATATTTGAACACATAAATATATGTCAATATATTGTTTTAGTTATAAGCAGTAGGACTAATCTCATACTCTAGGTATAAGAAAAGCAACTATACAATCTGACCATATGTAGCTGCTAACACAAATGTGATCAATCTGTCCCTGAAACACAGCTATTTCTGTATTCATAACCACTCATAATACTTAAATAATTGTATGTATACTACTATAAGAAATACAATATTAACATTAAGAAATGTAATTTTATTGTTTTCAGCTTACCCATTAATAAGCATTGTAGAGGAATCCCCTAAAGGATCATGCTTCCCTCTCCCCCATCTCCCTTTATATTTTTCCCTTTCCATTTTCCAAGAGTGGTGTTTTTCTGTTACACCGTTTATTGGTGCACATAAGTTATCAAGTGGCTTTTTATTTTATATGTTTAGCAAATAAAATAAAAAATAAAAAAACATTTAAATGCAATTTTACAATTGTCTACTACATAATTTTTACACAATCTTGGGTGTACACTTGGCCGCACTCACAAGATCATAATAACAGATATATTTGCTAAAACGAAAACTCCAGACAATACTAACTTATCCCCTATCCACAGGATAAATAGATGATCATGGGGGTCCGACTGATTGGATCCCCAGCAATCTCCGGAACGGACCCCAGGTTGTCAGTGAGGAGCATGTGTCACCTACCGGTAGACGGCACACACTTCATTCATTTCTATGGGAGTGCTGGTAATGCCTGAGTGCAGTACTCCGGTGTTTTCGGCACTCATATAGAAATGAATAAAGTGTGTGCCATCTGCAGCACGTGCTTCTCACTGAAAGCCGGGTCCCATTCCGGAGATGGTGCAGGGTCCCAGTGGTCAATGCTGTGGATAGGGGATAAATTAGTTTTGGCTGGAGTTCTCCTTTAAGACTGATATATATGTCATTGGTTGTTAATAATTTACTAAAAGTAAACTGAATATAGTATTTTGAAAATAATTGTTAATACCTTGTGGTCTCCATTTACAGGATTTTTTTATCATAAAAAAAATAAAAAATAAAAAAACACAACAAGCAAAATAAATCCCTACAAAAAATGTGTCAGCTTTTTAATTTAGTCAATCTTGGCCAGTAGCTTAATTCTATGGAAATTGCTGTTTGAGAAATGTGCCCACATACACACAAGGCAGCAATGACAGATCTTTCCATGTTTCTTCTAAGCACAGTATCTTCGTGCTCGTGTTCTCATCCTTCCTGTTACTACACAGGGCTCCCACTAATTTCCACTGCTTCCTACGCTTTCTGTGTCTGCAATTGGAAAGTAAACCCTCTGGGGAGCCAGATAATAAAAGGTTGTGTCTGGATTGTCATTAACAAAAACATTTCACAAAGGCCCTTGGATAGAGAATCATTTTTTAGTCAGGTCTACACATTGTAAACATTTAAAGCTATGGAACTGTGTGCAAATTTCACCAAATTTAGCGTTAACCGTTGTTTTAAGGTATTCTTCAGAAACAAATTACACATTTTATTTCCTTAGAACAGAACTATTTTCATCCTAGTAATATCCAAACAGAAAGCCACTGGTCCATGAGTTGTGTCTGGTACTGCACTACATTCACTTGAATAGAGCTGAGCTGTAACACTGAACACAGCCCAGCCCACAGCGCTTAAAGGGGTACTCCGCCCCAAGACATCTTATCCCCTGTCTTTTTAAAGACAAATTAAGAGTACCGATACATTTTTTTAAAGTACTCACCGATACCAATTAACGATATTTTGACAGGGTTTTTTTTTTTTTATATTTCTACTCTAAAAAGGGGAAAAAAATTAGGTTTTTTATTGTTTATTTTTATAAGAGAAAGGGATATATATATTTTTTTTTTTTACCCCCACTTTAACCCCTTAAGGACGCAGCTCATTTTCACCTTAAGGACGCAGGCTTTTTTGCAAATATGACCACCGTCACTTTAAGCATTAATAACTCTGGGATGCTTTTACATTTCATTCTGATTCCGAGATTGTTTTTTCGTGACATATTCTACTTTATGTTAGTGGTAAAATTTCGTCGATACTTGCATCATTTCTTGGTGAAAAATTCCCAAATTTGATGAAAAATTAGAAAATTTTGCATTTTTTTTTTAACTTTGAAACTCTCTGCTTATAAGGAAAATGGACATCCCAAATAAATTTTATATTGATTCACATGTACAATATGTCTACTTTATGATTGCATCATAAAGTTGACATGTTTCTACTTTTGGAAAACATCAGAGGGCTTTAAAGTATAGCAGCAATTTTCAAATTTTTCACAAAATTTTCAAAATCAGAATTTTTCAGGGACCAGTTCAGTTTTGAAGTGGATTTGAAGGGCCTTCATATTAGAAATACCCCACAAATGTCCCCATTATAAAAACTGCACCCCTCAAAGAATTCAAAATGACATTCAGTAAGTGTGTTAACCCTTTAGGTGTTTCACAGGAATAGCAGCAAAGTGAAGGAGAAAATTCAAAATCTTCATTTTTTACACTCGCATGTTCTTGTAGACCCAGTTTTTGAAGGGCTAAAAGGAGAAAAATCTTCCTAAAATTTGTAACCCAATTTCTCTCGAGTAAAGAAATACCTCATATGTGTATGTCAATTGTTCGTCGGGCGCAGTAGAGGGCTCAGAAGGGAAGAAGCGACAATGGGATTTTGGAGAGTGAGTTTTTCTGAAATGGTTTTTGGGGGGCATGTCCCATTTAGGAAGCCCCTATGGTGCCAGAATAGCAAGAAACCCCCACATGGCATACTATTTTGGAAACTACACCCCTCAGGGAACATACAAAGGGGTACAGTGAGCCTTAACACCCCACAGGTGTTTGACGACTTTTCGTTAAAGTTGGACGTGTAAATAAAATTTAATTTTTTTCACTAAAATGCTGGTTTTCCCCAAAATTTTACATTTCTACAAGGGGCAATAGGAGAAAATGCCCCCCAAAATTTGTACCCCATTTCTTCTGAGTATGGAAATACCCCATGTGTGGACGTCAAGTGCTCTGCTGGTCAACTACAATGCTCAGACGAGAAGGAGCGCCATTGAGATTATGGAGAGAGAATTTGGTTGGAATAGAAGTCAGGGGCCATGTGCATTTACAAAGCCCCTTGTGGTGCCAGAACAGTGGACCCCCCCCCCCCCCATGTGACCCCATTTTGGAAACTACACCCCTTACGGAATTTAATAAGGGGTGCAGTGAGTATTTACACCCCACTGGCATTTGACAGATCGTTGGAACAGTGGGCTGTGCAAATGAAAAATTACATTTTTCATTTTCACAGACCACTGTTCCAAAAATCTGTCAGACACCTGGGGGGGGGGGGGGGGTAAATGCTCACTGCACCCCTTATTACATTCCGTGAGGGGTGTAGTTTCCAAAATGGGGTCACGTGGGTATTTCTTTTTATGCGTTTATGTCAGAACCACTGTAAAATCAGCCACCCTAGTGCAAATCACCAATTTAGGCCTCAAATGTACATAGTGCACTCTCATTCCAGAGCCTTGTTGTGCGCCCGCAGAACATTTTACGACCACATATGGGGTATTTCCGTACTCAGGAGAAATTGCGTTACAAATTTTGGGGGTCTTTTTTTCCCCCTTTTACCTCTTGTGAAAATAAAAAGTATGGGCCAACACCAGCATGTTAGTGTCGAAATTTTTTTACACTAACCGGCTGATGTAGACCCAAAAATTTCCTTTTCTTAAGGGGTAAAAAGAGAAAAAGCCCCCCAAAATCTGTAGTGCAATTTCTCCCGAGTACGGAGATACCCCATATGTGACCCTAAACTGTTTCCTTTAAATACGACAGGGCTGCGAAGTGAGAGAGCGCCATGTGCATTTGAGGCCTAAATTAGGGATTGCATAGGGGTTAACACAGGGGTATTCTACGGCAGTAATTCCCAAACAGGGTGCCTCCAGCTGTTGCAAAACTCCCAGCATGCCTGGACAGTCAGTGGCTGTCCGGAAATGCTGGGAGTTGTTGTTTTGCAACAGCTGGATGCTCAGTTTTGGAAACACTGCTGTACAAGGTTTTTTATTTTTATTGGGGGGGGGGGGGGGGGAGAAGACAGTGTAAGGGGGTGTATATGTAGTGTTTTACCCTTTATTTTGTGTTAGTGCAGTGTAGTGTTTTTAGGGTACATTCACACTGGCACAGGTTTACAGTGAGTTTACGCTGCAGCAGAAAATTTGCCGCAGCCCAAACTTGAAGCAGGAAACTTACTGTAAACCTATATGTGTGAATGTACCCTGTACGTTCACATGAGGGGCAAACCTCCAGCTGTTGCAAAGCTACAACTCCCAGCAAGTACTGACAGAACGTGCATGCTGGGAGTTGTACTTTTGCCACAGCTGGAGGCACACTGGTTGGAAAACCTTCAGTTAGGTTCTGTTACCTAACTCAGTATTTTCAAACCAGGGTGCCTCCAGCTGTTGCAAAACTACATCTCCCAGCATGTACTGATCACCGAAGTGCATGCTGGGAGATGTAGTTATGCAACAGTTCGAGGTGCACAACTACAACTCCCAGCATGGCGAGACAGCTGTTTGGGCATGCTGGGATTTGCACTTTTGCAACATCTGCAGGGCCACAGTTCAGAGACCACTGCAGCGTGATCTCCAAACTGTGACCCTCCAGATGTTGCAAAACTACAAATCACAGCATGCTCAGACAGCAAACTCAAACTGCTGTGTGGGCATGCTGGGAGTTGTAGTTTTGCAAGATCTGGAGGATTACAGTTTATAGATCACTGCAAAGTAATCTCCAAACTGCAGCGCTCTAAATCTTGCAAAACTATAAATCCCAGCATGCCCAAACTGCTGTCTGGGCATGCTGGGAGTTGTAGTTTTGCAACATCTGGGGGGGGGGGGCTACAGTTTAGAGAGCACTGTATGTGGTCTCCAAAGTTAAGCCCCCCCCAGATAGTTGCTACTCACCGGCTTCTGTAGTCTTCACCAGGGAGCCACACGTCATCGCCGCCGATCGGGTAAGGGACCTCCACCGTCGCCGCCACCGGTCACGCTACAGTTCCCCCGTTCTGCCCAAAGTACCGGTCGGTGGGCAGGACGGGGGAACCGAACTTTAACCCCCCCGCCCCTGATCTGCTATTGGTCGACGCGTCTTGATGACCAATAGCAGAGATAGGAGGGGTGGCACCCCTGCCACCTAACTCCTATCCCTTCAGGGGGACCGGGGGTGTCTTGGACACCCCCGATCCCCCTGATTTTCCGGGTCACCGATGTGACCAGGATCCGCCGAAAATCTTCGGTCTCAGGACCCCTCCCTGGGCATATGCACGGGATGCCTGCTGATAGATATCAGCAGTCATCCCGGTCCGGTCCCCAACCAGCTAGCGGCAGGGACCGGAATTCCCACGGGCGTGTGCATACGCCCTACGTCCTTAAGAGGTTAAACTTTTTTTTTTTTTTTTTTTTTTTTTTTTAAAAGGGGGATGATTCCAATTTTTATTAGGGAATGGGTTCATTCACATGTATAATTATTATTTATTACACATTTACGTCGATTGCATACACTGATCAATGCTATGCCATAGCACAGCTTTGATCAGTATTATCAGTGCTACTTTACTACAGCCTGCCATGGCTGGATGCAGTTAAGAAGAGACGATCAAACAGCACAGAGCAGGTTAAAGGGGTACTCTGGTGCTTAGACATCTTATCCCCTATCCAAAAGGATAGGGGATAAGATGCCTGATCGCGGGGGTCCCGCCGCTGGGGACCCCCGTGATCTTGCACGCAGCACCCCAGTTAAAATCAGTCCCCGGAGCATGTTCGCTCCGGGTCTGATTACCAGCGACCACAGGGCCGGCGGCATGTGACGTCACGCCTCTGCCCGCATGTGACGCCACGCTCCGCCAGCCCTGTGGTCGCCGGTAATCAGACCCGGAGCGAACATGCTCCGGGGACTGATTTTAACTTGGGTGCTGTGTGCAAGATCTCGGGGGTCCCCAGCGGCGGGACTCCTGTGATCAGGCATCTTATCCCCTATCCTTTGTACAGGGGATAAGATGTCTAAGCGCCGGAGTACCCCTTTAAGGGACCCATTGCCTCCCCCATCCCCAGTTTTATAATTACCTGTTCCCGGGGCCCACGCTACTTCTGGCTCCTGCTGCGTCCTACGTTACGCTGTGCGCAATGACGAATGACGTGCGCGACGTGACATCACCGTCAGTGCGCACAGTGACAGCTCAGGAGGGCGCCACCGGAGCCAGATGTAGAGTGGACCCCGGGCACAGGTAATTATAAAACCGGGGATGAGGGAGGCAATGGGGCCGGGGCGGTGCGGTGTGCGATGCAGTGGGGCAGTAGGGGGCGCAGAGCGGTGCGGCGAGCGGTGGCGGTGATAGGACTCAGGACCCCCGGACAGGCAGGTGGGGGAGAAGCGGTGGCGGCCTATGGCACCGCAAAAGCCACTGCAGTTCATTGATTTAAAGCGCCCGCTTTAAATCAATGATCTGCAGCGGTGTCGCGGGGGGATATATAGCCGATAACTTATACAGATATAAGTTATTGGCCCTAACCTCCACCGATTATCAGCCCTAAAAAAACGATATCGGTCGATCCCTACTGAGTACACTGCATAGCTCGGGAGTGGGCACAGGGGAATTGATCCGTGTGGAGAGTGCAGGCGGCTTACCACATCTTCGTGATACCTGCCGGTGGGAGTCCCGGCAGGTATCGGATTAGGTATTGGGGACATTTGCACGAGTACAAGTACATAGTAACATAGTTCATAAGGTTGAAAAAACAAAAAAGACGAGAGTCCATCAAGTTCAACCTATAACCCTAATGAGTCCCTACTGAGTTGATCCAGAGGAAGGCAAAAAACCCTCATACTAGAGGTAAAAACTCCTTCCCGACTCCAAATATGGCAGTCAGACTAAATCCCTGGATCAACCTTCTGTCCCTATAAATCTAGTATCCATAACCAGCGATGTTATTCTCCAAAAATGCATCCAGTCCACTTTCGAACTCTTCTACAGAGTTCATCATGACCACCTCCTCAGGCAGAGAATTCTCCATCATCACTGCTTTTACAGTAAAGAACCCCCGTCTGTGCTGGTGTAGAAACCTTCTTTCCTCTAAACGTAGAGGATGCCCCCTTGTTATATATACACAGTCCTGGGTATAAATAGATCATGGGAGAGATCTCTATACTGCCCCCTGATATATTTTTACATAGTTATTAGGTCTCCCCTAAGCCTTCTTTTTCTAAACTAAATAACCCCAATTCTGATAATCTTTCTGGGTACTGTAGTCCACCCATTCCCCGTATTACTCTGGTTGCCCGTCTTTTATCCCTCTCCAGCACCACTATTTCTTTCTTGTACACTGGTGCCCAGTACTGTACACAGTATTCCATGTGTGGTCTGACTAGTGATTTGTACAGCAGTAGAATTAATTCCTTGTCATGGGCATCTATGCCCCTATTGATGCACCCCATGATTTTATTTGCCTTGGCAGCAGCTGCCCGACACTGGTCACTAGAGCTAAATTTACTATTAACTAAGACTCCAAAATCCTTTTCAATTTCAGTAGTCCCAAGTGTGCTCCCATTTAATACATAATCCCAGCTTGGATTTTTCTTCCCCATGTGCATTACCTTACATTTTTCAGTGTTGAACCTCATCTGCCACTTCCTGGCCCAAACCTCCAACCTATTCAGATCCATTTGTAACAGTGCACTGTCCTCTATAGTGTTTACCGCTTTACAGAGTTTAGTATCATCTGCAAAGATTGCTACTTTACTATTCAACCCTTCTACAAGGTAGTTTTAAAATTAAATATATATATATTTTTTTTATATATATTTTAAATAGAACCGGACCCAAGACCGACCCCTGTGGTACCCCACTAGTAACAGTCCTCCAATCAGAAAAAGTACCATTAATAACCTATTTCCTAACCTGTTTCCTATCACTGAGCCAGTTACTTACCCACATTCTCCCCCAGCCTCATCCTTCTCATTTTATGCACAAACCTTTTATGTGGCACCGTATCAAATGCTTTGGAAAAATCCAGATATATGACATCCAGCAATTGTCCAGTCTGGAGCTCACCTCCTCATAAAAGCTGATCAGGTTATTTTGACAGGACCGAACCCTCATAAAGCCATGCTGACATGGGGTCATACATTTATTTTTATCAAGATACTCCAGAATTGCATCCCATAGAAAACCCTCAATTTACATACAACGGAAGTTAAACTAACAGGTCTATAACTCACGGGGTCACCTTTTGATCCCTTTTTAATATTGGTACCACATTTGCCATGCACCAGTCCTGAGGAACAGTCCCTGTTACTATAGAGTCCCTGAATATTAAAAATAGGGGTCTGTCTATTACATTACTTAATTCCTTTAGAACACGGGGGTGAATGCCATCTGGACGTGGTGATTTGTCTATTTAGATTTTTTGTAGGCGGCACTGTACTTCTTCCTGGGTTAGACAGGTGACCTGTACTGCGGAGTTTACCTTATCTCGCTATATTTCACCTGGCATTTCATTTTACTCGGTGAATACAGTGGAGAAGAATTTGTTTGATATATTAGCTTTTTCCTGATCCCCGTTTATAATTTCTTCCTCATCATTTTTTTAAAGGGCCCACACTTTCAATTTTGATCTTTTTTGCTTTTTATATAGTTAAAAACATTTTGGAGTTGGTTTTACTCTCTTTGGCAATGAGTCTTTCTGTCTCTATTTGTGCGATTTTTATAATTTTTTTTTATTTTTTTTTTATTTTTTTTATTTTTTTTATTTTTTACACATATTTTCATATTTTACATTTTTCTCTATAGCTTTTTAATGCTTCTTCACTGCCGTCATGTTTTAGTAGTTTAACCCCTTAAGGACCAAGGACGTATGAGTACGTCCTTGGTCCCGCGATATAACGCGGGGTCCCACGGTGACCCCACATCATATCACGGCGGGCCCGGCGTCATAGTGAAGCCGGGGCCCGCCTCTAATAGCGCGCGGCACTAATCGCGGTGCCGCGCGCTATTAACCCTTTAGCCACACGCTCAAAGCTGAGCCACGCGGCTAAAAGTGAAAGTAAAACTGCCCGGCTAGCTCAGGGAGCTGTTCGGGATCGCCGCGGTGAAATCGCGGCATCCCGAACAGCTGTACTACAGGAGGAAGGTCTCTTATCTTCCTTCCTGCAGTCCGATCGCCAATTGAATGCTTCAAGCCTGAGATCCCGGCTTGAGCAATCAATCGCCGAAAACCCTGATCTATGCATCCCTATGGAGATGCATTGAACACAGTTAAAGATCAGTAAATGCAATGTTATAATATTGCAAAAGAAAAGTGTCAAAAAATCATTAACCCTTTGAATGATCCCTTCCCCTAATAAAAAAGTTTGAATCACCCAGCATTTCCAAGTTCAAATAAAAACAAAAATAAACATATGTGGTATTGCCGTGTGCGGAAATGTCTGAATTAAAAAAATATATACTGCTAATTAAACCGCACGTTCAATGGCGTACGCGCAAAAAAATTCCAAAGTCCAAAATAGCGTATTTTTGGTCACTTTATATCATGAAAAGATTGATAGAAAGCAATCAAAAAGTCAGATCAATGCAAAAATGGTACCGACAAAAACTTCAGATCACGGAACAAAAAATTAACCCTCATAGCGCCCTGAACACGGAAAAATAAAAGTTATAGGGGTCAGAAGATGACAATTTTAAACGTATACATTTTCCTGCAGGTAGTTATGATTTTTTTTTTTTTTTTTTTTTTTTAAGAGATGAGCGAACCTACAGTAAATTTGATTCATCACGAACTTCTCAGCTCGGCAGTTGATGACTTATCCTGCATAAATTAGTTCAGCTTTCAGGTGCTCCAGTGGGCTGGAAAAGGTGGATACAGTCTGCCGAATTGAATTTACTGTAAGTTCGCTCATCTCTAGATTTTTTCTGAAGTAATACAAAATCAAACCTATACAAGTAGGGTATCATTTTAACCATATGGACCTACGGTGTAATTTTTACCGAAAAATATACCATGTAGAAAAGGAAGCCCCCAAAAGTTACAAAATGGCTGTATTTTTTCAATTTTGTCGCACAATGATTTGTTTTCCCCGTTTCGCCGTAGATTTTTGGGTAAAATGACTGATATCATTACAAAGTAGAATTAGTGGCGCAAAAAATAAGCCATAATACAGATTTTTAGGTGCAAAATTTTAAGAGTTATGATTTTTTTAAGTTAAGGAGGAAAAAACGAAAGAGCAAAAACCGAAAAAACGCCCAGTCCTTAAGGGGTTAAATGCTTTATTTTTTTTTTGTCATTTATTTTCTCCTTAACATTTTTGTTCATCCATATTGGTTTTCTGACCCTTTTATTCCCATAAAAAGGTATATACACATCTTACTGTGAGAATTTAAGATATTTTTAAAAGTCTCCCATTTAGTGTCAGTATTCTTGTTTTTGAGGACATTATCCCATTTTATATTGTTAAAGGAGTACTCCGGTGCACACTTTTTTCATGTTATCCCGTCCGGGCTGCAAAATAAAAGAAAACACACTTTCTCTTACCTGCCAACGAGCCCCCGGAGCTCCGGTACAGGTGTTCGGTCCCCGGGCTGTATTCTTCTTACTTCCGGTTAGCCCGTCACATCACACGGAGCTTCAGCCTATCACTGGCCGCAGCAATGTCCCGCCTCGGCTGGTGATAGGCTGAAGCTCCGTGTGATGTGACGGGCTAACCGGAAGTAAGAAGAATACAGCCCGGGGACCGAACACCTGTACCGGAGCTCCGGGGGCTCGTTGGCAGGTAAGATAAAGTGAGTTTTCTTTTATTTTGCAGCCCGGACGGGATAACATGAAAAAAGTGTGCACCGGAGTACTCCTTTAAGGGCTTCTCTGAGTTGGTCAAACTTTGCCTTCCTAAAGTTCATTGTTTTTGTGGCCCCTCGTGAGATTCCCTTATTGAAGAACAAGTTATAATGTATTATATTATGATCATTATTTCCTAGGTATCCTTCTACTTGCACATTAATACTCGTGCTAATGTCCAGTATCGGTTCAGATACCAGTATCAGGATATCCCTTGTACATACGATTTTTTTATGTGTGTTCCTGTAACCCATGCCCTTTTGTACATTGCTCCTGCTTATGTCTTTATACATTGTGTATATATAGCAGGCTGCATTTGCTCCTGTTAAAGGGGTCATACCCCAAAACGCGTAATCAGTTGTTTATTCAATAAATCCACTTTAAACATATTAGAACTACTACTTTAAGTCTGGATTTGCAGCGCATGAGAGAGGTTTTTTTTTCTTCCATACCTATTCTTCTTAATAAATACATGTAGGGGGTAATTTTTTAAAGATTGACATCACACACACACACACACACTGTTCCTTACTAAAAAGAACGCTAGCATTAGATGTGTTAAAATGAACAAACACAATAAATATCTCACAATGTCTATGTCCCTGACTTAGAAATCTTCTTGCACCTGCAGATTTAAATCAGTATGCGAAAGAGTTAAAAGGGGTACTCTGGTGGAAAACTTAAAAAAGAAAATAATAAGTTTCCCACCAGAGTACCCCTTTAACACTATGTCTAGTTATGACTGATGCATATAGCATCCAAACACACATATCAATCAAATATGCTTACCCTGGAGATGGTCAGCGGCATGTTAAAGTCTTTACCACCTTGAAGCCTGAATCCCCATGGAGCTGGGCCAACCAGTGATGCAATGTAGTTGCTCATATTGTTTGAAGTTGAAAATGGAAGATGCCAATGTCCAAAACAGTCAACTGCAAAATAGACAAAAAGTTATGATTAGAATTTAATAATAAAAGAGTAATACTAGCGTTCAACAATTGGGATCCCAAGCCTTCTACTTGTAGGTTTCCTGCTTTGATCAGATCCCCTAGAACATATCTCAGGAACTGCAGTTATATAAACAACACTGCTGGTTTACATACAAGACATCTATGGGGGGGGGGAGGATGTCTAAACTGATTTTGTTGTGTATATTTTGTGCATATTTTGGCACAATTCAGTGTTGAGTTTTGGAAAAAGTCTATTCCAAAAGGTGCATTGAAAAAAAAAAAAAACACATCTGTAGAACAGCATTACTTTACATATATGTAACTTTTTGGTCACCATTTGTGATGTTTTCGGGATGTGACCAATAATCTGCAATTTTGGACTTTGGAATTTTTTTTTTTTACGTTAATGTTGTTTACCGCATGGGATCATTAAAGGGGTTATCCAGGAAAAAACTTTTTTTTATATATCAACTGGCTCCAGAAAGTTAAACAGATTTGTAAATTACTTCTATTAAAAAAATCTTAATCCTTTCAGTACTTATGAGCTTCTGAAGTGAAGGTTGTTATTTTCTGTCTAAGTGCTCTCTGATGACACGTGTCTCGGGAAACGCCCAGTTTAGAAGAGGTTTGCTATGGGGATTTGCTTCTAAACTGGGCGGTTCCTGAGACACGTTTCCTGGATAACCCCTTTAACATTATATGTTGGCATATAATATAAATATAATATTCTATTTTGCATTAATAGAAGATCGCAGCGAGTAACTTTTGACACCTGTTGCGATCTGTCTATTAATGCAGGTACTACAGCTCCCAGCATGGAGCAGAGTGTGCTCCATGTTGGGAGCAGTAGTACCTGCAGTTAAGGAAAGATCACAGCAGGTATCACTCCTGACAATCGCTGTGATCCTCCTGTATAACGTATAGATGTGGCCGGCCGCTCTTCTATGGTCCCCACTGATGTATATATACACAAATTCATATTTCCCACAGAGAGTTGCGATTGGCTGGACCAATCACAGCTCTCTGCGGGAAAAATGAATAGGTGTATATATACGGCATTGCAGGAGACCATAGAAGAGCAGCCGGCCATATCTATAAATTATACAGAAGGATCGCAATAGACCCGGGGCGATCTGTCAATTAGTACAGGTACTACTCCCATCATGGAACAGTGTGTTCCATGCTGGGAGTAGTAGTACTACCTAAAAAAAAAAAAAAAAAAAAAAAAAAAAAAAATTTAAAATAAAGAATAAAAAAAGTGAAAAACACACACACACACACACACACACACACACACACACACTACATTTTTATTATTGTCGGACAAACTTTTAGTTTCCTGCCGCCCACATAAATTGATCCCTGTTTAAAATTTCGTCATAAAAAAAGAAATACAATTTTTTCCCCCCCCCATCACTACTGTCTTTTTTATTATATATATATATATATTTTTTTTCTTTAAATAAAATTTCGTAGGGTACAAATAAAAATAAAAAAGGCATCTCCATCCCTTTTTTGGTTCGCTAAAGTCCAAAAAAAGAATAAAAACCGCCTGCAAAAATGGCAGTTAAAACCCACAGGGCATTTTGCTTGGCCTTTTTTTACTCCCATGGGCTCAACATGCTGCGATTTTGCAAAACCGCCAAGGAGCTAAAAAAGATTGAAAAAAATGGCAAAAGGTTTTATAAAAAAAAAACGCCAAACTGAAAAACGCAATGTGGAAAAAGAATTTTGCTTTTTTTCATTGATTTACAGCTAACATCTGGCCGCAACGCTTTTTTGGACGAAAAAACGTTATGTGGCCGAATTAGCATTTTTCTTGGTGTTTTTTTCCAAAAAGAACCAAATGGAATTCCAGCCTTGTAGTGATAGATTTCTGTATAAATTTGCAAAGAAGCATGGACAAATGTACATTTCAAAGCAAAAGTATCCAGCATTAAAAATAAAACATTTTTTTTTTACTGGAGGCCTCGACTGTGGCATGTGTCTGAGTCTTCCATTGGATGTGTCAAAAGATCCTCCAAATGTATGTAATGGAAGGCTCAAACAAACAGAGTGTTAGGCCGTGTTCATACAGCCCAAAATGTGTGGAATGTTTGCTGGAAAACACAGGCAGATAAGCCGCACATTTACTAGAACTGGCGGCACTAGGACCTGTCTGAAATGCTCCGTCTCCATAGACTGAGTTCTGAGTGGAATCTACAGAAACAGATTCAATGTTTCTGCAGACGCCTGAATTGGGATTTCTGCTGTGAGCATATGAAAGAATGGCTTTTTTTTTTTTTTTTTTTAAACTAGTTCCACTTTGAAGTTTAAAAAGCTTAAATGAAACTTTAAAAAAAAAAAAATAAATAAATAAATAAAATGTTAAGCAGAGTATACTCAGTGGACCTTAAAAATATATATGCGTAAAGAATTTGGCAGTGAAAGGATTAATACTGTACATTATGAATTTGGGTTTGGCTCTATTTTTTAGTACATCAAAGCCTGCTTCAAAGTTGGAAAGAGAGTTTATCCTCTTTTAAACAGAGTTACACCCTAGCTACCATGTAATGCTGTGGAGCTGTATGGACAAGACACCTGAAGTACAGTACATACAGCAGAGTGTAGCAATAATGTGCAATTCTTGTTCCTGTAGCAGCGAGACCCCTCAGGAGTTCCAGAAACAGCATATTGGTGAGTTCAGCATGGATGTCTAGCTGGCCAGTGACCAGAGTGCGGCAGATGTGGTTCCCAGTAGAAGCAAGCTATAGGATCCGGCAGAGAGCATTAGAACAGCAGGTGCAGGGAACAGAACCATGCAGTATGTTACTTTATTTTCATTTTATAAGTCTGGCAGATTAGTACACCCAAAAGAAATATTCATCGCCAACTATTACATCATATATACTGGGTTCACACCAACAAACATAACTGGCTTTAGATCAGTGGTCTTCAATCTGCGGACCTCCAGATGTTGCAAAACTACAACTCCCAGCATGCCCTGACAGCTGTTGGTTGTCCGGGCATGCTGGGAGTTGTAGTTTTGCAACATCTGGAGGTCCACAGGTTGGAGACCACTATAGATTGTAAAAAATAAAAATTTTACAAGCTGCAGCAAGTCCAAGTGGATAAGGAAGATCACATAAGGAATATATTCCTTATACAAGTTAAAAGCACTACTGTCATTTAAAAAAAATCTTGGCATATCATCCAGACATGTCAAAAGGATTGCACTGGGTCTAGGTCCTGAGACCTGCTGCGATTGTGAATAATAAGCCAGTGAAGTGCGCTGCAGTGCTCTTTACTCCCCGGCCAGCTCTTCTGATTCTTTCGCTGCATAGCCTAATGGCACAACAGAGTTGGATTTGATTGACAGCAGGGGAGTAAGGCACATGCTGTCACTCCCTTCACCCAGCTATTACTCAAGATTGCAGCGGCTCTCAGGACTGGGACCCAGTGTGATCTCAACTTTTAACATGTCTGGCAGACATGTCAATTATTTATTTATTTTATGGCAGTAATGCTTTAAGTGATTCAGTCATATAAAAAAGGTAACAAACTGTCACCAGAAGACATACATTACTATATACACATAAAATGTGCAATATACATAGAGCGCCCAGGTTTCAATTGTGTATATATATGCCAAAAGGGTGTCCATTCTAGAAAATTCCCAGAAAAAAAAAAAATCTCACAATGCTGGTGTGTGCAAAATTGGAGGCAAATTACATCACAAGCCCACAGACTTTTGGAGACTTTGCAGCCTGAATAAGGATGGTCTAAAGTGAAGCTGTCAACAGTTCTGTTGACCGTAAACGACCATATAGGGGCTAGAGAGACAGGTCATACCATAACAAGGGTAAAAAATACCTTTGAAAAAGAAGATTAAATAACACCACTAGGAGCTTCTTGCTTGAAGTCCTCTCATCTAGGCTGGATTTACATCTGATTGTTCTCTGAAAGCCTAGATGGAAGGGGTTGCTACTGAAATTGCAGAATACTTATCTGCTGAAGAAGCACCCAGCAGACACTTGCAGAGCAACATGCATATGCCATAGTAGTAGTTTAAAGGGGTTCTCCGGTGCTTAGACATCTTCTCCCCTATCCAAAGGATAGGGGATAAGATGCCTGATCGCGGGAGTCCTGCCGATGGGGACCCCCGGGATCTTGCAAGCGGCAGCCCGTTTGTAATCAGTCCCCGGGGCGTGTTCGCTCTGGGTCTGATTGCGGCGACCACAGGGCCGACGGCGTGTGACGTCACCGCCGTCGGCGCTGTGGTCGCCGGTAATCAGACCCGGAGCGAACACGCATCCGGGGACTGATTACAAAAGGGGTGCCGCGTGCAAGATCCCAGGGGGTCCCCATCGGCAGGACTCCCGCGATCAGGCATCTTATCCCCTATCCTTTAGATAGGGGAGAAGATGTCTAAGCACCGGAGAACCCCTTTAAACTTACTTTCTAAGGTATGCTTTGTTTCCTTCTGAAAGGTCTCTCTAGGCCTTATAAGACCTCCTTTACATATGTCTGGCACCTTTTCCATCCAGCTCTGTAGAAAACGAGCAAAAGGGAAACTGATGTTAGAACTGATCCCATTCATTTCACCTCTCAGTTTGGACACCGGATGGTTGGACATGCCGGACCAGCACCGGACAGGAGAGTGGATCTTGCAGCATTTTACTTTCTGGCGTTCAGAAACAATGGACACAGAATGCTACACAACTTACAACAACTGATGAATGTTGTCATTAGTTGTGGCATCAGTTGCGTCAAGATTTAGGCTGAGATCATGTATTCCAAACACCGGACATATGTAATCCTAGCCTAAAGCAGTTAAGATTACTTCCCACACAACTGAGCTTCACTAAAAAAGGTTTTAAACAAGTATGTTTTATACTATTCATAACATTTCTAACATGCATTTTATTTTGGCCTTTTACAAGTCCTAGTAAGAAGACTATCGGAAAAAGTGAAGTAAAACAACCACCATGGAGGAAATTCTTCATTGGTTTCACTGTGTTTTGTGGCAAATTGTTGCAAATACTCAAATTTTGGGGAGGGGGGCAAGTCTTAATGAATGCCCCACAAGTGTACAGGCTTGCATGATTTATGTAGAAGCGTGAGAGGCGTGTACCTCTACATAAATCTCTGCACATAAGGGCTGTGCCCTCTCCCTGAAAGCTCTGCACAAAGCCACACCCCTCTGTTCATCATTATGATAAATGCCAAAATGTATCCACAGGAATCAACTAAGAGAAGGAGAGCATGGGCTCACTGAAAGGTTGTCGGGCTCCATTAGGTGAAGCTTCGTCGGCAGTTCCGCCAAGTTTAGCGGAGAAAAAAAATAATAATTTGTGAAAATAGTTTTCTCCACTAAATTCCAGTAAAATTACCAGATCACCATGGGGCCCCATTCAAGTGAATGGAGTCAGTCAGGACCCGGCAGTAGCAGTTTGCATTTGACCCGTTTCAGGGTCGGATCGGCTTAAAAAATAGAAATAAAAATAAACTAGTCACTAGTTTTATGCATCTGAGGACAGCATAACCTGGTGCCAGAGACGCTGAACAGAGCAATGTACGGCTTACATCATTCTGTCCAGCCATATTTCTGTTGTTCTCACCAATAGGGAGGTCATTGAGTGTGGTGCACTAGTTCTCTCGATTATGTGGGAACTCAGAAGACCTCATGAGGACCCTCTCCCTTCACCAAATGGCTGCCCACTGGCCTATATTGTGTAAATGGACCATTTTAATTGTATTTTCCGTCAACATGGTATCTCACAACTCTTGCCCCACACTACTTGAAAAGTTTAAAGATAACTTTGTGTGTGTGTGTGTATAATATATATATATATATATATATGCTGCCAAGCCCATGTATGGCTGGTCATATACATCAGATAAGTGCATGTGTATGGGGCAATTGGGGGGAGGTAGCTGTTAGCCAAATGAGCGTTTGGCCAACAGTTTCTTATTGACAGCTTATGTTCCACACATTAACATTTCAGTACACAACAGTAGCTGGAAGATTCTGTTCTAACACTGGCTTTACAAGACAATGAATTACAATATTTTCTCACATTTTTATTTTTTTTTACTTCTAAAGGCAATGATTATCCAATTATTTGGGGTGCAATCCAAGCTGTAGAATTCTTGTCATAATAC
Organism: Hyla sarda; assembly: GCF_029499605.1. Lineage (NCBI taxonomy): Eukaryota > Metazoa > Chordata > Amphibia > Anura > Hylidae > Hyla > Hyla sarda. The sequence continues at coordinate 202,357,229 of NC_079189.1, forward strand.
ATCATCCCCATAGCTATGAGTATAAGTTGGACTGAATGTATTATGCTCGAGGCCAACCAATGGAAAAAGATATATGTACTGCACAGGGTACTGGCCCAAGACCAGAAGATGTGCTGCCAACAGAATGAAGGTACTCAAAAATAATCTCAAGTGCCATTAATACAAATGTTAAGTGAACACCTAAATTAAGACTAGATATCTGGGAAGCAAGGGGTGGTTAAATATAGACGTGGAGGAGAGAAGGCAAGTCTTGTACAGGGTCTAATGTTTTTGCAATGTATCAGAATGCAGGTCCATTGCCCATACCTTCATAATAGAACTCTGGGGGGGAATTTACCAAGACTAGTATATCCATAAGCTGGTCTGAAAGTGCATCTGTCATCTCTCTATGAGGTGCAGACACCAGAAGTAGGGGCATAAGAATTAAACAGATGAAACCTTTGCTTAATTTGCCTGCAATTTGTCGGTGTTTGTTGTTTTGTAATTCTCTAACAATCCAAGAGACAAGTAGAATTGCAGAAATTCATTATAATTTACTATATAAACTTGCTGAAATTGACTTTAATTTAGGCCTGCATACACCTTATATAATATAGTTTGTGGTTTTAGGGTGATCATGTCCAATGTGGTTTTCTTGTTATTTATGTTATGTAGAATGTGTTGGTTGATCTACATGAGCTAACCCCAATGTTCTAGATTATCTATAAGACTTGTATAGATAGCATGTACCTACACTAGTGCGTACAGAGTTAATAGTATTACTCACTAATTCATCCCTAGCCATTTCATGCCTTGCGATTATGAAAGCCTAACACACCCAACATCTGCCCGTCACGTCTACAGTCAGCATGTATTATCTACTAAACCTAATGAATATGTGAATGTGTATATACTTCAGAAGCCAGTGCATGCAGTAGAGCAGGGCATATCATTTGGGAAGAAAAGTGCCTTGTGATAGGAAACAATTCTTATACAATTGGTGTATGATATTCCAAACATGTCCAAAGACAACAATGATAAACCAAATTTCAGTGTTAGAAGTAGTTTTAAAGGGATCTTCATATTCGTCAATGCAGTGAAATGCCAGATTTACTTTGCTAACCTCATTGAAGTGGTCAGCGAATGGTAACAACTTAATGTTCTGTCTCGGTCTGAAGCGCACACATGCTCCGAGTGATCTGTAAGCAGTACGTTCCGATATTCCAGCTCCTTCACGTTTTCAGAGGCATAAGGGAAGAAGACTTCCTATGTCATGTCTGCTGCCCTTCTGACTCCCTTCCCTCGCCCACTGACAATTCGAAAGCATTTCCCTTCTGCCAGATATCGCATGCTGAAGCCGTCTGTATGCAACTTCCTCTCCTCCAGTCTAAGCCCCAGATCAGCACAATTACTTACAAATAATGAGGCTAGCCTGACAGGAAGCCATTGAATGAATACCAGACTGCCTGTCACTAGCTGAAAAACATTACATATCTTTAGCAGCAGATGTATGTTTGTGTGTGTATATATATATATATGTGATATATCGTCAGGATCTCCTGCCCAGCACCCCGACTCTCAGTATAAAGTGTGTCGACCACGGCACGGAACGCTGACCAACACGCCCCCTCCATGCATCTCTATGGGAGTTCTGGACATCCAGCGTCCTGGTGTCTCCGGGTTCTCCCATAGAGATGCATGGAGGGGGCGTGTTGGCCAGCGTTCTGTGCCGTGATCGACACACTTTATTCAAGCGGAGAGCCGGGCAGGTGATCCAGAGGGGTCCAACCGTTAACACTTATCCCTGATCTTGCTGGTAGGGGATATGTTTTTTTACAGATTGGACTACTCCTTTAAAACCACTGACAGGTGAAGTGAATAACAAGGATTATTTTGTAACAATGGCGTCTGTATAAATAAATGGGATATATCAAGCAATATGACGTGTTGGGAGGATCTAAGCGACCAGACAACTGGATCGGAGCATCTCCAAACCAGCAGATCTTATGGGGTGTTCCCAGTATGCAGTGCCTACCAAAAATTATCTAAGGAAGGATGACCTGTAAACTGGCAACAGGATCATGGGTGCCCAAGTTCCTTGATGGGGAGCAAAGGTTGCTTCCTCTGGTCCGATCCTGTAGAAGAGTTACTGTAACACAACTTAGTGAAAAATATAATAAAAAGGGTCAGAATACAAAGAACAGCTGCTGTGTAGCCACAGACTGGAGAGACTGCCCATGCTGACCCCTGTCTACCACTAAGGGTGCGTTCACACTATTACTAGCAGCGGGTTGCCCGCTGTGGGAATCCCGCTGCGAGTTACGCAACCATTGATTTAAATGGGTCCACAGACAGTGCGCAATAGTGTCAGATTTGCGGACTGTCCGCGGACCCATTTGAATGAATGGTAGCGTAACTCACAGAGGGTTTCCCACAGCGGGAAACCCGTTGCTAGTTACTAGCGTGTGAACGCACCCTAAAAGGGACTACAATGTGCATGTGAGCATCAGAACTGGATCATGGTGCAATGGAAGAAGGTGGCCTGGCCTAATGGATCATGCTTTCTTTCCCCGATATTTGGCAGTCAATCTAAAGGTGCTTAGAGTTTAATAAAAATAATAGTCTGACATTACATAGGGGGAGATTTATCAAAACCTGTCCAGAGAAAAAGATGGGTTCCCATAGCAACCAATCAGATCACTTCTTTCATTAAAGGCCCCTTTCACACTATAAAAATTAATCCGTAATGAACGTCCGTCATAAAAATCTTTAAAATCAGCCGTTAGAAAATCCCTAACGGCCGTTAGAAAATCCTATTATAGTCTATGGGATTTTACTAATAGCCGTTTTAACCCGTTATTATTAACGGCCGTTATTTTGTGACGGGCGATAGTAACGGGAGAAATAGTGCATGCACTATTTCTTCCGTTTATTCGCCCCGTCACAAAATAATGGGCGATAACGGGTTAAAACAGCTATTAGAAAAATCCCATAGACTATAACGGGATTTTCTAACGGCCGATTTCCAGGGTTTTTATAACGGAGGTATTTTTATAGTGTGAATGCAGATGCCTTTTAAAAAAAATGAAAGAAGCCATCTGATTGGTTGATATGGGCAACTTTTCCTCTGGACAGGTTTTGATAACTCTCCCCCTATGTTCCCAAGCAACACACACCATACGTGTCACTTATTCCAGTGTATTTAAATGGGAACAAAATGTGCCGCAATCCAGTATAAACTGCGACATGTGTTCCCCTTGAAAACAGCGGGATGCGCATTGTATTGTTTTACTACATATGCAAGACACGCCAAAAATTGTGTGAATGCTGCGTTACATTTGCCCATTTTTCCTGTTTCTGAAAATTAAAGGGGCTGTCTCATACTCAGAAGCTATGACTTTCATCCAAAGCAGTGTTTCCCATGCTGCGTGCCTCCAGCTGTTGCAAAACTACAACTTCCAGCATGCCCAGACAGCCTTCGGCTGTCTGGGCATGCTGGAAGTTGTAGTTTTGCAACAGCTGAACAAACTAAATACCCCTAGACAGGGTTAGGGTTAATCTATATGGAGCACTATTCACAATGGGCAACAGCTGGGGGCACCCTGGATGGGAAACACTGACCTACAGGATAGGTGACAAGTGTCTGATCAGTAGGGGGGACCCCTCCATTCATATGTGTAGGGGTCTAAGGAGTACATACTCTGTTATAGTCAAGCCGCAACATCTGGAGCAGCGGGGACTCCTTTTATAGCATTCAGTGCTGTAGGTTAAGTTGTTACAGTCCCACACCACCTTATGAGGGTAATAAATCTCCAGCACATACACCTCAAATCACTGCTGCCACTTGTTCTTCTATATTATATATATATATATATATATATATATATATATATATATATATATATATATATATATATATACACACACATGCATGTGTGTTCTATAACATTGTGGACATCCTGCTGTAGCAAAACTACAACTCCCATCATCCCCTGAGCTAAAGTTTTGCAGGAGAGCCACAAGCAGGGGACACTGCAGTATTCTAGTCCTGTCTATGGTTTATGGTGGAGGAAGCAGGCGGCTCTGCCCCATAACCACCCACAGGAGCTGGGTCAGTCTCACCCAATGCTCCCACAGGGAGGAGGAGGAGGAGGTTTCGGTGTATTGTACAGGTCCTGTCCGGGCAGGCGGGGTGCAGACCTCTGCGCTGTACCCACAATCCTCCGCAGCTGCACATCCCCAGGTACAGATGCCACCAATAGAAACCACCCCCGGGAACCCCAGAGCTAAACAACAGCCCCCGTGACAGAAGCCTGTACGGCGGGCATCCATACAGCACCCACCTGTGAGAGGAGCGCAGTGCCAGGGGCGGGCAGCACTGACCGGGACCGACGATATCTCCTGCCCAGAACTTCCGCCTGTGTCTTATATCTCCGGGGCTCTCCTGGGTGTTCTCTTCCTCTCTCTACCTCACACGGGACTGTCCACTTGCCCCTCCCAGGGATGACGGCACAAGGGAGGGTACGGGAACCTGGGCAGACTGCGCCTCTCTGCTAGGTACACGGCGCCCAGTGCCCCCTGCAGACGCCCTGCACGTAACGCTTCCTAGTCTACGTTATGTCGCCGCCTCATGCGAACTTTACAAAGTTTACATCCTAGTGTTACAAACAGTTTCTGTCTCCTAGTACACGAATAATACTTATATACAGCTGACACATTAAGGAGTGTTTAGCAATATTGACACTGAGCCGCCCAGATTTACACCATCTGGACTACATTCGTGTTAGGCTGCATTCACACCACGTTTTTGCAATACAGTTCCCGTATACGTTTTCTATGTGAGAACCGTATTGAAAACCGTATGCAGTTTTGCACAGTTTTTTCTTCTTGGAATTTCAATCAAACAAGTGAAATTTTATTCATAATGGAATGAAAAGTTAAAAACGTATACGTTTTTTTCTTTAAAAGCGGATTCAACCAGACATCATTTTTTAAAACCGTATACGGTTTTTAACAGTATACGGGTTAAAATTTGTACACACGTTTTGATACAGTTTAGTCCGGTTTTGAGGAATCAGTTTCTCATCAAAAACCTGATATGGGAACTGTATTGCAAAAACGTGGTGTGAATGCACCGTAAGGGTATGTTTACGCTGAGGAAATAACTAGCCGAGTTTCCTCAGTGGATCCATGCAGTCCTAAGACCGTTCAAACAGCTGTTTTGTTCTGACCCATTCAGGGTATGTTCAGTTTTTATTTTTTTCATTTTGTGCTGAACAGACCCATAACGGGTCGAAGCACAACTGACTCCGGCGGATCCCATTGACTTGAATAGGGTCTGTCGGGATGTCTGGTATTTGATTTATTTTTTTTTTATTTTTTTTTTTAAAAAGGATATGTGCTGTTTTTTTCTCTGCTCAAATCTCATCCTTCCAGCTGCTGAAAGTGAAAACTGTGTGGAATTTCCACAAGAAAATCTCGGTGATGTGAACCGGGCCTCATAGTTTTCATCCTAATAGATTTAGTGACTGTCTTATTGGCACATTGTGGGGCGTACATAGAATTCAGGGGGCCCATAACAACAAATCAGAATTGTCCCCCTTACCTGCTGAAATAATGAAAACTACAACAAAAATGTAAAAAAATCATACCTCCTCTCCTGTACAGAGAAGCAGTAGCTGGGCCCCTTCCATCATCCTCCGCTCTGATTCAGGTGGCGATGACGATTGACATCACCGCCTGCGCCAGGACAGAAGTCAGGCTCCGCACCCAATGTAGGCCGCAGTCTAAAGCTGTCTGTAGCCTACACCAACAGCCTGGTTGTGCTCACTTGCCTGGAGATTAATAGCAAGTGTCCCCATAGCACTATATTACCATGGCTCTTTGGTAGGTATGCCACTGCGCATAGTGTATTTAGCCAGTTCTTTGCGTGTGACTCTGTAAGCATACTTGCACCATGCTGCACCTATCATGTCACTATGTTTGTATTTGGCCGGTTCTTTGCCTGTGACGCTGTATGCATACTGCGCTTATCCTGTAAGTAATGTGAGAATAGAAGTTGGTTATAAAAGCGCAAACACCGTACATAATTAGGAAACCTATAATAAGGGTGCATTCCCACAGGGCGTATACGCAGCGTATTTGACGCTGTGCAAAATTTATGGCAGCAGCGGGAAATACGCTGCGTATCCCTTGGTCACTATTCACACAGGGCTTTCCGGCGGCAGCCCTATGTGTGTAGTGAGTTTTGGAGGCGGAGCCATATGCCGGCGTGTCTGTGACGCGCGGCTCCGCCTCCAAAACTCACTACACACATAGGGCTGCCGCCGGAAAGCCCTGTGTGTATAGTGACCAAGGGATACGCAGCGTATTTCCCGCTGCTGCCATAAATTTTGCGCAGCGTCAAATACGCTGCGTATACGCCCTGTGGGAACGCACCCTTAATGTATCAGGAATGCAGTAAACACCACCCCGTTCAGATTTCTCAGCATAATTGTCTAGGTAGGCGAAAACTGCCGGAAAGTCTTGATGAATCCACTGGGAAAGATGTGAACATGCTCGTAATGCTAAAAATATGGCAAGAAAAAGTTTTTTACATGAGTAGATTTGGGCAGAATGTGGCACTAATATCCCCCCTTCTCCCACGGAGCATTGAATTTATTCATAGGATGCATGGCTGGTGCTGAGGATTAAGAACAGTGCCTGGTTAGGGTCCTTTCACCTGGGCAGGCTAGTGCCCATTTTGAGAGCACAATTTGACTTTAAGAAAAATATCTCTTACTGTTTTCCATGAGAAATATGGAAAGAAATGGTGCAGTTTTCAAAAGCTGTGCTGCACTTTTTCTATGCAGTTCTGAGCTCCCATTGAAACAATCAAGAGCTGAAATGGACACTGTTATTTTCAAAAACATTTGATATAAGGTAAATAATGACGTTCCATGTATATTTGTAATAAACAAAATATTTACCAACAGCAAAAATCCAGCAGGACTTGGCGGCACTAAGACCACTCGGAAATGTGCCATCTCATAGATGACATTGCATTTTTGTGCAGACATTGGCCTTCATTTACTATTCCAAACCCGACATGTTTTGTCAGGTTGTCTGTGCCAGAATTTGCTCCAGAATTGAAAAAAACCCAACTTACTCTCCATTTTGCTTAGAAAACCCGAAAAAGAGGCGTGGCTGCTGGGGGGAAAGGGGCGTGGTCACCGAAAAGGGCATGTTACCAACATTTTCCCAAAAAAACAACATATTTACTAAGGTTTCCACAGAAAATGTGTTGGATTTGAGCTGAGGAAAACCCGACAGATCAGAGCATGTGTAAAAAAAAAAAAAAAGCAAAGTGTAGGGAAAAGTGCAAAATGTAGGGAAACCTTAGTAAATACTGTGGAAAATAAATTGTAGGGAATTAAAACCCACAAAGAAACCTACACAACACTCTTAGTAAATAAGGACCATTGTCTATTCTTTCTGCGGACTCAGGAATCGGGATTTCCATGGCAGAAATTCCATTGTGTGCGCAGTAGAATCCCATTGAACTCAGGGAAATATGCGCTGAAGAATTACACATAGAAATTCCTTCATGTGAATATAGCCTAAGGGTCTATCTTGCATGGTACTTAATTCCTGCAAAACCCTGAGATGGATACCATCTGGGCAGATTAGAAAGATCAGGTTTTTTTACGTCCTTTAAAAAAATAGTTTGAATCGTTTCAATTTTTTTAAAAGGACAAACCTCTTAATAATAGTATTATGGCCTTGCAGCTCTAGTAAAGAGGATTTAGCATCTCACAAGATTCTGTTCAATGAGCACTAACCAGCAGTGAATACACACATTGGCCATTGAGTATGCACAAACATCCTAGTAACACAGCACATAGTAAAACTAGCCCTGACCCTCTGATGGATTACCAAGACTGTCAGAGGGGCTACTGAGTCCTATATCCCAGCAACAAGGGGACCCTTTTCCATACTATAAAATGGTATGTGATCCGCCCCCCACCTCAGCTATCTAAGGATGCCTATAAAGGGGTTCTCCGCTGCCCTGCCTTCCAGAGCTCTGCTCGCAGCGTCCGGAAGTTTATTACTCCGAACTCTGTGTGCAGGCTTCCGTGTTCGAGGCCGCCCCCTTGTGATGTCACGCCCGCCCCCTCAACGAAAGTCTATGGGAAGGTAGGCATGACAGCGTTCGCGCCCCCTTCCCATAGACTTTCGTTGAGGGGGCGGGCGTGACATCACAAGGGGGCGGCCTCGAACACGGAAGCCTGCACACAGAGTTCGGAGTAATAAACTTCCGAACGCTTTGAGTGGAGCTCCAGAAGGCAGGGCAGCGGAGAACCCCTTTAACATGATAATGAATAAGGTTATGGTAATGTAAAGCCCATGATTGTTGTTTTCTGATAGCATTCTATTCCAGTTTTACATGTCACACACCTGCCTTCCCATGTGAAAAACTGAAGTAGGATTGAATGCAAGATTGTGCCACTTAAGATGGCTGCCTCTTAGGCTGCGGCCTAATGGGTTTCCCCTTTCCCCCCACCACTTAAGCCTATAATTGGATCACCATCTGCCAAACTATTTGTAGGTTTCACCTTACTTTTTGCATACAAATGGAAACATCCGGACAATGACTGCAATCACATATTTACAGTATGTAGTTTGCCAGTATGTAGGCAGCTCTGTCCCATTTATCTGAGCTCCAGAATATCAATTAGAGAGAAATTCTCTGTCGTAAGGAACGCTGATATTAATTTATAGCAAAAGTTTGGTTGTAACTTTAGCTGATTGCCTAAAAAAGTTCCTCAGGGTGGTCTGGTATGCAAACATTTACCATGAAACCAATCGGAATTAAAGGGGAACTTTTTTTTTTCAAATCAACTGGTGCAAAAAAGCTAAACAGATTTGTAAATCACTTCTATTTGAAAATCTTAACCCTTCTAGTATTTATCAGCTGCTGTATACTACAGAGGAAGTTGTATAGTTCTTTACAGTCTGACAACAGTGCTCTCTGCTGACACCTCTGTCCGTGTCAGGAACTGTCCAGAGCAGGAGAGGTTTTCTATGGGGATATGCTTCTAATCTGGACAGTTCCTGACACGGACAGGGGTGTCAGCAGAGAGCACTGTTGTCAGACAGAAAAGAAATGCACACATTTCTCTGTTTTATACAGCAGCTAATAAGTACTGGAAGGATTCATATTTTTAAATATTAAAATAATGCTGCATACAGCCATTGATATTCATGTTGTAAACATGAGACATTTCCCAACCAGGGTGCCTCCAGATGTTGCAAAACTACAACTCCCAGCATGCCTGGACAGCCTTCGGCTGTCCAGGCATGCTGGGAGTTGTAGTTTTGCAACACCTGGAGGCACCCTGGTTGGGAAACATTGCTACACGGAGCCTAAGATAGTTAAGAATAATTCCCATTATACAAAGAGATGACATATCGTTAGGATAGAAGAGGTTTTCCACCCAGTATAAGACATAGTGCTATGATATCCATATCTTACAGAATAAAAAAATAATCCAAGAAATATGTTTGGTATGCCTTATTTAGTTTTTTAGCTGCCAGCTATATTTCTATCCTGTCATATTCTCCTGTCCTCAATTAAAGGGGTATTCCAGGCAAAAATCTTAATCCTTCCAATAGTTATTAGCTTCTGAAGTTGAGTTGCTGTTTTCTGTCTAACTGCTTTCTGATGACTCACGTCCCGGGAGCTGTGCAGCTCCTATGGGGACATTCTCCCATCATGCAAGGGATATTCTCCCATCATGCACAGCTCCCGTGACGTGCCATCATCATTGAGCAGTTAGACAGAAAACTTCAGAAGCTAATAACTATTGGAAGAATTAAGATTTTTTAATAGAAGTAATTTACAAATCTGTTTAACTTTCCGGAGCCAGTTGATATATAAAAAAAGTTTTTGCCTGGAATACCCCTTTAATTTGGTGTAGTGCTTGATATTGCACGCATACTTACCTACCATGCAGGTACTACAGACAAATAAATAGAAGGTATGACAAAGTAAAACAAGGTTATTTTAGGCCTTTTATCATCACTTGCAGAAATAGATGATAGAAACATGTATGGTATTTGTAGCCTCACTTATTAAAAAAGGCCTTATAAAAAAAAAGGAAAACAACTTCTTTGGGTTTTACTCTATTGACACTTTGATCTTTGACCTCTGCACTTTGGGCACATGTGTGTAATACATGTATATGGCAGCACGGTGGCTGGTTTGCACTACTATCTAGCAGTATTGAGGACAGGGGCGGACATATCACTTGTTCAGCCGGTTCGGCTGCACAGGGGCCCAGAGTGTTAGGGGGCCCCCCTAGTAGCCCAGGTCACATCTTGGGCCTCACAATCTGGGCCCCTGCAGGGCCCCCTTCCAGTACTTCGTACTAAATGCTGCAGCAACAGGTCCCGGACCTGCCGCTGACAGCAGTAATTTGCCTTTAAACCGGCCGGGCGAGACGGACAGGCCAGGGGCTGATGGGAACAGACGTGCCCCGCGCAGGCACGCACGTCTGTTCCAAGCCCCTGATGTCACGTGTCATGGCCTCTGACCCCGGCAGAAGCGACAGGAGCAGCAAACCCTCCCGCCTCACAGCCGCATCACTGAACAGATAAGGTGAGGAGAGCGACGGTCGGGTGCAGGGCGGGGGGGGGGGGGGGGGGAGGGATTGTAATGATGATGAAGAGGACAGGAGGGGTGTTGAAGAGGTTGGTGGTGTAATGATAAGAAGGATTGGGGGTCTGGAAGAACGTAGTGTTGATAAGGAGGACCAGAAGGGGGGTCAGGGGTGTAGTGATTAGGGGGTTTAATGTTGATGAGAAGAACTGGGGGGGGGGTGTCAGCTGTGTAATACTGATGAGGTGCTTAAGGTATATGGGGTGATGAGGAGACTGAGGATGGAGTGCATGGGGTGTATGGGGGTGATGAGGAGACTGAGGATGGAGTGCATGGGGTGTATGAGGAGACTGAGGATGGAGTGCATGGGGTGTATGGGGTGATGAGGAGACTGAGGATGGAGTGCATGGGGTGTATGGGGTGATGAGGAGACTGAGGATGGAGTGCGTGGGGTGTATGGGGTGATGAGGAGACTGAGGATGGAGTGCGTGGGGTGTATGGGGTGATGAGGAGACTGAGGATGGAGTGCATGGGGTGTATGGGGTGATGAGGAGACTGAGGATGGAGTGCATGGGGTGTATGGGGTGATGAGGAGACTGAGGATGGAGTGCGTGGGGTGTATGGGGTGATGAGGAGACTGAGGATGGAGTGCATGGGGTGTATGGGGGTGATGAGGAGACTGAGGATGGAGTGCATGGGGTGTATGGGGTGATGAGGAGACTGAGGATGGAGTTGGGGTGTATGGGGTGATGAGGAGACTGAGGATGGAGTGCGTGGGGTGTATGGGGTGATGAGGAGACTGAGGATGGAGTGCGTGGGGTGTATGGGGTGATGAGGAGACTGAGGATGGAGTGCATGGGGTGTATGAGGTGATGAGGAGACTGAGGATGGAGTGCATGGGGTGTATGGGGTGATGAGGAGACTGAGGATGGAGTGCATGGGGTGATGAGGAGACTGAGGATGGAGTGCATGGGGTGTATCGGGTGATGAGGAGACTGAGGATGGAGTGCATGGGGTGATGAGGAGACTGAAGATGGGGTGTGTGGGGTGTATGGGGTGATGATGAGACTGAGGATGGAGTGCATAGGGTGAGGAAGAGACTGAGGATGGAGTGCATGGGGTGTATGGGGTGATGAGGAGTCTGAGGATGGAGTGCATGGGGTGATGAGGAGTCTGAGGATGGAGTGCATGGGGTGATGAGGAGTCTGAGGATGGAGTGCATGGGGTGAGGAGGAGACTGAGGATGGAGTGCATGGGGTGTATGGGGTGATGAGGAGACTGAGGATGGAGTGCATGGGGTGTATGGGGTGATGAGGAGACTGAGGATGGAGTGCATGGGGTGATGAGGAGACTGAGGATGGAGTGCATGGGGTGTATGGGGTGATGAGGAGTCTGAGGATGGGGTGCATGGGGTGATGAGGAGACTGAGGATGGAGTGCATGGGGTGATGAGGAGACTGAGGATGGAGTGCATGGGGTGATGAGGAGTCTGAGGATGGAGTGCATGGGGTGTATGGGGTGATGAGGAGACTGAGGATGGAGTGCATGGGGTGATGAGGAGACTAAGGATGGAGTGCATGGGGTGTATGGGGTGATGAGGAGACTGAGGATGGAGTGCGTGGGGTGTGTGGAGTGATGAGGAGACTGAGGATGGGGTGTATGGGGTGATGAGGAGACTGAGGATAGAGTGCATGGGGTGATGAGGAGACTGAGGATGGGGTGCGTGGGGTGTATGGGGTGATGAGGAGACTGAGGATGGGGTGTATGGGGTGATGAGGAGACCGAGGATGGGTTGTGCGGGGTGTATGGGGTGATGAGACTGAGGATGGGGTGCGTGGGGTGTATGGGGTGATGAGGAGACTGAGGTTGGGGTATATGGGGGTGATGAGGAGACTGAGGATGGAGTGTGTGGGGTGTATGGGGTGATGAGACTGAGGATGGGGTGCGTGGGGTGTATGGGGGGATGAGACTGAGGATGGGGTGCGTGGGGTGTATGGGGGAGATAAGGAGACTGAGGATGGGTTGCGTGGGGTGTATGGGGTGATGAGGAGACTGAGGATGGAGTGCGTGGGGTGTATGGGGTGATTCAGTGGTGTATAGTGGTTGGCAGTATTAAATTAATAGAATACAGTGGTTGGCAGTATTATATTCAGGGTACAGTGGTTGGCAGTATTATATTCATGGAGTACAGTGGTTGGCAGTATTATATTCATGGAGTACAGTGGTTGGCAGTATTATATTCATGGAGTACAGTGGTTGGCAGTATTATATTCAGGGTACAGTGGTTGGCAGTATTATAGTCAGGGTACAGTGGTTGGCAGTATTATATTCATGGAGTACAGTGGTTGGCAATATTATATTCAGGGTACAGTGGTTGGCAGTATTATAGTCAGGGTACAGTGGTTGGCAGTATTATAGTCAGGGTACAGTGGTTGGCAGTATTATATTCATGGAGTACAGTGGTTGGCAGTATTATATTCAGGGTACAGTGGTTGGCAGTATTATATTCAGGGTACAGTGGTTGGCAGTATTATAGTCAGGGTACAGTGGTTGGCAGTATTATATTCATGGAGTACAGTGGTTGGCAGTATTATATTCAGGGTACAGTGGTTGGCAGTATTATAGTCAGGGTACAGTGGTTGGCAGTATTATAGTCAGGGTACAGTGGTTGGCAGTATTATATTCATGAAGTACAGTGGTTGGCAGTATTATATTCAGGGGTACAGTATTTGGCAGTATTATATTCAGGGGTACAGTGGTTGGCAGTATTCAGGGGGTACAGTGGTTGGTAGTATTATATTCAGGGTACAGTATTTGGCAGTATTATATTCATGGGGTACAGTGGTTGGCAGTATTATATTCAGGGGGTACAGTATGTGGCAAGGTTATAATGATTACTGTCATCATACAGAGGATGAGGATCTACTGACAAATTAAGGAACCAATGATGTCCAGGTGTCAGACTCTGCAGAGAAGATGGAAGAAGTCCTGGTGTCTGGACCAGATGAAGAAAAGTAAAGACAACAGAGAAGACGTCACTCAGGTCAGTGATATCATTGTGTATTTTCCTAACTGTCCCATCAGAGTTGTAGTCACTGATATCATTGTGTAGTCTCCTGACTGTCCCATCAGCTGTAGTCACTTCAGACATGATGGGAGTTGCAGCTTTCCAACATCTGGGGAGCCACTTGAACCAAGGTGATTGGTGGGGGTCCCATGAGTCAGACCCCCACCATAAAAATGGGCTGTTTATTTTAAAATGCCTGGGCCTATTTTTGGTCCCAGTCTGGCCCTGCCTGTAAGTCACTTCTATCACTAAGGATAAGAAGCCAAGGAACCAGGGGGTGCCAAGGGGTGTCGTGCTAAGTCCAGGGGTGCGAATGTAAAGGGGAGCACTGCCCTCTGCATCCCAGCTAGATACGGGTCAGGCTGACCTGGGGGAGTACTCACGGGGCCTGGGCCGCACACTGAGAGGGACAGGGCCACCCGGAGCCCACCTCAGGAGCCGTTCCATCCACCTGTACTGGACAAGGCAAGTGGCGACACTACACACGCGGGGTAAGTGGAGGCCCCCCCGGTGGGGTCTGGGTACATGAGGGGGCACAGTGCTGGGGGGGGGGGGCCCAGGCACATTCCTTGCACAGGGGCCCTCTGCTGTCTGTGTCCGCCCCTGATTGAGGACCTTGGTTCTCCCTGAGTTTACATCTATTTACACCTTCAATGGAAAAATAAAGAAAATTATATAAACCCTTATAGGGTTCTCTTCCATCTACTGTACTTTCCAAAAGTACTAAATAACGGTAATTCCGGTCTCATGTAAGGCAGGTTAAAAGGTCAATGTCATAAAAAAACAACCCTAGATCACCCAATGTAAAAGAAAAAAATATAAACAAAACTTCCTTATTGATACGTCTTAAATTCTTTGACTTCGCAATTTTCTACATCAAGCTGCTTCCAGCTTTCTTGAAGGTCAGTGACAGATGAGCTTTTCAGGATGGAATCCTGTCATCGACAGATTATAATTTTTTAAAAATATTATTTCCGCCATAAATAGCATTAAAGGGGTAGGGGATAAAATGTCAGATGTCAGATCACCGGGGTCCCGCTGCTGTGGACCCCCAGGATCTCGGCTGCAGCACCCCGCTATCATTACTGCACATAGCACACTCCCTCTGTGCGTAATGACCGGCGATACAGGGGCCGGAGCATCGTGACTTCACGGCTCAGCCCCTTCGTGACATCACAACCCGCCCCCTTAATGCATGTCTAAGGGAGAGGGCGTGATGGCCGCCACGGCCTCTCCCATAGACTTGTATTAAGGGGGTGGGCCGTGATGTCACGAGGGGGTAGAGCCGTGACGTAACGATGCTCCGGCCCCTGTATTGCCCGTCATTACGCACAGAGAGAGTTTGCTGTGTGCAGTAATGATAGTGGGGTGCCGCAGCGGAGATCCCGGAGGTCCCCAGCAGCAGGACACCTGCGATATGACATCTTATCCACTATCCTTTGGATAGGGGATAAGATGCTAGGGGCGGAGAACCCCTTCAAGACTGTTTGCTGTTCATGTCATTGAGAAGATACCGTATTTATCGGGGTATACCACGCTCCGGCCTATAACGCGCACCCTCATTTTTCCAAAGAAATTTGGAAATTTACCCAAATATCCTTGTTAAAATGAGGGTGCGTGTGTGTGCGGGTATACCTCGATAAACTGTTTCTGGCCCCACAGAAGCCACTGCAGTTCAATGATTTAAAGCGAGTCCCGCCACTGCCTGATTCCCTCCCCGCCCCCGATTTTATAGTTACATGTCCTGGGGTCCGTGTTCCTTCATGCTCCAGCAGCGTCCTGAGCTGTCACTGTGCGCTCACTTTGAGGACGTCACTCGTCATTGCGCAGCGCCCAGTGACAGCGCAGGACACCGCCGGAGCCTGAAGGAGCGTGGTCCCCAGGACATGTAACTATAAAACCGGGGACGGGGAGGGAATCGGGCAGTGGCAGGACTCTGGCCCCACAGAAGCCGCTGCAGTTCAATGATTTAAATCGCCGCTTTAAATCATTGAACTGCAGTGGCTTTTGCTGGGCCAGAAACAGTTTATCGGGATATAAATAAAATAACTTTATTTTTTTTTTATTTTTTTTTTAGGTGGGTTTAAGCCAGAATGTTCAGCTGCTAAACAAATATTGGGACAAATTTAACAGCTTATACTAGACAGTCTGAAATGTTCCATATTTATCACAGTGAATCGTGTTTGTAAATCTGGCAGATCTTTAGACTGTCCATTAGTTGGCATTACATTACATAACAACACAATGCTACCCCCCCCCCCCCCCCTTATGTTATAGCAATTGTTGGGATACACAAACAAAGCTCTCCAGAAAAGCCATGGCTCTCCAGGTTTAAAGGGGTATTCCGGGCAAAAACATTTTATTTCAGGGGTTAAAACAGAAAACACATCAAAATATGGCACATGTGATCCTAGCCTAAGACAGTTTTTAGGGGAAAGTTGCACTAAATAGCCCCCATTGTTTTGTGTCATCTCTGTGGTTTGCATATTTATTGTCAAGTAAAAAAAAAACGCTGAATGAACGTTTTCTAGGAGCCATTCTTATTTTTTGGGGGGCTGAATTTGTATCATAGAGACACAAAGAAATAATTACTAAGCTATAAAACCTACACTGAATGATAAAAAGATCTCCAAGGAAAGTAGAAGTGTACTGTTCTGTATAGAGATCTAAAGCCCCATCTACTAGCTATATATATATATATATATATATATATATATATATATATATATATATATATATATATATATATTACTGTATTGACCAAATACTGGAAACTTATTCACATTAGGCATGAAATGCTCAATTTTAGCTGAGCTTTAGATCTGTTAACATTTTGCCCTCTAGCTGTCAGACAACAGGAAAGGGGGTTTCTGTAACAGCTTAAAAAAAAAAAAAAAAAGGATTGTCCCATGAGCATGTTCGTCCCACTCCATCATTTCCTCCTCATTTGAACTAGTCTGCACAATGTGCATTCTTCTTCATATGTTTGTGTTTCCCATGGGTTGTTTCAGGCCAGCTCTTGGCTGAGACTGTTTTTAAAAAAATGATAACATTGATAACTTTATGAAAGAGATGCACATAGTGGTCAATCCCACATTTTCCCAATGCGTTTCCCCGTATGTCAGATAATAATACGGTTCATCAGGGGATATTATAGTGAGTAAGTGGAGAATTTAACTGTTCATAAGATTATGTCATCTCACGAATACAGAGATTGTGAGCGCTGGACGTTAGCTGTCCATGTATTTAATCAGTGTCTGTTGGTTGCCATGGAGTTGGCTGTAGCAATCAGTAATACAAAGGGTTTAGTGAGGCACGGAACACATTATAGCGGAACACATTATCATGCAGAGTGAGGTGTGGAACGCATCACAGCAGTAGTGACACGCATACGGGAGGCCGGACAGGAAGTGGCGCAGGTGGCGTCTGGGTTCGAGCGCAAACTTTCATACACAGTGAGGGATATATAAAGGAGCTGTATCCTGACACATATGCCACCAGTCAGGATCGGAGGATCGAGTGGTCGTGGACAGTGAGTGATCAGCAGTGGAGGTAGAGTATCATCATGGTTATTTTCCAGTTATAGCTCTGCTTATGTGTTTTGGACAGTTTCTCAGATGCCATATGTTTGATTGTAGACTCGGCTGATGAGTTGAGGCAAGAAATAATCAACCTGCAACTATTTGGTTCCTTATCTGGATTATTTAAAGGGGTACTCCTGTGGAAACTTTTTTTTTTTTTTTTTTATCAACTGGTGCACGAAAGTTAAACAGATTTGTAAATTACGTCTATTAAAAAAATCTTAATCCTTCCAGTACTTTTAAGGGGCTGTATACTAGAGAGGAAATGCTTTTCTTTTTGGATTTCTCTTCTGTCACGACCACAGTGCTCTCTGCTGTCCATTTTAGGAACTGTCCAGAACAGCATATGTTTACTATGGGAATTTTCTCCTGCTCTGGACAGTTCCTAAAATGGACAGCAGAGGTCAGCAGAGAGCACTGTGGTCGTGGCAGAAGAGAAATCCAAAGAGAAAAGGATTTCCTCTATAGTGTACAGCCCCTAAAAAGCCACTGGAAGGATTAAGATTTTTTAATAGAAGTAATTTGCAAATCTGTTTAACTTTCTGGCACCAGTTGATTTAAAAAAAAAGTTTTCCAGGTGAGTACCCCTTTAACTCTAGGTAAGGACAGTTGATTGCATATAGTGGATGGTACACTAATGGTGAAACAACTATTATAGTATTCTCACTTTTATATTTAGGTCTGGCATTACCTGACTTTATCTTATTTATGGGCTGAGATAACTTCCTGATAGTTGCTTAGATAACTGTATACTAGTAATGAGCGTCATTAGCCATATTCAAATTCACAATATTTGTGAATATATGGACGAATATTCATCCTATATTTGCGAATTTCGAGTGTTCATTATATTCGTTGTGTATTTGCTTATTCGTTGCATATTCACGTAATCGCACATGAAACTGCAAAAAAACGCTGTTGGATGGAATCTTATATAATGAAGGGGTGAGAAACGTTACTATTGGTTGCTAGGATGTTGATAACCTTTGACAAGTGTATTTGCATCATTCTCATTGGCCCACAAGCTAAAAGAAGGAATATGCGCGTATGCAAAATATTCACGCTCCACAGTCTCACACAGTAACTAGTATTGGAGAATTCTTTAGACCACAAGCTGAAAGCAAGGAGGGATGATGATCACTGTGATGTGTCTGTGATGTGTTCTGTGAAAAAAAAAAAAAGAATATTCATAATTTCAAATATATAGCGAATATATTAGCAATAATCGTGAATTTGCGATATTCGCAATAAAAATTTGAAATGTGAATATTCGTGCCCAACACTACTGTTTACTACTACCACGGGGGTTTGGATCTCATATATGGTAAGGTTATCTGTTAGGTATATTACTTGCCTCTGAACGCAGTTTATTTCTGTTACATCTATAGTGACACTCTCTGGATTTATACTTACGTTATTATCTGGTGATTTTGTCCGTTTGAGAGGGGGATGTATGGTTGAAGGCAACTTATCAATATTCATCCTATAATATGAACCAATCTGTACATGATAGTGATAATCTATCTTTATTTATCTAGAATACCGCACTGAGGGTAAACATTCCTGAATAATGTATATATAGTCCTCATGAGTGGTCATCTACTGTTTACCTTAAGCAATATTTCTGGCTACTTCCTGTCTGTATAAGGTATAAATAAAATTATTTAAATCTATGTGATGTGTAGTATGTGGCTTTTTTTGCTTTGCTATTTGTTGGTTTGTTTATTTGTTGCAAATTGGTGTCGTTATGTGTCTCCCGTTCTCTTTTTTTTTTTTTTTTAATTCTAGGAATAAAGAGTACAACTGGAATATAATTGCTATGAGTTGCTTGATCCAACTAATGACACTGCACCAATGAAAATATATATAATCAGCAAGCTTTGGCCTGTTTGTTTATTGTGCTTTTTATGTGATGTGCTATAATAATATTTTGTCAGCTTATCTATGTATGATATAATCTCTGTATTCATGAGATGGAATAATCTTATGTACAGTTAAATTCTCCACTTACTCATTATAATATCCCCTGATGAACCATATTATTATCTGACATACATGGAAACACGTCTGGAAAATGTGGGATTGACCACTATGTGGATCTCTTTCAATGTGGATCTCTTATCAATGTTCACTTTTTGATATAGGTGTACTAATCTTTTGTTCACAATTGCTTATGTATTTTTTTATTAGGATTTTAAGGTTATACTATGATAAAGATTTATATTTTAGCTATATTTTGGTAAATGTTTTTGGTTTGGAAATAGATAATGTGGACGTGTTGGTCCAATAGTTTCAGTGATAGTTTAACATTGATAACTCCACATTTTTGTCACTTTTTTATTACTATACTTCCTTATGTCCCATAATGGAAAGAACTATACTTTTCAGACCACAGCTCCAAGAGTGAGTTACAGTATCAGAAATGTCATCTTCTGTAACATCTGACTTCTTTACAGCAGTACTTAATAGCCAACTTTAGTGCATTGGATAAAGAAGATATACCCTACATTAAAATAAAAATAATATCTTGCAAATTTATTCAGTTTTATAATGAGAATTAACACGTTAATGTGTAAATGAGAATAAACATGTTAACATGTAAATGCAGCACAGGAATATGTTATGAAACTTGATGCTGAAAAGAAAAATGGATCTATAAAGAATTGAAGGGAATTTCTCAGAATTTCTTTTTTAATTAAAGTTATTTTACGGCACCATTATCCCAGGAAGCTGTACATGTTTACAATGTACACTGCCTAATGTTGTAAGGTAATATAGTAGTTAAGCAGAATAATAAAACTGTTCTATAAATGAATGTGTCAGCTACTTCCTATTTGCAGAGATTTACAATTGTAGTGTACATACCTGTATATAAAAATGATAAAAGTCTGTAAACACTTCAATATTTTCTATATTTTGGAATAACTTTGACCTAAAACTACAGATTTTTCCAAAAGTATATAAAGAAAATCAAATTAAACAAATGAGTTAAAAATATTAGACTTGGTCATTACATTGAGGAGAATGGTCTGCTAATCCGTGAGGTTTACACATTTTGATATGTGATATTGGATTTTATTCCTCAATCAAACTCAATGGGCTTTATGGAAAGTCATTATCAGAGATTTGTAAATGTTACACAGTTAAAAATGTAGTATGAAAACCATCTGTGCCAATACTTTAGGCCTCCTTTACATATATGCGTTGTCAGTTTTTTTTCCCTCCGGCGTTGCAGAAAAAGCATCGGATGGAAAATGAAGCAAGAACTAATCTCATTTATTTGAATTGGACAGTTCACAATCATCCGTTGTCTCATTTTGGACACTGGATGATTGGACTCGCCGGACCGGCTCAGACAGGGGAACGCATCTTGCTGCATTCCCCATCCGGCGATCACGAACAATAGATGCAGGGTAATGCGCAACTGATGCCATCTAATGCACTTGTGGCATCAGTTGTTGCAATTTTCGCCGGATGCCGCATATATGTAACTGTAGCCTGACAAATACAACTCTATGGACCTTTTATGTGCGGATATCAAGGGGTGGAGACAAAGATCCCCGTGTCCCTAGAACAGGACCTATACATCATAATTTGAAAACAAAACAAAATCCAGTGAATAATAAATTTGTTTTGATAAAATATCTTACATAAATAATATTCTACATTGCACGATAGCTGGAGGGGTAACCTCTCCTTCTGTATTGGCTGCGGCTCTGTAATTGAAAGAGCCTGCCTGGAACAGGCTCTACCAATAAAGCACAGATTACACAGATTCCTAGGGGACTAATAAAGTGTAAAAAAAAAAAAAAAAAAAAAAAAAAAGTATTATAAAGTTTTTTTTTTTTTAAAACACACATTCACCCCTTCCATATTAAAAGTTCTAATCCCCCCTTCTCCCATATTCCATATAAAAAATGTGTTAACATTATAAAGATAAACATATTTGGTATCGCCACATAGTAGTCCAAACTATTAAAATATAGCATAACTGATCCCGCACAATAAGTTGCGTGAACATAAAAAAATACCAAACCACAGAATTGCGTTTTTTTTATCACGTCATATTGTAGAAAATAATTAAAGGGGTACTTCAGGGGAAATTTTTTTTTTTTTTAATCAACTGGAGCCAGAAAGTTAAACAGATTTGTAAATTAAATACCACAGAGAGAGAAGGTAGCGGAGCGACTCACCCGATCATGAAGAGGTTGATTCAAACAATGATCATCGCAGTCAGGCGAAGGTGCAGCGGGAGGCGGAGGATGTTACGGGGGGAAATCAGGCGTCGGGCCACAGCCGTATCGCACCTCTTGGTGCTTCTTCAGGCCCCTGCGACGTCATCATGCTCCCTCCGGTAGTTTTTAACTGCTGTGCCACGTGATTAAGGTAAGATGGTGTGTACAAAGATTAACTCTTTGTGTGCTCAAAACAAAAGAAACAAGAAAACATTGCATTAAAAAGCATTTGTTTTGCATTTGTTTTGAGCACACAAATAGTTAATCTTTGTACACACCTACTTACCTTAATCACGTGGCACAGCAGTTAAAAACTACCGGAGGGAGCATGATGACGTCGCAGGGGCCTGACGAAGCACCAAGAGGTGTGATACGGCTGTGGCCTGACGCCTGATTTCCCCCCCGTAACATCCTCCGCCTCCCGCTTCACCTTCGCCTGACCGCGATGATAATTGTCTGAATCAACCTCTTCATGATCGGGTGAGTCGCTTCGCAACCTTCTCTCTCTGTGGTATTTGATTTTGTATATATATATCTAGCGTAGAGCACCTCCCGCAGGAGAACGAACACCTAGTCCCTTTTTTCATTGTGTATTTTAAAGGACTATACCGTCAGGTATATAGGGCTGTGCCGGACCCTTCCTCTCTTTTGTGTTAGCATTAGATTTGTAAATTACTTCTATTAAAAAAAATCTTAATCCTTATAGTACTTATTAGCTGCTGAGTACTACAGAGGAAATTATTTTCTTTTTGGAACACAGAGCTCTCTGCTGACATCATGACCACAGTGCTCTCTGCTGACATCTCTGTCCATTTTAAGAACTGTCCAGAGTAGGAGAAAATCCCCATAGCAAACATATGCTGCTATGGACAGTTCCTAAAATGGACAGAGATTTCAGCAGAGAGCACTTTGTTCCAAAAAGAAAAGAATTTCCTCTGTAGTATTCAGCAGCTAATAAGTACTGGAAGGATTAAGATTTTTTAAGACTTTTGTTAAAGTGGGACGTGAAAATGAAAAATTAGATTTTTAACAATAAAATGCTGGTGTTACCCCAAACTTTTCATTTTCACAAGGAGTAATAGGAGAAAATGCCCCACAAAATTTGTAACTCCATTTCTTTTGAGTAAGGAAATACCTCATATGTGGATGTAAAGTGCTCTGCGGGTGCACTAGAGGGCTCAGAAGGGAAGGAGCGACATTGGGCTTTCAGAGAGCAAATTTTGCTGAAATGGTTTTTGAGGGCATGTCGCATTTAGGAAGCCCCTATGATGCCAGAACAATAAAAAAAAAAAATAAACCACATGGCATACTATTTTGGAAACTACACCCCTCACAGAATTTAATAAGGGGTGCAGTGAGCATTTACACCCCACTGGCATTTGACAGATCTTTGGAACAGTGGGCTGTGCAAATAAAAAATTAAATTTTTCATTTTTACGGATGACTGTTCAAAAAATCTGTCAGACACTTGTGGGGGGTAAATGCTCACTGCACCCCATGTTACATTCCGTGAGGGGTGTAGTTTCCAAAATGGGGTCACATGTGGAGGGGGTCCACTGTTCTGGCACCATGGGGGCTTTGTAAACACACATAGCCTTCAATTCCAGCCTAATTGTCTCTCAAAAAGTCCAATGGCGCTCCTTCTCTTCTGAGCATTGTAGTTTGCCCGCAGAGCACTTTACATCCACATATGGGGTATTTATATACTCAGAAGAAATGGGGTTACACATGTTGGGGGGCTTTTTTCCTATTACCCCTTGAGAAAATGAAGAATTTGGGGTAACACCAGAATTTCAGGGGAAAAAAAGCAATTTTTTTATTTTCATGTCCAACTTTAACGAAAATTTGTCAAAGACCTGTCGGTTGTTAAGGCTCACTATACCCCTTGTTACGTTCCGTGAGGGGTGTAGTTTCCAAAATGTTTTTTTTTTTTGTGTTCATGTCAGATCCGCTGTAATGATCAGCCACCCCTGTGCAAATCACCAATTTAGGCCTCAAATGCACATGGTGCTCTCTCACTCCTGAGCCATGTATTTAGTCCGCAGAGCATTTTACGTACACATATGGGGTATTTCCGTACTCAGAAGAAATTGCGTTAGAAATTTTGGGGGTCTTTTTCTCCTTTTACCTCTTGTGAAAATGAAAAGTATGGGGCAACACCAGCATGTTGGTGTAAAAATTTAAATTTTTTACACTAACAAGCTGGTGTAGCCCCAACTTTACCTTTTCATAAGGGGTAAAAGGAGAAAAAATCCCCCAAAATTTGTAACGCAATTTCTCCCAAGTACGGAAATACCCCATATGTGGCCCTAAACTGTTGCCTTGAAATACAACAGGGCTCTGAAGTGAGAGAGCGCCATGTGCATTTGAGGCCTGAATGAGGAATTTGCAATAGGGGCGGACCCCGATACAAGGATGGGGCTTGTCTCCACCAAAACCCTGCAGCAGTGTTTCACAAACAGGGTGCCTCCAGCTGTTGCAAGACTCCCAGCCTGCCAGGACAGTCTATGGCTGTCCGGCAATACTGGGAGTTGTTGTTTTGCAACAGCTGGAGGCTCCGTTTAGGAAACACTGCCGTATGAGACGTTTTTCATTTTTATTGGGGGGGGGGGACGTGTAAGGGGTTGTATATGTAGTGTTTTACTTTTTATTATTTGTTAGTGTAGTGTAATGTAGTGTTTTTAGGATACGTTCACAGTACGTTTTCCGCTGGGAGTTTGAGCTGCGGCGGAAAATTTGCCGCAGCTCAAACTTGTAGAAGGAAACCCAGTGTAAACCCACCCGTGTGAATGTACCCTGTACATTCACATGGGGGGCACCCCAAACCTTCAACTGTGGCAAAATGACAACTCCCAGAATGCAACATGCTGGGAGTTGTAGTTTTACAACAGCTGTAGGCACACTGGTGGGGAACCACTGAGTTAGAAAACAGACTCTAGCTCAGTGATTCCAACCTATGTGCCTCCAGCTGTTGCAAAACTACAACTCCCAGCATGTACGGTCTGTCAGTGCATTCTGGGAGTTGTAGTTTTGCAACAGCTTGAGGCACACGGGCTGGAATCACTGAGTTAGGAAACAGACTCTAGCTCAGTGTTTCCCAACTATATGCCCAGCATCCCTGACTGTCTGGCCATGCTGGGAATTGTACTTTTGCAACATCTGGAGGGCTACAGTTTGAAGAGCATCGTATAGTGGTCTCCAAACTGTGCCACTTCAGGTGTGGCTGGGAGTTGTGGCTGTGTGGGCATGCTAGGAGTTGTAGTTTTGCAGCTTTTAGAAGGCCATAGTGAAGGTCACTTACCGCGATCTTCACTGCAGCCTTCTCCACGCCGCACTTTCCGGCCTGCCTCCTCCTGCTGCCACCGCTGCTCCAGGATGCCGCCTCCGCCAGCCCGGGTAAGCCGGCCATGCTCCCCCCTCGCCGCCCTTGTTCCCCCCGCTCTGCCCCGACTCCGATCGGTGGGCAGAGCGGGGGAAATTAACTCTAACCCCCTGCCCCCCTCCTGCCGTGATCGCTGACATGGGGGGTCTCAGGACCCCCCTGGGCATTGCCACGGGATGCCTGCTGATAGATATCAGCAGTCATCCCGGTCCGATCACCGCCCGGCGAGCTGTGTCGGAAATACGGAGGGCGTATGGATACGCCCACCATCCTTAAGTGACAGTCCCCATCCGTCCCCAAGAGGTTAAGGCCAAAATTGGCCTAGTCCATAAGGGGTTAAAGGTGTACTCCGATGAAAAACATCTTATCCCCTATCCAAAGAATAAGATGTCTGATCGAGGGGGTCCCGCCACTGGGGACCCTTGCGATCTCCTGTGCGGCACCCCAGTCATCCGTGCACAGAGCGAATTCTGCTCTGTGCCTGATGACTGGTGACTACAGCCACCATGCCCCCTCAATTCATGTCTATGGAAGAGGCGTGATGGCTACGTACTTGTCGTCACATCCCCTCCCATAAACATGAATGGGGAAGGGGTGTGGCGTGACATCACAAACACGGAAGCTCCAAGCTTCCGTGTTTTCCGGACGACGCCACTGCTGGCCCAGAGATCACTGGGGTCCCCATTGGTGGGAGCCCCTGATCAGACATCTTATCCCTTATCCTTTGGATAGGGAATAAGATGTTTTATGGCAGACTACCCCTCTAATGTTAAAAGTAATTTTTTGTGTTACCAGAAATGTCAGTTCAGTTGTGATTCTTCATGATCTTGTGCTGCTGGTTATGACTGCTCCATATGTTTTAGATCTGCAGTTTTTTTTTCTTCTTTAAATTAACAATACTAGAGAATATCCTAACATGTTTAACTAAATGCCAGGAATAGCTGCATATATTTAATCACACTGACACTCATGGAACCAAATGGTTATTAGAGTATCATTCAGCCGATTTATGGGACTGAAATGAAATCACACTGTTTTACAATCTTTTTATTGGGTTTTTCAAAACATAAACATAAGAGACATTTATAACATAGAGTTAAACAGTCATGACATCTCTTACATGGGGGGATCCGTCACATAATACAATATACATGCATATTACAAGGATATTAATGCAAGATTATGCATATGCGACAATCAACCCTTCAATAAACAACAAACAGTATAGATGACGAAAGCCACATATACCTATAGGGAGAAGATGAAGTCCGACTACTCGGGCGTACCCACGAGAATGAGATCTACAGAGTGATTAAACCTGAAGTAACAGTGCTAGTTGCACACAAGTCCTTTATGAAATCACACTGTTAATGAAGGAAAATGAACAAAAACAGGACATGGTGACATATAAAAAAGCATAACATCAAAAGTAAACTATGTCACAGCAAGATATTACAAATCAATATGAAAATGGAAAATTTGAGATTATTCTCTAAGCATCTTGGATAATAAACTTTCTATCAAAAGGGATTCAAAGTTAAAGGGGTACTCCACCCCTAGGCATCTTATCCCCTGTCCAATGGATAGGGGATAAGATGTCTGATCGTGGGGGACCACTGGGGACCTCCGTAATCTCTTCTGCAGCACTGCCGTTTCTCAGCTGCACAGAGCAAAAACGGGGGTGCTGCAGGAGAGATTGCGAGGGTCCCCAACGGCGGGCCCCCCGCGATCAGACATCTTATCCCCTATCCTTTGGATAGGGGATATGATGTCTAGGGGTGGCGTACCCCTTTAAGCAAGAAAGGCTCAGTGAGCATGTTTTTAGTATAAGCAAGACAGCCAAAGAAAAATGACAAGACACACAAAGAATATAACACAAAGGTAGGGGGGAAACAGGTACAGCTACAAAGAAAATGTTTTAATCAAATAAGCCCCGAATAACAACAAATAAATATATACTTTATAGATAAATTGCACATATAAAATAGTTACAATGAGTCACATTCACAGAAATCATCAGAATACATGAAGACATTTTTACTTGTACCCAGAATTTCTTACAAAATTACATACTGTCAGTGCGCAATAATAAACTCATATCATTGCTAGCTTTTATACAAAAACACAGCCTAATTTGGTTGACTTATTGGGCCAAATTTACTAAGTGTGTTGGGTTTTTACTAGTGTAAAATTTTCTGACCAGCTTTTTCTAGGTGGAAATTTCCAGCCATTTATTCACAGGATTTTCTGTGAATTCAATAGTAAATAGTTGTTAAACCACACCCCTTTTTGGGCATGCCATGCCCCTTTTGCGACTGACTATGCCCCCTTTTGGCTTTTCGCAGTGCAATGTCGGGTTTGTCAGATTTTCCTGGCGCACACTTGCACAGACTGGCACAGACATGTCGCAGACACTCTGCGCCAAAATAACCCGACAAAAACTGGTCAGTTTCAGCTTAGTAAATGAGGCCCATTAACCTCTTAAGGACCCATGACGTACTGGTACATCATGAGTCTGCTCCCGTTCTAACCCTTTAGACGCGGCGTTCAAAGTTGATCGCCGCGTCTTAAGTGAAACTAAACTAATGCCGGTTAGCTCAGGGGGCTGTTTGGGATCGCCACAGTGAAATAGCGGCATCCCGAACAGCTCCTGGTGTCTGATCGCTGAATGACTGCTCAGTGCCTGAGATCCAGGCATGAGCAGTCAAGCGGCAGAATCATCGATCAATGGTTTCCTATGAGAAACCATTGATCAATTTAAAAGATCAGTGTGTGCAGTGTTATAGTCCCCTATGGGAGCTATAACATTGCAAAAAAAAAAAAGTAAAAAAAAAAGTTAACGATCATTTAACCCCTTCCCTTATAAAAGTTTGAATCACCCCTCTTTTTCCCGGGTCACAGAAGGACACTCAAATATAACTTTTATTTAATTTCCACTAAAACCAAGAAAAATTAAAAATAAAACACCCAAATTCAATGTGGTTACCCATAACCCAAAAAAATAATAATTGGACCTACGGTCCTAGCATGGTATAGAACTGATTATCTCTTTAAAAAAAAAAACAGCAACTAGTGCTTGTTTATAATTGCTCCAACCAATCTGGAGACTTACCAAGTCAGAAATGGTTACAAGATAAATAGCTAAAGGGAAGGATGAGGAAATTGGGAGGGGGGGGGGGGAGGACCTGAGGAGCAATCGGCCTTTGGATGCTGACCCTATACATCAGGTCCCTGATGCTACCCCTAATCCTAGGCGGAGTAGATGTCCTTATAAGGACGGCCCCGCTCTTGAACCTACCCCTCGAGGCCTACTCTCACCCTGGATAGTTCACAGTGAGGAGGCTAACTATCTCACTAGATATCACTGTCTAGATAAAGGGATAGGAGAAGGGAAAGTTAGACCTATGGTCACAATACTGGAATGATAGTATTATATGCAGGTGACTCACTTTTTGTGTATATCAGATGGAATAAGCCGATGTATAATAAACAGAAGGTGATGACATCTGTACAATGATATAGCAAACCTATGAATTCAATTGCACCCATACATAGAAGATATACTCGGCATATACGTATTGCCCCAGTAGTTTAGTAGCATGCATGTAAAACCTCACAGGAATGGAACATGAGGTTCTCATTGTAGGCACATAGGTATATACACATGCATGCATGTACAAGGACAAATGAAAATAAACTGATAAGTAGTCACAATGTATTAAGTCTAATTTGTGGTACTTAGCTTGACCCAAAGCTTGGTAAGTCTAAAGAATCAGAAGGCGTCCCGATGCGTTTCCTGAACCATTCATCAGGGGACGATGGGGGGCAAATGATGGCATCATGATAGACGGATAAGAATGACTGATGGTGATAATGCTGCCAGGTAATCCACCCCCCTTTTCCCATTTAAAAAAATAAATAAATAGCGTAAATAAAAATAAAATTAAACATATGTGGTATCGCTGTGTGCAGAAATGTCCGAATTATAAAAATATATCCTTAATTTAACCGCACGGTCAATTGCGTATGCGCAAAAAAATTCCAAAGTCCAAAATAGCGTATTTTTAGTCTCTTTTTATATCTTAAAAAAATGTATAAAAAGTGATCAAAAAGTCCGATCAATACAAAAATGGTACTGCTAAAAACTTCAGATCACAGCGCAAAAAATTAGCCCTCATACCGCCCCATACGCAGAAAAATAAATAAGTTATAGGGGTCAGAAGATGACAATTTTAAACATATACATTTTCCTGCATCCCCGGGTGCTTAACCCCTTAAGGACGCAGGACGTAAATGTACGTCCTGGTGAGGTGGTACTTAACGCACCAGGACGTACATTTACGTCCTAAGCATAACTGCGGGCATCGGAGCGATGCCCGTGTCATGCGCGGCTGATCCCGGCTGCTGATCGCAGCCAGGGACCCGCCGGCAATGGCCGACGCCCGCGATCTCGCGGGCGTCCGCCATTAACCCCTCAGGTGCCGGGATCAATACAGATCCCGGCATCTGCGGCAGTTCGCGATTAAAATGAACGATCGGATCGCCCGCAGCGCTGCTGCGGGGATCCGATCATTCATAACGCCGCACGGAGGTCCCCTCTCCTTCCTCCGTGCGGCTCGAATGATCGAGCAGACCAGAGCAGGAGATGACCGATAATACTGATCTGTTCTATCCTATACATAGAACAGATCAGTATTAGCAATCATGGTATTGCTATGAATAGTCCCCTATGGGGACTATTCAAGTGTAAAAAAAAATGTAAAAAAATGTAAAAGTAAAAGTAAAAAAAAAGTGAAAAATCCCCTCCCCCAATAAAAAAGTAAAACGTCCGTTTTTTCCTATTTTACCCCCAAAAAGCGTAAAAAACATTTTTTATAGACATATTTGGTATCGCCGCGTGCGTAAATGTCCGAACTATTAAAATAAAATGTTAATGATCCCGTACGGTGAACGGCGTGAACGAAAAAAAATTAAAAAAGTCCAAAATTCCTACTTTTTTAATACATTTTATTTAAAAAAAAATTATAAAAAATGTATTAAAAGTTTTTTATATGCAAATGTGGTATCAAAAAAAGTACAGATCATGGCGCAAAAAATGAGCCCTCATACCGCCGCTTATATGGAAAAATAAAAAAGTTATAGGTCATCAAAATAAAGGGATTATAAACGTACTAATTTGGTTAAAAAGTTTGTGATTTTTTTTAAGCGCAACAATAATATAAAAGTATGTAATAATGGGTATCATTTTAATCGTATTGACCCTCAGAATAAAGAACACATGTAATTTTTACCATAAATTGTACGGCGTGAAAACATAACCTTCCAAAATTAGCAAAATTGCGTTTTTCGTTTTAATTTCCCCACAAAAATAGTGTTTTTTGGTTGCGCCATACATTTTATGATATAATGAGTGATGTCATTACAAAGGACAACTGGTCGCGCAAAAAACAAGCCCTCATACTAGTCTGTGGATGAAAATATAAAAGAGTTATGATTTTTAGAAGGCGAGGAGGAAAAAATGAAAACGTAAAAATTAAATTGTCTGAGTCCTTAACCCCTTAAGGACTCAGCCCATTTTGGCCTTAAGGACTCAGACAATTTAATTTTTACGTTTTCATTTTTTCCTCCTCGCCTTCTAAAAATCATAACTCTTTTATATTTTCATCCACAGACTAGTATGAGGGCTTGTTTTTTGCGCGACCAGTTGTCCTTTGTAATGACATCACTCATTATATCATAAAATGTATGGCGCAACCAAAAAACACTATTTTTGTGGGGAAATTAAAACGAAAAACGCAATTTTGCTAATTTTGGAAGGTTTCGTTTTCACGCCGTACAATTTCTGGTAAAAATGACATGTGTTCTTTATTCTGGGGGTCAATACGATTAAAATGATACCCATTATTATATACTTTTATATTATTGTTGCGCTTAAAAAAAATCACAAACTTTTTAACCAAATTAGTACGTTTATAATCCCTTTATTTTGATGACCTATAACTTTTTTATTTTTCCGTATAAGCGACGGTATGGGGCCGCATTTTTTGCGCCATGATCTGTACTTTTTTTTGATACCACATTTGCATATAAAAAACTTTTAATAAATTTTTTATAATTTTTTTTTTAATAAAATGTATTAAAAAAGTAGGAATTTTGGACTTTTTAAAATTTTTTTCGTTCACGCCGTTCACCGTACGGGATCATTAACATTTTATTTTAATAGTTCGGACATTTACGCACTCGGCGATACCAAATATGTCTATAAAAAATGTTTTTTACGCTTTTTGGGGGTAAAATAGGAAAAAACGGACGTTTTACTTTTTTATTGGGGGAGGGGATTTTTCACTTTTTTTTTACTTTTACTTTTACATTTTTTTACATTTTTTTTTACACTTGAATAGTCCCCATAGGGGACTATTCATAGCAATACCATGATTGCTAATACTGATCTGTTCTATGTATAGGACATAGAACAGATCAGTATTATCGGTCATCTTCTGTTCTGGTCTGCTCGATCTCAGACCAGAGCAGGAGACGCCGGGAGCCGCACAGAGGAAGGTGAGGAGACCTCCGTGCGGCGTTATGAATGATCGGATCCCCGCAGCAGCGCTGCGGGCGATCCGATCGTTCATTTTAATCGCGAACTGCCGCAGATGCCGGGATCTGTATTGATCCCGGCACCTGAGGGGTTAATGGCGGACGCCCGCGAGATCGCGGGCGTCGGCCATTGCCGGCGGGTCCCTGGCTGCGATCAGCAGCCGGGATCAGCCGCGCATGACACGGGCATCGCTCCGATGCCCGCGGTTATGCTTAGGACGTAAATGTACGTCCTGGTGCGTTAAGTACCACCTCACCAGGACGTACATTTACGTCCTGCGTCCTTAAGGGGTTAAGGGGTTAAAGGGGTACTCCGGTGAAAACCTTTTTTTCTTTTAAATCAACTGATGGCAGAAAGTTAAACATATTAGTAAATTACTTCTATTAAAAAATCTTAATCCTTCCAGTACTTATTAGCTGCTGAATGCTACAGAGGAAATTCATTTCTTTGTGGAACACTGATGACATCATGAGCACAGTGCTCTCTGCTGACATCTCTGTCCATTTTAGCAACGATGCATAGCAGATGTATGCTTAAGGCAGCATGGTGGCTCAGTGGTTAAGGACAACAATAAATAAAGCGTTATTATTATTATAATAACGTCAGCAGAGAGAACTGTGGTCGTGATGTCATCAGAGAGAATTCCAAAAAGAAAAGAATTTCCTCTGTAGTATTCAGCAGCTAATAAGTAAAGGAAGGATTAAGATTTTTTAATAGAAGTAATTTACAAATATGTGCATAAGAAGAAGAATGAAAGGTTGGCACTCACCCACAGAGAGTACCCCCCTTTGTTACCATCCATCGTCTCCCCTAGAACTGTACTTATGGCTGTGAATATTGTGCAATAAAATCTGCTGAATTGGAAATCCGGTGAGTGCCGACCTTTCATTCTTCTTCTTATGCACTTATGTCATATCCTACGTGAGTCTGAGCACCACTGAATCCTCTCCCCGCAACAGCGACTTAGTGTCCATCAGCTTCCAGGTACAGAAATAAGCAGTGCCGAACATCTCTCACATAATTTACAAATATGTTTAACTTTCTGCCACCAGTTGATTTAAAAGAAAAAAGGTTTTCACCGGAGTACCCCTTTAAGGGGTTAAGTGCATGAGCAAAAATGTATATAACTGGTTACTATTATGTCCATATATCCATATATAGTTAGAATTCCAAGGAATGAATCAGTAAGATCTCTTGCTCGCTCTCCAAGCTCACTCACTCAGGATAAAAAAAATAATAATATGTTCAGGCTGTATTTTTCCTGTAAAGACAGGTAGGATATAGATTGGTCTCTTTTTATAGCCAAGACTAAATCTAAATTTTGCAGGTACTTAAAGAGGTTCTCTACTTAATGGAGCCCTTGACAGTAACCAGTCACAGAAAATATATTTTATTGATAACTCCTAAAAAAATAGGACCCACAAAAGTGAACCAATTCACCAACAACCTCTTGACAGTACAAATCACAAAGTGTCACCCTGCAAGGACCTCCACCATTTAGCAGTTATCTGTGGGGAAAGCTATTAGTAAGTGTTTACTACTACTAGGAAATATAAGCATCACAGGTTTTCATTATTTATTTAAATGAATGGTTTCACTGCTTGGACAGGACAGGTCTCTACTGCAACCAAGATGCAACCAAGATACTTAAAGGGGTACTTCGGTGGAAAACATATGTTTTTTTTTTTAAATCAACTGGTGCCAGAAAGTTAAACAGATTTGTAAATTACTTCTATTAAAAAATATTTGTCCTTCCAGTACTTATTAGCAGCTGTATGCTACAGAGGAAATTCTTTTCTTTTTGAATTTCTTTTTTGTCTTGTCCACATTGCTCTCTGCTGACACCTGATGCCCGTATCAGGAACTGTCCAGAGCAGGAGAAAATCCCCATATCAAAGCTATGCTGCTCTGGACACCGAAGTTCCCCTTTAACGACAACAGACGTATATTTATGTCTGTGGCCGGCTCCCGATCTGCTTCGTATCTGCGGGGTCCCGGTTTCTATCAGCAACCAGGACCCACAGCTAATACCGGACATCGCCGATCAGGCTGATTTCTGCTATTAACCTTTTAGACGCTGCGATTAAAGTTGATCACGGTGTCTAAAATGGGAGAAATCTATAACGGCTAGCACAGCTGAGCTGTTTGGGACCGCTGCTGTGAAATCGCTGCATCCTGAACAGCTTAGAGGACAGCGGTAGTTACCTAACCTTCTTCCTGGCTGTCCGATCGGCATTTGATTGCTCCAAGCCTGAAATCCAGGCTTGAGCAATCAAGCGCAGAAAACACTGATCAATGCATTCCTATGGCAATGCATTGAACAGTGCCTGCAATCAGTGTATGCAATGTTACAGCCCTTAAAGGGGGCTATAACACTGCATTAAAAATGTTTCTAAAAAAGTTAATAAATGTGATGTAACCCCTTCCCTAATAAAAATCAGAATCACCCCCTTTTCCAATAAAAAAAAAAGTGTGTAAATAAAAATAAAAAACAAACATATGTGGTATCGACACTTGCGCAAATATCCAAACCATTAAAATATATAATTAATCAAACCGCATGCTCAATGGCGTACACGCCAAAAAATTCCAAAGTCAAAAATAGCGTATTTTTGGCCACTTTTTATACCATAAAAAAATTATAAAAGGCAATCAAAAAGTCCGATCAAAACAAAAATGGTACCAATAAAAACTTCAAATCACGGTGCAAAAAATGAGTCCTCATACCGGCCCGTTCGTGGAAAAATAAAAAAGTTATAGGGGTCAGAAGATGACAATTTTAAACGTATAAATTTTCATGCACATAGTAGTTATGATTTTTTTCCAGAAGTACAACAAAATCAAACATATGTAAGTAGGGTATAATTTTAATTGTATGGACCTACAGAGTAAAGATAAGGTGTAATTTTTACCGAAAAATGCCATAGATTTTTGGGTAAAGTGTCATTACAAAGTAGAATTGGTGACGCAAAAAAAAAGCCATCATATGGATTTTTAGGTGCAAAATTGAAAGGATTATGATTTTTAAAATGTAAGGAGGAAAACACAAAAGTGCAAAAACTGAAAAACGCTTGGTCCTTAAGGGGTTAACTAGTAACTTTTCCTGTATTAACTCCAAATTCCCTTATAAGGTGCTGAATATTAAACTAGGTTTTCCAAACTGGGTGCTTAGTGAGAGGGGCCTGGCCTCTCATTACTCAGATTGATTTATAGATAGATAGATAGATAGATATGAGATAGATAGATAGATAAATAAATAAATAAATAGATATGAGAGAGATAGATATAAATATAGATAGATAGATAGATATAATATAGATAGATAGATAGATAGATTATTTTTTTCTGAAGGAACAATTTCTGTCAAAAATAAAATTCACCCATCAGTGTTAATATTTGTTTTTTAGTTGTGTGCTGTAACTGAAGTTTGGTTCTCCCTGTATTTTCTCACATGGGAAATGTGAATGTGTCAGGTATATCCCAATTATTTATCTTTACATAAAGGTCGCTGTCACTCATGTGAAAGCCCTGACATATCCTAACAATTATTATCTCAAATGGAGCATGGAATAATTGTAATATAACATTGCACATGTCTTTTTGTTAGAAGGGCCTCATGACATCTGGAATACCCATCAATCAACTGTAATCCACTGGAAAACCTCTTAGCAGGGGTTCAATTTCACTAAAGCATGGCTACAAGCAAAATCAAGCATCAGTGTAATGTATAGAGGCACCATGCCTTCCAGTTGCTCTCATTTCTAGATGAAATATCATGGAATTCTGGCCTACGTTATTGACTCCTTAAGGGTGTTATCCAGGAATTGAAAAACAGAGCTGCTTTCTTTCAAAAACAGCTCCCTGTCTGTCTGCAGGTTGGATGTGATTCTGCAGCTCATTTCCATTGAAGTGAATGGAGCCAAGTTGTAGAACCACACCCAACCTGGAGACAGACGTGGAGCTGTTTTGGAAAGAAATTAGTTTAATTTTTCTATTTTTGGAAAATCCCTTTAACCCCTTAGGGATTCAGTGTTTTTTTGCAATTCTGACCACTGTCACTTTCTGCATTTATAACTCTGAGACTTTTATCTTTTATTCTGATTCCGAGAATGTTTTTTTGTGACATATTCTACTTTAATATAGTGGTAAATTTTCGTTGCATCCATTCTTGGTGAAAAATCCCCAAATTTCATGAAATTTTAAAAATTTAGCATTTTTCTAACTTTGAAACTTTCTGCTTGTAAGGAAAATGGACATTCCAAATAAATTATATATTGATTCACATATAAAATATGTCTGCTTTATATGTGTATCATAAAGTTGACATGTTTTAACATTTTGAAGACATTAGAGAGCTTCAAAGTATAGCAGCAATTTTCTAAATTTTAGCGAAAAATTTAAAATCTGAATTTTTCAGTGACTAATTAAGTTTCAAGTGGATTTAAGGGCCTTTCTGTAAGAAATACCCCATAAATGACCCCATTATAGAAACTGCACCCCTCAAAGTATTCAAAATGAAATTCAGGAAGTTTATTAACCCTTTAGGTGTTTCACAGGAATAGCAGCAACGTGATAGAGAAAATTCTAAATCTTCATTTTTTACACTCGCATGTTCTTGTAGAGACATTTTTTGAATTTTTGCAAGGGGTAAAAGGAGAGAAATCCAACCAAAATTTGTAACCCAATTTCTCTCGAGTAGGGAATTACCTCATATGTGGACGTAAAATGTCCTGCGGGCGCAGTAGAGGGCTCAGATGGGAAGGAGCGACAATGGGATTTTGGAGAGTGAATTTAGCTTAAATGGTCTTTGGGGGGCATGTCCCATTTAGGAAGCCCCTATGGTGCCAGAACAGCAAAAAAATAAAAAACCACATGGCATACTATTTTGGAAACTACACCCCTCAAGGAGCATAACAAGGGGTACAGTGAGCCTTAACATGTCACAGGTGTTAAAGTCGGATGTGTAAATTACATTTTTTTTTTTTTTACTAAAATGCTGATTTTTCCACAAATTTTACATTTTTCCAAGGGATAATAGGAGAGAATGCCCCCAAAATTTGTAACCCCATCTCTTCTGAGTATGGAAATACCCCATGTGTGGACGTCAAGTGCTCTGCTGCCACACTACAATGCTCAGAAGAGGAGGAGTCACATTTGGCTTTTGGAAAGCAAATTTTGCTGAAATGGTTTTTGGGGGGCATGCCCCTTTTAGGAAGCCCCTATGGTGCCAGAACAGCAATAAATAAATAAAAAAAATAAAAAAACACATGGCATACTATTTTGGAAACTACACCCGTCAAGGAACATAACAAGTGAGCCTCAACACCCCACAGGTGTTTAACAGCTTTTTGTTAAAGTCGGATATGTAAATGAAGCCCCCATGGTGCCAGGACAGTGGACTCCCACCACATGTGACCCCATTTTGGAAACTACACCCCTCACAGAATTTAATAAGGGGGGCAGTGAGCATTTACACCCAACTGGCGTTTGTCAGATCTTTGGAACAGTAGGCTGTGCAAATGAAAAATTACATTTTTCATTTTCACGGACCACTGTTTCAAAAATCTGTCAGACACCTGTGGGGCGTAAATGCTCACTGTACCCCTTATTACATTACGTGTAGTTCGCCCGCAGAGTACTTTACTCTGTATGGGGTATGTTCTTTCTCCGAAGAAATGGGGTTACACATTTTGGGGGACTTTTTTCGTATTTTCCCTGGTGAAAATTAAAAATTTTGGGTGACACCAGCATTTTAGTGAAAAAGAAATAGTTTTTTAATTTTCCCACCCAACTTTAACGAAAATTTGTCAAACACCTATGGGGTGTTAAGGCTCACTATACCCCTTGTTACATTCCGTGAGAGGTGTAGTTTCCAAAATGGGGTCACATTTGATTCCCTTACGTCCTAACCAGCAGCACAAGTGGGGTGTTCTGCCCCTGTGAAGCTGGCAGGACGGCGGAATTTTTAATTCCGCCCAAGTAATTAAAGACTTAATTAGACCCCCCATATAAGGCCTCCTCCCTTAGGCCACATTGCTTTTTTTCTGTCCTGTGCAGGACAGCAGGACGGTGCAGGCTCTGATTTTAGCAGAGCCTGCATGGAGTTTTTCCCTTCCCCCTCTTTATGTGGAGAAGGGTTTGTTTCTAGCAGGGTTGCAGCTTGCTGCCCCTTTTTTTCTGTCAGCCTGGGCGGCGTTGTTTGGCGCTGCCCCAGCTGAGTTTTTTCAGACTCTGTATCTATGACCCGGGACTCGGTACGGGTTCGTAGATAGAGTTTATTTTCTCTGTTCAGGCGGCGCTGAGCGCCGCCCTCTATGGTTCAGGGATCCTCCGATCCCTCTGCTACTCGGGCTTTCCGCCCTTACCTTTCCGGCAGCGCCGCTGTCTCGCTCCGGTCCTCTGCTGTGTGCGGAGCCGCGGACCGGAAGTGCGTCATCTGACGACTTCCGGTCCGGCATCGGAGCCTTCTGGCGCAATGAGCGCTAGTTTTAACTATTATTATACTTAATATATTAGTTACTTGCCCCTTCCAAGGTAAGGAAGGGGCTCAGAGCAAAAATGGTTTATTTCAGATCGTTTTTTAGATTTCGATCTGGTTGGTGCTCTTACTTCCTGGAGGGGCGGGGCTTATTTTAAAATTACTGCCCTCTCCCCTATTTAACCCAGTGTTGGCCTCTTGCTGCCTTGCTAGCTTGACTACACTTGTGTGGTTCCTGCTATTCTTGGGTTTTGTAAAAGAGCTTGTCTATTTTTCAATAGGTACTCTTTTTCCATTTGCGCTGCAATGGTAACAGTTCTGGTGTCTTTCTAACCTATTGTTTTAATTCCAGAACTATGTCCACTCCTCCGTCGAGTGATACACATGCTGGTAGTCGCAAGTCTGCTTCAAAGAAGCGCCATCTAACTTGCGCTGACTGTGGTACTCCACTGCCTGATTCCTATGAATATAACAGGTGTCCTGGATGTCGTCCACCCGTTAATCCAGCTGAACCTACAGTCCAGGACATGTTCATCTGGATGAAAGAATTCATGGGAAATTCTATCAACGAGATCAAGAATTCCTTTGCCCCTAAGAGGCCTAGGACCGAGTCTGGTCCTCCATCTGTCGTGGAGGATTCCGTTATGTCCGTGGGCGATCAGTCGGAACAGTCAGTTGAGGAAGTGATCTCTCCGCCTCTTTTTCCTGTGGAAAAGACGCAGAGATTGCTTAGATCCATCCGATCAAGGGATCAGGATGTTGATCAAGGGGAAGCCTCTACATCCACCTCTAGAGGACCTCTGGTTTTCAAAGTGGATGATACACTCAGGAAACTGATGAAAGCCGAGTGGAAGCACCCAGACAAGCCTGCTGTTGTTACCCGGAGGTTCAAGCTGATGTTTCCTCTATCAGAAGCTGAGTCGGAATCCTGGATGCCACCGCCAAAAGTGGATATGGCTGTTAACAAGCTGTCCAAGAGGGTTCTAGTTCCTGCAGATGATGGCAGTAACCTCCAGGACCCCCTTGACAGGAAGGTGGACTCCCTTCTAAGACACAACTATTCGGCGGCCTCAGCATCTGCCTCGGTGGCTGTCGCTTCAAGTGAGGTTGCCGACTTTGTCAAAGAACGCGTACAACGCATTCAGTCTGAGATTGAAAGTAATGTTGCTAGGGAGGATATTCTGGACAGCTTCAGAACGCTACTCCTTGGGGTAGACTTCCTATGCGAATCATCCCAACAGCACCTCAAACTTGCTGCCAAGTCCATGGCGCTCTCATCCGCAAGCAGGCGCCCCCTGTGGTTGCGTCCCTGGGTAGCTGATAATACCTCAAAGTTCAACCTCTGTGGGATGCCCTTTGAGCCTAATTGGCTCTTTGGGTCTGAGTTAGACCGAATCATGGAGGGTTTTGCGGATAAAAAAGGTAAATGCCTACCTGTACAGTCCTTTCGGGGCAAGGGTAGATCCAGGGGGGGGAAGTTCCAGGGCCCTTTCAGATCCCAGAGACGCCAGTCTACTCAAAAGCGTGGTGGAGGACGCGGCTGCGGTAAAGACCGTAAAGCCGAGCTATGACTCTCCTCTAAGGTCCACCAACGTTTCCCCTCTCCCTTCCCCTCGGGAAGTTCAGGTAGAGAAGCTATCTACCAATCCCCCTCCGGTCGGAGGACGTTTAAGTTTGTTTCTGTCAACCTGGATGCAAGAAATCCAGGATCCTTGGGTTCTGGATGTCATTCAGTCGGGGTACAAAATAGATTTCATTTCCCCTCCTCTAAGGAAATTTGTTTTAACAAAGTTACTTCCTCAGCCAAAACAGGCTATTCTAGAGGACTCTGTCCTACAGTATGTGGGGAAACATGCACTAGAAGAAGTTCCCCCCGACCAAAGAGGGTCAGGGGTGTATTCCCCAATATTTCTGGTGCCGAAACCATCGGGCGACTGGCGTATGATCATAGATCTTCGCTTTTTGAACCGTTTCATAAGGAAAAGGCGGTTCAGGATGGAAACCATTCGCTCAGTAGTCAGTATCCTGGACCCTCAAGATCTCATGGTTACCATCGACTTGAAGGATGCTTACCTGCATGTTCCTATTTTTCCTGCTCACAGGAAATATTTGAGGGTTGCTGTCACCATAAACGGTATGGTAAAGCATTTCCAGTTCGCTGTTCTGCCTTTCGGTATCACTTCAGCCCCCCACACCTTTACAAAGGTGGTGGCTCCAGTGGTCTCTGCTCTAAGACTAAAAGGTCAAGAGATCATTCCTTATCTAGACGACTGGCTTCTAAAAGCCGCTACTCTAGACGTTCTACAGTCTCATCTTCATCTGGCTCTAGATTTTCTCCAGCGCTTGGGCTGGCTTATAAATTGCGAGAAATCAGAAATCAACCCGTCCACCTCAAGGAAGTTTCTGGGGTTTGTCCTGAACTCCTCTCAGATGACTCTATCCCTCACTCCAGAAAGGAAAGGTCGAGTCATAAGAGCCGCCGTGTTTTTGATGGTCCCTCGCAAGGTTCCCATCAGAACTCTAATGAAGATGTTGGGTCATATGTCAGCGTCTGCAGAGGCAGTCCCCTGGGCCCTATGGCACCTCCGGCCTCTCCAAGATCAAGTCTTGAAGGTCTGGAATCGCAACCCCAGTGGGTTGGACAAAAAGTGCAACCTGTCGACCGAGGTCCGTGCATCTCTCAGATGGTGGACGAATCTGACAGATGGGAAGTCCTTGATTCAACCTCAGTGGATCACTTTAACCACGGACGCCTCCCTTCTGGGCTGGGGAGCCCATCTGGACGAGAATCCAGTACAGGGTACTTGGAACCCTCAGGAGAGACTTCTCTCCTCCAACATGAGAGAACTGAGAGCAGTTCGTCTAGCTCTTCTCCATTTCGCACCCCTTATTCTAGGGAAAGCGATAAGAGTTCGGTCAGACAACACCACTGTGGTGGCTTACATCAACAGACAGGGTGGCACAAAGTCCCAAGTGCTCCTCAAGGAGACCGGACTAATTCTTTCTTGGGCAGAGCTCAATCTAACCCACCTTTCTGCTGTCCACATCAAGGGGGATCTCAACATAGTGGCAGATCGTCTAAGTCGCGGGCTTCCGGTCCAAGGGGAATGGTCCCTGAACGAAGACATCTTCAAGAAGATAACCCTAAGGTGGGGTATGCCAGAGATAGATCTCATGGCAACTCGTCTGAACGCCAAGGTGAACACGTTTTGCTCTCTTTACAAAGAGGACAATCCAGTGGCGATAGACGCTCTGTCCATTCCATGGAGGTTCAGGCTGGCCTACATATTCCCTCCACTTTCCATGATACCAAGGGTATTGATGAAAGTCAGGCAAGACCAGACCTCAGTGATTGCCATCATACCATTCTGGCCCAAGAGGT
This sequence comes from Hyla sarda, assembly GCF_029499605.1. Lineage (NCBI taxonomy): Eukaryota > Metazoa > Chordata > Amphibia > Anura > Hylidae > Hyla > Hyla sarda. The sequence goes on from NC_079189.1 coordinate 202,398,569, forward strand.
CCTGGTTCACCCAACTCATGAGGATGAGTCAGGGGTGTTATTGGAGGCTTCCCCACGTGCAGAACCTTGTGTCTCACAACACAGGCTCCTGCCTAGATCTGAGGAGACTCAATCTGACAGCCTGGAGATTGACAGGACCCTACTAAGTAGTGGGCTTCCTGCGGAGGTCTTGAGAACTATTGCACACTCTAGAGCAGAGTCTACAAACAAAGTCTATTCTAGGATAAAGAAGATTTTCCTTCGATGGTGTGCTACGAAAGAGGTAGTAACCTCAGATCCTCCTCTTTCGGAAATTTTACGTTTCCTTCAGGATGGCCTTGACAAGGGTCTTAGCCCATCCACTCTGAGGGTTCAAGTTTCAGCGCTCTCTGCCTCTTTATCACAAGAATCCCTGGTTAGAAGATTCCTCAAAGGGGCTGAAAGACTTAAACCTACAGTTCTCAGACCCATTCCCAAATGGGATTTGACCATTGTTCTTAAGGGGTTATGCTCACACCCCTTTGAACCTCTGGAAGAAGTCGACTTTAGGTATTTGTCCCTTGAAGTCACCTTCTTATTGGCCATAACCTCAGCCAAAAGGATTGGCGAGCTTCAGGCCCTTTCGGCTTTCGAGCCGTATACGCTTTTTCTCCAGGATAGAGTCCTGTTGAGATTTTTGCCCACCTTTGTTCCTAAGGTCCCGACGTTCTCCAACATCAATCAAGCTATATCCCTTCCAGTTCTGTGTCCTAATCCATCCTCTCCCGAGGAAGCTGCTGACCATACTCTGGACATTTCAAGAATCCTCAGAATTTACATCTCAAGAACTGGAGAATTTAGAAGATCGGAGCACCTTCTTGTTTCCTTTTCTGGGAAGAACAAAGGTCTTAAAGCCTCTAAACCCTCTCTGAGTAGATGGATTAAAGAGGCAATCCGGGAGGCTTTTGTAGCCCAGGAGTTAGCTCCTCCTACCTTTGTCACTGCCCATTCCACTAGGGCAGTCTCTACTTCTTTTGCAGAAAGAAAAGCTGTTCCTCTAGAACAAGTCTGCGCTGCTGCCTCCTGGAGCACGCATAATACATTTATTAGTCATTACAGGGTTAATGCCAAACGTTCGGAAGAGTTGGCCTTCGGGCAATCAATCCTAAGTGCCACTCTGCCGTAGTCCCTCCCTATTTGTGTTGTTACTTGCTAAGTCCCCACTTGTGCTGCTGGTTAGGACGTAAGGGAAGCGTTAATTTTTAACGTAAATTTGTTTTCCCTTAGTCCTAACAGCAGCACACAAATTTTCCCGCCCAAATTGTTTTGTTTTACTTGTTATTAAGCAATGTGGCCTAAGGGAGGAGGCCATTAAGTCTTTAATTACTTGGGCGGAATTAAAAATTCCGCCGTCCTGCCAGCTTCACAGGGGCAGAACACCCCACTTGTGCTGCTGTTAGGACTAAGGGAAAACAAATTTACGTTAAAAATTAACGCGTATTTATTTTTTTGCATTCATGTAAGAACTGCTGTAAAATCAGCCACCCCTGTGCAAATCACCAATTTAGGCCTGTTGTGTGCCTGCAGAGCATTTTACCTCCACATAATAGGTATTTTCATACTCAGGAGAAATTGCATTACAAATTTTGGTCGGTCTTTTTTCCTTTTACCTCTTGTGAAAATGAAAAGTATGGGGCAACACCAGCTTGTTAGTGTAAACATTTTTCTTACAAAAACATGCTGGCGTAGACCCCAACTTTACCTTTTAATAAGGGGTAAAAGGAAAAAAAAAACACCAAAATTTGTTAGGCAATTTCTCCTGAGTACGGAAATACCCCATATGTGACCCTAAACTGCCTTGAAATATGACAGGGCTCCAAAGTAAGAGAGCTCCATGCGCATTTGAGGACTAAAATAGGGATTTGCATGGGGACAGACCCTGATGCAAGAATTACACTTGCCTCCAATACAAAAATTACCCTACGGGAGTGTTACCCAAGCAGGGTGCCCTCAGCTGTTGCAAAACTTCCAGCATGCCTGGACAGTCAATGGCTGTCCGTCAATACTGGAAAAGCTGGAGGCTCTCTTTTGGAAATAGTGCGGTATGTGAGGTTTTTCATTCAATTTTTTCTATAGTGTAGTGTTTTAGGGTACCGTATATACTCAAGTATAAGCCGACCCAAAGCCCGGAGAAGAGGCCCCCCGGTGAAGATGGACAGCCCCACCGGACGGTCCCTGCAGCACAGATGGCCCGGACCAGCGCACCTTAACGTCCCGCTGAGCGGAGGTGAGTACAAAACTAAAGGGGGTGAGAGGGTGGGGGGGCTAGATGATGTCGAAGGCCGCAGTGGTTTTCAACCTGCGGACCTCCAGATGTTTCAAAACTACAACTCCCAGCAAGCCCGGACAGCCGATGGCTTCCAGCATGTACAGTCTATGAGTGGTAACAACCAGTGTGCCTTCAGCTATTGCAAAAGCTACAACTCTCAGCATGCAGTGACAGCCGAAGGGCATGCTGGGACTTGTAGTTATGCAACAGCTGGAGGCATACTACTAAGACTCCCATCATACCCTTCGGCTGCCCGTGCATGCTGGGGGTTGTAGTTATGCAACAGTTAAAGGCACACTGGTTGCAAAACACTGGGAGTTTGATACTTAACTGTTTCGCAACCAGTGTGGCTCCAGCTGTTGCAAAACTACAACTCCCAGCATGTACGGTCTATCAGTGCATGCTGGGAGTTGTAGTATGCAACAGCTGGAGGCACACTGATTGTGAAACACTGAATTAGGTAACAAACTCTGTGTTTCGCATCCAGTGTGCCTTCAGCTGTTGCAAGACTACAACTCTCAGCATGCACTTACAACCGAAAGGCATGCTGGGACTTGTACTTATGCAACAGCTGGAGGCACACTACTGCAACTCCCAACATGCCCTTTGGCTGTCGGTGCATGCTGGGGGTTGTAGTTATGCAACAGCTGGAAGCACACTTTTTCCTAGAAAAAATGTGCCTCCAGCTGTTGCATAACTACAACCCCCAGCATGCACAAACTACTAAAGGGCATGCTGGGAGTTGTAGTTGTACCTTCTGCTGTTGCATAACAACAACTCCCAGCATGCCCTTTTGTGCATGCTGGGAGTTGTTGCTAAGCAACAGCAGGAGGAACGGTCTCCTGCTGCTTCACTCCGTCCTCCTCCCTGCTGCCGCCACCGACTGCGCACCAGGGTCTCCGATCCCACCGGGGATTGGGGGCCCCGCTTCAGGTACTGGCACCGCACAACTCCTGGCAACCGTTCTCGCCCACCCCCCGGAGTAGGGGTGGAGCGGGTGCCGTTAGGGACACCCCCACAGCAGGAATCCTGATTCATCGGCCGGTAATGGCAGATGAATCATTATGATTGTGTGGTGGCACCAGTGCCACCTCATTCCTGCTGCTAAAGGGTTATAGGTGCTATCTTGGACAGCACATATCACCCTTTTTTTCCGGGTCACCAAGTTACTGGGGACCTGATTGACCCAGAGTTGTCGCAAATCGCCGATCTGTATTGATTGGCGATTTGCGTTGATCGCCAACATGGGTGGGGGTGGGGTGGTTCCCCCAGGGGTTTGCACGGGATGCCTGCTGAATGATTTCAGCAGGCATCACGGTCCGGCGAGAGGTGGGGTCCGGAATTCCCACAGGCATACAGGTACGCCCTGGGACCTTAAGGATCGGTGATGCTGGGCATATGCATACGCCCTGGGTCCCAAAGAGGTTAAAGGTAGTACTCCACTGGAAAACATTTTTTTTAAATAGACTGGTGCCAGAAAGTTAATCAGATTTGCAAAATACTTTTATTAAAAAATCTTAATCCTTCCAGTATTTATCAGCTGCTGTTATGATCCACATGAAGTTCTTTTCTATTTGAATTTCCTTTCTGCCTGACCACAGTGCTCTCTGCTGACACCTCTGTCCATTTTAGGAACTGTCCATAGTAGGAGCAAATCTCCATAGAAAACCTATCCTGCTCTGGATAGTTCCTAAAATGGACAGAGGTATCAGTAGAGAGCACTGTGGTCAAGCAGAAAGATAACAGCAGCTGATAAGTACTGGAAGGATTAAGATTTTTTAATAGAAGTAATTTACAAATCTATTTAACTTTCTGGCACCAGTTGATTTAAAAACATTTTTTTTCCAGTGGAGTTCCCCTTTAAGGACTTTGCCAGTTTTAGTTTCTCCACTTTATTTTTTTCCTCCTCGCCTTTTAATAGCTATAACTCTTCTATTCTATTTTTTTCATCTACACACCCATATGAGGGCTTGTATTTTGCGGGACCAATTGTACTTTGTAATGACCTCCTTTATTTTTCCATAACATATGCTCCGAAACATAAAAAAAAAAATTGGAGTGGCTTCTTTTTTACGCCCTTAACACATTATCTTGATTCCAGTTTGCTTTGTACCAAACTGGAGAGCGGAATCTTAGTTTTCACAGTTTTTCTCCCTTTATCCTGCTCCAGTATGTGGAAGCTGGGCTTCTGCTGCAGGGGAGACACCAGGTCGCTACCGTAAGAGTGGTCCCAGCTGAGCTGCAGCTGGCCAGGCAGAGGTTATAGGCAGTTAGGTCAACCTGACACTAGATGATATACATGCAGCAACAGAGTCTGATAAAGCAGAGCCATCTTGGTCTATAGCTGAGCTGGAGCTGTTAGAAAGCATAGCTGAAGAGCTCAGATGCAGCCAGGTGGAGCAGGCTTGATGAGCAGACACAGGTCAACAATCCAGGTCATGCACTGGAGAAACAGACAGGTACTGAGGGATAAGGCTGATGAATAATCAAGAAACAGGTTTGGTCAGGACTCAGAATCACAGGAGAACAGACAGACAGGAGGACAGGATGGATCCTTGACAGCCCGTGCTTGCATGCTGCCCCTATGGGGTATGTGACAGTGCAGAGGGAAAAGTCTGGAGCCTACAGCGAGGAGGGAGAATCAAGTGTGTAGCAACTGTTACAGGAGCCAAATTGCTTTTCAATGTTTTTGCTCAACAAAGTGTAATGACTGGCCTGGAAGGTATATATATATATATATATATATATATATATATATATTTTATTTTATTTTTTTTCCAAAAGGACCAGTGTTTATTAATCTTTTTATTTGAGAAGTTTCTCAATTATAATTTGTAATAAAGTTATATTAACAAGGTAACAGTATTCCTTTTATATTTCTTTGTATTATACAGTGGGGCAAAAAAGTATTTTGTCCGCCACCAATTGTGCAAGTTCTCCCACCTTTCAGAGAACTGATGGCTTGTGCCAAGCCGAGGTGGAGAGTCCCACGCCATAATTTCTTTGCGAAGAAGGCAGTACCAGCCCTGCACAATTTTGTGGAGCAGAGGGTGGGCCAGTCCTTGAGCCTGTCGGTGTGTACCAAAGTGCACGGCAGCGCCGAAGTGTGGAGCTGTAACTATGGTCAGGGACAATACATGTCCTTTACAGCCCACTGGGTAAATGTGGTTCCTGCACAGCCACAACAGCAACTTGGACAGGTCACGCTGCTTCCGCCTCCATGCTCTCAGGCCATTGGTCCTGTGATAGTGTGTGACTCCACATCCTCATCCTCCACCGTGTCCTCAGCCTCCACTGCACGGACAAGTCTCAATGCCCCTTTAGCATACCATGTGTGCAGGACACGGCGGTATCACGCTGTTCTTCACATGGTTTGCGGAGTCACACAGGAGTAACTGCTAAAAGTCATTCATCAAGAAGTCGAATCATGGCTTACTCCACAAAAACTGGAAATGGGAACCATGGTGACCGACAATGGAAAGAACATCTTGTCTGTGCTGCGACAAGGAAGCCTGAGACATGCGCCCTGCATGGCACACGTGTTCAATCTGGTTGTCAAGCAGTTCCTGAAGTGTTCCCACCATCTGCAAGACATCCTAACAATGGGACGGAAACTTTGCATGCACTTCAGCCACTCGTACACCGCAAAGCACACCCTTCCTTTAGCTGCAGCATTGGAATAGTATCCCCCAACATAGTCTGATTTGCAAAGTTTCCACACTTTGGAATTCCACCCTCCATATGTTGGACCGACTATACGAACAGAGAAAAGCCATCACTGATTTCTTGATGATCCAAGCGGATAGGGGGACTCCCCTGTGAAACTTCAATGTCAACCAATGGCAGCTCATACGTGACACCTGGCGTTTGTTCAGGCCCTTTGAGGATTATGGGATGAACAACCTCATTCCACTGCTTTATCTACTACATCCCACGGCCACATGAGCCCTGTGTGGGCTTAACTGGAGGAGGGGAAGGGGCAGAGTTGAGCATAGTTTAGGTTTTGCGAGATGGACAGTTTTTCTAGTCATCTAACAGGAGAGGAGGAGCAGGAGCAGCTAGAGGAACTAGAGGGTTATGAGGAAGGTGAGACAGAGGACCTAGACACACTGTGGCAATATGCAGTAGAGATGGAGGCAGGGAGTCCCTCAGAGTCACTTGCACAAATGGCACGATGCATGCTCACTTGCTTGCGTAGTGACCGCCAATTGTCACCATTCGGCAGCGGGATGATTTATGGCTCTCCATCTTAATGGACCCTCGCTTCCGGCACAAAATGGGGGCCATTTTTTTATACCCACTGAAAGGGATGACAAACTGACCTACTACAGAGACATCCCACTTAGTCAGTTGGCCGATGGCTATTTGCGCCATCGTCCATCCTCTCGCAGGTCTGACTTGGGGGGCCCTCTGCATTCACCTTCCACTGCCATGGCTGCTGGGGAGGCATGGGATCGGAGGAGCAGTACCAGCTCCATCAGCAGCTGCCTAAGTCTACAGTCGCTAATGAGTAGCTTTCTTCACCCGCATAGTGAAGCAACTCATCAGCAGCAGGTAGACCTGGAGCAGGACCTGAACCAGCAGGTGGTGGCATACCTTGACATGACCATGCCAACAAACCTTTAAGATCCGCTGGACTTCTGGGCAACCAAACTTGATTTTTGGCAGCAATTAGCAGAGTTTTCCCTGGAAAAGCTGTCCTACCCGGCCAGTAGTGTGCCATCAGAGTGGGTGTTTAGTGTGGTGGGGGCCATAGTAACCCCAAGGAGAACTCATCTGTCCACAAAAAATGTGGAGAGACTGACCTTTGTGAAGATGAATCTGGCATGGATCAGCCAGGATTTCCACCCACCAATGCCTGATGCATCAGAGTAGATTAACCATGGTGCCACACCAACACTTCACAAATATGGATAGTGCTAAACATATTTAAGGCGCTGCTCCCCAGTTACAGAAATTCCTCTGCATCATACCACAAGTAAGTATTGAGGATATGCATTATGTAAAACTTGACTTTTAATAATATTCTTAGGATAAAAATAAAATATATGTAGCCAAATTTTTTTTGAAATCAAACAAAAGTAAAGGTGTGCAAAAAACACCATGTGCCACCTACACCACCAAGTATTGATGTGATGCAAAAACCTCTAAAAGGTGGAAGGGAACATTTGGTCCATTGTAACCGGTGGGGGTAAATACTTCCCCTGTAAGGCCCTACTCTCGCATTATTACTACTACCCTTCTTGGCAAGTGTTACTCACCCTAAAAAGGGTGGCCCAACACAGGAACATCTCCCTATTTCCCCCTACAAACATTGCCATTTCCCAGGGTTTTTAGGTGCAAATAGAGAGAGTTTCTTGAATGGGAAATTAGGGTGAGTAACACTTGCCAAGAAGGGAATTAATAGGGCAAGAGTAGGGTCTTACAGGGGAAGTTTTTACCCCTACCTGCTACAATGGACAATACGTTGTTCCCTTCCACCTTTTCGAGGAAAGTGTTTTGTCTTAACCCCTACAGGACCCATGACGTAACGGTACGTCCCGACACCCTGGGTCTTAAGGACCAGGGACGTACATTTACGTCATGGGCAGTTCTAGTCCCCGCCGTGCGCCGGGCGGGGATCGGAGCGGAATGCCTGCTGAAATCATTCAGCAGGCATCCCGTGCAAATGCCCAGGGGGGTCATCAGACCCCCCCCACCATGTCGGCGATCGAGGCAAATCGCAAGTGAATTCACACTTGCGATTTGCGCGATTACGGGTCATTACGGGTCTATAGTGACCCGGTGACCCGGAATGTAAGGGGGATCGCGGGTGTCTATCCCTGCTATTGGTGGTCTAGACGCGACCACCAATAGCAGATCGGGGGCGGGGGGTTTTACTTTCGTTTTCCCCGTCCTGCCCACCCACAATAGGCGGGGCAGGACGGGGAAACGACGGGGACTGGCGCCGAAGATCCACTTACCGATCCGGGCGGGCGACGGAGGCTGCGGGCGACGGAGATCGGCGGGGGCGGCGATGACGTGCGGCTGGATCCGACGGAAGCCGGTGAGTTGCCTAGCAACATCTGGAGGGTACAGTTTGAGACCATCATACAGTGGTCTCTAACTGTAGCCCTCCAGATGTTGCAAAACTACAACTCCCAGCATGCCCAGACAGCTGTTTGGGCATGCTGGAATATGTAGTTTTGCAACAGCTAGAGGGCTACAGTTTGAGACCACTATATAGTGGTCCCTAAACTGTAGCCCTCCAGATCTTGCAGAACTACAACTCCTAGCATGCTCAAACAACTGTTTGCTGTCAGGGCATGCTGGGAATTGTAGTTTTGCAACAGCTGGAGGACCACAGTTTAGAGATCACTTTGGAGTGTTCTCTAAAACTGTAGCCCTCCAGATGTTGCAAAACTGCAAATCCCAGCATGTCCAAACACCAATCAGCTGTCTCGGCATGCTGGGAGTTGTAGTTGCGTACCTCCAGCTATTGCATAACTACATCTCCCAGCATGCCCTTCAGCGATCAGTACATGCTGGGAGTTGTAGTTTTGCAACAGCTGGAGGCACACTGGTTAGAAAATACTGAGTTAGGTAACAGAACCTAACTGAAGGTTTTCCAACCAGTGTGCCTCCAGCTGTTGCAAAAGTACAACTCCCAGCATGCACGGTCTGTCAGTACATGCTGGGAGTTGTAGTTTTGAAACAGCTGGAGGTTTGCCCCCCCATGTGAACGTACAGGGTGCATTCACATGGGCAGGCTTACAGTAAGTTTCCTGCTTCAAGTTTGGGCTGCGGCAAATTTTTCACCGCAGCTCAAACTTCTAGCGAGAAACTCACCGTAACCCGCCAGTGTGAATGCACCCTAAAAACACTACACTACACTACACTAACACATAATAAAGGGTAAAACACTACATATACACCCCCTTACACTGCCCCCCCCCCCAATAAAAATGAAAAACGTATTGTATGGCAGTGTTTCCAAAACGGAGCCTCCAGCTGTTGCAAAACAACAACTCCCAGCATTTCCGGACAGCCACTGACTGTAAAGGCATGCTGGGAATTTAGCAACAGCTGGAGGCACCCTGTTTGGGAATCACTGGCATAGAATACCCCTATGTCCACCCCTATGCAATCCCTAATTTAGTCCTCAAATCACTTCGGAGCCCTGTCGTATTTCAAGGAAACAGTTTATGGCCACATATGGGGTATTTCCGTACTCGGGAGAAATTGCACTACAAATTTTGGGGGGCTTTTTCTCCTTTTACCCCTTATGAAAAGGAAAAGTTGGGGCTACACCAGCTTGTTAGTGTAAAAAAATAAAAAAAATTTACACTAACATGCTGGTGTTGCCCTTTACTTTTTATTTTCACAAGCGTTAAAAGGAAAAAAAGACCCCCAAAATTTGTAAATCAATTTCTCCTGAATACAGAAATACCCCATATGTGGGCGTAAAATGCTCTGTGGGCGCACAACAAGGCTCAGAGTGAGAGCGCACTATGTACATTTGAGGTCTAAATTGGTGATTTGCACAGGGGTGGCTGATTGTTACAGCGGTTCTGACATAAACGCAAAAAAATAAATACCCACATGTGATCCCATTTTGGAAACTACACCCCTCACATAATGTAATAAGGGGTATAGTGAGCATTTACGCCCCACAGGTGTCTGACAGATTTTTGGAACAGAGGTCCGTGAAAATGAAAAAAATTATTTTTCATTTGCACAGCCCACTGTTCCAAAGATCTGTCAAACGCCAGTGGGGTGTAAATACTCACTGCACCCCTTATTAAATTCTGTGAGGGGTGTAGTTTCCAAAATAGGGTCACATGTGTGGGGTTCCACTGTTCTGGCACCACGGGGGGCTTTGTAAACGCACATGGCCCCTGACTTCCATTCCAAATTTTTTTTTCCCAAAAGCTCAATGGCGCTCCTTCTCTTCTGAGCATTGTAGTGCCCCAGCAGAGCACTTGACGTCCACACATGGGGTATTTCCATACTCAGAAGAGATGGGTTACAAATTTTGGGGGGTCTTTTCTGCTATTAACCCTTGCAAAAATGTGAAATTTGGGGGGAAACACACATTTTAGTGAAATTTTTTTTTTTTTACATATGCAAAAGTCGTGAAACCCCTGTGGGGTATTAAGGCTCGCTTTATTCCTTGTTACGTTCCTCAAGGGGTCTAGTTTCCAAAATGGTATGCCATGTGTTTTTTTTTTTTTTGCTGTTCTGGCACCATAGGGGCTTCCTAAATGCCACATGCCCCCCGAGCAAAATTTGCTCTCAAAAAGCCAAATATGACTCCTTCTCTTCTGAGCATTGTAGTTCACCCGTAGTGCACTTCAGGTCAACTTATGGGGGGTCTTTTCTGCTATTAACCCTTGCAAAAATGTGAAATTTGGGGGGGAAACACACATTTTAGTGAAATTTTTTTTTTTTTTTTTACATATGCAAAAGTCGTGAAACATCTGTGGGGTATTAAGGCTCACTTAATTCCTTGTTACGTTCCTCAAGGGGTCTAGTTTCCAAAATGGTATGGCATGTGTTTTTTTTTTTTTTGCTGTTCTGGCACCATAGGGGCTTCCTAAATGCAACATGCCCCCCAAAAACCATTTCAGAAAAACGTACTCTCCAAAATCCCCTTGTCGCTCCTTCGCTTCTGAGCCCTCTACTGCGCCCGCCGAACAATTTACATAGACATATGAGGTATGTGCTTATTCGAGAGAAATTGGGCTACAAATATAAGTATAAATTTTCTCCTTTTACCCCTTGTAAAAATTAAAAAATTGGGTGTAAAAAATGAAGATTGTGAATTTTCTTCTTCACTTTGCTGCTATTCCTGTGAAACACCTAAAGGGTTGAAACGCTGACTGAATGTCATTTTGAATACTTTGGGGGGGGGGTGCAGTTTTTATAATGGGGTCATTTGTGGGGTATTTCTAAGATGAAGAGCCTTCAAATCCACTTCAAACCTGAACTGGTCCCTGAAAAATAGTGAGTTTGAAAATTTTGGGAAAAATTGGAAAATTGCTGCTGAACTTTGAAGCCCTCTAGTGTCTTCCAAAAGTAAAAACACGTCAATTTTATGATGCAAACATAAAGTAGACATATTGTATATGTGAATCAAAATTTTTTTTATTTGGAATATCCATTTTCCTTACAAGCAGAGAGCTTCAAAGTTAGAAAAATGCAAATTTTTCAAATTTTTCATCAAATTTGGGGATTTTTCACCAAGAAAGGATGCAAGTTACCATAAAATTTTACCACTATGTTAAAGTAGAATATGTCACGAAAAAACTATCTCGGAATCAGAATGATAAGTAAAAGCATCCCAGAGTAAGTAATGTTTAAAGTGACAGTGGTCAGATGTGCAAAAAACGCTCTGGTCCTGAGGTGTAAAATGGCCTGGTCCTTAAGGGGTAAAAAGGGCGGTCCCACACGGGAACCAATCCCAATTTACACCTAAATACCCTGGGAAATGGCAGTGTCTGTAGGTGGAAATAGGGAGAGGTTTCTGTGTGGGGCTGCCCTTTTTAGGGCGAGTAACACTTGCAAGAAAAGGGAATCAATAATTCGAGAGTAGGGCCTTACAGGGGAAGTTTTTACCCCCTACGGTTACAATGGACCATACGTTGTTCCCATCCACCTTTTAGAGGTCTTTGAATCACATCAACACATGGTGGAGTAGGTGGCACCTGGTGTTTTTTGCACACCTTTCCTTTTGTTTGATTTAAAAAAAATTTGGATCCACATATTTTATCCTAAGCATATTATTAAAAGTTAAGTTTTACGTAATGCATTGGGTCAATACTTACTTGTGCGTGCTAACACTTTTACAAAAGAGACCATTTTCTTCTGCCTACCTGCCTCAGCTACTATTCTGATCCTGCCACGTGCCTGATGTCACAGATCTGATGCGAAAGTTCACCTTTTTTCACTCACCTTTGTCACCGGGTATTGGTATTGCCACCCACTGCACCATTCTGTCACGAGGCCACTTTCAGAACTCCTGATGCTGCTGACACCTAAAGGCTGTCTCATTCTGCCACCATATGTTCTCCTCGTGCTGATGCCACCTCCAGGCTTTCTCATTTTGCCACCGTATGTTCTCCTCATGCTGATGCCAGCTCCAGGCTGTCTCATTCGGCCACTATATGGTCTCCTTATGCTTCCGTCACCTCCAGGCTGTGTCATTCAGCTACTACTGTATATGTTCTCCTCATGCTGCCGCCAACTCCAGGCTGTGTCATTCAGCCACTATATGCTGCCACCAACTCCAGGCTGTGTCATTCAGCCACTATGTGGTCTCCTCATGCTGTCGCCAACTCCACGATGTGTCATTCAGCCACTATATGGTCTCCTCATGCTGCCACCACCTCCACGCTGTTTCATTCAGGCACTATATGGTCTCCTCATGCTGCCGCAAACTCCAGGCTGTGTCATTCAGCCACTATATGCTGCCACCAACTCCAGGCTGTGTCATTCAGCCACTATGTGGTCTCCTCATGCTGTCGCCAACTCCACGATGTGTCATTCAGCCACTATATGGTCTCCTCATGCTGCCACCACCTCCACGCTGTTTCATTCAGGCACTATATGGTCTCCTCATGCTGCCGCAAACTCCAGGCTGTGTCATTCAGCCACTATATGCTGCCGCCAACCCATTGCTGTGTCATTCAGCCATTATGTGGTCTCCTCATGCTGCCGCCAACTCCAGGCTGTGTCATTCAGCCACTGTATGTTCTTCTCATGCTGTCGCCACCTCAACGCTGTGTCATTTAGCCACTATATGGTCTCCTCATGCTGCAACCACCTTCTCCCTGTGTCATTCAGCCATTATGTGGTCTCCTCATGCTGCCGCCACCTCCACGTTATGTCGTTCAGCCACTATATGGTCTCCTCATGCTGCGACCACCTCCACGCTGTGGCATTCAGCCACTACATGGTCTCCTTATGCTATGACCACCTCCATGCTGGGTCATTCAGCCACTATATGGTCTCCTCATGCTGCCGTCACCTCCTCGCTGTGTCATTCAGGCACTATATGATCTCCTCATGCTGCCTCCATCTCCACACTGGGTCATTCAGCGACTATATGGCCTCCTCATGCTGCCGCCAGCTCCACGCTATGTCATTGTGCCGCTCTGCGACAGTGATTCTAATAGCGACGCCTCTGATCTGCATGTCACACTGAATAACAGTATTATTTCACTAACCGAGCACACACCCTATGTGTGTTACAGCAAGGCAAAGGGTTCTACACCCCGATTGAGGCTCTCTGTAGGCCAGAAATAGCCATTTCTAATAGCAATTCACCGCAAATAAATTGGGACCAAAACACATTTTTTGGGAAAATTCTGTGAATCTGCCGAATCGAATTTTTCAAAAATGATCTCATCTCTAGTAACAATTAATCATTACAATTTAGATGTTGCAAAAATGACTGAGCTTTCACCTCTAAATCCATACCAGATAAAAGATACTTTGTCAATTAACCTCTTATATTATATCGGACAAAAAAAAAAGTGAGACTGTGCGATGTACTGGGACTCTAAACGTGCCATGTACAAATTTGCATAACTTGGGGTTAATTGAGTCCCCATTGCACAGGCTCTGGTCTGACAGCATATGGAGTCATCAAAAGGAAAAAAAATTGTGCCTTAAGAAATATTTGATACTGCCCAATAAAAAACTCAATTGACCCTCACCAGGACATAGCTCATCATTCAAAAAATGTGACAAAGCTTGAAGATCCTATTTGTCCAGAATATTGGAATACAGGCACTTATGTCTGAAGTCAATGATTAGAATTTCCTAGGGAAAGAACAATTACTTAAAGGGGTACTCCTGTGGAAAACTTTTTTTTTTTTTTTTTAAATCAACTGGTGCAAGAAAGTTATACAGATTTGTAAATTACTTCCAGTACTTTTTAGGGGCTATATACTTCAGGAGAAATGCTTTTGTTTTTGGATTTCTCTGATGTCACAACCATAGTGCTCTCTGCTGACCTCTGCTGTCCATTTTTGGAACTGTCCGGAGCAGGAGAAAATCCCCATAGCAAACATATGCTCCTCTGGATAGTTCCAAAAAATGGACGGCAGAGGTCAACAGAGAGCACTGTGGTCGTGACATCAGAGAGATCCAAAATGAAAAGCATTTCCTCTGTAGTATACAGCCCCTGAAATGTGTTGGAAGGATTACAATTTTGTAATAGAAGTAATTTACAAATCTATTTAACTTTCTGGCACCAGTTGATGTAAAAAAAAAAAAATTAATTTCCACGGGAGTACTCCTTTAACTTATATATAAATTGAGCTTAATCTTTTAGAAAAGCAGGCAAAGAACACATATATTGCTGTAAAATAGGTCACAATAATGATAAAGGATCGTTTTCACACTTAGGGAAAAAAAATAAGATTGGAAGCTGATACTCTTTTATCCATAATAATTCATATTTTTTATTATCTTGGATATTATAATCAACTGAATATTAAATACATAGATTAAATCATTTCAAATAGTTGGCCAATGGGTTTAAAGGTAACAACTCATAATAACTAGAAGAGTTGAGTGAACTCTCCAAAAGTTTGGTTTGGCATGCCCCCAAACCTTCCGAAAAAGTTTAGTTTATACCAAACAAGTTCTCTGCGAACTGGTAATGAGATCAGCCTCAAAACATGTGTATAACACTGCCGAAGAGCTCTAAATCACCGTAAAACACTGCTATGGGCACCTCGGAATGCATTCCCATAGTTTTAAAGTGATTTTAAGTCTAAGTTAATGTTAAAGTTACAGTGACATGCGATAACCCATGGTAACTAACAGCTTGTTTACAAACACACTACACTAGCAGATTATTTATGCTTTTTAACGTTAAAATAAAGGTGCATCCTTTTTTGTTGGCAGATACCTGCTGGTGTTAAATACACATGTAGATATTAAAAGATGCTATTTCCAAGTGTTCCAAAAATTCGCCCTTTTTAGGAGTTGCAACAGTATTGGTGACAGTTTGTCAAAATAGTTCAGAACTTGTAGATAATTAAAAATAAATAGTTTTTGTAAATATTGAAAAAGTTGAAAAAAATGTTTAAAAAATTCTTCTGTTTTGGGAGTTGCAACAGGATTGCTGATAATGTCTCAAAATATTGAAGAAACAGTAAATAGTAAAGAAATAGCTTTCATAGGCATTGAAAAGTTGAAAAGAATTATCAAAAATTCTACCTTTTTGGTGGTTGCAACAAGTTTTAAGTCTGGCAAGTGAACACACAAAGGATTTTTCCAAGTGTTCCAAAGCCAGTGGACAGCAGCCAGTGGTGGACTGGTTGGAGTAGTAGTAGCCAGCGTACAGTAGGCAGTGCTGGACTGGGGGGGGGGGGGGGGGGGGGAATCGTAATAGCCATTGGACAGGAAAGCAGGCAGAAATGGTCAGATTTATAGCAGCCAGTGGACAGCAGGAGTGGTGGTAGTCTAATCAGTGGCATCTGGCACGGGAGGTTTAAATTTCTTTCTGATCCTTGCCTGATTCATTTTAACTAAAGGGAGTTTTTCCATGTTGCTAGCAGACAATTATGTTCACTTAGAGGTGATAACACCATCTGCCACGCTGAATACACTGATGCTGGCCATTGGTCTAATCTGGTGACCCAGAAGTCCATTGGGGTCTGGGCTCATGGTGTCTGTCAGTATCAACCTCGTTGTTTAGGCTGTGGTGTACCTCCCTTTAGTAATGATTCATGTCAGGATGGAATACCAAATGTAAAAATATCTTCAAAATGTACTCCAATGTGAAGATGCTACTGCTTCTCCTTCCTCTGGCAGTGGTAATGCTAGCACAAGTTGTGGTGCTGAAAAGCCATGGCAAGCTGGCTACATAGCTTCTCCCTATGAAAATCTAATTTAATCTCCTTTTCGGAAGGTAAAAAAAAAATCACACAATTTGGCTTCATACCAAGGGTCTAAGAATGTGGCTATTCAGTACTTATCTATTTCCCTTATGTGCACAATATGCCTATTACTGCAAAACAAGAGAATATACAGCTTGCCATCCTTGCCAGCTTTTCCGAGACCCCAGCTTGTTCCGCCTCCATCCCATACTGCCAAGGTCGGTCATCATGGTCCTCGATGTCATCATCATTATTTCACCTTGTGTTGATTCCTTGTCCTCTATTCCTTCTACAGGTTCCATCTCCAAATCCTCCTCAGGTCCCATTTCCTCATCCTCCTCATTTAAAGGAGAACTCCTGAGTAGCCTCCTGAGAAGACCTCAAACAACTCAACCAGTCCACAAGGGTCGTAATATCCTCTGAAACCACACAACTAATATTTATGCTATACCCAGCTATAAATGCTATGTTTTTACGGAAATATAGAAATGCCCCCCCCCCCCCCCAACATATAGGGTACGGCCTCATGTGGATTTGTCCATGCTATTAAAATATAATATTTATGATTCTGCCTTAACAGCGTAAATAATAAAAAAAAATACCATACGCTAGTATTGCTGATTTTTGGGGTTCGTTTTAATGCTGTGCACTTAACAATAAAACTCTTTATTCTGGGGGTCAATACGATTAACATGATACCCATGGTTATAAGCTTTTCTATTATTGTACTGCTTTTAAAAAGTTAAAACCTAACTTTTTTTTAACACAAATAAATATGTTTGAAATTGCTCTATTCTTATTTATTCTTATTTTTTCTTATACAGGGCTGTGTGAGGGATCAGTTTTATTGCAAATCTGTATTTATTGAAAACTTCATCTAAGAAAAACAGTAGAAACAACAATGTGAATGAAGCAGTAGACCAAATGTACAGGGTGCCACAGGGAGGCAACCACGCAGGACTGCACCATTGTAAAATACATCATAGCAGAAGGTGATTGCTCCATCATTACCAATTGCAGAGAAACAATAGACATCTCCCATCCTTCTCAGGTAATAGGCAGCTCAGGAATCATGAAATACAGATATTAGTAGTCCGTAAAGCAGCGTGGCTGTGGTCAACAACAGAGGGATCGTTTTTTTGTGCCATGTTCTGCTGTTTTTATCATACATGTGACTTTGCATAAATGTGACTTTTTGATCACTTATTATAGCTTTTTTCGTATTCAACAAAGGTTTATTAAGTAATAATCAAACTCTGGGATACAGAAAACAACTGGGGAGGAATGCAAAAACATACACAGGAAGGTAAATGTACTAAGTCTCCCACGACAAGAGGTGAAATGCAATGGAGCAGGCAGGAGTACAAAATACAGCGAGCATGTACAATGTATACAGTCAGTACACGAGTAAACACTCCCTGGGGGTGTACACATTCCTCAAAGACAACAAAGAACTAGCCAGGTAAACAGACAAAAAACAGGGAATAACATAAGATAATGAGAACCAGAAGACGGGTGGGGAGGGTATGGGTAGGAAAGAGAGAAGAAAGGGCGGAGGTGGGTTGGGCAGGATTTATGCACACAGGAGAGAATAGATGGTAAGGAAGAACAGGTCAAGAGGTGCCAGAAGGTGGTGTGGTAAGATCATATTGCAGGCACCTTTCATTCCCGAAAATCAGCAATTTTGAACTTTGATATTTTTTATGTTTACGCCATTTGCCATACGGGATCAACAACATTATATTTTAATAGTTCAGACATGTCTGCACACGGCGATACCAAATATGTTGATTTATTTTATGGTTTTACATTTTTAATTGTAAATCGGGAAAAGGGGGGTCGTTTCATTTTATTATTGGGAATGGGTTTATGTACTTGTATTAAAACTTTTTTACTATAGAGGACCATTTTTTGCAATCTTTTTGATTGCTAATACTGTTCTGTTCTATGCATAGGCATAGCAATGATCAGTGATATCAGTGATCTACTTCAGTGATCAGTGATCGTTGGCCGTAGAGCAGGTAAGGAGACCTCCAACCCCCCATATTGACTCTTCGGACCCCAGGGATCGCACAGCGAGTGGTCTGGTGAGTCTTTGTAAGCCCCCATAATTCATGATATCTGAATCTGAAGAGTTAATGCGAGCATCAGTGTGATCGCTGATGTCCACCATAAGCGGCTCCTTCTTAGTTCAGTTGGGACTCAGGGCATACTGAACAATAATGAAACCCTCACATAGTTACGTAGACAGAATAATAAAAAAGTTATAGGGGTCAGAATAGGCTGTTTTAACCCCTTAAGAACATGCACTGTAAATGTTACTTCACTGTAAATGTTACTTCAGCATGCTTCTTCACAAGCAGCGCCATACATTTACGGCATGGCTATGAAGCAAGCATAGTTGTTGAGCCACAGCTAGTGTGCAGCATTCAGCATGTTTGTGGCTGTTCTTCGAAGTTTGCACTAGGCATTGAGAAACATTTACTCTATGGGGGACTCTATGTTTTATATTGACATAGGTCACCCAGACTTCAGCGCCATGAACATCCCATTGGACGGTCTCACGGTCTCAGCCTGATATGCGAGAGAGAAAAAACTATTAGTGGAAATTTGTTTCCACACCAGATGTTTTCTTAAAATGATTTTATGAAGAAAGCATAAAACTATTTGTAACATTAGGAGCCAATTAGATTACTTTTTTCATTTTTAACCAGAATAAGGGTACGGTCACATGGGCGGATTACCTGCGGAAGTTCCGCAGTAGATTTTGCTAGCATTGACTTCAATAGGTCTGAAGGAAAATCTGCAAATCTGCCTCTATTGCAGATTTTATGCTGATCCATTGAAGTCAATGGTAGCAAAATGCGCTGCGGATAATATGCTGCAGAAATTCGGCAGGTAATCCACCCATGTAAACGTACCCTAAAAGAAGAAATTAATTTGTGCTTTTTTTGTTTCCCCTTATTTTGTGCTAGTTTTATAGATGTGTGCAATTTGTTTTTTAAATTTTATTTGCCTACATAAATATCAAGAAAAGCTATCTTAGTCAATGAGTGTATTGTTTTAAGGGTAAGTCTGAAGATCGTAATGCTAGTAGCAAAGCTTATGTATTATTGATTCTTATTTGATTTGCAAATCCATTCTTTTCCCACAGAGATTTCCCTTCAATCCAGTTGTTCATAATTTAAAGCTCTTTCATATAGTGTTTTCTTGCGTATTAAATCACCAGCATTTTTTTTTATGAAAATGCATTTTTATGGTGGTTATAAAATCATACAGAGAAGGCTATTAAAAAACTGCTTTGGGCAAAACCAGCCAGCTTTGGTTTCAGGGAGACTGATAAGTCTTGGCATTTGTATATGGTGTGTTCTATGTTTTACTATTGCTTTAAGACTTTTGACGTTGCAATAAAAAAGATGAAAATAAAAATAAACATTAAAACATGTCACAAATTTTTTTTTAAACAGGTTGTCTGATTTATTTAACCCCTTAAGGACTCAGCCCATTTTGGCCTTAAGGACTCAGACAATTAAATTTTTACGTTTTCATTTTTCCTCCTCGCCTTCTAAAAATCATAACTCTTTTATATTTTCATCCACAGACTAGTATGAGGGCTTGTTTTTTGCGCGACCAGTTGTCCTTTGTAATGACATCACTCATTATATCATAAAATGTATGGCGCAACTAAAAAACACTATTTTTGTGGGGAAATTAAAAAGAAAAACGCAATTTTGCTAATTTTGGAAGGTTTCGTTTTCACGCCGTACAATTTACGGTAAAAATGACATACGTTCTTTATTCTGATTGTCAATACGATTAAAATGATACCCATTATTACCTACTTTTATATTATTGTTGTGCTTAAAAAAAATCACAAACTTTTTAACCAAATTAGTACGTTTATAATCCCTTTATTTTGATGACCTCTAACTTTTTTATTTTTCCGTATAAGTGGCGGTATGAGGGCTCATTTTTAGCGCCATGATCTGTACTTTTTTTTGATACCACATTTGCATATAAAAAACTTTTAATACATTTTTTATAATTTTTTTTTTTTATAAAATGTATTAAAAAAGTAGCAATTTTGGACATTTTTTTTTTTAGGTTCACGCCGTTCACCGTACGGGATAATTAACATTTTATTTTAATAGTTCGGACATTTACGCATGCGGCGATACCAAATATGTCTATAACATTTATTTTTTACGCTTTTTGGGGGTAAAATAGGAAAAAACGGACGTTTAACTTTTTTATTGGGGGAAGGGATTTTTCACTTTTTTTTTACTTTTACTTAGGGGACTATTCATAGCAATACCATGATTGCTAATACTGATCTGTTCTATGTATAGGACATAGAACAGATCAGAGTTATCGGCTATCTTCTGCTCTGGTCTGCTCGATCTCAGACCAGAGCAGGAGACGCCAGGAGCCGGAAGGAGGAAGGAGAGGGGACCTCCATGCGGCGTTCTGAATGATCGGATCCCTGGATCATTTAAATCACGCACTGCCGCAGATGCCGGGATCTGTATTGATCCCGGCACCTGAGGGGTTAATGGCGGACGCCCGTGAGATCGCGGGCGTCGGCCATTGCCGGCGGGTCCCTGGCTGCGATCAGTAGCCGGGATCAGCCGCGCATGACACGGGCATCGCTCCGATGCCCGCGGTTATGCAGAGGACGTAAATGTACGTTAAAAAGTCCGGAGCAGGCAGCTAGAGGTATAAATATCTTAACTTACTATGCCATACTCACCTCTCCCAGCCCGCTCTGTTCCACCCTGATGCTTTTACTTTCTTATCTCAATGGCATACTGTCCCAACTCTCCTGATGACACTACAGTGGGTTTGGTTAGCACATCATTGAGATAAGCAAACTTAACCACCGTGGAGGAATGGAGTGCAAATGCTGGACTGGGAGAGGTTAGTTTGGCATACTTTTATTATATTTTACACCCCTAGCTGCCTGCTGCCTTATACCCTATTTTTCGGGGTATAAGACGCACTTTTTCTTCCCCAAAACTGGGGGGAAAAAGTTGGTGCGTCTTACATGGCGAATACACCCCTATCGCGGCGGTCTCTGCGGCCATCAACGGCCAGGACCTGCGGCTAATACAGGACATCACCGATCGCGGTGATGCCCTGTATTAACCCTTCAGACGCGGCGATCAAAGCTGACCGCCGCGTCTGAAGGGAAAGTGACACTAACCCGGCTTTTCAGTCGTGCTGTTCGGGACCGCCGCGATTTCACCGCGGCGGTCCCGAACAGCCCGACTGACTAGCCGGGTTAGTGCTTACAGGACACCGGGAGGGACCTTACCTTCCTCCTCGGTGTCTTCTCCGTTCAGGGATCCCCTGTATGGCCGGCGCTCTCCTTCCTCGTCATCACGTCATCGCGTACGTGCGTCGGCGTGCGTAGCGACGTGATGGCGGAGAAGGAGAGCAAGGATACCCGGCCGGCAGCAGAAATGTTCCGGAGCGACGGCGACAGTGATGGAGCGACATCCAGGGCAGCGGTGACGGGTCCGGAGCGGCGGGGACACGTGAGTATTACCTCCTATGCAGTGGTCTTCAATCTGCGGACCTCCAGATGTTGCAAAACTACAACTCCCAGCATGCCCGGACAGCCAACGGCAGGTTGAAGACCACTATTGGGTTCAAAATCTTTATTTTTTTAGATTTTGCACCTATAAATTGGGTGCGTCTTATACGCCGGTGCGTCCTATAGGACGAAAAATACGGTAAATCAGGCACCCCCTTAAAGAAGCACTACCATAAAAAATTGTATTGTGTGACTAGCCCACTTCTAAACTAAATTGTGTCAATATTTAGTATTTATGTTTTTTACTGGTGTCTTTATCTGCTCTGTTCTAGTTCCTGGCTCTACCACGATTGCAAAGAGACTTGCTGGATCTAACGGGTCTCTTTTACAGGAAGTGAGTTTCTCTATTCCAGTGGTCTCCAAACAGTGGACCTCCAGATGTTAAAAACTTTTTTCTTTACCAGGCACCTCTGTACACAAGGCTTTGATGCCAGTAAGAAGATTGTGAGACAGACCTAGAAGGTCTACATGTCACAGGTGGTCTATTTCCCTAGGGTTTGGACAGTAGTCAAAACATTGACTGTTGCAACCAACAGCTACGCCATTGTGTGCATCCTGATTCATTGCATATCTCTCTTCCAAAATGCCAAGTGTAGGTCTATGTGCTAGCAATTTACTATAAATATGAACCTGGACTGTTTGCCGGAACTCATTTAGGCAAACACAATAATATTAAGTAATTTATATTTAACAACTGGAAGCTTTTTATATTCTGCTTCTTTGTCCTTTACAGCCAAGCTCCAAGGATAATGAAGATTACATTGGCATTACTTCTTGCCATATAAAAAGCAGTTGGTATGTTAGCAGGCATGAAGTCATTATTTTTGTTTGATGTGATTACATGAGTTATGTAATGGAAAGTGCCCATCTATTATCTAGAAAAAAATTAGTCCTTTGTTGTATAACTATTTTATAGTCATTATCTGGTGCACTGCAGTGAAAATAATGGTGTTCAGGCAAAATGCAGCTCTGTAGAGACTACCAGGGTAGCAGTCGAGATAGACTCTCCATTGAGGTTTTTCATGCAAAAACGCCGAAAAAAAAAGCCCATTCTGCCGCACGACATTTTTTCTCTTACTCTCCAGGATATACACCCCGGTCTTTAGCAATGCTTCTGTAGCCTTTCTTAGCTTCATTTCAATACATAAGTGTACAACAACTCACCAGGGGTGGGCTGGGCTGGTCCCCCCAGTAGGGCTGCAGGGCCGCTGTGGTTTCCAGTGGCACAATTAACAATAAACATGTCTTAACTTACAGGAGGGCTGTTACCTACATGGGTTTCTTCCTACGAGGGGCTGCTACCTTTAGGGGGCTACTACCTACAGGAGGGTGCTGCCTTCAGGGGTTTTCTACTTACAGGTTGGCTGCTACCTACAGGGATTTATACCTACAAGGGGCTGCTACCTTTAGCAGGCTACTACCTATAGGTTGGTTGCTACCTACATGGGGCTCCTACCTTTAGGGGGCTACTACTTACAGGGGGTCTGCTACCTACAAAGTCTTCTACTTGCAGGGGGCTGCTGTCTACAGAGGGCTACTACCTACAGAGAACAACTATCTACAGGGGGGCTACTAGTTACAGGGGACAACTATCTACAGTGGGTTACAACCTACATCCCTTGTAGATAGTTGTCCCCTGCAAGTAGAAGCCCCTTGTAGATAGTTATCTCCTGTACGTAGTAGGCCCCTAAGGGAGGTAGCCCCTGATAGGAAGCAACCCCCCCCATAAGTAGAATCCCCCTGTAGGTAGCAACCCACTATATGTAATAGCCTCCCTGAAGATGGTTGTCCCCTGTATGTATTAGCCCCCCCCCCCATAGATAGTAGCCCCAAAGATAGTTTTGCCCTGTAGATAGTAGCCACCCTGCAGGCAATAATAGCCCCGCCCCCCCTACAGGGGTCTTCTGTCTAAAGGGGAGCACTACCTACAGAGGGGCTGCTACCTACAGAGGACAACTACATACAGTGGGCTACTACCTACAGAGGGCTGCTATCTACAGGCAACAACTATGTACAGGGGACCTACCTACAGGCGACAACTATCTACAAGAGATCTTCCTACAGGGGACAACTACTTACAGGGTGCAGGTAAAGGGGCTATTTTTATTGATTGCTCTGCAGTGAAGGAGACCTGGCTGTGTGAAGAGTGATTGATAATGTGTGCCCATTAGCAGTCAGCCCATTAGGGCACATGAACATTACTATTTACTTTAAACACCAGGTGGTTCCACAGTAAACACATTTCTTGAATCTTTACCGGATAATTTTTTACAATATATAAAGGGCAAACATTTTTCATTCTTATGATCTATAGAATGATTATTTAAGGCCCAAAATAAGCTAGTTCTTAAAGTGAATTTAGTGCCTTGATTTTATTTGCTAACATCAACTTTCTTTAATTGGTTTTAATTTTGTGACAAAAGTTTTTTTTTTCTTAATTCACTTTTAGTAAATTTACATGGGGGTAGCCATCTTGCCTGAAACATAGAATGTGTCGGCAGATAAGAACCATTTGGCCCATCTAGTCTGCCCAATAATCTGAATCCTGGTCATGTTCTATGACCTTTCATAGGGTGGGGGAGGGTGAGCACTGAGCTTCAGCTATTGTAAACAGTGTCTTATCTATACACTGGCAGCACCTTTTATTGTACTGCTGTCTGTGATGAACAGAAAGTCTTAGCTTGGTTTTAGACTTAGTGGTCAGAATGAAATCTGCCAGATTCTAGTATTATTTGAAATGTATATAGGAAAATGCATAACTAGAAAAAAAAAATTGTTAGCCATTTAAGAATTGGTTAACATAAAAACTTGATTTGAGCAATAGGCCATTTTCTAATAGAAAAAAAAAAAAAAAATATATATATATATATATATATATATATATATATATACATTTACTTATAAAATGTTTCATGATTATGAAATGTATTTAATTATGTTAAAAATGTTGTATAAAGTTTAAATTATAGTCTATTTAATCTTATAAGAGGACTTTCATTTTAAAACATTTCTATAAAGGGAGTTTTACTATACTTTATGATCAGTGGGATACCAGAGGTCAGGTTCTTGAAACAAAGGGGCTGCGGTGCTGTTTTAGGGTGCTTCATCTGTCTATAACTAATGTTCATAGGCGGTCTCCGCACTGAGACCCTGAATGATCCTAACTTTTGAAATGGCGTGGAGGAGGTTTCATGAGCATATCCCTATGTTTTCTGTTTTGTTAATTAAAGTCTCATTCTTGACTGTTGTTATGTCCCCTTGTTGTGGACAGTGCTCATATCATGTTCTTCACTTTTTTATTGTAAAATACATACCTGTCTCCAGTACTCACAGCTGCCAATGCCTCTCATTATCCTGACGATGGCCCTGTCACTATACGACATGGCCACCTCAGCCTCCTGATGGGAGTGCTTGGCAAATTGCCTGCCATGCCGGCACTTATACCTCCAGTTTTTTAGATATTTAAATGGGCAGCTCACTAGCTGAATTGGCGTAATTGTGGATGTCTTCCTGTGGTCGTTTTTATTCTTTCTCTGTTACTATATTCTTACCTGTCCTAACCCTTTGCCTGTTAATGCTCAAGCCTACTGATTTTGTACTATGCTGTCCTCTTAGTTTGATCACTGCTTGCCCCATGTTCTGGTTCTGATTCTGTATGGCTCTCCTGGTTTTGGCTCTTTAGTAAGTCCATAGAAGGGATGCGTGCCCCCACCCACCTGATACCTCATCATTTGCATCCCATTCAATGGAAAGAACAGGATGTCAGAGTCAGTGAATATAGAACTTACAACACCAATGCAATATTATTTTATTGAATAGTCCCAGACCACCCTTGATACATCCAAAGATTATTCAGCATAAACAAAGACACTTTGCTATGTTAAAATAAAAAAGTACAATTCATTCTGTAGCTTCTAAAAAAGAGTACATCTTCTTTTTAATTAAAACCATACCCACAGAGAATTGAAAAGTGCATTGTTCTTGGACCACATCGTGTAAACTCTGCATTACATTCTCCTCCAGCATTCCTTTGTTAATCCTAAGTATCAATCTTCTATATGTTTAGAACAGCTGTTGGTAAGCCCACATAAATGGTACTATAAACTGTTATGCTACACATTTCCATAGAAATAGCTGCCAAATATTTTAGGATTTGTAAAAGGAACAGACATTGTATGGATGCACATTTCCAAATTCTGTCTTTTTGTTTTATATCAACTGGCAGAAGAATAGTTAAGCAGCAGACAGGGTGTGGTACTTATAGTTTGTGTAATTTATGTTATTTTCCTATACGGCATGTCATCATATTGTTAACTGATATAAAATAAAAAACTTCTTTTCTTATAAATGTGTTTTAAATTATTGTACCTCAGTCACAGTGATTCTCGTGGCTCCTGTTGTTGGTTAAATCTTAATTCTAGGAAGAACCATAAAGAGAATCTGTCCCAAATGTATTTTTTACTGATTAGAGACATGGACCGAAATATTCTTTTTGTATAATCTGTTTCTATTTCCTGTTGGTGAATTTTTTTATTTATTTTTGTGTATTATAATAGGGGCAGCCATATTGCCTGTGCTTCTGCTTATTTAATAGGAAGAAAAATCCACAAACTAGGTAAAAAAAACGTCATAGCCATTTCCATTCTGCATTGTCCATGACACTTTTTTAAAGCATTTTCTAGAATTGGCACTGTGAGTTTAAAAGGGGACCTGTCGGAAACCTCATGCTGTCCTAACCTCATAGATTATTGTCTGCAAAAAATGGGGACTGGACCCATTAACAATCACTATTTTTACCAGCCTCTAGCTTTCCGGACATGTAGTTTTGCAAATGCTGGAGGCACGCTGGTTGGGAAACACTAGTTTATGGGCTCATTAGTCACCTCTTTTACCCAACACAGTAGTAGTCCACCTTTGTGTCCACAGTAGTAGTCCTCTTATAGTAGTTGTCCTCTTTTGTGCAACCCTATAGTATTTTTTCACATCCTCCCCCATTAATAGTGTCTCCTTCGTGCCCATTAAAATAAGGAATACAATTATGTTTTTTGCACCCCATACAATAGTTGTTTTCTTTTCAGCACGTATAAAACAACTGATAAACTGATACCCAAACCAATTTCCACAATACACGGCAGGTTCCTCTTCCTTGTGACCTATGATAGAAGTAGCAATGCACTTTATTTCCCCTACAACTATAGGTAGTCTTGTCTAATATGGAGCAGTAAGTAGATATTGAGGAAATATTTATTTTTCCCAATATTTGTTTTATGGACCTAAAACCTGGCTGTGTAATGGTTACCTTGTCTAGCATATATGGTGAATGACACCATTATAAAAACTAGATTTTCTACTTACTGCCAATGGATAAATGAAATGTTCCAAATCATTTTTTACCAACCAAAACAAACTATAGTGTCAAAGAGATTGATGTTTCACTTCTGTGTAACCGGTACAGTCATCTCAAAAAGGAAAAGGGCTGTGTCTGCATACTCATGCCGGAAATGAGAGGTTAAATTACTCATCAGGAGTTACAAAGATTTCATTGAAAACATATCCCATACAGCATAATATTATAGTTAGGGTTATTATTCATTTATTCATGTTTTTAACATGTCATGTACTTCTCAGCTCTGGACCTGCACTGTATAAAGCATTCCATGTTCTTTAGAATCCAAGAACATTCTGACTCCAATTAAGATTAAATTGGCATTCCTAAACTATTTCAAGTGTTCATGTGCCCTTGTTTAATTGTCACAGGAGATGAAACTTGGCAGCTTCCTGAGATTTATAATGTCACTTTGTCTTGTTTCATTTTCCCTTGATAGAAAATGTTCAGCCTAACAGTAGAAGATTTATAGTATATGAAGTTACTTTTATAAACACATGTAGAAACCACAGTTTAGTTATGAATGTTTTATAGCCTTTGGGTCTATAAATAAAATTCAGATTTTACTGCTTATATCATAAGATTTGAAACATAGTAATGTGAACTATTCACATATAACAGATCTTTCTGTTAAAAATTCTATAGTAGTGGTGGAGTAATTAGATGGCTTAGGGGCCAATAAACCCATAACCAGCCCCAAAAATACAAGTTCCCATATTATACATATCTATTTGAATCAATTAATAAGTAAAATTGTTTACTACTCTGGTCTCTTCTCATTGTACTGTACATGGATTGTAGTAGGGCCTGGGTCTTCAACAAAAACAATGGGACAGATCTAGACTAATATCTAGACCACCTTGGGGAACCCATCTGAAAATGTGTTTAATGCTAGGTTTCCACAGAGGTTTTTTTTTTCTGGCGTTTTTTTTTTTTTTTTTTTTAAATTGACGTTGCAGTTTTTAAACCAAAGTCAGAAGTAGATCAATAAGGAAGGAGAAGTCCTTCGTTTATATTACATATTCCTTTGGAATAAAGTTCTGACTATGGTTCATAAAACACCATTGGCAGTTTTAAAAATTTTTTTAGAAAAAAACCTGTGTGGAAACCTCACTGCTACTGAATAATTTTCTACAAAAGATAAATGAAGGCTAAAAAAAGCTATGCTTATATATCTCTGTGAGCTATGTATATAATAGTGCTGTTATAAGTGACTCACAGGTGACGTCTTCTTTGATCGGAGTCATTCAATTTCCCTTTTCTTCCGCACCTGGACCGGACCGTCATAGCAAAAACTCCTCTCTACAGACAAACATCTTAGATGCCGCACTTTTCCAACAGCCTCTTGACTATTACATGGTTCAACTATTGCAGGGAGGGCTTCTTCCATAATTGTTGACTATACATCCCTTATTACACAGGGAGATATGCAGCCAGCAATCAATGAATTTTATATATTTGAAAAGATGCGATCAGCCACCAAACAAGTATTTCCTTATTGGTGGTCCTGTTAAAGGGGTATTCCTCTGGAAAACAAATGTTTTCAAATCAACTGGTGCCAAAAAGATTTGTAAATTACTTCTATTTAAGAATCTTAATCCTTCCAGTACTTATCAGCTGCTGTATGGTACAAAGAAAGTTGTGTAGTTCTTTCTAGTCTTACTATAGTGCTGTAACACTCCACAGGGTTTGAACCCTCTGTGTCACTTACCGATTTCTTTTTATCCAGATCCTGGTGGTGGAACGGCCTCGGTTGTGACGGCTGGCTTCAGCAGATCAGGAACTTGAAAGTAGAGATCTTTGCAGAAGGAGCCGGCTGACACCAGATGGCGCTGGTGAGCACCAGGTCTGGGAACCTGGAACAGCTAGATGTAGAAGAGTTGCAAGTGTTCAAGTGTTGGAGAAGTAGCAGCTCCAAACAGCAATAGAATGGTCAGGCAGTCCGAATCAATCTAGTAGTGGCCAAACAGGAACAGTGGAAGTAACAGAGTTGTAGGTCAGGAACAGGCCGAGGTCTATAAACAGGATACAGCTGGTCAGGTAGCAGGTGCTTTAGCTCAAGGAATATACACTAGAAGATCAGGCAAAGACAGGAAGTTCAGAGGCTCCTTATATGGCAGGAACTAGTGTGTGATTTGTGACAGGGCTGGATCATGGCCGTGCACAGAGCTTCAGAGCAACTGACCCAGTGCAACCTCTGCTGGAACAATCCGCATCAGGAACAGAAGCAGATGAAAAGTCACAGTTCTCAGTCTGCAGCGAGAAAGCCGAGTCATGTGTGCTGCACATCCCCAGAAGACAGTGTATCGAGGTACATGTCGGCAGACACCAACCACCTGCATTACAAGTGCTCTCTGCTGACACTCTTTTTATTATAAATATATAAAACTTAACAAAACCGAAAAACAGGCTTAACTAGCAATAACAAAGCACAACACAACAAAACCTGCCTAACCGGCCAGCCCAGCTTAGCTAATCTAACAAAACACATAACATTATACCTACATATAAATTACCTACATATAAATTATGAAAAATACTATCACACACACACACACATACCCACGCATTCTTTACATAAACATAAAAATAGCTTTACTTAGCTTTAAACTAAACAACCAAACTTGGTAAAAACTCAACTGCACATTACATTCACAACTAACATCCACCCTTTTTTTTTTTTTTTTTTTTTTTTTTTTTTTTATAATTTTTTTTTTTTTACTTTTTTATTTTATTCATACACACACATATATATATATATATATATATATATATATATACATACACATATCTACATATATATATACATACATACACACTTTTTTTTTTTTTTTATAATTTTTTTTATTTTTTTTAACTTTTTTATTTTATTCATACACACATATATATATATATATATATATATATATATATATATATATACATACACACATCTACACATACATAAAAATGCTAACTAAATCTGATCCGACTGCCTATCCCCATCCCCTCATAAAATAAAATAATCAATCCATACTATATAATAATATATACAATACAAATATAAAAATACAAATACATAACCTAAATGCAAATATATACATAAACCATATACACCAAAAACCAAACTATACATCTACAAAACACATGACATCCTACACTAGTCTAACCCATCACCCACACAACCACCCACCTTGACATGGGTCAGAGTCCATAGTCCATGGATATCCAGTCCAGTCCATAACTGACCCATGCAAGCCCCTCCAAACATCCACCAACCCACCAATTCCCCCACCCAACCTAATCTATACCCAAACCAACTATACAAATACAACTTCAAAACACAACATAACATCATATACAAATACAAAACAATACAACCCACCTTAGGCCCAAGTTCGGTCGCCTGTAAGCCCTTTAGGCAATACATATTCTGAAAACAAAACAAAAAGACTAGGGTGTACATGCATAGCCCACCACCAGGAAGAAGGATGGCAATCCTGATATTACTTTTTTAAACTCTCTCCACTAACGTTTCCCTTCGACTCACCCTACCGTTATCCCTTCAACAAACTGACACTGCACTCACCCTCTCTCTGTCCCTATATTGCTATCCCTAACCAGAAACAGGGGTACTCTACCCAAGAGGTCTAGTACCTAGGGCACATCAAATGAAAAACCTCTCCACAGGAGAGAAGCCCTACTGTTACCAAGACTGCCATACTCCAAAGACCTGATCTTCCCGAGGTCACCGGTGATGTTCCTACAGACCTCCACCTCGGAGAGGACTTTCCGCTGTGTAGATACTAGACACCGTGCATTCCACGTGTAGTACCTAACCACTAAACTGACTACAAATAAAGTGCCCCGGTCTCGGCCACCCAGGTTCCTGAATGCCCCATAAGCCCACTCCGGATAGGTAAGGCCAGCAAGGTGACTCCAGCCAATGGAAGCGCCCACCCGGTTGTAGACCCCTACATTAAAAGGACAATGAAGCAGGAAATGGTCCATGCTTTCCAGCGTGTCCCCGCACTCTTCTCGGGGACATCCCCGGTCATCAGAGCTCCTACACTTCAAATTGTCCTTTACATATAGCTTCCCCTGAAAGCAGCGCCAGGCCAAGTCCCAAAACTTCTGGGGGATCCTTTTCATGTTTAAAAGGTACAACCCCACCCTCAGATCCCGACCTGGGCAGTCCCTGAGCGCCAGAGGCTTCTGGAAGTGGGTCAACAGAACCCGTTTGTCAAGGAACTGCCTTGACTGGGTCCTGATCTCCCACACTCCCAGACCCCACCGACGTATCGCCTTCAGAGTCGGGGTAGCATAAGCCGGAAGATATCCGTGTGGCGTACGGAGGTCCTTCACTCGCCCTCCTCTCTCCCATTCCTGGAAGAAAGGCCGAAACCATTCCCTGCAGGAGAGTACCCACGGAGGAGCCCTCTCTGACCAGAGGTTTGAGATGTTAGCTTTCAAGAAGGTGTTTGTTAAGAACACCACAGGGTTTACCATAGATAAACCCCCTAGTCTCCTCGTGCGGTACGTAACCTCCCTCTTGACTAGGTTCATCCTGTTTCCCCATAACAGTTGGAAAAACAGGCTGTAGATCTTAGTGTAGTAAGCCTCTGGCAAGATACATACGCTGCCCAGATAGATAAACAAGGGGAGCAGGTACGATTTGATCAGGTGTACCCTTTCCCTGAGGGTCATAGACCAACCCTTCCACTGGTTCACCTTCTGAGTGGCATCCTGGAGCTTACCATCCCAGTTTTTGGTGGAATAATCATCCTGACCGAATGTGATGCCCAAAACTTTTGCTGACTCTTGGGGCCCTGGAAGGGTGTCCGGGAGATCAAACGTGGGATCTCCCCCTCCCAGCCAGAGACTCTCACACTTATCCCGGTTGATCTTAGACCCGGATGCCTCCGAGTAGCGGTCCACTTCTGACATCACCACATCGACCTCCTCTCTCAAGGACACGAAAATGGTGACATCATCAGCGTACGCCACTACTCTCTGGGGGACATCCAGCTCCACCAGACTCATCCCGACTCCCGCCAACGGCCCACAATCTACCCTCCTGACGAAGGGATCGATTGCGAACACGTATAAAAGCGGGCTCAAAGGACAACCCTGACGGACTCCGGACCCCACCTCAAAAGAGCGGCCAGACCACCCGTTCACTAGCGGGAAACTCTCTGCCCCTGCATACAAGATCTTAAGCCAATTAACAAAAGTACTCGGTAAGCCATATCTCAGGAGGACAGACCAGAGGTACTCATGGTTCACCCGATCAAATGCTTTGGCCTGATCCAAGGACAGCAAGTACCCCTTCCAGAGACCCGCACTACTCCGCTCCACTGCCTCCCTGACACTAAGGACCGCACTTAAGGTGCTTCGGCCTGGAACAGAGCAGTGCTGGGCCCCCGAAAGGAGCCGGGGTGCAAACTTCACCAGCCGATTAAACAGTATCTTGGCCAGAAGTTTCCTGTCCGTATTGAGAAGAGCTATGGGCCTCCAATTCTCAATCTGGCTAGGATCTTTACCCTTTGACAGGAGAATCAGGGCTGACCTCCTCATTGACTTCGGCAGAGTGCCCGAGGAGAGACACTCATTGAATACCTCAGTCAAGAGGGGAGCTAAAGACTCCTTAAAGGTCCTGTACCACTCGGATGTTAAGCCATCCGGACCTGGCGACTTCTTAGGGGCGAGCCCCTCGATCGCCAGTCTCACTTCCTCTTCCCTGATTTCTTCTGCCAAAACATCAAGAGAAGGGTCTACCCCTGGCTCAGGAATGGTTTCAGCCAGGAAAACCGACATCTTGTCTCGATCCAGATCCTTCCTCCCCAAGAGGTGCGAGTAGAAGGATCTGACAACCTCCAAGATCCCTGATCTGGACCGATTCAGAGATCCTGTACTATCAATCAGTCCTGAAATGACTTTACTACTCACTGACATCTTACAGTTTCTGTAAGGGTCGGGCGAGCGGTACTTCCTGAAATCCCTCTCAAAAACCAAAGATGCGTGCCTATCGTACTGACACCTCATCAGCAAGGATTTCACTCTGGAGATATCCTCTCGGCTACCTCCAGTCGAGACAAGGAGCTCGAGTTTCCTCCTCAGACCCTGATACAGGCGATACCTGTTCAGGGACCTGAGGCTCGAGAGCTGGCGGAAGAACCCCGCAACCCGCTTCTTGAATATCTCCCACCACTCCAGCTTATTACTACAGAGGCCCAGTAAAGGTACCTGACTCTGAAGAAAATCCTCAAAGGACTGTCTCACCTCTGCTTCCTCCAGGAGGGACGAATTCAGCTTCCAATAACCTTTACCCATCCGGGGGGTCTCTGAAACATTCAGGGAAAACAAAATCATACAGTGATCGGAGAACTCCACCTCAACCACGGACACTGCGGAAGAGACGGCTTCCTCCTTTAAATAAAACCTATCTATCCTAGACCTGCGACTACCTTGATGATAGGTGAAACCCGCGTGGCCCGAGGGGCTCCGGATGTGGGCGTCCTCTAGGCGAGCTTCTCTAGCTATGCTAATCAGTGCCACACTATCGCAAGTCAGCGGACCATTGGAGCCTCTCCTATCTTGGGACCTCGTGACATTATTGAAGTCCCCTCCAAAGATCACTTGCCGACTCGTAAAAAGAAAGGGCTTAATCCTCATAAAGAGATCTTTGCGGCCCCACTTGGTTTGTGGGGCGTAGATGTTAATGAGCCGGAGCTCTTGTCCCTTCATGAGGACATCTAAGATCAGGCACCTCCCCATTTCTAACTCAATAACCCGTCTGCATTCAACTGGAGCGGTAAAAAGGACCGCCACCCCACTATACGGCTCAGCCGCAAGAGACCAGTGGGAGGGACCGCGCCTCCACTCTCTTCTGGCTTTTACCAGAGAGGCTAGATCTGACAACCTGGTCTCTTGTAAAAAGAAAATGTCGGCTTCAACACGGCCGAGAAAATCAAAGGCTGCGAATCTAGCCGTATCCGACTTAATGCTGGCGCAGTTAATAGATGCCAGCGTCAGTGGGGTGAGTGCCGCCATCCTGGGTGATTGAGTTAGATGGCCTCACCCCTTATACCTTCTTCCTCTCCTTCCCTCTATCCCCATCTGAATCAGAGGAAGACCCTTTACCCCTTTTTAGGCTCAGAGACATATCCATCCCAGGATCTTTACCTCTGGCATCTGGTGTTACCTCCACCCCTGAGGAAACTGTCCCAGAGGAAGGAGGCTCGGCACCTCCTGGAGGCCGCACTGCTTCCTGAACCTCAAGAGGAGGAGGGAAGGTAGTATCCCCGAGGGCCTCATACCGATTTGAATGGACGATCAGAGGGTCGGAGACTGAATTGTTCCTTCTATGGTCTGAGGCTACAACTGAAGAGGAGGATGGCGCCACCTTACTCTTACCCTTTTTCCTCCTCTTCTTTTTCTGGCCACCATTTACTGTCTGCCCCTCCTCCTCCTCCTCATCCACAGTTTCGGATTCAGAGGCATGACTGGAGGAAGGAGCATCTTGACCTTCTTCCCTACGCAGTCTCCCCATCTCCTCGTCCAGTTTGGCCTCACCCAAAGCCTCAGAGTTATTCTGACCTCCTTCTGAGCCAGTGTCTGGAGTGGGACCCCGAGCTACCCCTGGCATCTGGGCATTCTCAAGGGCCCTCTCCAACCTGCGCTTCTCCTCTCGCCTCCGCATAGAGGGGGTCTTATGTTTTTCCTTCACTGGCTTTGGTGCCCCCTCTCCTCCACTGGTCCCTTCCCCCGCCGGGGCAACCGTTAGGCTTTCCCCAGCCGGGGCGGTCACAGCATTAGAGAACGAGCGCGGACACCGGCTGAACGGGTGACCTAAGTCACCACACAAGTTACACCGAATCTGTCCACAGGTGGCCGCCAGGTGACCCACCCCACAGCAGAGGGCGCATATCTGCTGAGTGCAGTTGGCACTAAAGTGGTTTGGGTCACCACACCTGTGGCACAGCTTCGGCTGCCCCTGGTAGAAGATCTGAATCCTGTCGCGTCCCAGGAAGGCGGCCGAAGGGATGTGGGTGACCGTGTTCCCTGAACGCCTGAGACGGACGGAAAACGTCCAGGCCCCTGACCATATATTGTGCTCATCAAAGTTCTTCCGGGGGATGTCCGTCACCTCCCCGTACCTGCCCAACCAGGTCATAATGTCATAACAAGAAAGTGACTCGTTACGTGTCAAAACGGTCACTTTCTTTACCATACTCTGGCGAGATACCGCTTTTACAGCGAAATCTCGCCATCCGGGCTCGTTTTTCATCAGCTCATAATTAGACCAAAAGAGATCTAGTCCCTCCGGCCTAACAAAGCTGACGTCAAACTCGGAGGAGCCGAAGGGGTGAATCAGGGCAAAGATGTCCCTAGCCCTGAAACCCATCTGGAAAAGAAGCTCCACCACCTTGCCCCTTTGGGGGCACGCATCTTCGCCTTTCCAGACCAGACGGGCCACATTCCTGCGACCTATCTCCTGCCCGGGTGTCTGGAGGGACCATACGGTCTCCCCATTCCTCTCTCGGAACGCTCCCAGACCATGTCTCTCCACCCAAAAAGACAGGTCCATCTCCTTTCCCTCTACCTGGAGCGTCCTTTCTCCTCTCTTCAGTGCCTCCAGGAGGCGCCGTTGCATCTGACCGTCACCAGATGCAGGAGGTAAAGATCCCACTGAACCCCCAGCCGCCACACTCGCATAACTCCTGGCGACCGGGGGGGCAGCCGGACCAGACACCGTCCCTATGTCCCTGCCTAGGCCACCTGTACTGCCACAAAAGCCACTACCACTCCTCCCATCTGCACCACTACCACTCCTCTCATTCACACCACTACCACTCCTTCCATTCACTCCACTACCACTCCTCCCATTCACTCCACTACCACTCCACCCATTCACACCGCTACCACTCCTCCCATCTACACCACTACCACTCCTCCCATCTGCACCACTACCACTCCTCCCATCTACACCACTACCGCTCCTCCCATCTGCACCACTACCACTCCTCCCATCTGCACCACTACCACTCCTCCCATCTGCACCACTACCACTCCTCCCATCTGCACCACTACCACTCCTCCCATCTGCACCACTACCACTCTTCCCATCTACACCACTACCACTCCCACATACACCCCTCTCATCCACAGCACTACCACTCTCATCATTCACACTCTTTGTATTTACATTGCTTTCATTTACAGTATATATGGGATCAGCAGCTGCTTCACCCACTACCTCTGGGCTGGCCTGGATGTGTTTTAGCTTGGGCTTCTTGCTCCTTCTTAGGTCACCGGCGGCTGCCGACACTGACTCCTCCTCTATACGAGACGCCACCGTAGACGTCAAATCCCGAGGCTGCCCCTCCGGGCGCACCTCCACCCCTCCTTCTGCCACTGATGTGCAGGGACTCCCCTCCCTATCAGGGGAGATCCCTGCAGCATCCGCGCTACACACTGCGCCCGACCGCACAGGCTCAGCAGTAGGTCCCGGTGCCTGGACACTCCCCCCCCTCTCAGGGGAGTGCCCTGCAGAGCTGGTGACATTGCCCACAATACTCGGGGAACCGCTCCCCTTGCACACTGCCGCATAACTACTGCCCACCATTAGCCCGTCCTGCTCTTCCCTACCAGCAGGACGCATGACTGTAGCACCCGCGGCCATGTTGGATGCAGCACTGTACCCCCCGTGCTGGTCCCGTTCCACAGCAGAAGCGGGATCTGGCAGGGTGGGGGGCCCAGCAGCCTGAACCAACTTTTCAGGTAGCCCAGACTGCTGGATAGGAGAGAAAACAAACTTCACTTGCTTCCCAGCCTTTTTCTTCTTCTTTTTCTTCCTTTTATTCTCCTCAGGGCCCAGGTCCTGGCCAAAACTGAAATTTTCCAGACGGGTGGGTGACTCCTGCATCACTATGGCCCGCAGGAGCCCCCCACCGACCGGGCTGCTGTCACCGCCATCACTGCTGTCACTTTCCTCTGAGGTGGTTGGTAAGGCGACTTGGGCAGGGTTAATATATTCTGCACTTGGGGTGACAGAGGTCTTAGGGGTACACGGGGTATCACACACATCCCCCTCACTCTCATCACCCTCACTGCCGCCATCTCCCTCACCACCTTCCTCCATCTTCTCCTCTGTATCAAACAGGCATTCTTCCTCCCCCTGACTATCCTCTTCCTCCTTCACAGGGGTCTTCATGATTTTATAGCGGTCGTTATTTTTTAACTTTTCCTTAAATATACCCGCTCCCTCTACGATCTGCATTCGGGCTCTCACCACCTCCTGCTCCTCTGCCTTCAGTTCACACACCCTGGCAGCAAACTTAGCCCTCATGGCCTTGGCAGAGTTATCTGTCTGGTAGCGAGCAAACTTCAGATCTTCCCTTAACACCTTCAGCTTCTTTCCCAGCTGCTCATATTCCACCAGCTTTGCCTGCATGCGGGATCCAAAGGTGGCAAGCGACTCCCTGGGTCCCTTCACCCCCCACTGCTGGGGTTCCATAACAACAGTCCCTGAAGACATAACTGTAATTTTCTTACCGGACGCCTTGCGGTTTCCAGCGACGGACGGGGGAGTGGGCTCCACATTACTGCGGAGCCTGCTGGATCTTCTCACCCCGTCCTGAGAATCGGCCGTAGCTCTCTCACTCCCACCCCCCTCCGGCCTAGTTCGAGGGGTGGAAGTCTGGGGCTCCATAGCAGGAGGTTCTCCCAAGGAGGCTGCCACCCTCCTGGGAAAAAGGCTGTAGGAAAATCTGCTTCAATCCCCTCTCTCTGGAAAGCCCTGGAAATCAGACACACCCAACAGCTGCTGTGTTCCACAGGAAGTGCTCTCTGCTGACACCTCTGTCTGTGTCAGGAACTGTTCAGAGTAGGAGCAATTCCCCATAGCAAACCTCTCCTGCTTTGGACACTTCCAGACATGGACAGAGAGCACTGTGGTCAGTCTGGAAAGAACTACACAACTTCCTCTGGAGCATACATCAGCTGATAAATACTAGAAGGCTTAATATTTTAAAATATAAGTAATTTACAAATCTGTTTAACTTTCTGATTTGTTTTTCACTAGAGTACCCCTTTAAACAGGGCATTATCGACTTGTTAAACCAACAATCTCCCTGTGTAATACAGTAATACATCCCTAAACAACTTGAAGAACATATTTAGGTTTCTTGTTGACTTATTGATGTTCAAATAAATGTTAACCCCCGTGTAAACATTGTAAGCAGTTACCTTGGACACAACAACTCCAATAAATTAAGAGACCCGCAATTGATATATACAGAATACATGCATGTTCACTTTATTTGCATGCAAATTATCCTGTGCTATTGTGCACAAAGGACTAATACATTATAGTAGGTTAAAGTAAAATTGAAACAAACATCCACTCCAAATAGGGAATTCAGCTGCTAGACCTTTATGAGCCCTAATTGTTTCAAAACATGGGCCAGACGGATCTCTAACATGTGTATGCCAAAAGAGTCTTAGCCATTAGGCCTAAGCCTACTACAAACTGCTGTTCACTGCCTGTTAGGAGAATTATGTCTCTAGTAACAAAGACACTAAGATGGAAGACTGGAAGTAGGCCTAGATCAAGAGCATGAATTCTGAGCATGCTGGTGCAAGGACTGCTCGGAAATGTCTTATTGACAGATATGCACTTTTGTACTGACTCTGCAGAAAGAATAGACCAGTCAATTCTTTCTGCAGACTCAGGAATCGGGATTTCCGCAGCAGAAACATCTGCCATGAACTACTGCCGTGTGCATAGCGCATCAAAATCCCATTGATCATTGGGACTCTGCTGCTGCGTAATCTCAGTTAAGAATTCTAATGTGGAGTTCCATAGGGAACTTCCATTGTGTGAACATACCCTAACAATGACAGTACAAAATACTATGAGTTACTAAACATCTAGTCAGCTATCTCAATCTTAAATGACACAATAATATATATTACCTAATGCTAAAATGGCAAAACAGCTTTAAGGAACTATTAATAAACTGGGTTTACCATGGCCCGCAAAGAAAAATAAAGAAGCAGGATCAGCTCACCACCATTGAAGCTGTAGTCCAAGTGAAGTGAATGGTGTTTTGGAGGCACGGAGTAGGAACATAGGCGTGCGCAGCCTATTGCATTAGGGTGTGCACCCTAAAGCACAAACTCACTCCGCGCACGCGTGCATACATATATATATATATATATATATATGTATATATACGCACACAGTTAGTATAGTTCCCCCACATTAGGTGCAGTATAGTTCCCCCACATTAGGTGCAGTATAAGTCCCGCCACATTAGGTGCAGTATAGTTCCCCCACATTAGGTGCAGTATAAGTCCCACCACATTAGGTTGGCAGTATAAGTCCCCCCACATTAGGTTTGCTATACAGTTCCCCCACATTAGGTTTGCAATACAGTTCCCCCACATTAGGTTGGCAGTACAGTTCCCCCACATTAGGTGCAGTTCAGTTCCCCCACATTAGGTTCCACCTAATGTGGGGGAACTGTACTGCACCTAATGTGGGGGAACTGTACTGCACCTAATGAAGGGGAACTGTACTGCACCTAATGTGGGGGAACTGTACTGCACCTAATGTGGGGGAACTGTACTGCACCTAATGTGGGGGAACTGTACTGCACCTAATGTGGGGGAACTGTACTGCACCTAATGGAGGGGAACTGTACTGCACCTAATGTGGGGGAACTGTACTGCACCTAATGTGGGGGAACTGTACTGCACCTAATGTGGGGGAACTGTACTGCACCAGTACAGTTCCCCTACATTAAGTGCAGTACAGTTCCCCCACATTAGGTGTAGTATAGTTCACCACATTATGTGCAGTACAGTTCCCCTACATTAGATGCAGTATAGTTCCCTCACATTAGGTGCAGTATAGTTCCCCCACATTAGGTGCAGTATAGTTCCCCCACATTAAGTTGGCAGTATAGTTCCCCCACATTAG
This sequence comes from Hyla sarda, assembly GCF_029499605.1. NCBI lineage: Eukaryota > Metazoa > Chordata > Amphibia > Anura > Hylidae > Hyla > Hyla sarda. The sequence continues at coordinate 202,438,679 of NC_079189.1, forward strand.
GGGCAGTATAGTTCCCCCACATTAGGTGCAGTATAGTTCCCCCACATTAGGTGCAGTATAGTTCCCCCACATTAGGTGCAGTATAGTTCCCCACATTAGGTGCAGTATACTTCCCCCACATTAGGTGCAGTACAGTTTCCCCACATTAGGTTGGCAGTATAGTTCCCCACATTAGGTGCAGTATAGTTCCCCCCACATTAGGTGCAGTACAGTTCCCCCACATTAGGTGCAGTACAGTTCCCCCACATTAGGTGGAGTACAGTTCCCCCACATTAGGTGCAGTACAGTTCTCCCACATTAGGTGCAGTACAGTTCCCCCACATTAGGCTGGCAGTATAGTTCCCCCACATTAGGTGCAGTATAGTTCCCCCACATTAGGTGCAGTATAGTTCCCCACATTAGGTGCAGTATAGTTCCCCCACATTAGGTGCAGTATAGTTCCCACATTAGGTGCAGTATGTTCCCCCACATTAGGTGCGGTATAATTCGCCACATTAGGTGCAGTACAGTTCCCTACAAAAGCAAAATAGACATGGAGGCCACCAGCATCTGGGGGTGCTACCTTCCTACTGGCAGGAAGAGGGGGTTAATTTGAGGGTACTGCCTTCTTACTGGGGGGGTTAATCTGGGGGTGCTACCATCCTACTGGGGGGAGGGGGTTAATCTGGGGGTACTACCTGCCTACTCGGGGCCCCAGATTAACCCCTCCCCCCTGTAGGAATGCAGTACCCCCCAGATTAACCCTATCCCCCCACCCTGTTAGAAGGTAGTACCCCCCTGATGACCCCCCCCCGTAGGATGGTAGTACCCCCCAGTTTAACCCCCTCTCCCCCCCTGTAGGAATGCAGTACCCCCCAGATTAACCCTATCCCCCCCACCCTGTTAGAAGGTAGTACCCCCCTGATGACCCCCTCCCCCCCAGTAGGATGGTAGTACCCCCCAGTTTAACCCCCTCTCCCCCCCTGAAGGAATACAGTACCCCCCAGATTAACCCTATCCCCCCACCCTGTTAGAAGGTAGTACCCCCCTGATGACCCCCTCCCCCCCAGTAGGATGGTAGTACCCCCCAGTTTAACCCCCTCTCCCCCCCTGTAGGAATGCAGTACCCCCCAGATTAACCCTATTCCCCCACCCTGTTAGAAGGTAGTACCCCCCTGATGACCTCCTCCCCCCCAGTAGGATGGTAGTACCCCCCAGTTTAACCCCCTCTCCCCCCCTGTAGGAATGCAGTACCCCCCAGATTAACCCTATCCTTCCACCCTGTTAGAAGGTAGTACCCCCCCCCCCCCCGTAGGAAGATAGTACAGTGCCCCAGATTAACCCCATCCCCCCAGACCCAGTAGGCAGGTTGAAATAACATTCACTCACTCAGCGCGATAATCCTGCAAACCGCGTACCGTCACGTCATGCTCTGGGGCCGGCGTCCTTGAATACAGCGTGACGTCCTGATGGTCATGTGACGGCAGTAACGCGCCGTCACATGACCGGACCAATTGAAGGTGAGCCAGAGCGGAGCGGGGCGGGGCACAAACAGGAGCAGGAGTAAGCGCTGTGCGGTGCGCCTGACGGACACGCGCACTGCACAGCGTGGGGGGGGGGGGAGGGGGGCGGGGGTCTGGGCTGGTGAAGGACGGTCGGGCACAGATGGGGGGTGCTGCGGAGCGTCTTGGTGTCACCCGGTGCGGGCCACACCCGGGTCGCAACGCCACTAGATTAGGGTGTGCCTGGGCACACCCGGCACACCCCGTGCACACGCCTATGAGTAGGAACACCTGAGCTGTTTCTCAGAATGTAGGTAGATCCAGATAACAAAAAGTAATGGTTCATGTTAAAATATCACAATAGTGAAACAAAAGAAAAAAGGGCATAAAACCCGCAAATGAGCTGAAAAATGCCTTTTACTTTTTAAAGATTCTCCTCCAGGTCATATTCTATCTGGCTGCGAAGTCACTACACATGCATTTATCTGTAAGATTAATAGTTGTATTTTGCATTTTTCACATTGCTTATGTCCACACTGTGGTTTCAGCACCAGCATAAAATTTGATAAGCCATGCAGGACTGAAAGTGTTTATTGCTTCTAAACGTGTTTTACTTGAGCTGTTTATCTCTTGTCTATTTATACTCACAGAGCAGGACATGGACCTGAAAGTGAAGCAAACCATTCAAACCAATGATACAGACATGGAAATGCATTAGTTACTCCTGGGAATAATTGGGGGCATTTATCATTGTCTTTAGAGCTGTTTTTGTGTGTAAATTTGTCTCTATTTAGGCGCAGCACTGCGCTTCAGGCTATTTTTTGCGCCTTTTCAATTTATCACATGCCCAGCAACCATGTAATACATTTGGTGAAGTCATACAAAAAAAAAACACACACACACAAAAAAAAAATAACTAAAAAATGTACTAAATCACACACATCTTAGTAAATGTCCCCAAATGTGTCTGTTTTAAATTATTGTGTTATAGCACATACAAGTGTCTGTTCCCTTTTTACAAAACAGACTGCACAGTAAAATGGCAAACTGTTTTTGTAGATGCTCTATTTTAGGTTGAATTTACAGACACTCTAACAATTTTAACCCCTTAAGGACCAAGGGCGTCTAGACGTGACCACCAATAGCAGATCGGGGGCAGGAGGCTTTACTTTTGGTTTCCCCGTTCTGCCCAGCCACAATAGGCGGGGCAGAACGGGGAACCGACAGAGGACCGGCACCGACGTCCACTTACCCCGCGGGCGAGGCTGCGGGCGATAATCGGTGGAGGAGATCGGAGTCCGGCGATGTCGTGAGACTGGCTCCCTGGATCCGACGGAAGCCGGTAAGTTGCCTAGCAACATCTGGAGGGTACAGTTTGAGACCACTATACAGTGGTCTCTAAACTGTAACCCTCCAGATGTTGCAAAACTACAACTCCCAGCATGCCCAGACAGCTGTTTGGGCATGCAGGGATTTGTAGTTTTGCAACAGGTCGAGGGCCACAGTTTGGATATCACTGGCACTGGCAGATGTTGCAAAACTGCAACTCCTAGCATGCCCAAACAGCAGTTTGCTGTCTGGGCATGCTGGGATTTGTAGTTTTGCAACAGCTGGAGGTCCACAGTTTGGAGATTTCTAAATTGTAGCCCTACAGCAAACAGCTGTCTCTGCATGCTGGGAGTTGTTGCGTACCTCCAGCTGTTGCATAACTACATCTCTAACACCAAAAAGAGAACCATACCACAACAACAAAAAAGCAAGAAAGTAATAGGATATAAAAAATAAACTTTATTAATGCAATTTAATGAAGAAAATAATAAAAGAAAAACAAAGAAGTAGTAGCAATAAATAGGCACTAGTAGACATACAAAGATATAGGACAATGGTAGGACCCAAGTACATCAAAATATACAAGTATAAAGAGTAAATGCCACAGTAGCTGGTAGGGTACAAGAATAATACCTCCCAAAAGTATACAATAAATGGTGCCAAACCATACCTACACCTGAACCCCAACGATCGTTTCGCTATTATGCCGCTTCTTCAGTGGTCTGTCAGTACATGTTGGGAGTTGTAGTTTTGAAACAGCTGGAGGTTCCCCCCCCCCCCCCCCCATGTGAACGTACAGGCTACATTCACAGGGGCAGGTTTACAGTAAGTTACCTGCTTCAAGTATGAGCTGTGGCAAATTTTTCGCCACAGTGCATACTCCTAGCTTTCTGTAAACCGCCGCCAGTGTGAATGTACCCTAAAAACACTCCACTCCACTACACTAACACATAATAAAGGGTAAAACACTACATATACACCCCCTTGCACTGTCCCCCCAATAAAAATGAAAAATGTATTGTACGGCAGTGTTTCCAAAACGGAGCCTCCAGCTGTTGCAAAACAACTCCCAGCATTTCCGGACAGCCACTGACTGTCCAAGCATGCTGGGAGTTTAGCAACAGCTGGAGGCACCCTGTTTGGGAATCACTGGCGTAGAATACCGCTATGTCCACCCCTATGCAATTCCTAATTTAGTCCTCAAATGCACATTGTGCTCTCTCACTTTGGAGCCCTGTGGTATTTCAAGGCAACAGTTTAGTGCCACATATGGGGAATTCCCGTACTCAGGAGAAATTGCACTACAAATTTTGGGGGCTTTTTCTCCTTTTACCCCTTATGAAAAAGAAAAGTTGGGGTCTACACCAGTCTATTAGAGTAAAAAGAAAAAAAATTTACACTGACATGCTGGTGTTGCCCCATACTTTTTTATTTTCACAAGAGGTAAAAGGAAAAAACAAAAACAAAATTTGTAACGCAATTTCTTCTGAGTACAGAAATATCCCATATGTGGGCGTAAAATGCTCGGCGGGCGCACAACAAGGCTCAGGAGCGAGAGCGCACCATGTACATTTGAGGCCTAAATTGGTGATTTGCACAGGGGTGGCTGATTTTACAGCAGTTCTGACATAAACGCAAAAAAATAAATACCGACATGTGACCCCATTTTGGAAACTACACCCCTCACGGAACGTAACAAGGGGTATAGTGAGCCTTAACACCCCACAGGTGTTTGATGAATTTTCATTAAAGTTGGATGGGAAAATGAAAAAAAATATTTTTTTTTCACTAAAATGCTGGTGTTACCCTAAATTTTTCATTTTCACAAGGGAAAATAGGAAAAAAGCAACCCAAAATTTGTAGCCACATTTCTTCTGAGTAAGAACATACCCCATATGTGGATGTAAAGAACTACAATGCTCAGAAAAGAAGGAACGCCATTGGGATTTTGAAGAGAAAATTTTTCCGGAATTGAAGGTCACATGTGTTTACAAAGCCCCATGGTACCAGAACAGTTGACCCCCCCAACATGTCACCCCATTTTGGAAACTACACCCCTCACGTAATGTAATAAGGGGTACAGTGAGCATTTACGCCCCACAGTGGTCTGACAGATTTTTGGAACAGTGGTCTGTGAAAATGAAAAATTTAATTTTTCATTTGCTCAGCCCACTGTTCCAAAGATCTGTCAAATGCCAGTGGGGTGTAAATGCTCACTGCACCCCTTATTAAATTCTGTGAGGGGTGTAGTTTTCAAAATGGGGTCACATGTGGGGAGGCGCACTGTTCTAGCACCACTGGAGGCTTTGTAAAAGCACATGGCCCCTGACTTCCATTCCAAACAAATTCACTCTTCAAAAGCTCAATGGCACTCTCCTCTTCTGAGCATTGTAGTTCGACCACAGAGCACTTGACGTCCACACATGGGGTATGTCCATACTCAGAAGAAATGGGGCTACAAATTTTGGGGGTAATTTTCTCCTATTGCCCCTTGTAAAAATGTTAAATTTGGGGAAAAACCAGCATTTTAGTGAATTTTTTTTTCATCTACACATCCAACTTTAACAAAAAGTCGTGAAATACCTGTGAGGTGTTAAGGCTCACTTTACTCCTTGTTACATTCCTTGAGGGGTGTAGTTTCCAAAATAGTATGCCATGTGTTTTTTCTTTTTTTTTTTTTTTTGCTGTTCTGGCACCATAGGGGCTTCCTAAATGTGACATGCCCCCAGAAAAACCATTTCAGCAAAATTTGCTTTCCAAAATCCAAATGTGACTCCTTCTCTTCTGAGCATTGTAGTTCGCCTGCAGAGCATTTTACGTCCATACATGGGGTATTTCCATACTCAGAAGAGGTTACAAAATTTGGGGGTCATTTTCTCCCATTACCCTTTATAAATATGGTAAATTTGGGGAAAAAAACTGCACTTTAGTGAAAAAAATTTCATTTTTCATTAATACCTTCCGATTTTAATGAAAAGTAATCAAAAACATGTGGGGTATTAAGGCTCACTGGACCCCATGTTACATGCCTTGAGGGGTTTAGTTTCCAAAATAGTATGCCATGTGTGGGGTTTTCTGCTGTTCTGGCTCCATAGGGGCTTCCTAAATGTGACATGCCCCCCAAAAACCAGTTCAGAAAAACTCACTCTCCAAAATCCCATTGTCGCTCCCTCCCTTCTGAGCACTCTACTGCGCCCACCGAACACTTGACATACACATATGAGATATTTCCTTACTGGAGAGAAATTGGGTTACAAATTTTAAGAGGATTTTTTTCCTTTTACCTCTTGTAAAAATTCAAAAACTGGGTCTACAAGAACATGCGAGTGTAAAAAATGAAGATTTTGAATTTTCTCCTTCACTTTGCTGCTATTCGTGTGAAACACCTAAAGGGTTAACACACTTACTGAATGTCATTTTGGATACTTTGAGGGGTGCAGTTTTTATAATGGGATCATTTGTGGGGTATTTCTAATATGAAGGCCCTTCAAATCCACTTCAAACCTGAACTGGTCCATGAAAAATTCAGATTTTGAAAATTTGGTGAAAAATTTGAAAATTGCTGCTGAACTTTGAAGCCCTCTGATGTCTTCCAAAAGTAAAAACATGGCAACTTTATGATGCAAACATAAAGTAGACATATTGTATTTTTGAATCAAGATATAATTTATTTAGAATGTCTATTTTCCTTACAAGCAGAGAGCTTCAAAGTTGGAAAAATGCAAAAATTTTAATTTTTTCATCAAATTTTTTGAATTTTTCACTAAGAAACAATGCAAGTATTGACAAAATTTTACCAATAACATAAAGTAGAATATGTCATGAAAAAAACTATCTCAAAGAATGATAGGTAAAAGCATCCCAGAGTTATTAATGCTTAAAGTGAAAGTGGTCAGATGTACAAAAAAACGCTCTGGTCTTACAGTGAAAATTGGCCTGGTTCTTAAGGGGTTAAAGTATTTTATTTATGCATTTTACAAATAAAAGAGAACAACAAAACTCCAGGCATCCACATAAGCGAAGCCCCATCACCAAGTTGACATGAATAATATGCCACAGTGAAGCAGCCACCAGAAAACAAAACAGCAGGAACAGTATGTGCATATAGTAAGGCAGTCACAATAGCAGTGGTTTAGGAGAGAGGCATAAACTGCGCAACCTCTGGAGTAGAACTGGCCCAAGTAAACAAAAACAAACACAGACACACACCATTCAAAACCACCAGATCAAAAACACAAATCATATACATAATAGGTATTGCCACATCTGTAATGACGTGTACTATAAAACTCAATGTTGGGCTGTTGGAAAATGAATGGCAGAAAAGGAATTTTGCTCAGAAAAGGAAAAATAACATTGAAAGCTATAAAACATGGGTATCGCCATAATCGTACTTACCCACAGAATAAATATAACATCACTTTTACCGCACAGTGTACACCATAAAAAAATATTAAAAAAGGCAAGAAATGTTCCAGTTTTTCACAATATTTTGGAGTTTTTCACACTAATGGCATTGATCAGTATATGCAATCAGAAGATTGCATGGTATAACCCCCTAAGGGGGTTAAATTTTTTTGTAAATAGTGTAAAAAAAAAAAAAAAGTTAATAAATGCGAATAAGCCCCTTCCCTATTAAAAGTTCGAATCACCCCCCCATTTTCCATTTTTAAAATAAAATAATGTAATAAAAAATAAAAATAATCATGTGTAAATGTCTGAACTAATTAAATATAAGGGTAGCTATGGTGCACAGTCAATGGCGTACACGTAAAAAAATACCAAAGTCCAAAGTGGGCAATTTTGGTCACTTCATATACCATTAAAATATTAATAAAAAGTGATCAAAGTCCCATCAAAACCAAAATGGTACCTATAAAAACTGCAAATCACGTCACAAAAAATGAGCCCTCAAATAGCCTCATATGCAGAAAAATAAAAAAGTTATAGGGGTCAGAAGATGCCAATTTTAAAAATTAAAATTTTGGTGCATGTAGTTATCATTTTTAAAGTAGTAAAATAAAAATAAAACCTACATAAATTTGGTATCCTTGTAATCGTATGTACATACAGAATAGAGATAAGATATAATTTTAACCAAAAAGGGCACTACGTAGAAACTGAAGCTCTAGAAAGTCGCAAAATGGAATTTTTTTTATTTCACCCCACAAATACGTTTTCTTTTTTGTTATAAAATAAGTGATGTCATTACAAAGTACATTTGGTGACACAGGCCCTTATATGGGTCTGTAGGTGCAAAATTTTATGTGTTATGATTTTTAGAAGGGGAGGAGGAAAAAACGAAAGTGCAAAAACGAAAATTGTTTTGAGGCCTTAAGGGGTTAAGAGCAGGTCAATTAAGTGAACTAATTATTCCTTCTAAATTTTAATGCATTTTTATCCATGATTCACATATAGCCTGTTGTCCAGGATTGTATAGACACTGGATTTTCAGTATATGTATTAGTATTTCACTCATAACCTGATAGAGGACCCTTTCAAACAACTTTACATATGCCTTCATGTGCCCTGCCGCTTTTCAGAGGATTCTGCATTACTCTTTCGAAACACCCACAACATAATTTACTGCCATTTTGAGCAGAGAGAAGTATAAGAAGTCCCTGGCTGAAAAGACCTTCTCATGGATTCCTTCATTCATCTGCTGTTTACATCTCCTGTTATGTCCTTCTATTTAACCCCTTCTTGACCCAGCTAGTTTTGGCCTTCATGACCCAGTCCGTTTTTCAAATCTGACATGTGTCTCTTTAAGCGGTATTAAAATTGAACTGCTTTTACCTGGCAAAGTGATTCAGAGATATTTTTTTCGAGACATATTGTACTTTATATAAGTGGTAAATTTTTGTTGATAAATAAAGTGATTTTTGTGAAAAGCTCTAAAATATTGTGAAAAATTGGAAAAAATGTCATTTCTCTATGTTTGAAACTCTCTACTTGTAAGAGAAATAGTCATGCCAAATAAATTTAGTTATTAATTCACATCTACAACATGTCTACTTTATGCTGACATAATTTGTTAATCATTCTTTTACTTTTTTACGACATTAGAAGGCTTATATTATTATGAGAATTTTTTCACATTTTCTACAAAAGTTCAAAATCAAATTTTGAAAATATATGTGTGTATGCATATTGTGAGACAGTGACAGGCAGAGTTATTGAGGGAATGTATATTTCTCCTAGGATGCTCTCCTATGCTGCTTTAGGCAGCTTGTGGACAGATACGTGTCACCGAAATGCCTGGGTTTCGGTGAAGGAAAACCAAAGTTACGTGTGTCAGTGATACTATGTTACTGGCACATTCTAGTTGTAGTATAGCGGATCCAACCCGCTTAATCCGGGTCGGTTTTTCCTGGAGTGACCAAGTGCCGGGTGGGAGGTCACTCCCATATACCAGATGAGGCTGATTGCAGGCTCCATAAACCTGGGTCTGCAGGCCTGTGTGCGGCTGCTGGGATGCTAAGAACCATGATGTAAGTGGCCGTGTTCTACTGTTTTGTTTCACGTTCGGGGGCACCTAGTGTGTCTCTAGTATAGTTAGGGTCGTACCTTGTTTAGTCAGAGCTCAGCCGAGCAGGTATTTATTTTGTATGTTTGGCCTGATGTTAAGGCCGTATTATTGTGTTGACACTTAAAATAAACCCAGGCACAGCCTGGACTTGGACTTTACCTACAGTGTCCCTGTCTCTACTTGTGAAGCCCAGGCTGCCAAGCGACATTTGATGCTGTCCCTCTCACATATGGTTTCGGATGCGAGCAAAGAGACTCTTAAAGAGACATACACGTGTTAATGGACATTTGTAGCAACCGTTGCTAAGGACAACAGGCGCTTGGAAAAAGTGTGGAAAATCTATGTCCTGGATAAAAGCTGCAGCTGCGCAGCAATCAGAGACAGCCAGGATGGATGAACTTTTGAAACAGCTTATCCAAGCTAACAGTAACCTCCAGCTGATGACAGCAAACCAGCAGAAGGTACATGAGGAGGCCATGCGGGCCCAGGTGGAAACCAATGCCCTGCTGATAGAGGCTAACCAGCTTGCATTAAGGGAGCAGCAGCACATTAACAAGCAACTCCAAGAGCAAGTCCTGGCTGTGGCGCAAAATGTGCAGAGGCCGCCAAGCTCGCTTCCCACCACTCGTGCTGCTGTACAGTCGTCCATGCAGAAAATGACGCTCACCGATGATGTTGAGGCTTATCTCATGGTCTTCGAAAGAGTGGCAGAGCGAGAGAAATTACCCGTGGCACAGTGGGCTGAGGTAGTGGCACCTTTCCTGACCGGTGAACCACAGAAAGCCTATTTTGACCTCGGCGAGCAAGATGCCCAGGACTATGCAAAATTAAAGGGTGAGATCCTGGCTCGTTTGGGGGTGAACACCAATGTCCGGGCCCGACGTGTGCATAATTGGACCTTCTTTGATCACCTACCAGCACTCTCCCAGATGTACGACCTAGTCCACCTGGTTAAAAAGTGGCTACAGCCAGAGGAGTCTACGCCAGCACAGATAGTGGAAAAGGTGGTTTTGGACAAGTTTGTCCGCTCTTTGCCCCCGGAGATCCAGCGCTGTGTTGGACAAGGCGACCCCAAAGATGCGGAGCACCTTGTAAACCTCGTTGAGAGATATAAAGCAACCGAGGATTTACTCCAGACCACACCTCCTGGACGGTCCAACTCCGAGAACAGCAAATCGTCCGGAACCTCCGGTAAGACTGTTCCATGCATAAGGGGGGTGAAAAATGTCCCAAAGGGAGGTGGTTCACGAGGGGAGGGCACAGAGGAGTAAATGGGAATTAAGTGGACAGTACGGACCAGGCCAGTGTCACAAGGGGATCGGGGCCACATAATATGTTGGCGGTGTCGTGGACCTGGGCATATTGCAGCAAACTGTCCCCTTACCGTCGAGCCAATGGAGTGTGACTCAGCAAGGCGGAGGTCTTTGTTTGCACGGCCGGTTTGCTCGGCAGGGACTGTATTAGAAACTGAACAACAAATGTGTCATATCAAAGTGAATGACCATCCTGTAGAGGCTCTACTGGACTCTGGGAGCTTGGTCACACTGGTGCACGCCAGCCTGGTGGACCCTACATCATTCACCGGACATGTTATTGGGGTTCTGTGCATCCATGGGGACACCAAGGCGTACCCCACTGCCCTAGTAAAGCTAGAGACTCCATGTGGACTCGCCTCTCATGAGGTGTGTGTTGTGAGGTCCCTAATGCACACAGTAATCCTGGGAAGAGACTTTCCCCTCTTTTGGAACTTGTGGCAAACCAAGGCTTCATGTACTATGAAAAATAATAATGTAGGTAATGCACGCCCTGTTGTTGATCCAGAACCGTTTGACCCCGATGCTATGGTTCAGACTGTAGGGGTGACTCAGGAAAATAGTGATAATTATCCCCTAGCAGTTCTTGCAGGTGAAACTGAGGAACAGGAAGAGGTGGCTGCTATGCCTGAACTGGGGGTCTCACGGGATAATTTTGGGACTGCCCAGCTCAGAGATCCCACCTTAGTGAAAGCTAGGGAAAATGTTAAGGTTGTGAATGGAGAATCTCAATATCCCGGGGCTGATACAGTGTTTCCTCACATGGCAGTAAACCAGGAGTTATTGTATCAGGTTGACAAGGTCGTGGGGAGATAGTGGAACAGCTAGTAGTGCCACAGCCTTTTCGTAGAATGGTCTTAGACCTTGCCCACAACCATGTGTTAGGAGGTCACTTAGGGACCGAAAAGACAAAGGAGCGCATCCTTCAAAGGTTTTTCTGGCCAGGTGTACATGTTGATGTAAAGCGGTATTGTGAGTCCTGCCCCAAGTGTCAGCTAACAGCTCCTATGCCCCATTACAGAAGTCCCCTGATACCATTGCCCATCATAGAGGTACCGTTTGAGAGGATCGCAATGGACCTCGTTGGCCCAATAGTGAAGTCTGCCAGGGGCCATCAGTATATATTGGTGGTGGTAGACTATGCCACGCGTTACCCTGAGGCCATACCTTTACGAAATACCTCCTCCAAGCTTATTGCCAAAGAGCTGTTCCATATGTTTTCCCGTACTGGCATACCAAAAGAGATCCTTACTGATCAAGGAACCCCCTTTATGTCCAAGGTCACAAGGGAGTTATGTAAGTTGCTTAACATCAAACATTTGTGTACATCAGTATATCACCCCCAAACTGACGGTCTTGTGGAGAGATTTAATAAGACACTAAAGAGTATGTTAAAAAAGGTGGTTGGGAAGGATGGGAAGGACTGGGACTGTCTTTTGCCTTATTTAATGTTTTCAGTCCGTGAAGTTCCCCAGGCATCCACAGGTTTTTCTCCCTTTGAGCTAGTTTATGGTAGACGTCCACGGGGTCTCCTTGACATTGCCAAAGAAACCTGGGAGCAAGAGTCCACACCCCATAGGAGTGTGATCGAACACATTTCTCAGATGCAAGATAGGATTTCTGCAGTTATGCCCATAGTCAGGGAGCACCTACAGCAAGCCCAGGAAGCTCAAAGCAGAGTGTATAATAGGTCAGCCAAAATAAGATGCTTCAACCCAGGTGATCGGGTATTAGTTTTGGTACCTACTGTAGAAAGTAAATTCCTGGCCAAGTGGCAAGGGCCTTATGAAATCATTGAAAAGGTGGGAAATGTGAATTACAAGGTGTACCAACCAGATAAACGTAAGCCGGAACAGTTGTACCACGTTAACTTAATTAAGCCATGGAAGAACAGGGAGACCCTGAGTGCAGTGGGCATACCCCATAGTAAGGCCCCAGATGTGTATGTGTCTGAGTCCCTGTCAAAGTCGCAGAAACAGAAGACCCTGGAGTTCATACAGAGAAATAATTATGTGTTCTCTGAATTGCCAGGGCATACCAACGTCATAAAGCATGACATTTTGACTGAGCCAGGTGTAAAGGCCAATTTGAAACCTTACCGGGTCCCAGAAGCTCGTAGACTAGCTATATCAGAGGAAGTTAAGAAAATGTTGGACCTCGGAGTGATTGAAGAGTCAAAGAGTGAATGGTCAAGTCCTATTGTGCTCATCCCAAAACCGGATGGCTCATTACGCTTCTGTAATGATTTCCGGAAGCTGAATGAGGCATCAAAGTTTGACGCATACCCAATGCCGAGGGTAGACGAACTAATTGAGAGACTCGGTCATGCCAGATATTTCTCTACCCTCGACCTGACTGAAGGCTACTGGCAGGTTCCCCTAACCGATAGGGCCAAAGAAAAGACAGCTTTTGCTACGCCAGATGGACTGTTCCAATATGTCTGCCTACCATTTGGTTTGCATGGGGCTCCTGCCACCTTTCAAAGGTTGATGGATATTATCCTCAAGCCCCATCGTCACTATGCATCAGCGTACCTAGATGACATCATTATCTTTAGTGAGGACTGGGATAGCCATCTAGCGAAGGTACAGGCTGTACTTAATTCTCTTAGAGAAGCAGGGCTGACAGCCAACCCTAGAAAATGTGCTTTAGGTCTGGAAGAAGCCCGGTACCTGGGGTATATAATAGGTAGGGGCATCATAAAGCATCAGGTCAATAAAGTTGAGGCTATACAGGGCTGGCCACAACCCACAACAAAAAGACAGGTGAGGGCCTTTCTAGGTATTGTGGGTTATTATCGTCGCTTCATCCCGAACTTCGCAAGTATAGCAGCACCTCTTACAGATTTGACAAAGAACAGTAAGTCTGTCATGGTCTCCTGGAATCCAGAGGCAGAAAGAGCATTCCAGGTGTTAAAATTAACCCTTTGTAAAGAGCCAGTCCTGATCACCCCTAACTTTAAAAAAGAGTTTATTGTACAGACAGATGCATCTGATGTGGGACTAGGTGCAGTACCCAGGAGGTAGGTGGAGAAGAGCATCCAGTCACGTACTTAAGTAGGAAGCTTACACCTGCAGAGAAGAAATATAGTGTTGTTGAGCGGGAGTGTTTGGCCATCAAATGGGCCCTTGAGTCCCTCAAGTACTATTTACTGGGTCGTTACTTTAGGTTAATCACAGACCACTCTCCGCTAACTTGGATGTCTCAAGCCAAAGAAAGAAATGCCAGGGTCACGAGGTGGTTCCTGACACTACAAAATTTTAGCTTTTCAGTGGAACACAGGGCAGGAGAACTACAGGGCAATGTCAACGCACTTTCAAGAGTTCACTGTTTGATGGCTAAAAATGTCGATCCCACAGGTATGTGAGACAGTGACAGGCAGATTTATTGAGGGAATGTATATTTCTCCTAGGATGCTCTCCTATGCTGCTTTAGGCAGCTTGTGGACAGATACGTGTCACCGAAATGCCTGGGTTTCGGTGAAGGAAAACCGAAGTTATGTGTGTCAGTGATACTATGTTACTGACACATTCTAGTTGTAGTATAGCGGATCCAACCCGCTTAATCCGGGTCGGTTTTTCCTGGAGTGACCAAGTGCCGGGTGGGAGGTCAATCCCATATACCAGATGAGGCTGATTGCAGGCTCCATAAACCTGGGTCTGCAGGCCTGTGTGCGGCTGCTGGGATGCTAAGAACCATGATGTAAGTGGCCGTGTTCTACTGTTTTGTTTCACGTTCGGGGGCACCTAGTGTGTCTCTAGTATAGTTAGGGTCGTACCTTGTTTAGTCAGAGCTCAGCCGAGCAGGTATTTATTTTGTATGTTTGGCCTGATGTTAAGGCCGTATTATTGTGTTGACACTTAAAATAAACCCAGGCACAGCCTGGACTTGGACTTTACCTACAGTGTCCCTGTCTCTACTTGTGAAGCCCAGGCTGCCAAGCGACATTTGATGCTGTCCCTCTCACAATATATACATATATACACACACACACACACACACACACACACACACACACACACACATATATATATATATATATATATATATATATATATATATATATATATATATATATATTTTTTTATTATTATTTTCAATTTTTTTTACTTCTGTACAACAGCTCCTCCTAGTGTCTAGTGCACAAAAGATGCAGTAACACGTTTAGGACACTAGGGTGAGCTGTTGTACAACAAAATAGCTCCTTTACAAAAAAGAAAATACTGCATTTGCTTCACCTAGAAGTGAAGCATGCAGGTATGCACAGCGGGCACAGTGTCGGGAGCTCGGTACGGGTACGGGACACCGGGGGAAGGGGGACAGGTAAGGGACACTGTGGACTGCTAGCAGAGCATTGTGTGTGTCCCGAGCGATTGCTGTGAGGGGGGGGGGGGGCGAATGAAACCCCCCTAGGTCCCGAGGCAAGATGGCTGGCTATTAATGATAGCCACCATCTTACCGGGTGCGGTGGGATGCCGCGAGTAGCGGCCAGTATCTGCATGACAAAGGTCTGGAAAATCTTCCCGGTCATGACGTACAGGTATGTCATGGGTCGGGTAGAGGTTAAACAAAACAACTTTTGTTTATATATATATAATGTAGATAATGTCATTATATGTATATTTGTAACACACATTGGTAAAAAAAGATGTGTATATTTGTGGGAGAAAAAAAAATGCTGTCCCTGCAGCTATTGCCTGTGCATCTCTGTGAGGAGACTAAATACAGGAAGTGAGGGCAGGACAAGCAGGGCTCTGTGCAGGCTCCTGGCTTGTCAATCATCCTGATGTGTGAGCTGAGAGCGTGTCATAGAGCCTTTCTTCACAGAGCCCTGGTTGTCCTCAGTGTATAGAGCCCTGCTTGTCCTCAGTGTACAGATCCCTGCTTGTCCTCAGTGTACAGATCCCTGCTTGTCCTCAGTGATCAGAGCACTGCTTGTCCTCACAATACAGAGCCCTGGTTGTCCTCAGTGCGCAGAGCCCTGCTTGTCCTCAGTGCGCAGAGCCCTGCTTACCTCACTGTGAAGAGCCCTGCTTATCCTCTGTGCACATAGCCCTGCTTGTCCTCAGTGCACAGAACCCTGCTTGTCCACAGTGTACAGAACCCTGCTTGTCCTCAGTGTACGGAGCCCTGACTGTCCTCAGTGTACAGAGCCCTGCTTGTCCTCAGTGTACAGGGCCCTGCTTGTCCTCAGTGTACAGAGCCCTGCTTGTCCTCAGTGTACAGAGCACTGCTTGTCCTCAGTGTATAGAGCCCTGCTTGTCTTCAGTGTATAGAGCCCTGCTTGTCCTCAGTGCACAGTGCCCTGCTTGTCCTCAGTGCATAGAGCTCTGCTTGTCCTCAATGTACAGAGCCATGCTTGTCCTCAGTGCACAGAACCCTGCTTGTCCTCAGTGTACAGAGCCCTGCTTGTCCTCAGTGCATAGAACCCTGCTTGTTCTCAGTGTACAGAGCCCTGCTTGTCCTCAGTGTACAGAGCCCTGCTTGTCCTCAGTGCACAGAGCCTCGCTTGTTCTCAGTACATAGAGCCCTGCTTGTCTCCTCACTGCACAGAGCCCTGCTTGTCCTCAGTGTAAAGAGCCCTGCTTGTCTACCCACACTTCCTGTATTTGGTCTCTTTACAAAGACATACAGGCTCTGTGAAAGGGCAAAACTACTGTTTGGGCGCCCTACTACATGGGTAGATACTGTTTAGAAAATAATTAGGGCACTTATAAATATGCAGAAGGCACTAATAGTGAGGAAACTAATGTGTGAATGTGCTATTACATTGGTAGCTACTGTTTAGAGTAGTATTAAGAGGGAACTATTGGAGGGCTAAATACTGTGTGAGGGCACACTGTTTGAGGGACACAAAAGGGGATATTTTCACTGTGTGGGGCACTGTGCATAGGGGAGCTTGTATAAAGGTGGAGAGTATGCCATTATGTTACAAGCATAAGGCTATGTTTACACAGTGCTTTGGCGTAAGTCATTTTCAAAAATGTGCCTGCAAAATCGGTAAGTCAGTGGGAAAGTGGTTCTCTGTGCACATAATATGTAAAAATAAGGATTCATTTCGTTTTTTTTTTAAATATATTTTGTGCACAGAAAACCACATTCCCATAGAATTACATAGGGCACATTAGTGTTAAAAATAGGAACACTATTTTGAGAACACTTTTTATTTACTATTAAAATACTCCTGAAAAAACATTGTGTGAACATAACCTAAGATGTTTGTCTGGCAGATCCTGTCGAGATGAGTTATGATTGGAAAACATCATGGCAGTGTGGTCTGAATGGAATAGAAAAGGAAGAGTATAACTGACCTGTGAGTCACTGGATGTAGCTACACAGTAATTACTACATGGTCACTCTGTGGGGTTATGTTGGTCTAAATATATTGACTTGTATGTATTAACAGTATAGCAATATTATTTAGTTATTAAGTGGTAAAAATAAGTAGTCATAGTGTAGCTGTATTATTTGTCTTCTGTATAGAGGTATCATTGGTAGTATTATCCTTGGTAATTATGTTTTTTTTCAGTAACAGTTTGACAGCATTATTTATTTGCTATGTGGTGGCAATATGTGGTCACGGTGTGGTGGTGGTATTTGTCCCTTGTTTACTGCGATTATTGGTAATATTGGTCTTGCTATACTATATTTTGTTCAGTAACAGTATGGTGGTAATATGTATAGTCATAGTATTTGCTCCTTGTATACTGGTCTTATTTGTTAACTGTATAACTTATTTCCAGATCTACATGACAGAGGTTAAAAAAAAAGCAAAAATAACAGCACTCAATTCCCCCCCCCCCCCCCCCCCACCAATCGAGCACAGATGTTAGTGTCAACAATAAGGTGCTGTAGAGGCACATGCATATGGCAAGCAGTCACAGTCATCAGCAGTCACATGCCTTAGTGGTAATGACAGTAACAATGGCACATGACCACTAAGGCAAGTTATCATGCCTCACAGCCTGTAAACAAAGTCTGAACACTCACCAGGTCACCTGCACTGGATCAGAGGTAAAGATAGTTTTTATTTCATTATTTTAGGACATTGTGTGTGTGTGAGGATGGCTATAGTACAGTTAATCTGCCACTTGAATATACACATACACCCATTTTTTGAAGTGTATGTATATTATGAATCTGATTTAATCAAGGTTACATAAAGACCTCAGTAATCATAAGGTGGGTACATAAGTATATAGCTCACTTAGGACATCTAGTGGTATTCTCTAGTGAAAACATCTTCATGTCTATTAATACTCTAGCCACCAAATTGCTAAATATTAAACATATCTCTGTACATTACAAAGGATTGCACATCAAGCAATTAGAATTATTTTTTATCCCCCCCCCTTCTCCACCCCCAAAGAGAAAAAATAAAGCTGCATGACTATAACCATAACCGTGGCTTTGACATGAACCTTGACACAACTAGTCATGTGCATATAAAGAAAAAATGAAGAGGAGAGCACTAAGGTGCCCAGATACCCCTCCTCTCATCTTAATATGTATGTGGTTTATAAAGACAGGAATCTAGGCTGACAACTATGAGGATTACCTGGTCATTTGGAATTGTAGAGGCTGAAATATTCATACTGGTTTATTAAAGGGAATCTGTCATTACTTTCATGAAAATTCAACATGGTGGTCACGTTGTCTTGTCCCTGCCCCTCCAGCCTTTACTGATAGATCTCTCCTTGTTTCACTTCAGGGAACTACCCAGATGACGATGCTTTAGGCAGCATGAGGCTAAGTTTCCACTTTTAATTTTTTTGTAAAAATTAGCAAACAAACGACAAATTCTATGTGGATTTCCTCTATACTTTTCACTCTAGGTGAGTAAACGTGATGGAAGGTGCTCTAATGTTTTATCTTGGATGGGACAGTGTATCTAAATGCTGTTTTTATTCCAATTTCTCTAGTGCACCATTTATGCAACCAAAGAGAGAAGCATTAAAGGGGTACTCCCATGGAAAACTTTTTTTTTTTTAATCAACTGGTGCCAAAAAGTTAAACAGATTTGTAAATCACTTCTATTAAAAAATCTTAATCCTTCCAGTACTTTTTAGGGGCTGTATACGAAAGAGAAATACAAAAAAAGAAATGCATTTCCTATGATGTCCTGACCACAGTGCTCTCTGCTGACCTCTGTTGTCCATTTTAGGAACTGTCCAGAGCAGCACATATTTGCTATGGGGATTTTCTCCTGTTCTGGACAGTTCCTAAAATGGACATCAGAGGTCAGCAGAGAGCACTGTGGTCATGACATCACAGGAAATGCATTTCTTTTTTGTATTTCTTTTTAGTATACAGCCCCTAAAAAGTACTGGAAGGATTAAGATTTTTTTTTTTTTAAAGAAGTGATTTACAAATCTTTCTGGCACCAGTTGATTTAAAAAAAAAAAAAAAAGGTTTCCACGAGAGTATCCCTTTAACCTTATAGGTTTGAATTTTGTAGAACAGCAGGACATACAAATGGTTGGGATATGAAAACTCCTAAAGCACACAAACCTGATGCGGCAGGATGTTATGTTGCTCAGCATGGGATACATCATTTTAACAGGTTTCCTATTTTGCATACAGAATGATCGTGTTCTAATAATCAAATATACACTGCTCAAAAAAAATAAAGGGAACACTAAGATAACATATCCTAGATCTAAATGAATAAACTAATCGCTTGAAATACTTTCGTCTTTACATAGTTGAATGTGCTGACAACACAATCACATAAAAATTATCAATGGAAATCACATTTATCAACCCATGGAGGTCTGGATATGGAGTCACACTCAAGATCAAAGTGGAAAACCACAGGCTGATGCAACTTTGATGTAATGTCCTTAAAACAAGTCAAAATGAGTCTTAGTAGTGTGTATGGCCTTCACCCGTATGACCTACAACGCCTGGGCATGCTCCTGATGAGGTGGCGGATGGTCTCCTTGGGGATGTCCTCCCAGACCTGGACTAAAGCATCAGCCAACTCCTGGACAGTCTGTGGTGCAACATGGTGTTGGTGGATGGAGCGAGACATGATGTTCCAGATGTGCTCAATCAGATTCAGGTCTGTGGAACGGGCGGGCCAGTCCATAGCATCAATGCCTTCCTCTTGAAGGAACTGCTGACACACTCCAGCCACATGAGGTCTAGCGTTGCCTTGCATTAGGAGGAACCCAGGGCCAACCGCACCAGCATATGGTCTCACAAGAGGTCTGAGGATCTCATCTCGGTACCTAATGGCAGGCAGGCTACCTCTGGAAAGCATATGGAGGGCAGTGTGGTTCCCCAAAGAAATGCCACCCCACACCATTACTGACCCACTGCCAAACCGGTCATGCTGGAGGATGTTGCAGGCAGCAGAACGTTCTCCATGGCATCTCCAGACTCTGTCACGTCTGTCACATGTGCTCAGTGTGAACCTGCTTTCATCTGTAAAGAGCACAGGGAGCCAGTGGCGAATTTGCCAATCTTGGTGTTCTCTGGCAAATGCCAAACGTCCTGCACAGTGTTGGGCTGTAAGCACAACCCCCACCTGTGGACATCGGGCCTTCATTCCACCCTCATGGACTCTGTTTCTGATCGTTTGAGTGTACACATGCACATTTGTGGCCTGCTGGAAGTCATTTTGCAGGGCTCTGGCAGTGCTCCTCCTTGCACAAAGGCGGAGGTAGTGGTCCTGCTGCTGGGTTGTTGCACTCCTACAGCCTCCTCCACATCTGCTGATGTACTGGCCTGTCTCCTGGTAGCGCCTTTATGCTCTGGACACTACGCTGACAGACACAGCAAACTTTCTTACCCAAGCTCGCATTGATGTGCCATCCTGGGTGAGCTGCACTACCTGAGCCACTTGTGTGGGTTGTAGACTCCGTCTCATGCTACCACTATAGTGAAAGTACCGCCAGCATTAAAAGGTATCCAAAACATCAGCCAGGAAGCATAGGAACTGAGAAATGAACCACCTGCAGAACAACTCCTTTATTGGGAGTGTCTTGCTAATCATTTCCACCTGTTGTCTGTTCCATTTGCACAACAGCATGTGAAATTGATTGTCAATCAGTGTTGCTTCTTAAGTGGACAGTGTGATTTCACAGAAGTGTGTTTGACTTGGAGTTAACTTGTGTTGTTTATGTGTTTCCTTAATTTTTTTGAGCAGTGTATAATTTGGCCAGGATATTGCACTATAAAAGGTTTAACTATGTGTAACTACTGCTACCAACATGACTTGAACAATAGCAAAGGCATATTGGGAGTTGTTGCACCCATCATCAGTGTAAACCTGATGGTGTTGCCCAGGGGTAGATGGTATTAACCCCTTTGTGTTCATGATGCCAGGGCGTGATTTAACTTTAATCACCCAACGGTAGCATTGCTAGCCCTAGATTAGGCAGGGTCAAATAATAGTCCAAGGCCAGGTTAAGGTTAACGGTAGCTTTTACTGAGGTAGACAGATGGTGCAGTCTATACAGTTCGGCCAGCATCCCAGAGAGGTGACCAGTAACATGGGGGACCTTGCAGCTTGCTGGAACTTGCAGTGACTTGACAGACTATAGGTGCAGGCCATGCTCACTACATTTGATTTGACTTGACTGCAGATGATGACAGATGATAAAGACGACTTGACTTACTGACTTGTGGCTGCAGGCCCGGCGCTTCCATAAGGCAGACCAAGCGGTCGCTTAAGGGCGCACGGACCAGAGGGCGGAAAAATCAAGGACTTTTTTTTTTAAGCCGCGTTGCGCCCCGTCGCCCGCTGGGCTGTGTTGTTTGTGCCGTGTGTGTCGCTCACTTATAGAGCGGCGCCTACGGCAGCAGAACAGTTACTCTCCTGGGCATCATGAACAGGCTTCACTGCTACTTCACTTGCTTCTAGTGCAACCTCACACCTCCCCCCGGGCCCGCAGATAAATCAAAGCTGCCCTGTGCAGCCAGTGAAGGGCCCCTCACAAAACACATATGAGCAGCGGCGCTGCACCGCCGCTGCTCACTGTTCTTAAGTGCCCGCTGCGCTATTATGCGCCGCAGGAACTTTAGACCAATTGAATTTCCCTTCTGGCGGAAGCGTCAGCGTCATGTGCTGAACGCTTCCGCCAGTGAGGATCCTGCGCCCGATCAGCAATAACATGAGGGACGCTTCCTGCAGACAGAACGCTGCACAGGTGAGGGTGGGGAGTGGGGATTTTTAATGCAAACGGGAGGGGGGGTTGAATAGAAGGGGTAATTAATAGAAGTGCGGGTGTTAATGGAAGCAAGGGCAGGAGGGGTGAATATAAGAAGGAGCGGGGGGGGTTTAATGGAAGCAGAGGAGACAGTGGAAGCAGAGGGGGGGGGGTTAATGGAAGCAGGGGGGGGTTGGATAATGGAAGCAGAGCAGGGGGGATGGATGATGGAAGAAGGAGCAAGGGGGGTTAATGGAGACGGGGTGGATAATGAAAGCAGGAGGGCATAATGGAAGAAGGAGTGGGGGGTTAATGGAAGCAGTGGGGGATAATGGAAGAAGGAGCAGGGGGATGGATAATGGAAGCAGGGGGGTAATGGAAAGGGGGGTGGATGATGGAAGCAGGGGGGTAATGAAACGGGGGATGGATAATGGAAGCAGGGGGGCTAATGGAAGTAGGGGGATGGATAATGGAAGTGGAAGGGATGGATAATGGAAGCAGGGGGATGGATAATGGAAGCGGGGGATGGATAATGGAAGTGGGGGGATGGATAATGGAAGCGGGGAGATGGATAATGGAAGCGGGGGGATGGATAAGTTGACTACCACACTCCACCACCCGCCACCAGAACTCCCACACGCAAGTACATATAATGTAGTAGATGTGACCTGCAGTCCTATGTAACACCACAGATAACACAGTGATAACCCTCTGAGTACAGATAATGTAGTAGATGCTACCTGTGTTATCTGTGGTGTTACATAGGACTGCAGGACACATCTACTACATTATCAGTACTCAGAGGGTTATCACTGTGTTATCTGTGGTGTTACATAGGACTGCAGGTGACATGTACTACATTATCTGTACTCAGAGAGTTATCACTGTGTTATCTGTGGTGTTACATAGGACTGCAGGTCACATCTACTACATTATATGTACTTGCATGTGGGAGTTCTGGTGGCCGGTGGTGGAGTGTAGTAGTCGACTTGGGGAGGGGGGGGGGGGCGCCAAAATGGAGCTTCGCTTGTGTTGGCAGAAATGTTTGCATTTGAATGGACTGTGATGTAGTGAGTGCTACAGCCCTAATTTCCAATAGATATGTGTAC
Organism: Hyla sarda; assembly: GCF_029499605.1. Classification (NCBI taxonomy): domain Eukaryota; kingdom Metazoa; phylum Chordata; class Amphibia; order Anura; family Hylidae; genus Hyla; species Hyla sarda. The sequence goes on from NC_079189.1 coordinate 202,461,596, forward strand.
ATGACTTTATGTGTACTTATGGACTATGTGTAGTACTAGACTTTAATCTGTATTAAACTTTGACTGTACATGATGTGGAATCCAGTTTGTGGGTCCTCGGGAATTTCCGCAGCCAGACCTTGTCGCCTAACTGGAGGGGTTTGGCGGAGGCATGACGGTTGTAGTCTTGCTGTTACCTTTGCTGAGCCCATCTTTTTATTGACAATCTCTTTTGCTTCCTGGATCCTTCTTTGATGGTCTGAGACCCACTCCATAGAAGCTTGCAGACAGTTGTTGAAGGGAGCTTGAAGTCCAAACGTCCGATTTTTTGTCAGCTGCCCGTGTCGTCCCATCATCAAGTAGAATGGGGTGCATCCAGTAGAACAGTGGACTCTATTATTATAAATGTTTTAAATTTTAAATTATTGCTTTGACACAAACGCTGCTCACAGCATGTGGATAAAAACTTGATTGATGCGCTCACAGAGCCCGTTCCCTTGAGGGTGGTGAGCAGTAGTCCGGAGTTTCTTGCAAGCCTGGAACTGATATAGCTCCTGGAAGAGTTGGGCCTCGAAGGCCGTTCCTCGGTCCGTTAGGACACCCAAGGATTTGTACCCAATTAGTGTAGAACATCTGGGCCGTGGTTTTGGCTGTGAGGTCCTTAACGGTCACTACGACAACCCACTTGGAGTAGTGGTCCACCATGGTGAGAGCATGAGTGTACCTGGACCGGGTAGGATACAACTTGACATGGTCTAGCGTGACCAACTGGTTAGGCCTTTCATTCTGGATGGAACGGAGGGGTGCTCTTGCGTCTTTGTGCCAATTCTTGGTGACGTTGTATACGGCACACTCGCTGCACCATTTCTCGATGTCACTCCACATCCCAATCCAGTAGAACCTTCGTCTGACAGTAGCCTCGGTCTTCAAGTGTCCTGACTGATCATGATATGCGTTGAGGACAATTGCTGTGTCTCTTCGTGGAACCAGAATCTGATGAAGTTGATCACCAGAAACCGGATCCAAACAGTTTCGGTACAACAATCCTTTGTGCACAAATAGTCATTTCCTCTGTCGCCACAGATGTTTCAACTCGTAGTCACACTGGGCCCTGCGTAGACGGGTTGGTCACTTTTTAATCAGAAGGTAGTCTAACAGATCCCCCATGACTCGACTTTCGTCTTGTAGAGTCTTCCAGGTGTATAGGTCTTCCTGGACCTTCTCGGACCTGGGTAGACCCTCTTCAAGGGTGGTCACAGTTTTCTGACTCACAAACCTCTGATAAATTGGTGATTTGCACAGGGGTGGCTGATTTTACAGTGGTTCTGCCATAAACGCAAAAAAATAAATACCCACATGTGACCCCATTTTGGAAACTACACCCCTCACGGAACGTAACAAGGGGTATAGTGAGCCTGAACACCCCACAAGTGTTTAATGAAAAGTCTTCAAAGTTGGATGGAAAAATGAAAAAAAAAATTTTCACTAAAATGCTGGTGTTACCCTAAATTTTTCATTTTCACACGGAAAAATAGGAAAAAAGCCCCCCAAAATTTGTAACCCCATTTTCTTCTGAGTAAGAACATACCCCATATGCGGATGTAAAGTGCTCTGCTGGTGAACTACAATGCTCTGAAGAGTAAGAGCGCCATTGGGATTTTGAAGAGAAAATTTGTCCGGAATTGAAGGCCACGTGTGTTTACAAAGCCCCCATAGTGCCAGAACAATGTACCCCCCCACATGTGACCCATTTTGGAAACTACACCCCTCACGTAATGTAATAAGGGGTACAATGAGCATTTACTGGTATATGACAGATTTTTGGAACAGTGGTCCGTGAAAATGAAAAATGTAATTTTTCAATTGCACAGCCCACTGTTCCAAAGATCTGTCAAACGCCAGTGGGGTGTAAATACTCACTGCACCCCTTATTAAATTCTGTGAGGGGTGTAGTTTCCAAAATGGGGTCACATGTGGGGGGTTCCACTGTTCTGGCACCATGGAAGGCTTTGTAAATGCATATGGCCCCGACGTCTATTCCAACCAAATTCTGTCTCCAAAAGATCAATGGCGCTCCTCCTCTTCTGAGCATTGTAGTGCGCCAGCAGAGCACTTGACATCCACACATTGGGTATTTCCATACTCAAAAGAAATGGGGTTACAAATTGTGGGGGTCATTTTCTCCTAAAACCCCTTGTAAAAAGAAAAAAAATTGGGGGTAAACCAGCATTTTAGTGAAATTTTTTATTTTTTTATTTACACAATCGACTTTCACAAAAAGTCGTCAAACACCTGTAAGGTTTTAAGGTTCACTGTACCCCTTGTTGCGTTCCTTGAGGGGTGTAGTTTCCAAAATAGTATGCCATATGTTTTTTTTTGCTGTCATAGCACCATAGGGGCTTCCTAAATGCGACATGCCCTCCAAAAACCATTTCAACAAAATTTGCTTTCCAAAAGCCAAATGTGACTCCTTCTCTTCTGAGCATTGTAGTGCGCCAGCAAAGCACTTGACGTCCACACATGGGGTATTTCCATATTCAGAAGAGATGGGGTTACAAATTTTGGGGGGCATTTTGTTCCATTATCCCTTGTAAAAATGTTAAATTTTGGGGAAAACTAGCATTTTAGTGAAAAAAAAAAATCATTTACACATCCAACTTTAACAAAAAGTTGTGAAACACCTGCAGGGTGTTAAGACTCACTGTACCCCTTGAGGGGTGTAGTTTCCAAAATAGTATGCCATGTGTTTTTTTTGCTGTTCTGGCACCATAGGGGCTTCCTAAATGCGACATGCCCCACAAAAACCATTTCGGAAAAACTCACTCTCCAAAATCCCACTGTCGCTCCTTCCATACTGAGCCCTCTACTGCGCCCGCCGAACACTTGACATACACATATGAGGTATTTCTTTGCTCGAGAGAAATTGGGTTACACATTTTAGGAAGATTTCCCTCCTTTTACCCCTTGTAATAATTCAAAAACTGGGTCTACAAGAACATGCGAATGTACAAAATGAAGATTTTGAATTTTCTCCTTCAATTTGCTGCTATTCCTGTGAAACACCTAAAGGGTCAACATACCTTTTGAATGTCATTTTGAATACTTTGAGTGGCGCAATTTTTATAATGGGGTCATTTGTGGGGTATTTCTAATAAGAAGACCCTTCAAATCCACTTCAAAACAGAACTGGTCCCTGAAAAATGTCAATTTTGAAAAATTTGTGAAAAATTGGAAAATTGCTGCTATACTTTGAAGCCCTCTGATGTCTTCCAAAAGTAAAAACATGTCAACTTTATGATGCAATCATAAAGCAGACATGTTGTATATGTGAATAAATATATAATTAAGTAAAAAAATGCTATATTTTCAATTTTTCCCATCAAATTTTGAAAATTTTCACCAAGAAAATATGCAAGTATCGGCAAAATTTTACCACTAACATAAAGTAGAATATGTCACGAAAAAACAATCTCGGAATCAGAATGAAAGGTAAAAACATCCCAGAGTTATTAATGCTTAAAGTTAAAGTGGTCAGATGTTCAAAAAATGGACGGGTCCTACAGTGAAAATTGGCAAGGTCCTTAAGGGGTTAAGGAGGGCCACATTCCGAAAGTTTCCACTAAATACTATTCGCAATGGATCCATAGCGCCAATCCTGAGGCCCGAACAAAGGGCATATCACCAGCTTTTCACAGATCCTTCCCTGTCCAGATTCACTCCACCATGACCGATCCGCAGGCCCGCTTCGTCTTCGCCAACTGCGAGGTAGCGGGACGTCCCCTCTCTTTTGCTGCAATATATGCCCCGAACCACAATCAGATTCCCTTCCTTCTCAGGACTCTGGACACGCTCATATCGTTTGCCACTGGCCCTCTCCTCCTTAGTGGAGACTTTAACCTCCCGTTGTTCCCCCAATTAGACACATCCTCAGGTTGTTCTGAACTGTCGCATGGCAAACTCAGACGGAAATTACACTCACAAGAGAGGGGCTATACGTTCTACTCCCACCCTTGCCAGACATACAGCAGAATAGATTTTTTTTTTGCCTCCACTACCTCCTCCCATCCATCTCTCACGCCCACAATCACTCTCTCTGATCATGCCCCAGTCTTTTGCTCGCTGACCCTTCCTAATTCTTCCAAACCCCACTCCACATGGAGGTTGAACGACTCCCTCCTTCGTGATCCTCTCTGTCTCCAAGATCTTAAGGACTCGATCTTGCATTTTCAACAGGACCATGCATCAGACACATCTTCTCCCGTGATCAAGTGGGAAGCACTGAAATGTGCTCTCAGAGGGATACTGATGCAGCACGGTTCCAGGTTCAAAAGGGAAGGGTCGGCGAAGCTGAAGGCACTCCATTCCCGCCTACAAGAACTAGAATCCCTACACAAATGCTCCCAACTAGACAATGTCTTCCGGGAACTGATCCGCGCATGTAGTGAGCTCCTGGAACACCTCTCTGCCCAACACAGATACTTCACCCAACTCACTGGGAAGCTATATTATGAATGGGGAAATAAATCAGGGAAGTTACTTGCGAGGGCCATGACAGGAAATACTCCCTTTTTGTTCCATCTATCAAACCCCACTCTGGCTCCCCCTTCTCCCTTACAACGGACATTCTAAACATTTTCCACCGTTACTATAGCGATTTGTACAATCTCCCCAACCCATACAATCTCTCTCCCCCAGACCCCGAGATCCCATCACTATCCCACTACATTTCTTCTACAGCCCTCCCCGTATTGCCCGACCTCACTATTCAAGACCTGGAACGACCGTTCACAGTGGAGGAATTGGAACGTGCCATAATGTCCCTGCCCCCTGGCAAAAGCCCAGGTCCTGACGGATATACCGCCAGCTTCTACAGGTCACTCCGCCCTGAACTGTCTCTCCCTCTACTTGAAGCATTCAACCACATCTCCTCTGACTCACCCCCTCCCCCAACTTTCTTACAGGCGTACATTACAGTCATTCCAAAGGAAGGAAAAGATCCCCTCCTATGTTCCAACTACCGACCCATCTCCCTCATCAACACCGATGTCAAAATCTTTGCGAAATTGATAGCCCTTAGACTGGCCCCACACATGCCATTCCTAGTTCACCCGGATCAAGTGGGCTTCATCCCAGGTCAAGAAGCCAGGTATAATACCCTTTGGACATTCTCAACCATACATTATGCCAAAAAGTCTAACTCTCCTCTGATTCTCTTATCTCTTGATGCTGAAAAGCCTTTGACCGATTGAACTGGGAATTCATGGAGTCAACTCTCTCCCAGGTGGGCCTTGGGCAGCGGATGATCTTATGTATAATGGCCCTGTATTCCAACCCCCAGACGCGCATACGTATTAACGGTTGTTTGTCTTCCCCCTTTAATATCCAAAATGGTACAAGACAAGGTTGCCCGCTCTCCCCGCTATTGTACACCCTATGCATGGAACACTTGTTGGTGGCAATCCGCAATAATCCTGACATCAAAGGACTGTCTACACCCTCTAGTCAGTTCAAACGCTCGGCCTATGCGGACGATCTGCTACTTTACATCTCCTCCCCACTAGTCTCCCTTCCCTCCCTAATGGCTACCATTCGCCTATACTCCTCCTACAGTAATTACAAACTTAATGTCACCAAATGTAACATCTCCCTCCTACAACATCTCCTACACTCCCTTCAAGGTTCCTACCTTTTCAAGTGGCAGACACGGGCAATCAAGTATCTAGGGGTACAGGTACCAGCTAATTTTGCTGATACCTACAGACTTAATTTCCCCCCACTTCTCCATTCCCTGAAGTCGGACCTGGCCAGATGGGAGCGCAGAGATTTGTCTTGGCTGGGGAGAGTGAATGTGCTCAAAATTAACGTGCTTCCACGTCTGCTCTATCTGTTCTTGTGCATCCCCATTCACCTCCCCTGGACCGTCTTCCGAGATCTGTCTGCTCTCCAGTCTGGCTTTGTCTGGGCCCAAAAACATCCCCGAATAGCGAAACACGTCCTCATCAGACGGAAATTGGATGGTGGCCTAGCCCTTCCCGATTTCCTGTCCTACTATCTAGCCCTCTGACGAGGGTCCTTGACTGCCGCACGTGATCGGCCGATAAGCAGTGGGTGAATCTAGAGGGACAAACAATAGACTCTGATCCTGCAACATTTTTCTGGAGGCCTCGCTCTCCCACAACCTGTCTCACTGTCTCCCTGTTGCCACTGGTTCTCCTCTCCATACACCAGGCTAGGAGGTTTTACATGTCACGCATATCCCTTTTTTCCTCCCACTGGCCCCCTAACTCCCCTCTTTGACAATCCATTCTTCATTCCTACCTCCTCCCGCAGACCCTTCCTCTTACTTACCAGAGATTTTAGAGTATCCCTCCGGGATCTTCTGACACCCACTTCCTTAAAATCCCTTTCAGACCTCTTACAGGACATCCCACCTTTCCCTTTACATCACTACCAATACAAACAATTATGTCACTTCTACCACTCTACGAAGGGAGAACTAGACTTATATCGGCAGCTCACTAAATTTGAGATCCTATGTGTTGCCCCCCAACCTCTCCCCCGCTCCATCAAGACCCTCTATGCTCTCCTATTAGATGAGTCAACCACCAAACCGCTACCCTTTAGATCTGGATGGAAAAAAGACCTCGGACATGAAATATCTGATAGCGACTGGCAGAAGGCCCTCCGCAACTGCCACAAGACTTTGGTTTCTTGTAGAGCACAGGAAATTAACTACAAAGTTCTTACTAGATGGTACAGGGTCCCCACTCTATTAACGTCTTTCTATCCGGATCTCCCTGACGTTTGTTGGCGCTGCTCAGCCCCTGGGGGTTCCATGATACACATCTGACTGACCTGTCCTGCGCTCTCAGACTTCTGTCCGGGTTCTTTAATGTTATTGCCCATATCTCCTCGATCCGCCTCCCACTTACTCCAGAAATAGCACTGCTCTCTGTTCTTCCCCCGAATATGTCGGCCCCCACTGCCCGCCTGATCTCCTTCCTGCTCCTGGCAGCGAGGACAGTTGTACCCAGATTGTGGAGATCCCCTACACCACCCTCCATCTCCTCCTGGCTTCAGGAAGTGACTAGATTATATAGAATGGAGGAGCTGATGGCTACCTCTCCCTCTCAGATTGGGAAATACAAATCCCTTTGGTCCCCGTGGTTGACTTTCCTATCCTCCAATGAGTTTGAGACCCTAGGTTCCTCGGGTAGAACCCCTCCCATGGCACCTGCCGAATGCCAGCTCCCTCCCCCCCCAATTCCCGTAGCGCGCCCATCTCGACCAATTTGACAGCCCTGATTGTCTCACTTCACTGTCATAGACTCCCTGGAGTTCGCGGAGGTGCGGACCCCTTCACATGACACGGCATGTATGCCACGCTTTCACTATCCTACCTTCTACTACCTCTCCTTACTCCCCTCTTCCCGGTTGTGCCTTACGACCCCCTCCTCCCCCTCTTTTCTCCCCCTCCTCCTCCTCCATTCTGCCTTTCTTTTCTTTTCACTCTCCCTCCTACAGGCTTCCATCATCCTTGTTCCTCGTACCTCTAGTTTTGATATGGTTGCTCATGTCTTGGATGCTGTATCTACTTACCTTTTCAAGCTGTATAGCGCATCCTCAGGCTCCAACCTCAAAGGTTGGAGCCTGAGGAAGCACTATACGGCGTGAGACATTTGTTGCTCCCCCACCTGCCTGTCCCCACAGTCCTCTGTCCGCACCTGTCTACCCTGCTCCTACCGTGTCATGACGTTGTAATGATAAAATAAAGCAAGTTCAAGATACAGGGTGAGTGCTCCTATTTTTTCCGTATCTTCTATAAAGATTTACATTTTATGTGGAAACCTGAATAAATATGTAGGGGCATGCCCCGTTTGTCGGGGACACCCCTTTTCTCGGGGTCACACCTTTATTGACAGGGACACACCCCTTTTCTCAGAAGGATACACCCACTTTTTGGATTTTCTTGTTGGGTCTATTGGATTTTTTGGGTGTATAAAATGCATCAAAATTTACCTACAAAACCTGATAAAAAAAACATCATTAACATGTTAGACAGTTACCCGAAAAGGTGCTATTTTACTGCAACTGTGCAAATCACACTCCGATTTTGAAAAATTGCAGCAGAAATTGCAAAAATGCAACATAAAGGTGTGAAAAATGCAATAAAAATTTATTGTGGAAACAGCCTAATATCTACAAATCTTTAGCAAATATCTATTATTATTATTATTATTATTATTATTATTAATAAGGCAAATCACTTTTTTCTCATGGCAATATTTCCCTAAAAAATGCTATTTAAATAATAAAACACCTCAATGCTGTACATATTGGGGGGCATTTACTAAGGGGTTTAGTCATTTTTTTCTGACTATTTTTGGCGCAAAATTGTCGCAATTGCGCCTACCCTATAAATTGTGCGACTTTCCCTAGCAAGAGCTAGAAAGTCAAAAAAAAATTCCCGCTTAATTTACGCAAGTTTTCAGTTTTTACTTGCAGTGGTCAGGAATTTATTAACTGAGACAGTCGCAGTTGCGCAATAAACTGTCGCAACGGCCATAAAAATTGACTAAATTTACTCCAGCTCCAACATGGAGCAGGAAAAGCTGCTGCCGCCCGGGCTCCGACATACTTTCTCCCCGCTACCCTCACTGCGCTACCGGGAGACTGCAGTGATTAACATCCCCCCCTCTCACCTGCCAGCGCCACACAACTCCCATCTGTCTGCTGTTGCAAGACTACAAGTCCCAGCATGCCCTTACAGTGAGGACACGCTGGGAGTTGTAGTCTTGTAGCAGCGGGAGCTGAGCGGCGTGGGCGGGAGACCGGGGGGGGGGGACGGGGGGTGGTAGCGGGGAGACCGTATGAGGAGCCCGGGCGGGAGACAAGGGGGGTAGCGGGGAGACCGTATCAGGAGCCCGGGCGGGAGACAAGGGGGGTAGCGGGGAGACCGTATGAGGAGCCCGGGCGGCTGCACTGTAATGTCAGCCCGGGCTCCTGCCCTGAGAGCCATAGGCTTTGGCTGTCAGGGCATGCTGGGTGTTGTAGTTTTGCAACAGCTGGAGGGCCACAGTTTGCAGACCACTGGTGTGTGGTCTGTAAACTGTAGTCCTCCAGCTGTTGCAAAACTAAACAGCTGAAGGGGACCGGCGAAGAAGTTCACTTACCCTTCCGAGGCTCCAGCGACGATCGCTGACGGAGATCGTCGCGCGGCACTGTCGCGCGGCAGTGTCGCGCAGCGCTGGATCCTACGGAAGCCGGTAAGTTGCTCAAGCTTCCCAACCAGGGTGCCTCCAAATGTTGCAAGACTACAACTCCCAGCATGCCTGGACACCCTTTGGCTGTCCGGGCATGCTGGGAGTTGTAGTTTTGCAACAGCTGGAGGCACCCTTGTTGGGAAACACTGGCCTAAAACAGTGTTTCCCAACCAGGGTGCCTCCAGATGTTGCAAGACTACAACTCCCAGCATGCCTGGACACCCTTTGGCTGTCCGGGCATGCTGGGAGTTGTAGTTTTGCAACAGCTGGAGGCACCCTTGTTGGGAAACACTGGCCTAAAACAGTGTTTCCCAACCAGGGTGCCTCCAGATGTTGCAAGACTACAACTCCCAGCATGCCTGGACAGCCATTGGCTGTCCAGGCATGCTGGGAGTTGTAGTTTTGCAACAGCTGGAGGGCCACAGTTTGCAGACCACTGGTTTGTGGTCTGTAAACTGTAGTCCTCCAGCTGTTGCAAAACTAAACAGCTGAAGGGGACCGGCGAAGAAGTTCACTTACCCTTCCGAGGCTCCAGCGACGATCGCTGACGGAGATCGTCGCGCGGCACTGTCGCGCGGCAGTGTCGCGCGGCAGTGTCGTGCAGCGCTGGATCCTACGGAAGCCGGTAAGTTGCGCAAGCTTCCCAACCAGGGTGCCTCCAAATGTTGCAAGACTACAACTCCCAGCATGCCTGGACACCCTTTGGCTGTCCGGGCATGCTGGGAGTTGTAGTTTTGCAACAGCTGGAGGCACCCTTGTTGGGAAACACTGGCCTAAAACAGTGTTTCCCAACCAGGGTGCCTCCAGATGTTGCAAGACTACAACTCCCAGCATGCCTGGACACCCTTTGGCTGTCCGGGCATGCTGGGAGTTGTAGTTCTGCAACAGCTGGAGGCACCCTTGTTGGGAAACACTGGCCTAAAACAGTGTTTCCCAACCAGGGTGCCTCCAGATGTTGCAAGACTACAACTCCCAGCATGCCTGGACAGCCTTTGACTGTCCAGGCATGCTGGGGCTTGTAGTTTTGCAACATCTGGAGGCACCCTGGTTGGGAAACACTGTTTTAGGCCAGTGTTTCCCAGCCAGGTTGCCTCCAGATGTTGCAAAACTACAACTCCCAGCATGCCTGGACAGCCTTTGACTGTCCAGGCATGCTGGGGCTTGTAGTTTTGCAACATCTGGAGGCACCCTGGTTGGGAAACACTGTTTTAGGCCAGTGTTTCCCAGCCAGGTTGCCTCCAGATGTTGCAAAACTACAACTCCCAGCATGCCTAGACAGCCTTTGACTGTCCAGGCATGCTGGGACTTGTAGTTTTGCAACATCTGGAGGCACCCTGGTGGGGAAACACTGTTTTAGGCCAGTGTTTCCCAGCCAGGTTGCCTCCAGATGTTGCAAAACTACAACTCCCAGCATGCCTAGACAGCCTTTGACTGTCCAGGCATGCTGGGACTTGTAGTTTTGCAACATCTGGAGGCACCCTGGTTGGGAAACACTGTTTTAGGCCAGTGTTTCCCAGCCAGGTTGCCTCCAGATGTTGCAAAACTACAACTCCCAGCATGCCTAGACAGCCTTTGACTGTCCAGGCATGCTGGGGCTTGTAGTTTTGCAACATCTGGAGGCACCTTGGTTGGGAAACACTGTTTTAGGCCAGTGTTTCCCAGCCAGGTTGCCTCCAGATGTTGCAAAACTACAACTCCCAGCATGCCTAGACAGCCTTTGACTGTCCAGGCATGCTGGGGCTTGTAGTTTTGCAACATCTGGAGGCACCCTGGTTGGGAAACACTGGCCTAAAACAGTGTTTCCCAACCAGTGTGCCTCCAGATGTTGCAAAACTACAAGTCCCAGGTTGGGAAACGCTGTGCCCGGCCTCCGCCCCACCTTACTGTAAGGGCATGCTGGGAGTTGTAGTCCTGCAGCTGGGGGCAGGGGACAAGCTTGTCACTTGCCCACACATCTCCTGCACCACACAACTACAACTCCCAGCATGTCCTTACTGTAAGGGCATGCTGGCTGTTGTAGTCATGCGGGGCGGGAGATGTGTGAGCAGGTGATAATAAATGTACTAACCCATTTTTTTTGTTTTCTTCTCATTTCAGATCCGTTTATCCTGTGGACTCCTTCGGATTCGGTGGACTACTTCGATGACCAGCGTTTTTCTTTGTTTGATTTTAATAAAATGGTTAACGAGGGCTTGTGGGGGAGTGTTTTTTGTAATAAAAAATTTTTTAAACCTGTTGTGTTTTTTTCTTACTTTACTAGACAGGCTTAGTAGTGGAAGCTGTCTTATAGACAGAGTCCATTACTAACCTGGGCTTAGCGCTAGCCACAAAAACAGCTAGCGCTAACCCCCTATTATTACCCCGGTACCCAACGCCACAGGGGTGCCGGGAAGAGCCGGTACCAACAGGCCTGGAGCGTCAAAAATGGCGCTCCTGGGCCTAGGCGGTAACAGGCTGGCGTTATTTAGGCTGGGGAGGGCCAGTAACAATGGTCCTCGCCCACCCTGGGAACGTCAGGATGTTACTGTTTGGTTGGTATTTGGCTGAGAATGAAAATAGGGGGGACCCTATGCGTTTTTTTTTTTTTAAATAAATAATTAAATATATTAAAAAAACGCATAGGGTCCCCCTATTTTTATTCTCAACCAAATACCAACCAAACAGTAACAGCCTGACGTTACCAGGGTGGGCGAGGACCATTGTTACTGGCCCTCCCCAACATAAATAACGCCAGCCTGTTACCGCCTAGGCCCAGGAGCGCCATTTTTGACGCTCCGGGCCTGTTGGTACCGGCTCTTCCCGGCACCCCTGTGGTGTTGGGTACCGGGGTAATAATTGGGGGTTAGCGCTAGCTGTTTTTGTGGCTAACGCTAAGCCCGGCTTAGTAATGGACTCAGTCTATAAGACAGCTTCCACTACTAAGCCTGTCTAGTAAAGTAAAATAAAAATAAAACACAACAGGTTTTAAAAAAAATTTATTACAAAAAACACTCCCCCACAAGCCCTCGTTAACCATTTTCTTAACATCAAGCAAAGAAAAACGCTGGTCATCGAAGTAGTCCACCGAATCCAAAGGAGTCCACAGGATACACAGATCTGTAGAAGAAGTAACCAAAAAAAAAAAAAAGTGTAAGTACATTTAGGGAGAAAAAAACTGTGTTAAAAAAATGTAATAAACACACACACACACACACACACTAAACGCCGTTTACCACTTCTGAGCCATGACTACAATTTACAGTGATCCCTCAACTTACAATGGCCTCAACATACAATAGTTTCAACATACAATGGTCTTTTCTGGACCATCGTAAGTTGAAACCAGACTCAACATACAATGCTACAGACAGTCCAGATCTGTAAAACGTGTCAATGGCTGGAAGAACCAACCAATCAAAATGGGCATTCACTGGTAAAACCCCTGTATTACTGAAGTGTATGCACTGACTGGTGTCTGGTATTACATGTTCTGTACTCTTTACCTGTATCAGGGTTAGCTGCTCTTTTGGACACCAGGTGAGGGCGACTCCATTACTTGTTTGGGACATTGCCTGTACTGTACAGGACCCCTGAAGAAGCTCCTGTCCTCTACATAGACCAGTGTTTGCCAAGCAGGGTGGCCCCATCTTTTGCAAAACTACAACTCCCAGCATGCCCGGACAGCCTTTAGCTGTCCAGGCATGCTGGGAGTTATAGTTTTGCAACAGCTGGAGGCTCCCTGCTTGGGAAACACTGACATAGACAGTGATTTACAGCTCCCAGCAGATCTTTATTACTTTTATATGTAAGGATTTGCTTTATCTATATCAGTTATCTACTTATTTTTCTTTGTCACTTTTTCCTATTTTGGATGACATTTTGGTGCCTTTAGAACCAATTACCACGTTTCCATAGAGTTATGGTCTCAACATACAATGGTTTCAACTTACAATGGTTTTCCTGGAACCAATTAATATTGTAACTTGAGGGACCACTGTAGTTATTGAATTATTTAGATGTGGTGAAATAGCTAAAAAAAAAACTCAAAAACAAAAGATCCAGAAGGAAACCAGCAGCCAAACCTATTCAGACAGCTGGAAAAAGGAACAGACTATTTTTTCTACTACATGAAGTAAATTTCCCACTTTTGCCTATGTGTGCCAAATTTATTAATGCCGTGCAACAATTTAGTAAATTTGTCGCACATAGTCAAAAATGAAGTAGAAAAAAACAGGGTAAAAACCAGACTACATAGTAAAAGATTAGTAAATGCCCCTCATTGTGAACTGACTTCAACCCACTTATACAGGTGAAGTAAGTATTAAACTCTTTTTTCTTACTAAATGTTTTTCCATTGGTGCAATATTGATATGAAATTTTTTACCAGATGTTGGTAACAGCCCAAGTAATCCATACATACAAAGAAACCAAAATATATAAGCTCATCAATTAAGTTATGTGTAATAAGGTGAAATAATATAGGGAAATAAGCATTGAACATTTACATACTGCGTGTGACATTTATAAAAGTTGTTTTCTCCACATTTACAGACGTGCTAGCAGACATCCAGGCATGGTAGGACACATGATATTAGCCACTATTATGTGTTGCCACTTGTTATATAGGGTAAAACTTAGTGACAGGTTCCCTTTAACCCCTTAAGGACCGTTTTTTTTTCTGTTTTTGCACTTTCGTTTTTTGCCTATTGCCTTTAAAAAATCATAACTCTTTCAATTTTGCACCTAAAAATTCATATGATTGCTTATTTTTTGTGCCATCAATTCTTCTTTGTAATGACGTCAGTCCTTTTGCTCAATAATCTACGGTGAAACGGAAAAAAAAATCATTGTGAGACAAAATTGAAAAAAAAAACGCTGTTTTGTAACTTTTGGGGGCTTCCGTTTCTTTGTAGTCAATTTTTCGGTAAAAATGACACGTTATATTTATTCTGTAGGTCTATACGATTAAAATGATACCCTACTTATATAGGTTTGATTTTGTCGTACTTCTGGAAAAAATCATAACTTCATGCAGGAAAATTAATACGTTTAAAATTGTCATCTTCTGACCCCTATAACTTTTTTATTTTTCTGCCTATGGAGCGGTATGGGGGCTCATTTTTCGCGCCGTGATCTGAAGTTTTTAACGGTACAATTTTTGCATTGATAGGACTTTTTATTCATTTTTTCATGATATAAAAAGTGACCAAAAATGCACTATTTTGGACTTTGGAATTTTTTTGCCCGTATGCCATTGACCGTGCGGTTTAATTAACGATATATTTTTATAATTCGGACATTTCCGCACGCGGTGATATCATATGTGTTTATTTTTATTTTTATTTACACTGTGTTTTTTTTTTTATGGGAAAAGGGGGGGTGATTCAAACTTTTAATAGGGGAGGGGTTAAATGATCTTTATTCACTTTTTTTTTTCACTTTTTTTTTGCAGTGTTATAACTCCCATAGGGACCTATAACACTGCACACACTGATCTTTTACATTGATCACTGGTTTCTCATAGGAAACCAGTGATCGATGATTCTGCCGCTTTACTGCTCATGCCTGGATCTCAGGCACTGAGCAGTCATTCGGCGATCAGACAGTGAGGAGGCAGGTAGCCCACTGAGCTAACCAGCACTTTTTACTTTCACTTTAAGCCGCGTGGCTCAGTTTTGAGCGCGTGGCTGAAGGGTTAATAGAGCACGGCACCGCGATCAGTGCCGCGCGCTATTAGCGGCGGGTCCCGGCATCACCATGACGCCGGGCCCGCCGTGATATGATGCGGGGTCACCGTGGGACCCCGGGTTATATCACGGGAGCGGAACAAAGGACGTACTCATAAGTCCTTGGTCCTTAAGAGGTTAAGGACTTTTTTCATTTTTGCACTTTGGTTTTTTCCTCCTCACCTTCTATAAAGCATAACGCTTTCAGTTTTCCCCCTACAGACCAAAATTTTAATAAAAAGCCATTTTGTAAATTTTGGGGGCTTCCGTTTCTATGCAGTGCACTTTTCAGTAAAAATGACACCTTATATTTATTCTGTAGGTCCATACGATTATGAAAATATGCAATTTTGGACTTTGGTAAATTTTTACGTTTACACCATTGACCGTGCGGTTTAATTAACATTATGAAGGAGATTTATCAAGCTCCGTAGTAGATTTTTCTGCGTAAAAAAGTTGCACGTACTGGTGCACGTGCGACTTTTCTATACATGCTGTGACTTTTTTGATTTTTACTTATTCAAAAGCACATTTCTGAAATCTGCTCATGCAGTAATTTTTTTTTTTTACTTTGCAGTGGTCATGTATTTATCAAATGCGATAGTCGCTATTTATGAAGAAAAAAAAGTTGCATCTCCATTTAAAAGTTGCATATATATTCCAGGTCCTACCTGGCTTACAGAAAGTGCAGACGTCTCCAGAAAAGGAAATTAACACCCACTTTAACAACTGTTCTTGTTCTGCATCATGATACAAAGCTACTACATTAACCCCTTAAGGACAATGGACGTACTCCTACGCCCCCGTTTCCGAGTCCTTAAGGACCGAGGACGTAGGAGTACGTCCTGTCCATTCCCGGCCCCCCGCAGCTAGCCGGAGGGGAGCCGGTGCCCGATGCCTGCTGAAATCGTTCAGCAGGCATCGCGGCATATCGCCCAGGGGGGTCATTATGCCCCCCCATGTCGGCGATGGCCGCAGATCGCTGGACAGTTCAATCCAGCGATCTGCGGCGATTCCGGGTCAATCGGGTCTCCAGTGACCCGGTGACCCGGAATTACTGGCTGATCGGGGCCGTCAGAGACGGCCCCGAACAGCCAGAGCCTGCAGGGGTGAGATGGCACTGGTGCCACCTCACGATCGCCCTGATTCGTCGGACGGATTCCCGGCCGACCAATCAGGGCGCCTGCTGCGGGTGTCACTCCCGCACCCGCTCCGCCCCTCTTCCGGAGGACGTGAGCGGGTGCGGGACGTTCACCCCTGGTGCTGGGGACCCCGATCCCCGGCGTTAATGTTGGGATCGGGGCCCCAGGAGCGACGACGACGGCGGCGGCGGGACTGACCTGCAGCGTCGATCAGCAGCAGGAGGTGAGTGACAGCCTCATGCTATTGCTTAGCAACAGCTCCCAGCATGCAAAAAGGGCATGCTGGGAGCTGTAGTTATGCAACAGGAGGAGGCAGACCACCACAACTCCCAGCATTCACTTATGGGCATGCTGGGACTTATGGTTTTGCAACAGCTGGAGGCACATTCTTTCTATGGAAAAGTGTACCTTCAGCTGTTGTGTAACTACAACTCCCAGCTTGCACAAACAGCTAAAGTGCATGCTGGGAGTTATAGTGGTGCATCTGCTGGTTGCATAACTACAACTCCCAGCATGCCCGTTGGCTGTCGGTGACTGCTGAGAGTTGTAGTTTTGCAACAGCTGAAGGCACACTGAGTTAAGTAGCAAACCAGTGTGTCTCCAGTTGTTGCATAACTACAATCCCCAGCATCCCCAGCCAAAGTAGTATGCCTCCTGCTGTTGCATAACTACAACACCCAGCATGCCCTTCCGCTGTCCGTACATGCTGGGGGTTGTAGCTTTTGCAACAGCTGAAGGCACACTGGTTGCAAAACACTGAGTTTGTTGCCAAACTCAGTGTTTCACAACCAGTGTGCCTCCAGCTGTTGCAAAACTACAACTCCCAGCATGCACTGATAGACCGTACACGCTGGGAGTTGTAGTTTTGCAACAGCTGGATGTTCCCCCCCCCCCCCCCCCAATGTGAATGTACAGGGTACACTCACATGGGCGGAGGATTACAGTAAGTATCCAGCTGCAAGTTTGAGCTGCGGCAAATTTTCTGCTGCAGCTCAAACTGCCAGCGAGAAACTACTGTGAACTGTGCCCATGCGACTGTACCCTATAAACACTACACTAACACAAAATAAAATAAAAAGTAAAAAAACACTACATATACACATACCCCTACACAGCCCCTCTCCCCAATAAAAATGAAAAATGTCTGGTACGCCACCGTTTCCAAAACGGAGCCTCCAGCTGTTGCAAAACTACAACTCCCAGCATGCACTTATAGACCCTACATGCTGGGAGTTGTAGTTTTGCAACAGCTGGATGTCCCCCCCCCCCCAATGTGAACGTACAGGGTACACTCACATGGGCGGAGGATTACAGTAAGTATCCGGCTGCAAGTTTGAGCTGCGGCAAATTTTCTGCCGCTGCTCAAACTGCCAGCGAGAAACTACTGTGAACCCCCCGCCCGTGCGACTCTACCCTAAAAACACTACACTACACTACCACTAAATAAAATAAAAAGTAAAAAACACTACATATACACATTCCCCTACACAGCCCCCCTCCCCAATAAAAATGAAAAACGTCTGGTACGCCACTGTTTCCAAAACGGAGCCTCCAGCTGTTGCAAAACAATTACTCCCAGTATTACCAGACAGCCACTGACTGTCCAGGCATGCTGGGACTTTTACAACAGCTGGAGGCACCCTGTTTGGGAATCACTGGCGTAAAATACCCCTATGTCCACCCCTATGCAAGTCCCTAATTTAGGCCTCAAATGCGCATGGCTCTCTCACTTTGGAGCCCTGTCGTATTTCAAGGCAACAGTTTAGGGCCACATATGGGGTATCGTCGTACTCGGGAGAAATTGTGTTACAAATTTTGGGGGGTATTTTCTGCTATTACCCTTTTTAAAAATGTAAAATTTTTGGGAAACCAAGCATTTTAGGTAAAATTTTTTTTTTTTTTTTTTACATATGCAAAAGTTGTGAATCACCTGTGGGGTATTAAGGTTCACATTACCCCTTGTTACGTTCCCCGAGGGGTCTAGTTTCCAAAATAGTATGCCATGTGTTTTTTTTTTGCTGTCCTGGCACCATAGGGGCGTCCTAAATGCGGCATGCCCCCAGAGCAAAATTTGCTTTCAAAAAGCCAAATGTGACTCCTCCTCTTCTGAGACCTGTAGTGCGCCAGCAGAGCACTTCTCACCCCCATATGGGGTGTTTTCTGAATCGGGAGAAATTGAGCTTCAAATTTTGTGGGGTATTTTCTGCTATTACCCTTTTAAAAAATGAAAAAATTTTGGGAAACCAAGCATTTTAGGTAAAAAAAATGTTTTTTTTTTACATATGCAAATGTCGTGAAACACCTGTAGGGTATTAAGGTTCACATTACCCCTTGTTACGTTCCACGAGGGGTCTAGTTTCCAAAATGGTATGCCATGTGTTTTTTTTGCTGTTCTGGCACCATAGGGGCTTCCTAAATGCGGCATGCCCCCAGAGCAAAATTTGCTTTCAAAAAGCCAAATGTGACTGCTTCTCTTCTGAGACCTGTAGTGCGCCAGCAGAGCACTTCTCACCCTTATATGGGGTGTTTTCTGAATCGGGAGAAATTGGGCTTCAAATTTTGCGGGTATTTTCTGCTATTACCCTTTTTTAAAATGTAAACATTTTGGGAAACCAAGCATTTTAGGTAAAAAAAAAAAATTTTTTTTTACATATGCAAAAGTCGTGAAACACATGTAGGGTATTAAGGTTCACTTTACCCCTTTTCACGTTCCCCGAGGGGTCTAGTTTCCAAAATGGTATGCCATGTGTTTTTTTTTTGCGGTTCTGGCACCATAGGGGCTTCCTAAATGCGGCATGCCCCCAGAGCAAAATTTGCTTTCAAAAAGCCAAATGTGACTCCTTCTCTTCTGAGACCTGTAGTGCGCCAGCAAAGCACTTTTCACCCCCATATGGGGTGTTTTCTGAATCGGGAGAAATTGGGCTTCAAATTTTGGGGGGTATTTTCTGCTATTATCCTTTCTAAAATGTAAAACTTTTGGGAAACCAAGCATTTTAGGTAAAACATTTTTTTTTTTTACATATGCAAAAGTCGTGAATCACCTGTGGGGTATTAAGGTTCACTTTACCCCTTGTTACGTTCCCCGAGGGGTCTAGTTTCCAAAATGGTATGCCATGTGGTTTTTTTTGCTGTCCTGGCACCATAGGGGCTTCCTAAAGGTGACATGCCCCCCAAAAACCATTTGTCGCTCCTTCCCTTCTGAGCCCTCTACTGCGCCCGCCGAACAATTAACATAGACATATGAGGTATGTGCTTACTCGAGAGAAATTGGGTTTCAAATACAAGCAAAAATTTTCTCCTTTCTACCAATTGCAAAAATTCAAAAATTGGGTCTACAAGAACATGAGAGTGTAAAAAATGAAGATTGTGAATTTTCTCCTTCACTTTTCTGCTATTCCTGTGAAACACCTAAAGGGTTAATACACTTATTGAATGTCATTTTGAATACTTTGGGGGGTGTAGTTTTTATAATGGGGTCATTTATGGGGTATTTCTAATATGAAGACCCTTCAAATCCACTTCAAACCTGAACTGGTCCATGAAAAATAGCGAGTTTGAAAATTTTGTGAAAAATTTCCAAATTGCTGCTGAACTTTGAAGCCCTCTGGTGTCTTTCAAAAGTAAAAACTCATAAATTTTAAGATGCAAACATAAAGTAGACATATTGTATATGTGAACCCAAAAATGTTTTATTTTGAATATCCATTTTCCTTACAAGCAGAGAGCTTCAAAGTTAAAAAAATGCAAAATTTTCATTTTTTTCATCAAATTTGGGGATTTTTCACCAAGAAAGGATGCAAGTTACCATAAAATTTTACCACTAAGTTAAAGTAGAATATGTCACGAAAAAACAATCTCAAAATCAGAATGATAACTAAAAGCATTCCAGAGTTATTAATGTTTAAAGTGACAGTGGTCAGAATTGCAAAAAACGCTCTGGTGTAAAATGGCCTGGTCCTTAAGGTGTTAATGTTAATGTTAATTATAGAAAAAATGTATTATATAACTAATAGCTCTATTAATTTTAAGGTTGAAAATACACATTGCACACCTTGTTAATTTTAGGACACGTACATACTGGCGTACCCACTAAATATTAAAATGAATGTTGTGTTGAATGAATAAGGTACAAAATAATTGTGCAAGAATTTTCACAGACTACGTAAATAACCCATATGTGGCACAAAAATGTTTCCTTAAAAAAAAGAAACATCTATAGTATTACAGCTTCATGCACATTTTGGGGTGGGTAACTTACAGAGCCGTTTCTTTTTTTTTTTTTTTTTTGGCTTCAAGTATTGTTTATGTGCCTGTTGGTGCTGCACTGTCTTCCTACCTGACGTAAACTCCGGCATCAGCACAGCGAAGCAAGACTCCGCCCACCAACGTCATAAAATGCGGGCTCAAGATTAAACAAAAAAGCCTCCAGAGTACGGATATTCATGGTGCGGCATAGAATGTTTTTTATATTTTTTAATTTCTGAGGAGGGTGGATGGGTTGTTGCAGGATAGTTGGAGTGCAGCTAGTTAGTGCCAGGCAGGCCAGTCAGGGTGTCACACGATGCGGTATGCCCCCCTCCCCGTCACTCTCTAGCAACACTACTGGTAATAAAGGGTAGATAAATAACTTCAGCTATTAACATAAGGGAAAATTTTCTGCTTTAAAAAATGCTTTTGTAAGCGGGTTTTCAGGGTTTTGCTTACATGCGATTTGTTTATCAAGGTCGTGTGACTATTTGATAAATAGGTCGCATGTAAGCAAAAGTAAGTTTAAAAAAGTGTCATATATATAAGCCATACATTTGAAAAGAATGATACATCTCCTTCTATATTTTTATAGTTCAGACATTTATGCAGGCGGCAGGGGGGTAAGTCAAACTTTTATGAGGGATGGGGTTAATTCACATTCATGAACTTTTTTTTTTTTTTTCTTTTTTTTTTTTACTTTTCTACACTATTTTAAAAGGAAATCTTTTACTAGTGTCACCTGCACTAACCTGTTGGTACCGACAGATAGTGCAGGTGACACTTATGACAACGGTACTTACCTGGTCCTGTTCTGTGACGGGGATCTCCAGTAATCTTCTCCATTAAGCTTCAGCTCCGGGCCCGGCTCCGGGCACGGGCGGAGCTTAGTGATATCAACGCTGCGGCGAGACCCAGCAGAGAGCAGCAGCGGCTTGGGTCATTCATGGAGCTTAGTGATGTCACCTCTGCTGGGTCCCGCTGCTAGAGAACAGCAGTGGTGACCTCACTAAGCTCCGCCCATGCCTCAAGCCAGGACGGAGCTGAAGCTTATCAGAGAAGATTACCGGAGATCCCCTGCATGGAACGGGACAAGGTAAGTACTGTTGTCATCAGTGTCACCTCCACTACCTGTCGGTACTGACAGGTTAGTGCAGGTGAAACTGGAGACAGATTGCATACACTAATCAACTCTATGCCCTAGCACAGCATTGATCAGTGTTATCGGGGCTCGATTGCTCCAGGCTGCTGAGGCTTCCCGAACCATTGAACCACCAATTGGATGGTGAGGAGGCAGGTAAGAGCCCTCCTGCTAAATTTTAGACGCCACAATCAACTTTGATCAAGGCATCTCATGGGTTAATGCCAGGCATCACCGCAATCAGTGATGTCCGTCATTAGACATGGGTTCCGGCAGCTGATTGCCACTGGGGCCACACTGCTATTAGGCGGGCTCAGCTCCTGAGCCCGGGTCATAGAAGGGGAACGGGCGCAGGGCATACAGGTACGCCCTTGCATTCTTAAGGAGTTATTTTGCTGTTGTCTTAGCTTTTCATGCCTTTTTGCATCTGCCATGTGTTCAATACTTTTTCCCTGTGCTATTTTACATTACTGCACATAACTTAATGTATGAGCTTATTTGTAGTTTCTTCGTGTATAGAATAAAGGGGTTGTTATCAAAATCTGGTGAAAATTTCATGTCAAGAGCACCTTTGGAAATATATTTAGAGAGGAAACTGGTGAGGTGTTCATTATTAATTTCACCTTCTGTAAGAGTAATGAGTTTACCTGGCTGAGCTTCAGCAGCTTAATTAAATGACCAGTTAGTGTGATCAAACACCACACCACTCTCTCTGCAAAGCCAAAGGGAAATGTAGGCAGCATTACAGAACAATTTCTATGATGAATTTATCCAAAATAGAGCCTAACACATGCCTGCAACATTAGCTACAACAGGTAAGCATAAGGCATTCATAAGAACCTCTACATTATTCTCTAAGATTAGCTTATGCTGCAGTATATCAGCAAAAAAAAAAAAAAAATCCAAATTGCTTTTTTTACTTTTGAAATATAGCACTTACATTGGCACTATTGTTATGCTGTTTCATTTACAAGTGCATAGTTATTTCAGCGTTTTCACATTAGTCAAGTTATTGTCATGACAAACTAATTCAAGGAACAGCAGAGTGCAACTGAGAGGAACAAGCCAACTGCTGACCTAAATATATAGAGATTGTATAGTGAGAAATTCAATATGTGTTTATGCAATTTTCTGTTTCTATTCTAAAAGTGTAGTTGCCTCTTATGTGTTTCTTTCCTTAATAAACTTCATATTGCCTGGATCCTTTGCTTTAGAATAGTATTACATCCCAGGAAGATGCTGCTATGAAAACATTGAATGCTTATTTTCCATGTTGAATCTCTTAAGGGCACCTTGAAAGATAACAGAATATAACAGATCATTGTCTTTTATTGACAATTGCAAAGGAACGCAGTACAGTATGGAACATTTTCCTACAGTGATCTGAAATTGTATGTGAAAAGTGTATCTGCATTAGCAACTGCATCTAATAAACTGTAAACTGTTTCCTCTGCTCTTCAGAGAAATCTCATGGATCAGCACCGAGTTATTGCTTCCCAAGCCTCCTAAAGTAGATGGTATGTGCATAGCAATGTGTAAAGCTGATACTGATGAGAGTTTTACTGTCAAGGCTGTGTTTCTGTATGGGATAAGTACAGGTGTGTAGAAGTTAAATAATAATGAAGAATAGGGCTATGTGCATGTTTACATTGTGGTTTCTTCTCTGATTTAGATGCTCCCACCATCCTTTTTTCTGTCCCTGCCCATTGCCCATCTATCCCTAACTCCTCCCTGCCTTAAATTTTTTTTTACTATCTGAAAAATGCCTTTTTGTCTGCCTGGTAGTGGGCTCACTTACCAGGCAGACTTCCTTAGCAGGCGCAACGTCACTGATGCCTGCTGGGGGGGCCGACTTCCGCACTTAGCTCATCTATACAGGGTGCCTCCAGCTGTTTCACCACTACAACTCCCAGCTTGCCCTGACATCTATAGGCTGTCAGAGCATGCTGGGAGTTGTAGTGGTGAAACAACTTTAGGTACCCTGCGTTGAAAACAATAACTTTGTTATGGCCACAATACACACTGACCTGATAAAAGGGTTTCTAGTGCTGAGGTCAGCCCGTTCAGCTGCAGGGATAGATCAGCGAGCAGGCTGGCACCGAGCCACACAAACACTGCCACAGGGCGCATATTTCCCCATCCACACACAGCAACTCTCACAAGCTTCCTCCCGATCAGCTGCTGCCCGCACAGGGAAGAGCACAGTCCCCCCCCCCCCCCATTTATAACAATAACCGTTATGGCCACTGCCAGCGTGTGAGGCCAGGGAGCCAATGTGTGCTCAGCGCTCGCTCTCGCCTGGGGAGCAAGCGCAGGCTGAATGAATTAGGACTGATTGCCCGGCCGTCATCGGTCCGAATTCAAGCGTGACGTCACGCCAGGCTGCAGCCGGCCACTAGGAGGGAGACCCCTAGTGGCCGGTTTTCAAATGCAAAATAAACTATTTTAATGAAAAAAAAAAATTTATGAATCCATATTAGAGATATGTTGTAGAAAGTACTACAACATATTAAAAAAAAAGCTTGGTGGCAGTGCCCATTTAAAGCTACAACACAGTTTCTGATCTGAAATACAATACAATTGTTAGACCACTTACGTACAATGGGGTTTGCTGTGTATCATTGTGCTGTCCATTGTTTTAAGATGAAAAGTAATGCTGCAATCAAATCAGCGCTACTATTTGCATCCCATTTAACAGCATCTGTTCTGACACAGATGTGAACAGAATCTAAATCATTGTTACATATCACTGGAATTTCTTCTTAGAATCCTGAATATAGGTGTGCATTGTTATGTAACAGTGCACCTTCTCAGTGATGAACTGTGGCTCCTTGGGCACACCAAAGGAACGATTCTGAACACTCTCTCACTTAATGTTGGAAACCTGCAGCTATATACTTTTATCTTCATCATAGTCTTGGCTGTCATCATTGAATTTATAGGAAAAATCATCAATTCTAATAGTAACATACCCTAGTTAAAGATGATTGGCTCCATAGTTACCTGTAAAGTTTAGGATTTTTGGGGCCCTGGTGAATTAGTGGCCCATTATTTTGGTAAAGCCAGGGCCCACCAGGGGATCCTCTAATACAGCTAAAGTTTCGGAGAGTTAGGTGACTACTTTTGAAGAATCAGAGTCTAAATTACCAATTTCTCTGGTAAAGCGTAATACATGAAATAAAGGTTTTCGGCTCGGGGAACCCTTCAAAAAAAATTTTTGGGCGGGGAACCTCTACCGAAGTTGACAAGAATTTATTTATTTTTTAAAATAAAAATCTGTGTAGTTTTCTTCTCTTCTCCATCTGGTCCACAAAACAAACCTATTAGGCTCCACACTTTACCAGCATCAGCCTCCAGATTCTCCTTTTAGAAGTGAGGAGGAATACAGGGGTGTATAGGTGTTAAGGGGTAACAGAGGGTTGCAGAAAGTTGTACATGGGTGACAGAGGGGTGTAGATGAGTGAACATGGGTGACAGATGTGTGTAGAGGAGTGTAAATGGGTGACAGAGGGGTGTAGAGAAGTGTACATGGGTCACAGAGGGGTGTAGAAGGGTGTACATGGGTAACAGAGGGGGTGTAGAGCAGTGTACATGAGTAACAGAGGGGTGTAGAGGGGTGTTAATGGGTGACAGAGTGGTGTAGAGGAGTATACATGGGTGACAGATGGGTGTAGAGGAGTGTACATGGGTAACAGAGGTGTGTAGAAGAGTGTACATGGGTGACAGAGGGGTGTTGGGGGTGTAGAGGAGTGTACATGGGTGACAGGGGGTGTACAGGGGTGACAGAGGGTACAGTGTGACAGATGGTTTTAGAAGGGTGTATGGGTGACAGCGGCATAGGGAGTGACAGAGGGGTGTACATGGGTGACAGAGGGGGTGTAGAAGAGTGTACATGGGTGACGGGGTGTTGGGGGTAAAATAATGGTGGACAGGAGTGACAAGGTGGTAACAGAGGGGTGGACAGGGGTGACAAGGTGGTAACAGAGGGGTAGACAGGGGGTGACAAAGGGATAGAGGGGTGAATAGTGGGGGTTTGACTTTGGTGATAAAGGGTAGATTGGGGGGTGGTCAGAGGGGGGTGAACATGGGTGCCAGGGGCAGACAAGGTGGACATGGATGACAAGAAATTGGACAAGGGTGAAAGGGGGTAACAGAGGGGTGACAAATGGGGTGACAATGTGGTTACAGAGGGGTGGACAGGGGTGACAAAGGGACAGAATGGTGGTGAACATGGGTGACAAGAGCAGACAAGGTGGACATGGATGACAGGAAAGTGAATAAGAGTGAAAGGGGGTAACAGAGGGGTGACAAAGGGACAGAGGGGTGAATAGTGGGGGTTGGACATTGGTGATAGGGGGTAGATTGGGAGTGGTCAGAGGGGTGGTGAACATGGGTGACAGAGGCAGACAAGGTGGACATGGACTACAGGAAAGTGGACGAAGGTGAGAGGGGGTAACAGAGGAATGACAAAGGGGGGTGGACAGAGGTGACAGAGGGGAGAGGGTGCACTACCTTAATTAAGCTGAGCTGAGCTGTCCTTCTGCGGGGGGCCAGGTAACATCAGGCCGGGAACAATCCGGGGGGCTGGGAACAATCCGGCGCACTATCACCATTGCATTCAACCCCTCCCGACCTGCGTACCGGTGACTCACTCATGGAGCCACGGGGGGGGGGGTTGCCAGTCGGGGGATGCTGTGATGCTGTGTGCGCAGTGGGCACGTACACACGATGTGCACGCAGGGTTCCTTTCCCCCCTACACTGCCGAGACGCGCAGGCTGGGGCAGGAGATTAAAAGAAAAAAAATTACCTGCTGCGGAACCCCCGCAGGGGTTCTCCTGTGCTTACACATCTTTTCCCCTATCCAGAGGGGTCACCAGCGGCGGGACTCCCTCGATCAGGCATCTTATGCCCTATCCTTTGGATAGGGGAAAAGATGTGTAATCACCGGAGAACCCCTTTAACTACTGTTATACAGGCTGTGCACTCACTACTTTACATTGTAGCAGGGTGTCATTTCTTTAGTGTTGTCACATGAAAAGATAATAAAATATTTACAAACATATGAGGGGTGGACTCACTTATGTGAGATACTGTATGTTGTCAATGTATGAGTTTTGTCTCTCCAGTATGTGCATGTTATATTTGCAACAAACTTGCCCCAATAAATCACAATCTCTCCAAAGGCTTTTCTCTTTCCTCTAGTTTCTATAACATACACGTTATTTCTTTCCATTATTGATGAGTTGGCGGGTTCTGTAAGAACTGTGCTGAATGTTTTAAACCAGTCATATGTTTTTTCCCCTGTTGTTCGACCTTCCCTCACCACATCATGCTGTATTATTGAAGCTCAATAAACGAAAAACTGCAGCTGCATCCCCTCCCCGTATTCTATAGGGGGTTTTACACCAGATCTTGTACATGTGACTGATAAGTGTTCAGAGTTTCTCTTTACAGTTTCTTTTTTATAATCTGAATAAATAAAGAACACAGGGATAAAGCTTTAAAAATAGGTTGCTGCCTTTAATATAAAGAACTTATTATATTATTTTACAAAACAACAGTTTAAATATAACATTTACGTATTGTGAATAGAATTCAGTTCCTAATAAACCTTTTGGCAGTTTGAAGAAATTAATTATGTAGAAAATGAACGTTAAGGGTATGTTCACACGTACAGGACCTGCTGCATATTTTTGATGCATATTTTCTGCAGCTGATTTTTTTTTACTAATTGAAGTTAAGCTTCTTTCACACTACTATCATGTTCCTGCATTTTAACAGCCGTTTTTCTGCTGAAAGAGGTCGCGAAAAAATAGACCATATAACTGAACATAATGGATGATGTTTGACATTCTGTCAAAATAGACATGTTCCATCCATTATCACCCTTCATCCGTTATAGTCCCCTATTTTATGTCCGTTATTTTATTTCCATGTTCTGAGCATGCACAGTAAAAATAACGGATCATAACGGATGTTAAAATAATGGGCACTAACAGATGTCAATGGGGAACATCCATCACCCGTTGACTTCAATGTTAAATTTTAATGGCCGTTATTCCACTGTTGTTTTTGAATGGACAAAAATTAGTGCATGTCAAAATGGGACATAACTGGTGCTGCAGGATGGTCCAGAAATCCCATTGACATGAATTTGATTTTTTGATGGTCGTATTAGGGACTTTCAGACAGGAGTTCATGATGGGAGTATTTGCAGGTTACAACGGTAGTGTGAAAGGGGCCTTAATGTGTAGCAAAATCAGCTGCACAAAATATGAAGCACAAATATGCAGCAGATCCTGTATGTGTGAATGTACCCTTCAGATGAGTTTTCTACACTCAATAGCCATGACACTGTGGATACCCCCTTTGATTTTAATGACAGCCCTCTGGTTTCCAGTATGGTGTCTGGCAATTTACCAGACAATATAATACACCTTGCTGTGCTATTTTGTTAAAGGGGTACTCCTGCCCTGAGACATCTTATCCCCTATCCAAAGGATAGGGGATAAGATGTCTCACCGCGGGGGTCCCGCCGCTGGGAACACCCGCAATCTTGTATTCGCCACCCACCTGTTTGAGCTGCACGCCATGGCGCCTGCTCACAAACAGCTGGGTGGCGACCACGGGGCCGGAGTATTGTCACGCCCCCTCCCATAGACTTGCATAGCGGGGGCGGGGGGGTGACATCACACGGGGGCGGAGTCGTGACGTCACAATACTCCGGCCCCGTGGTCGCCACCCAGCTGTTTGTGAGCTGGCACCGTGGTGTGCAGCTCAAACAGTTGGGTGGCGAATACAAGATTGCGGGGGTTCCCAGCGGCGAGACTCCCGCGGTGAGACATCTTATCCCCTATCCTTTGGATAGGGGATAAGATGTCTCAGGGCCGGAGTACCCCTTTAAGTACTTGTTGACAGAACCTGCAATAGAGCCTCTTCTAATAGAGGTGTAAACTTAGCCTGTAGAAGTAGAGCTTCCATGGATCAGACTTCCTTTCTATGCTTTTTCCACAGATGCTCAGATTGAGATCTAGGGAATTTGAAGGGCAAGTCAACACCCTGAACTCTTTGTCATGTTCCTGAAACCATTCCTGAACTATTTTTGCAGTATGACCATCCAAACGTTGTAAAAAAATATATATATTATGCATTAGAGAAAGCTATTCCTTCCATTGTACCATTGTCCAGATCTAATGCTCATGTGCCCATTGTAGGGGCAGCATGAACACTCTGACTGGTCTGCAGCTAAGGAGCCCCACATGCAGGAAGCCATGATGCACTGTGAGCTCGGACATTTTCTATCAACTTTTTCAACAATGTGTAAAAGAGATCCATCCACGACATAAATCTGGTGTTTTGGAGATACTCTCACCCAGCCATTTAGCCTTCAGAATTTGGCTATGGTCAAAGTCACTCAGATCTTCACACTTGTCCATTTTTCCTACTTCCAACATGAAGTATTGACTATTTACGTACTGCCTGAAATATCCCAACCCTTGAATGGTGCAACTGTCAGAAGACTATAAATGTTATTCACTTCACCTGTCAGAGGTTCCAATGTTATGGCTGATTGGTGTATATCTGCTTGTATGTCCTGTCAAAAATGAAAAGCTTTATTTTATTTCAATTTTGCCAGATCCATTTTGACTTATCCGTTCACACTACATATAAAACATTCAGCAATTTATATGCATTATATGTACTAATGCACATTAAGGTCATGTGCAATGTAACATCCAGGATCATGTCAGAAATCTGAAAAAACGTGTGCTTACTGGCGGGTCCATATGACCCAAACTTTCAGTGCTGGCTTTTACAATATTTATACAATAAAGAGGTATATTTGCTCAAGTACATAAAATGCTTTGTATGAAAGTTGGTTTGAAAGAGTTTGAGACCTCTCTGCAATCAAAGAAGCAAACAGAGGTCACCTCTCTTGAAAGGATCGTGTTTGATAGAGTTCAAGCTGGTCTGGTGGATGCCAAGTAAGCATTGGTGTGCTTATTAAAAATGCATTGCTCTCCAAGGGACGATATAATGCTCACAGACAGAGTTAAATCCTTCATGTCTCCCTTCTTCTTCTGTGTCTGACTTTGTGAAAAATGGCTGCAGATGGAAAATTCTCCAACTAGTCTGTCTCAGTAGCTCATCCCTGTAGCTAAGACCAACCCATAAAATAGAAAAAGTCAAGAAGAAATTAGTGATTATGTTCCCTATTAGGACATGTGATATAACAACGGAAGACCCTTGCCTATCAGACAGATAAGGGAGATGAGTGGTTTTGGCTCTTTGGCTGGCATGTAATTCCATGCCCCCCCCCTCCGACACTCCCGTCCCCTGTCCCCCCCCCGCGCAGCAACCAACGCAGGGAAAATTGTATCTACCAGGGATTTTTTATGTCAAACCCATAGTTGATTGATGACTTTAGTCTGAAAAGGGATCTCTTGATATGACATCCCCTTTAACCCCATGCAAATCTGTCAGCTTTATGCCATGCTCAAGTGTCAAGCTTCAGTATGCATGCCTCCTCCTCCCATCCCCATCCTTCCTTGCTTTGACTGATGCACATACAGGGCAGGTAGCCATGCAGGAAAGGGTGGGGGAGGAAAAAGGCATGCATTCTGCATTTCAGCAGCACCTCCTTGACACTTGAACTCTGAGCATGATACAGAGCTGACAGTTTACCTTTAACTCTCCGTGAAGTACAGTATATAAATATATATATATAAATATATATGTACTGTACCTCACGGAGATTTATATATATATATATACTGTACCTCATGGAGGTAAACTGTCAGCTCTGTATCATGCTATGTAAATATATATCATGGTGCATTTAAGTGAGTATAGAGTGGGCTTGGGAGCTAAACCTGCTCCATATCTGGAGCCAGCTGGCAGCCGCCGTTAAGAGCCAACATAGAGTAAATGCAATTGGTGGTATTGTATTAAATATTTTTTTTTATTTATAAAGAAAAAAAAATATCAAATGTCATAAACAATTGAATAAAATGCAATCAAAAGTCCCATCTATGTGAAAATGGTCTATGGTGCAAAAAATATACACTTCAGTTTTTCTGTAAATGGTGTCAAATGGTGTCTAATTTTTGACTTACTTAGAATAGAAAGCATGAAAGAAAATACTTTAAAGGGGTATTCCAGGAAAAAAAATGTAAACACATTAGTAAATTATTTCTATTAACTTCTTAACGACGCAGGACATACATTTATGTCTTGCGCCGGTTCCCACGATATAATGCGGGGTCACGCGGTAACCCCACATCATATCGGGTCGGTCCCTGCGGCTAATACAGGACATCACCGATCGCGGTGATGTCCGGTATTAATCATTCAGAAGCGGCGATCAAAGTTGATCGCAGCGTCTGAAGTGAAACCTTCCTGCCAGCTTAGTGGTGCTGTTCGGGACACCGCTGTGAAATCACGGCGTCCCGAACAGCTTGCAGGATGCGAGGAGGATCCCTACCTTCCTCCTTGCTGTCCGATCGCTGATTGACTGCTCCGTGCCTGAGATCCAGGCAGGAGCAGTCGAGCTGCGATAACACTGATCAATGCCATGCTATTACATGGCAGTGATCATTGTAGGAACTCAGTGTGTGCACTGTGCACTATGTTATAGTCCCCTATGAAAATAAAGTGTTCATAAATAGTGAATTTCGCATATTCACGAATATGGCGAATGTAGCACTATATATTCGCAATTACGAAATATTCATAATTTTTTCCCCCCATGGAACACATCATAGTGATCTCATCTCTCCCTGCTTCCAGCTTGTGGTCTAAAGAAGGCTCCTATACTATTTAATGTATATTAACTATAGTACAATATGCTGCAATACTGAAGAATCACACTGTATTGGACAAGTGATCATACATGTTAAAAAAAACGATTTAAATATATTAAAAAACTCTTATTATTTATCATATTAAAGCAATAAAAAATAAAAACAAACATAATTGATATTGTCATTTCCATAAAAGTCAGAACTTTGTAGTTGCTCTCCATTGTGACCAAGAGATGAAAATGAATAGATGAAACTTTATACATTAAAGGGAATCTGTCAGCTCTATTTTCTGCTAAGAGCTGCAGACACCACTGGATAGCTGCTAAGTAGTGTTGCTCACGAATATTCGCAATTCGAATATTATTCGCGAATATCGTATATTCGCGAATTCGCGAATTTCGCGAATATAGCGCTATATATTCGTAATTACGAATATTCGTTTTTATTTTTTATTTTTTTTTTTTCACAGTACACATCACAGTGATCATCCCTCGCTGCTTCCAGCTTGTGTGGTGTAAAGAAGGCTCTAATACTACTGTGTGAGACTGGTGCGCGAAAATTCGCATATGCGAAAATTAGCATATGCGAAAATTAGCACATGCGAATTTTCACATATGCGAATTTTCGCGTATGTTAATTTTGTATATGCTAATATGCACATATGATAGTTTTCGCATACGCGAATGTTCGCATATGCGAAAATAAAACGGGACTATAACGAATATGCGAATATTCGCGAATATATGACGAATATTCGTCCATATATTCGCGAATATTCGCGAATTCGAATATGGCCTATGCCGCTCAACACTACTGCTAAGGTTTAAAAGTGAACTGTACCTTTTCTGCAGCTAAAGATGGTGGCCAACCTTATAAAATTCCGTTTTAATTTCTGAGCCAAGTGTCAAAAGTACAGCTTGATTTTATACCCTAACATCTATCCAATAGTGTCTGCAGCTCTTAGTATCAAATAGAGCTGACAGACGGCCTTTAAAGGATATATTTGTCCCCTTAACTCACAAGCCCTTTTCATCAAATTTTCTATTCACTTGTTTATTCCAGTGTAAAATCTACATGAAAATGTAGGTTTTCTTATATAAATCACATGGTCATAAAAGATTAACCAGTAATTTTGCTGCTTTAATAAATGTATAGGCAGCATACTGTGTACTTGCTAAACCCTGATGACTGATAACAGGGGTCAAGTCCTGGGAAAAAAGTGTGGGAACTCACCCAAGATTTCCACTCAAGGGCTGGCCCTGCAGGACTCCTGTAATGGGAACGGTGTTCCTGCTGGGAAAAAGTGCAGGAACTCAGTTCCAACAAGTTCCTGCAGAAGTTGAGCCCTGACTGATAATCTATTTAAATGGGATATAGGGGCTGGGGGGAGGGGGGTTTAAAAAGTACCATTGTGTGGTATATACGCACCTCCAGCACTCCTACGATGCCTCTGGTGTCTTGCATCGGTTCCCCGCAGCAATCCTTTTTCTGAGCTGCAACATGACTATAGGGCCTAGGAAACCCCAGAGCCCAGTGTGAAACACTGCCACTCAGCAAATCAAACTATCAAAAAAACTATTTGCACCCTGGCCTGACATGTCACATTGCTGCTCAAGAAGACGATTGATGCGGGGACCAGAGCAGGACACCGGAGGCACCTCGGGAGCATTGTAGGCAAGTAAATGTTTATTTTGTTATATATCACACATGGGACTACTTTTGAAAAAAAAAAACAAAAAAAAAAAACAGCTACTGGATAACTCCTTTAATGTTTACATACAAACTAAAATTACGGATGCAGTAAAACATTCACCCTGATTTACCAATCTGTGTGACAGAAAATCTAGACTGATTTGCCCTTAACAACCAATCAGAGCTCAGCTTCCATATCATTATGATAAATGAGGTCCATTGTTTCAAAATAAGTACTCTTTTTGGTACGTAACAATAATAATAATAATAATAATAATAATATTTTTAAAATTATTTTAGTTCCTTGACAGAAAAAAACTGTAAATGCTTGGTTTCCCCGAATTTTGATGACAGTCCACAGACAGGGACAGTTGCTCTCAATAGTTGTATATTGCTGCATCAGGGTAAGGATATATGGATCCATAGAAATGTTACTTCAACTGTCAGAGATTTATCATACTATAGTCACATCAAATCTATCATAAATGTTAAAGGGGTATTCCAGGCCCAAACTTTTTTTTATATATCAACTGGCTCCGGAAAGTTAAACAGATTTGTAAATTACTTCTATTAAAAAATCTTAATCCTTCCAATAGTTATTAGCTTCTGAATTTGAGTTGCTGTTTTCTGTCTAACTGCTTTCTGATGACTCGCGTCCCAGGAGCTGTCCAGCTCCTATGGGGATATTCTCCCATCATGCACAGCTCCCGGGACATGACATCATCATTGAGCAGTTAGACAGAAAACTTCAGAAGCTAATAACTATTGGAAGGATTAAGATTTTTTAATAGAAGTAATTTACAAATCTGTTTAACTTTCCGGAGCCAGTTGATATATATATATATATAAAACGTTTTTGCCTGGAATACCCCTTTAAAGATTTTCTTGTTTTCTGGCAGTGTTCTATGGGTGAGACTCATGCTTTCAATGCTGTTTGCCATGTAACTTTAACCTTATTATAGAATTTGAAATCCACTACTGAACACTAAATTTTGTGCAATTCTACCAGAATATTTTCACTCTGTGTGTTCAAGCTAATGCATACAAACTACCCATAGCAGTAATTGAAATATCTATGTTCTACTTCATTTATGACAAAAACTTCTCAACTATTTCAAAAAGGTCAGCAGTTGAGGACAGTCCCTCAAAGTCCAATAAACTTGTATCAATCTTAAAGTTTAAGAAGTCATCGTCATCCAACTCTTTTTCACTTCTTTCATCGCTGCCTTTGTCAATCTCCTCCTGTCCTTCGGAGATGCTGCTTTCTGAGGTAGGGATGATGACAATACGTGGAATTGTAGCATTAATGATCCAGTCTAGGCTTCCGCTTATGTCATTCTCCTTCAATTTTGGATTGCTTACAATTTTGTCTTTCACAATGGAACTGAAGCCAAGTGGATAGGTAACTGTGCTGAGGGAATTTGATAGAAGAATCTCTTGTGTGTTCTTTTTCTCGGACCTCTTCAGTGGATGATATACTGAATGCATGTTTGGCATAATCTATAAAGTGAAAATATAAGTAATATTTTGACATCAAACAAATCAGGTTTTTTCTAAATCAATAATGTTCACATGGATGTAACAGAAAGACAATCAAATTAGAGATGAGCAAATCGAAACTGACGAACCCGAATTCATCACGAATTTCATGAAATATTCTATTCGCAACGAATGCAAATATCGCGACAATTCTATTGTGCCAATCGCTTCATTAAACTCCATTTTACAGAGTTCCAGGCTCCAGGGCATCTAAAATGGCAGATCCACATGTCAGTACATGGGGCAAGGAACAATGGGAAGGCGGGTAGGCAAGGCAGGAAGTGAAGTAGGTGGGCTGACCCTGAATCACATGCAGGATGCAGCCAGTCACCCCTGAGATGTCACAGCCCTATATATTCGGCAGCCATATTGCGGCTCGTCATATCATTCATTACACTATGTACAGATAGGACGGACATCGCTGTGTTTGTGTGTTACACAGAAAAGCTCATTCCAGCAGCATTTCATATCCTAGTCATATCAGAGTTCTGGTGGACAGAGAGCAGTGTTTTTTTCATAAGTGCATACCACATACATACATCTAAGTAGTGTACCATTTTGTACCTGTTAATCTGTCAAGGGCCTAGATACTCTGAAAGTCCAGGCAAAAGTAATCACCGGCTGGTGTTTTACTAAAATAGTTTTTTTTTTGTTTTTTTTTAGCGTACTGTACCGCATTTTTCTGCCCTCATAAGTGCATACTACATACCTACATCTAAGTAGTGTACTATTTTGTACCTGTTAATCTGTCAAGGGCCTAGATACTGTGAAAGTCCAGGCAAAAGTAATCACTGGCTGGTGTTTTACAAAAATACAGAGTTTTTAAGTGTACTGTAACACATTTTTCTGCCCTCATAAGTACCTACCACATACCTAGCTCTCTAAGTAGTATACTGTTTTTTTTACCTGTTAATCTGTCATGGGCCTACATCCTGTGAAAGTCCAGACAAAAGTAATCACCGGCTGGTGTTTTACAAAAATACATATTTTTAAGTGTACTGTACCAAATTATATGGGAGGCTATGAAGGCTTTCCTCCGGGGGATTCTGCTCAAAGCTATTGTTACGCATAAGCGTGCATTTTCTTCAACAACTGATGCTTTATATGACTCTGTTCGCTGGGCAGAATCTAGATTTGTAACAGGACCATCTATTCAAGCCGGGGAATTAATGCTTAAAGTTCAGACTGAATTAAGAATGCATTTGCTGGCAGCAGCCAATAATAGGAGAATGATGAATTCGCAATTAGCATATGCAGAGGGAGAGGCAGCCAGGCATATACTAGCCAATGTGGTTAAAGCACAAGATCCCCTGCAGCATATTTCTCTTATAGTGGATAGAGGAGGCAACAAGCTGAGGGATAATTCTGAAATGTGTTTGTGGAATTTTATTCACGGTTATGTCAGTCGAGGGGTGAATATTCCCATACGGATATGCTAGAATTCCTTGAACAAATTACACTTTCACAACTCTCAAGGGAGGATTTGGAGTCCTTGGAGGCCGAACTTACGATAGGAGAACTAGAACAGGCACTTAATACATCCGCTAATAACAAGGCACCCAGTACTGACGGTCTCCCTGCAGAATTATATAAGAAATATGGGGATGTTTTACTGCCAAAACTTCTAGATCTTTTCAATCAATCTCTGGATGATGGTTCATTTACCGCATCAATGCGAGAGGCGATTATTGTAGTTGTATTGAAAAAAGGTAAAGACCCGACAGACCCTTCATCTTATAGACCGATTTCTTTATTGACAAGTGACGTGAAGGTTCTGGCTAAAGTTTTGGCATTAAGACTAAAAATAATTGCGAAGTTGATTCATCCTGATCAAACAGGTTTTATCCCAACTAGATCAACATCAATAAATATTAGACGCCTTTTTCTAAGTCTACAGGTTCCTCCGGCTCCCCCATAGACAGGGCCATATTAGATTTGGATGCACAAAAAGCTTTTGATTTGGTGAAATGGCCCTGTCTCTAGGCGACTCTGGAGGCTATGGGATTTGGCCCAAGGTTTATAGCTTGGATACGGTTGCTCTATAAGGATCCAATAGTGCGCATTAGAGTAAATGGACAGACTTCTCAGAGTTTCCCATTACATCGCGGAACAAGACAGGGTTGCCTCCTTTCCCCGTTGCTATTTGCGATTGTAATGGAGCCTCTTGCTGAGTTTTTATGAGGCAGCCCGGAGATAAAAGGCTTCCAGTATGGAAATTATATAAATAAGATCTCCTTATATGCAGATGACACCCTATTGTATTTGAATGATATGGGGCCATCCCTTAAAACTGCACAAGATATATTTACTCGATTCAGTAAACTCTCTGGAATTACCATAAATTGGGACAAATCCTACCTAATGTCTTTGGACAGACGAGTATCCTATATAAAGATTAATGAGAAAGTAAGTTTAGAATGCGTGACTCAAATTAAATACTTGGGGATAGAAATATCACCCTTTATTTATGATTATGAAAAGTTAAACCTGATACCTCTGCTTAATCACATTAAAGGGGTTATCCAGGAAAAAACTTTTTTTTATATATCAACTGGCTCAAGAAAGTTGAACAGATTTGTAAATTACTTCTATTAAAAAATCTTAATCCTTTCAGTACTTATGAGCTGCTAAAGCTGAGCTGTTTTTTTCTGTCTAAGTGCTCTCTGATGACACGTGTCTCGGGAACCGCCAAGTTTTGAAGCAAATCCCCATAGCAAACCTCTTCTACTCTGCTCTCTGCTGGTCTCGGGAACTGCACACTGTTGCCAGACAGAAAACAACAACTCAACTTCAGCAGTTGATAATTATTGAAAGGATTAAGATTTTTTAATAGAAGTAATTTACAAATCTGTTTTAACTTTATGGAGCCAGTTGATATATTAAAAAAGTTTTTTCATGGAATACCCCTTTAAGTATAAAAGTGGGGGCATGGCGGAAACTCAATCTCTCGTCAATGGGTAGGGTGAACCTTATCAAGATGAGAGTGATGCCACAGCTTATTATATCTTTTACACAACTCCCCTATCTGGATAAACCTTAGCCTTTCTCAAAGAATTAATACTCAATTCTGTAAGTTGATTTGGAATGGGCGAAAGCCCAAATTAAAACTAGATTATCTATATCGTCCAAAGCAGGAGGGCGGATTGGCTCTGTCTAACCCCTGGTTATACTTACTTGCAGCACAATGCCAACATCTCAGAGGATGGGATAATGTGGATTCCCGAAATCCTAGTATGGTTATGATAATATGAGTTTTATCAGGTAATAATCTAATAATGGCTCTAGAAGCAGACAAATTTTAAAAGAGTAAAAACTCTACCCTTCCAACTTTTAATCTAATACACAAAATCTGGAATAAAGTTAAAGATATCAGGGGGCTGGGGAAAGTTAATGAATGTACTCCCCTATGGGACAATCCACAGCTCCCAGAAACGCAAAAACTGAAAGGCTTTACAAATTGGAGGAAGCTAGGGGTAGTGTGGGTAAAAGATTTGTTTAAATCTGACAGTTTTCGGACTTTTAGAGACTTTCAGGAAGATTTAAATATCCCTGCTAAAGCGCTTTTTCAATATTTCAGTTGAGGCATGTTATTGTTGCACAACAAAAATATTTTCCTTTAACGGTAAATAAAGATCCAGTCTTTGATGCAATAATAAAAGAAAAGAAACAAGGGGGATTTATCTCCAAAATATATCAACTCCTTGCTGTTAAAGGCTGGTCAATACAGGTGATACCGGCTTTCTTAAAATGGCAGGGGGAAGCGGGTATTAGCAGTAAACAGTGGAACTCAGTACTTAATAGTATTCCCTGTTAGGCACTAGGAGAGGAGGCGAGATAAACACAATGATTTATCCTGTATAGAGCATATAGAACCCCGGCTCTTCTTTTTAAAATTGGGTATGGAAAAGACTCAAAATGCCCTCCGTGGACATTATACACATGTTTTGGAGCTGCTTATATATCCAGCAATACTGGACAGAAATTATACAGTATATTGGGACTGTATGGGATATTGATCTTCCTCTAGATCTTAAAACATGTACAGTATATTAGGACATTTAGGTAATTTAAATATATCATCTTATATCAATACAACAGTTGAGAGACTCCTATATAACGCTAGAAAATTAATAGCACAGCTTTGGAAGGACCCGCCCCCCCCCTAGGAAAGAACAATTGTTTAAGAAAATGGAGAAGGTGATTTCATGGGAGAAGGCGATATATATACAAAGAGAGGGCTAGTAGAAAAATTTAGTTTGACTTGGAATAAGTGGATTGAAAGACAGTAATACTATTCCACAAATTAAGAGTGTCCCCTCCCCCCCTTCCCATTTTTTTTTTTTTCTCCCCCGTCCCAGGCCATTAGAGACTATGGGCAGAACTTGAATGCCCCCCACTAATGTTGTAATATTCTGTCATTGTAGAAGATATTATGTTTTTGTATTCTGAATGTATATTGTATATGTTTATTGTTTTACAAAATAAAAATAAGAAAAAAAAGTGTACTGTACCGCATTTTTCTGCCCTCATAAGTGCATACCACATATCTACATCTCTAAGTATTGCATTATTTTTTACCTGCTTATCTGTCGTGGGCCTACATACTGTGAATGTCCAGGCAAAAATAATCACCGGCTGGTGTTTTAATAAAATGGTTTTTTTTTTTTTTTTTTTAGCGTACTGTACCACATCTTTATGCCCCCATAAGTGCATATCTGATACCACATACCTACATATAAGTAGTGTACTATTTTGTACCTGTTAATCTGTCAAGGGCCTACATACTGTGATAGTCCATGCAAAAGTAATCACTGGCTGGTGTTGTACTTGGGTATGTTTTTAAGTGTACTGTAGCGCATTTTTCTGCCCTAATAATTGCATACCACATACCTACATCTAAGTAATGTAGTGTTTTGTACCTGTTAATGTCAAGGGTCTATAAACTGTGAAAGACAGCTAATAGTACACACCTTCTGCTGTTCTAGACAAATGCTGTTTTAAGCGTAGTGAAGTGTATTGTACTCCCCTGATATATGCAATAAGTATGTCAGGCAGAGTAGTGCCAGGCTGTGCACAGTAGAATGGCAGAGGCCTTAATTCATCAGGCACTGGCAGATGTCACAGCAGAGTAGGGGCGTGTTGCAGCCGGATTCGCAGCGATAGGTCTGAGCTCCCTTTGTCAGCTAGCAGTCATGTCTCGACCAGCAACCCAGCAGCCATGATTGATCGGTTCACTCGGTTATTCACTTCATTCCAAGTGACATCCGACAACCCCAGTCAACAGTTGGTGGGTTCCTCAGACTCAACTCTCACTTGGCATGGCCCTCATGCTGCTGCTGCCATCTCAAGGCTCTGTCATTGTGCTGCTCTATGGTCTCCTCATGCTGATGCTACCACCTCCAAGCTCTGTCATTGTGCCACCATATGGTCTACTCATGCTGATGCTGCCACCTCCAGGCTCTCTCATTGTGCTGCTCTATGGTCTCCTCATGCTAATGCTACCTCCTCCACGCTCTGTCATTGTGCCACCATATGGTCTCCTCATGATGATGCTACCACCTCCAGGCTGTCATTGTGCTGCCATATGGTCTCCTCATGCTGATATTGCCACCTCCAAGCTCTCTAATTGTGCTGCTCTATGGTGTCCTCATGCTAATGCTAACAAAATGTGCAGAACACTGGGGCATGGGAGTACCCCTTTAAGAACGGGGAATGCTGTCTGTGCTAACCTTTACTTAACTACAGTGGAAGGTAATGTGTACAAAAAACATGTATATTCAGTTATGAGTTATGAGTTTAAATTACTGTCTTATTCTCTTAGCACGTCTTTTGGAATTGTTTCTGTCCATACTCATTTCCAGTTTTGGGATATACAGTGAAAGAAAAGAGTATTTTAAAGGGGTTCTCTCCTGTGCTTAGACATCTTATCCCCTAGATGCCTGATCGCTGGAGTCCCGCTGCTGGGGACCCCCATGATCTCACATGGCACCCCGCTTGTAATCAGTTCCCGGAGCACGTTCGCTCCGGGTCTGATTACAGGCGACCACAGGGCCGACGGCGTGTGACGCCACTGCCCCTCAATGCAAGCCTACCGTAGGCTTGCATTGAGGGGTGGAGCGTGATGTCACACGCCATCGGCCCTGTGGTCGCCGGTAATCAGACCCGGAGCGAACACGCTCCGGGGACTGATTATAAACGGGGTGCCGCATGCAAGATCACGGGGGTCCCCAGCGGCAGGACTCCCGCGATCAGGTTTCTTATCCCCTATCCTTTGTATACGGGATAAGATGTCTAAGCACCGGAGTACCCCTTTAAACCCCTGCTGATTTTGTTCATTTTTCTACTGTCAGAGAAATGATCAGTTTCAAATTCTAATGGTCGTTTTTTTGGAACAGTAAGACCATGTTCACACCTCAGAATCCCTGTGTGGAATTCCAATGTGGAGATTCCGCAACAAGAGAGTTCCATTGTATTCAATGGGATTCTGTTCCACTGTACACACAGTGGAAATTCCTATGTCTATGTCTGCAGAAAGATGAAACCAGTCCATTCTTTCTGCAGACTCCGCACTGAATGCTTAGCCGTCTATGACATAGCGCATTACCATGCAGCCCTAGTGCTGGCCTGTTATGGTATGTTTGGAATCTGATTGATTACTCTGTGAAAAGATGTCTTTTAAACAGGTAACAAGCTGAGATTAGGAGCACATTCTTAACCCCTTAAGGACCAAGGACGTACAGGTACGTCCTTGGTCCTGCTCCCGTGATATAACGCGGGGTTACACGGTAACCCCGCATCATATCACGGCGGGCACGGCGGGCGGGCAGCTGAGCCGCGCGGCTAAAAGTTAAAGTAAAAGCTGCCGGTTAACTCAGTGGGCTGTTCGGGATAGCCGCGGCGAAATCGCGGTATCCCGAACAGCTTACAGGACAGCGGGAGGGCCCCTACCTGCCTCCTCCCTGTCCGATCGCCGAATGACTGCTCAGTGCCTGAGATCCAGGCATGAGCAGTCAAGCGGCAGAATCCTCGATCACTGGTTTCCTATGAGAAACCAGTGATCAATGATAAAGATCAGTGTGTGCAGTGTTATAGGTCCCTATGGGAGCTATAACACTGCAAAAAAAAGTGAAAAAAAAAGTGAATGAATATCATTTAACCCCTCCCCTATTAAAAGTTTGAATCACCCCCCTTTTCCCATAAAAAAAAAACACAGTGTAAATAAAAATAAAAATAAACATATATGGTATCACCGCATGCGGAAATGTCCGAATTATAAAAATATATCGTTAATTAAACCGCTCAGTCAATGGCGTACGCGCAAAAAAATTTCAAAGTACAAAATAGTGAATTTTTGGTCACTTTTTATATCATTTAAAAATGAATAAAAAGTGATCAATAAGTCCTATCAATGCAAAAATGGTACCTTTAAAAACTTCAGATCACGGCGCAAAAAATGAGCCCTCATACCGCCCCATACACGGAAAAATAAAAAAGTTATAGGCGCAAAAAATAAGCAATCATGGATTTTTAGGTGCAAAATTGAAAGAGTTATGATTTTTTAAAGGCAAGGAGCAAAAAACGAAAATGCAAAAATGGAAAACCCCCCGATCCTTAAGGGGTTAAAGAGGGTGCTACTAATCTCAGCTTGTTACCTGTAGTGTTGAGCGGCATAGGCCATATTCGAATTTGCGATATTTCGCGAATATATGGACAAATATTCGTCATATATTCGCTAAATTCGCATATTCGTAATATTCGCATTTTATTTTTGCATATGCGAATGCGAAAATTAGCATAAGTGAAAATTTGCATATGCGGAAATTATCATATGCAAATTTTTGCACATGCGAAAATTCGCACGCCAGTCTCACACAGTAGTATTAGAGCCCTCTTACACCACACAAGCTGGAAGCAGAGAGGGGTGATCACTGTGATGTGTACTGTGAAAAAAATAACAAAAAAACGAATATTCGTAATTACGAATATATGGTGCTATATTCGCAAATATTCGCAAAATCCCAAATATGCGATATTCGCGAATAAAATTCGCATTGCGAATATTCACGAGCAACACTAGTTACCTGTATAAAAGACACCTTGGAGGCTGATTGATTGATAAAGGATTAAATATTTATTTCACTTGAATAAATACAAATCAATTCATAACTTATTTGAAATGCTCTTTTCTAACTTTTTG
Source organism: Hyla sarda (assembly GCF_029499605.1). Lineage (NCBI taxonomy): Eukaryota > Metazoa > Chordata > Amphibia > Anura > Hylidae > Hyla > Hyla sarda. The sequence goes on from NC_079189.1 coordinate 202,504,303, forward strand.
TCGTTATTCTGTCTCTTGCTGTCTAAACCTATCATTAAAATTATAGCCTGATCATCTCTTTGTCAGTAGACAAACATAAAAAATCAGCAGGACATAAAAACAAAATGTTCCTTCACTGCCTTTTGTGTTCATATGTAAATAAGTCTTTTTCCAGTATTGCAAAAGCTCAGGTTTAGCCAGTAAAAAATGGGGTGTGCTTGCCATGCTAAGAAATACCCCCGGTGCACTTGAGCCTTGATTCCAGACACCTTTTCACACCTTTGTGTTGATTTGGTTTTTTATTGCATTGGTGTCTATCAAGTGATATGAAATAATTATGCGATACACTTTTAAATTATCTTGTTGTTTATCAGGTTTTGTAAAGTTTTGTATCTGCAGCTTTTATGCATTGAAATACATACAAGCTGCCCTATACAATTTTTTATCAATTTTGTCAATTCCCTAGCTGATCTTAAGCCTGTCTTCCTCTAAACTGTTGTTTAACTGAATTCTGATCAAATCTGGTAAGAACTGCCAGATATCCTCCTAAAGTCTGGTAGTGAGGAAACATTACTCAAAAAGGTTTGATTTTACCCATTAGGCTGTGCATATTCCAAGGCAGAAATATTTGTAATTAAATTAACTGCCACCATATCTTAGTCCAATAGGTCACTGCATTGGAACTAAACCAAAAATGGGAGGAAAAAAATCAAATTGGACATAATGTTACACCAAACTCCAAAAATGAGCTGGTCAAAATTATTGGCACCCTTTAAAAATTGTGAAAAAATAAGATTGTTTCAAGCATATGATGCTCTTTTAACCCCTTAAGGAAGCAGGGTTTTTCAGTTTTTGCACTTTCGTTTTTTCCTCCTTACATTTAAAAAATCATAACCCTTTAAATTTTCCCCCAAAAAATCAATATTATGGCTTATTTTTTGCGTCACCAATTATACTTTGCAGTGACATTAGTCATTTTACCCAAAAATTCACGCTGAAACGGAAAAAAAATTATTGTGCGACAAAATCAAAGAAAAAACGCCATTTTGTAACTTTTGGGGGCTTCCGTTTCTACGCATTGCATATTTTGGTAGAAATGACACGTTATCATTATTCTGTAGGTCCATACGGTTAAAATGGTACCCTACTTATTTAGGTTTCATTTTGTCTTACTTCTGGAAAAAAATCATAACTACATGCAGGAAAATGAGGGCTCATTTTTTGCGCCGTGATCTGAAGTTTTTATCGGTACCATTTTTGTTTTGAGCGGACTTTTTGATCACTTTTTATTCCTTTTTTAATGGTATAAAAAGTGACCAAAAATATGCTTTTTTGGACTTTGGATTTTTTTTCACGTGTACGCCATTGACCGTGCGGTTTAATTTACGATATATATTTTTATAGTTCGGACATTTACGCACGGGGCGATACCACATATGTTTATTTTTATTTTTATTTACACTGTTTTATTTTTTTTTATGGGAAAAGGGGGGTGATTCAAACTTTTCTTAGGGAAGGGGTTAACTGACCTTCATTATCACTTCTTTTTGACTTTTTTTTGCAGTGTTATAGCTCCCATAGGGACCTATAACACTGCACACATTGATCTTTTACACGTGTATTAACACGCCTGTGATCAATGTTATCGGCGCTTGACTGCTCCTGCCTGGATCTCAGGCACGGAGCAGTCATTCGTCGATCGAACACCGAGGAGGCAGGTAAGGGCCCTCCCGGTGTCCTGTAAGCCGTTCGGGACGCCGCGATTTCACAGCGGCTGTCCCGAACAGCCCGACTGAGCAGCCGGGATACTTTCACTTTCACTTCAGCGGTCAGCTTTGATCGCCGCGTCTGAAGGGTTAATTCAGGGCATCACTGCGATCAGTGATGTCCTGTATTAGCCATGGGTCCCGGCCATTGATAGCTGCCGGGACCGACCCGATTTGATGCGGGGTCACAATGTGACTCGGCGGCATATCGCGGGAGCCGGCGGAGGACGTAAATATACATGGTTCAAGTAACAGGTGTAGGTAATATAAAAATCACACCTGAAAGCAGATAAAAAGGAGAGAAGTTAACTTAGTCTTTGCATTGTGTGTCTGTGTGTGCCACACTAAGCATGGACAATAGAAAGTGGAGAAGAGAACTGTCAGAGAACTTTAGAACTAAAATTGTGGAAAGCATCAACAATCTAAAGGTTACAAGTCCATCTCCAGAGATCTAGATTTGCCTTTGTCCACAGTGCGCAACATTATCAAGAAATTTGCAACCTATGGCACTGTAGCTAATCTCCCTGGACGGAAGAGAAAAATTGATGAAAAGTGTCAATGCAAGATAGTCCGGATGGGGGTTAATCAGCCCCAAACAAGTTCCAGAGATATTCAAGCTGTCCTGCAGGCTCAGGGAGCATCAGTGCCAACGCAAACTGTCGACAGTTAAATTAAATGAAGCTCTATAGCTGGAGACCCAGTAGGACACCACTGCTGACACAGAGACATAAAAAAAGCAAGACTACATTTTGCCAACCTTGAGTAAGCGAAAATCCTTCTGGGAAAACATCTTGTGGACAGATGAGACTAAGATAGAGCTTTTTGGTAAAGCACATCATTCTACTTTTTACCGAAAACGGAATGAGGCCTACAAAGAAAAGAATACAGTACCTACAGTGAAATATGGTGGAGGTTCAATTATGTTTTGGGGATGTTTTGCTACCTCTGGCACTGGGTGCCTTGAATCTGAGATCTTGGGTCTTCCAGCAGGACAATGACCAAAACATATGTCAAAAAGCACCCAGATATGGATGGCAACAAAGCTCTGGAGAGTTCTGAAGTGGCCAGCAATGAGTCCAGATCTAAATCCCATTGAACACCTGTGCAGAGATCTTAAAATTGCTGTTGGGAAAAGCCGCCCTTCCAATAAGAGAGACCTGGAGCAGTTTGCAAAGGAAGAGTGGTCCTACATGAGAGGTGTAAGAAGCTTATTGATGGTTATAGGCAGAAACTTATTTCAGTTATTTTTTCCAAAGGGTGTGCAACCAAATATTCAGATAATGGTGCCAATATTTTTGTCCAGCCCATTTGTGGAGTGTGAAATTATGTCCAATTAGCTTTTTTTTCCTCCCTTTTTTGGTTTAGTTCCAATACAGTCAAAGGGAATAAACATTTGTGTAGCAAAACATGTGTTACTGAAATCCTTCATGTAGGAAATAGTTCATTTTCTTGAAAAATTTTCAGGGGTGCCAACATTAATAGCCATGACTGTAAGTACTGAAAGTATTAAGACTTTTAAAATAGAAGTAATTTACGAGTCTATTTAACTTTTTGGCACCAGTTAATATTAAAGAGCGAGAACACCATGAAACACAGGTACATACACTATATTATACAGCTTTACAGCCCCTGTAGCATAGTGAAATAAAAATAATCCCGGAATACTCCTTTAACATAACCTCTGTGTATACCTTTTCTCCAGGTAAAGCATTGCAGCTCCATGCCTTCAAGAGACTCTGTCCTTTTTGTTCTTGTCTTTGACTTGAAGAAAATGAATTGCTTCTTTGAAAACACATATTCTTGAAGATGGCTTCTTGCTCCACATCACTTAATATCTACATTTGAAATAACAGTTATGAGTTATGAAGTGTATTACAATACATTATCTCTTCTTCCTATCAATTATTAATCATACAGGTTAACTGAGATGGTAGCTAAGGATGAGACTTTCTGCCTACTATGAATTCGCAGGCACTTAAAAATACCATATTATTTTTAAAAATACCAAAGCTGTGTTCACATAGCGTACCTAAGAAGTAACTTGAAGTTTTGACTTTTTTTTTAACGAAGTGTTTACTGACAAAACTAACATGTTAAAAATATATTTGAATTTCTGACTAAAGTTGAGTTAAAGGGGTACTACCGTGCCGACAACTTATCCCCTATCTAAAGGATAGGGGATAAGTTGCCTGATCGCGCGGGGTCCCGCCGCTGGGGACCCCCGCGATCTCGCACGCAGCACCCCGCTCTCTTCAGGCCCCGGAGTGAACATCCACTCCGGGTCTGATGACTGCCGTTAACGGGGCCGGAGTATCGTGACGTCACGGCTCCGCCCCCATGTGACGTCACCCTCCGCCCCTCAATGTAAGTCTATGGCAGGGGGCGAGACAGCTGTCTCGCCCCCTGCCATAGACTTGCATTGAGGGGTGGAGCGTGACATCACATGGGGGCGGAGCTGTGACATCACGATCACCGCCACCGTCATCAGACCTGGAGCACATGTACGCTCCGGGGCCTGATGAGAGCGGGGTGCTGTGTGCGATATCGCGGGAGTCCCCAGCGGCGGGACCCCGCGCGATCAGGCAACTTATCCCCTATCCTTTAGATAGGGGATAAGTTGTCAGCACGGTAGTACCCCTTTAAAGACAAAGGGTGTGCATTTATCAAAGTATGTATGCCACTTTCCTGGCCAAAAAAAGCCAAAAAATATTTGCAAAAAGCTGTATGTGCATAAAAATGTTTGACTTTTCTGCAATTTTACTCCATGCTTGCCACATTTTAGAAAGCATAAAGGGGCCCTGACCATTTACTATAAATTATGTCAGAACCTAACATAAATTATAGCTGACTTTTACCCCAGCCCACAGCTAGCATAGATTTTAAAGGAAATCTGTCACCAGTGTCACTTGCACTAACCTGTCGGTACCGACAGATAGTGTAGGTGACACTGATGACAACGGTACTTACCTTGTCCCGTTCCGTGCAGGGGATCTTCGGTAATCTTGTCCATCTTCTTGGGGCACTGGCAGAGCTTAGTGACATCACTGCTGCTGTGAGACCCAGCAGAGAGCAGCAGCGGCTTGGGGCACGGGCGGAGCTTAGTGACATCACTGCTGCTGTGAGACCCAGCAGAGAGCAGCAGTGGCTTGGGGCACAGGCGGAGCTTAGTGACATCACTGCTGCTGCTCCCTGCTGGGTCCCGCTGCTAGAGAACAGCAGCGGTGACATCACTAAGCTCCGCCCATACCCCAATCAAGGTGCCCGGATCTGGAGCTAACGGAGGAGATTACCGGAGATCCCTGCCATGGAATGGGACAAGGTAAGTACCGTTGTCATCAGTGTCACCTGCACTCTGTCGTTACCAAAAGGTTAGTGCAGGTGACACTGGTGACAGATTTCCTTTAAAGTGTAGTGTAAGGAAAATCACTGATGCACCAGATTTATTAAGATGGCAGCATCTCTAAAGTAAATGGATACAACTTGTGCTAGCACAATGTATTAAGAGACTGGTATATGAAATGCTGGTTTGTAAATACATTTCCTCCCAAAAACTTTTTCCATTCCTGAAGCTAGAGTAAAGAACTTTGGATCAAGGTTAAAAGGCATTTTAAAATTTAAAGCAGAAAACTATGATACTCACCAGCCATAGTAAAACCTTCCTATTCTTTATTGACACATCTGTACAACACAGCAGGAGGACTTGAGCAATGGAGGACACCCAAGCTCTGGTCTATTGCTCGCCCCTCACTGTTTTGTTCAGAAACAATAAACAATAAGATGGTGAGTCCAAATTTTTCTCATTTTATATTTTGCACAAGCCATATTTGGTGAATGCTGAGCACTTCTAAGGGTAGGGTTACAAGTGCAGTATTTTGCTGCATATTTTGCTGGATATTTGCTGCTGCATATTTTCTACCCATTGAAGTCAATGGGTAGCAAAATCAGCTGCAGAAAATATGTAGCAAAATATGCAACAAAATATGTCACGTGTGACCCTACCCTGAAAGCACATTTGAACTGTGACCCCAATGCAAACAGGTCAATGAACCATTTTTTATCATTTGATCTGAAAAGCTGTTCCAATTTTTTTGTTACATTTTATAGGAAGCAATTGTGCTTTAAGGAATGCTATAGAAGAACATAGAGAAGCCAAAATTTCCATACAGTATAACCATTGGTTTATCTAACTATAAGGCCGGTTTCACACGGCAGAATTTCTGCACTGAATTCTGCATGAATTTAACCCCTACCTGCTATAGGACGTATGCATACGTCCCAGCACCCCACACTTTTGCACGCTGGGACGTATGCATACGTCCTTGTGATCTCTGACACTGCTGCGGGCAGCGTAGGAGATCGACGGTGGGACCCGGCTGCCAATCACAGACGGAGTCCCGCCGCAGCTGCCAGAGCAGTCCCGGCAGCATTAACCCCATAGATGCTGTGATCAATCCAGATCACGCATCTATGGTGTTGACAGAGGGAGCGCACTCCCCTGTTCACCAATGGCGGCGCCGTGATGGCGGCGCCGTGATGCGGAAGCCTGTGAGCCTGTGAGATCCAGCGTGCAGCTGATCAGGTCATACTGTGCCGCAGTACAAATGTATTGCAGCATAGTATAACCTGTAAAAAGTGTAAAAAATAAAACAAATAGTTCTTCAATAAAAGTATGAAGTGAAAAAAAATAACAATAAAGAAAAAAATGCCCCTTTCCCAATAAAAGCCCTGTATTATCACCAAAAAAAGATCAAAAACACAAATCATATACATAGGAGGTATTACCACATCCGGTATAGCCATATCCGGTGAATGCTGACCAACTCTAAGGATAGGATCACAAGTGCAGTATTTTGCTGCATATTTTGCTGGATATTTGCTACTGCATATTTTTCTACCCATTGAAGTCAATAGGTAGCAAAATCAGCTGCAGAAAATATGCAGCAAAATACGCAACAAAATATTTCACGTGTGACCCTATCCTGAAAGCACATTTGCACCGTGACCCCATGCAAACAGGACAATTAACCATTTTTTATCATCTGATCTGAAGAGCTGTTCCAATTTCTTTGTTACATTTTATAGGAAGCAATTCTACTATAAGAACATACCTGGAGCTACTGACTTACTGCTATTGTAAATTCAGGGCAGCACATGACATAAGCACTTTCTCTTTGGTGTTTTCCACCCAAAAGATTAAAACTATCATTTTTATGAATCTTAGTCAAAATGAAAAGGGAGCATGTTTCAACATAGTTGTTATATTCCATACAAGTATATAGTACTTTATACTTTAATATTGTAAACAATACTTCAAACCAGGTAGCTTATTTTCTAATGGAATTTCAATTTCATATCTAATCCAAAGGATTTACTATTTATTTATAATGCATACAAATGCACAAAACATTACAATTTTTTAGTCTACTGTAACATGCAATACATGAGTACCCTGGACAGATAACGTGACAAACCCATAGCAAGTAGGATTGTTTTCTGTTTATCATAGCCTTGAAGATTAAAAATATATGTAATGGAAACCATTAAGCTTTTCAAACTCTTCAGTTCCATATGAATTAGCTTATGCTGTGATCCAGTGTAATGTGAAAATCTCTACAATAAAGAAAGTATTACTGAAATATTAATTGCCAAGGACATTTTTGCATATGCAATTTTTTTTTAGTATTAGGAAGCATAAAAATTACGGAATGCTATAGAAGAACATAGAAAAGCCAAAATTTCAATACAGTATAACCATTGGTTTATCTAACTATAAGGCCAGTCTCACACGGCAGAATTTCTGCACTGAATTCTGCATGAAGAGGACCCCTTCCTGCTATAGGACGTATGCATACAACCCAGCACCCCACATGTTTGCGCGCTAGGACGTATGCAGGGGCGGACTGACCGGCCAGTCCATTCGGCCGTGGTCCGAGGCCCGGCCCGCAAAAGGGCCCGCTGTCCGCCGCCTGTCATACAAAATCTTTAAAAAAATGTATTTTTTTTTTTTTGAATAGGCGGGCCCAGCACGTGGAAAGGGCCCACCGCGGGCGCTAGGTCGGAGTCGGGCCCGGCTATTTAAAAAAATAAATACATTTTACAGTTATACCGCTCCCAGAAAGCCATTGTAGCAGCAGCCCTTTAAGAGAACCGCAGTGGCTGCCTGCGAGCGGCGCTTAGGTCACGTGAACTTCGCGTCCGGCAGTGCCGGAGTTTACTGCTGCCGCCGAAGACCTGTGCGCCCGGCCTGCTTGTCCTCTGTGTACGGAGCCCTGCTTGTCCTCTGTGTACGGAACCCTGCTTGTCCTCAGTGTACGGAGACCTGCTTGTCCTCTGTGTACGGAACCCTGCTTGTCCTCTGTGTACGGAACCCTGCTTGTCCTCAGTGTACGGAGCCCTGCTTGTCTTCAGTGTATGGGAATCCTGCTTGTCCTCAGTGTACAGAGCCCTGCTTGTCTTCAGTGTACGGGAATCCTGCTTGTCCTCAGTGTACAGAGCCCTGCTTGTCTTCAGTGTATTTCTGTAATAAATCTAAGAGGCCTCAGCCTCACCCAAGCAGAGGGCAAAAAAGGTCAAATGTGTGGCTTATTAATGGACCAGTTGCTATTTTCTATCTGCCTTTCACCACTCATTATATGATGGCACAGGGGGCGTGGCTTGGCGCTTGCCGGAGATGGCTGCTTGATCAGAGAGCTCCGAGCACTGCAAGCAACTAAAGCGACTCACTGCCCGTTTTAAGGAAGATAACTGCGCTAAACCCACCTACTCCATCGCACAATGGCATCTAGAACGAGAAGGAGAGGAAAAGCGAACCCCAGACTCCGCAAACTAACGGATTTTTACCTCGCGGCCGACCCGGGGGATTTCCAAGATGGCGCGGCCCCGCGCTCTCCTGCTAGTGTGGACTCAACGGGCTCCCGGAGACACAAAGAAGCGCTACCCTCCTCCCGAGATGACAACCGGAGGAGCGCGTCTGCACCCCCGAGCCCATTACCTGATGTTCGGGAAGGTGGAGGCTCACCTCTCAGCTCCGGAGGACGCGGCCGTGGACTACACGGTACGGGGCTGCCGGCCTCTGCGCCTGCTTCACCACTCTCGGGCAGCCCTGCAAAGCAGAGACAGCGACTGCATTCAGAGGACGAACAGCAAGGGGTGGAGGTGAGTGGGACTGATACTTTCATTGCTGACTGTCTGGCGAGTCATCCCTCCTCTAATGCCCCAGTTACTGAAGTGACTTTAAAGAACATGCTTATGGCTCTCCACCAGTCTATACATGTGGACGTTGCAACCATGCTGTCTCCAGTTAAAAAGGACCTGGTGGAGGTGCAATCCAGGGTTAATCATATCGAGAATAAAATGGGAGAGTTGGTGTCCTCGCATAATGAGCTGCTGGATGCACACTATGAGGTGGAGGACGAGATACAGCTAATGAGAGCAAAGATGGCGGACCTGGAAGACAGGTCCCGCCGGAACAATATTAAATTCCGGGGTGTACCTGAAAGTATACCACCTTCAGCATTGAAGAAGTTCTTGCAGGACTTTATCAAACTGGTCCTTCCTCATAGCACTGAGATTGATATAGTGATTGACAGAGCACATAGGGTCCCGAGACCCAAACACCTCGCTGAGGATGTACCAAGAGATGTATTGGCCCGGATCCACTACTTCCATATTAAGGAAGAGCTTATGGCGGCTACGAGGAAGCCTTTGGAGTTATCTGGAGACTTTAACAAGATTTTATTGTTCACTGATTTGTCTGCAGCAACCCTTCAGCAACGGCGCACCTTAGCGCCCATTACTGCAGTGCTCCGGGATCATAAAATTTTGTATCGCTGGGGGTTTCCAGTTCGCCTCCTGATACAGAGAGATAACAGCATGCACGTGGTGCGCAACGTGGAGGAAGGTGCCAACCTTCTACAGCGGTGGAATTTACCGCAGCCGAGAGATCCGCTCACCACCAAGAAACCTCCTTCTAGAATCGCTGAGGAATGGAAAAGAGTTGGAGCTGCAACCTGAGGGCCTTTTGTTTAGTCGCAGTGCTGGCCTTTGGTCATAGGGCTGTTCTGGCTCAAGTGAACTATGCTCCCTGTCCAAGACGGTATTATCTGTTTTTCTCAACAGGTTTTCCCAGTTTTTCCTTTTTTTTCTTTTGATGGCACTTACCTGCCGTGGTTTTTTGTTATTTTTTGTTCTGTTCTAGGTGGACTGCTTCACTCCAGCATGGACCCTGAGATGTGGCTTTCTGTATGGTATTCCTTATGCTCTTCGTCTCTAGCGTTAATGGGTATTTACTATGGTGATTTATTTTTCATCCATTAATGTTAATGGGCTTAATAGCCCACAAAAGAGAAATTATTTGTGGAATGAAGCCAAGCAGTTAAAGAGTGATGTATTGTGTGTGCAGGAGACGCATTTAATTAAGAAAGATGCGCATAGATTGTGCAATAGGTTTTACCCCCACATATTTCAGGCACATGCTAACAGTAAAACTAGAGGGGTGATGATTGCTATTAAACATACTATTGCATTTCAGCTTAAAGAGGTAGTAACGGACTCACAAGGTAGATATGTTATAGTAATAGGTTATTTCAATAATGTTCTCTACACATTGGCCTCAGTGTATGCCCCTAACAGGGGTCAGGAGAGGTTTCTTCGCAAAGTGCTATCTAGAATTGACAGACTTCGCCAAGGAAGAGTTATTCTCTGCGGAGACATTAATGCAGTGGTGGACAGGGAATGGGACTGTACTGGGGGGTCACACCTTAGGCCCTCTAATATAAAAGACATATTATTGTCCTCAGACCTGCATGATGTGTGGAGGGCGCACCATTCCTCGGAAAAAGATTTTACTTTCCACTCAGCGGCCCATAATAGCTACGCTAGACTCGACATGTTTCTGGTGGACAGAAATGTGTTGCTTGACGCTATGTCATCGTCCATAGATTTAATTAAGTGGTCTGATCATGCTGCTATTGCTCTGACCCTGAAAGAGAGTGATAGGCTCCCGCTAACATATTTGTGGAGGGCCAATCAATATATAATAAACCATCCGGCTTTCTCTAAAATAATAGGCAGGGACCTGGAGGAGTACTTCCGGGTTCATGAAAACTCGCAGACTAACATGTTCTCAGTGTGGAATGCCCACAAGGCATTTATACGAGGGACTTTCATCAAACTAGGTGCCCAACTTAAGAAGACCCGAAGGGTAGAAATTAATAACTTGTTGGATGACATACATAGATGTGAGGTCCTTAATAAAACGCCCCCGTCTGATTTGCTGGCAAGCAGCCTTAAGGATCTGAGGCGCACTCTTAGAGAGCGATTATTTGTAGACTATGAAAGGAAAGCCAGGAAAATGAAAGCGACCTTTTATGCCTGTTCTGACAGGGCTGGGAAACTATTAGCGTCCCGCATTAAAGCTAAACAGCTCAAATCCACTATTCCATTCCTATGGGATGGCGACAAAAAAGGGAAATTGGTAGACCCTAAAGCAATAGCAAATAGGTTTCAAAAATTCTATGCGTCTTTGTATAATTTGGCCTCGGATGGATCCACTCCTCAGCCTTCTGACGAGACCATTAATGCGTTTTTAACATCTGTTAACCTGCCAAAGCTTACGTCCACCCAAATTAATAGTCTAAATGAGCCCATCAGTTTGATGGAACTTGATAATGTGATACGTTCCCTCTCATCTGGTAAATCACCTGGACCAGATGGGCTTACCAACGAATACTTTAAGACATTTGCCCCTATTTTGCGCGCTCCTATGTTATCCTTTTTTAGATTAGCGATTATGTCCGGGTCCTTTCCAGAAGAAAACCAGAGGGCTCTTATTGTGACTCTTCCAAAAGCTGGGAAGGAGCCGGACATCCCCCAAAACTTTAGGCCCATATCTTTGCTAAACTGTGATGCCAAAATATATGCCAAATTAATAGCAAAACGTTTGGCTGTTATATTGCCTAGTCTAATCAACCAGGACCAAACAGGGTTTGTTGTAGGACGCCAGTCGTCTGATAATTCCCGGAGGGTACTTAATCTAATACAATATGCTAATCACTATAACTTGCCAGCTGTCATGGTAGCATTAGACGCCGAGAAGGCGTTCGATCGCCTTCACTGGGAATACGCGTTCGCAGTCCTGGGTAAACTAGGGTTTCAGGGCGATATAGTCAAGGCCATTAGAGCACTTTATTCACACCCTTCTGCCCAGGTCTTCACTAATGGGACCCTGTCTGACCCTTTTCGCCTGTCCAACGGGACCCGACAGGGGTGCCCATTGTCCCCCTTACTTTTTATAATCTCCTTAGAACCGTTGGCACAGGCGATGAGGGAGGCAGATACCATAACTGGCATCAAGGTGGGACATGTAGACCATATAGTCTCATTATATGCAGACGATATCATCTTGTCCCTGTCCAACCCTGAGGTGTCCCTTCCGGCCGCGCTGTCACTATTACATAAATTTGGTCTTACTTCTTATTATAAGCTGAATGAACTAAAATCCCAAGTCCTCCCTTTAAATTTACCCCCTCAGTTATTAAATGATTTAAAGCTCCGTTATCCACTGGACTGGCAACAACATCATATCAAATATTTAGGGATCTCCCTAACCTCCCATGCACGCTCCCTATACTTAACCAACTATGTCCCGTATTTCAAAGTCCTGGAGAGTGACTTACAATCCATCGGCAAAGCAGAAATCTCATGGCTAGGTAGAATAGCTGCTTTTAAAATGTCGGTTCTCCCTAAGCTGCTATATCTATTCCGCACTCTACCCATCAAGCCTCCTCTATCCTTTTTCACCACGGTGCGCACTCTAATATCGTCTTTCGTATGGGCCAATAAAAAGCCACGGACTCCGTATTGCGTGGCGACTACACACAGGAAGATGGGAGGTTTGGGGATACCTGACATACGCAGATACCATACAGCTACGATAATCTCCCTGCTGAGACCTAGTTGGGAAAGGAGAACTGATGTTCATTGGGTACAAATTGAGTGCTTCTTGGCGTCTATACATGACCCTCGCAGTATGATATTTTTACACGCCTGGCGAGTTCCCACCTCGCCCAGGACATCTTTGTTTACATCTGCAGCTCAACAATGTTACGCTTACGCACAACAGAATATGACCGATACGTCATTTACTGGGAATACATTGGCCCCATTCTCTATACTTTCTTTGGTGGTGGAAGATCTTGATGTGAGGAAATGGGTGGACAGGGGTATTCTTCGAGTGTCAGACCTATATGAGAATGACCAGTTGTTGCAATATTCTGATCTACAGGCTAAATTTGGCCTCCCTACTCAACTAATATTCCCATATCTACGTATTAAAAGCTTTTTAGTTGAAGCAGGCCGCATTGTTCCGCCAATGAGCCTTAGTTTAGTGGAATATTTCTCCAAACAACTTAAAGGGCTCAAACCCTTGTATGAGGATTTGTCCTCTAATGGCCCACTGGAGAAGACACAGTATATGAGGGCGTGGGATTTGGAGTTGAACCTGGAACTGCCTGTTGAGAAGTGGATTGGGGCGTTTAAACTGGTTCAAAAGTCTTTAAAAGCTGTCTCCCATCTAGAAGCTGTAGTCAAAACGCACCTTAGGTGGTACTACACCCCTGCTAGACTCCATGTTATGTACCCCTTGAGCTCAGATAGGTGTTGGAGGGATTGTTCTCAGAGAGGCACTCTACTGCATGTGTTATGGGCGTGCCCGAAACTTGCCCAATACTGGGAAGAGGTAGGGAGTTTGTTGAGTGATGTACTAGGGGAACCTGTCCAATTTACCCCTCAGACAGCTTTATTACTAATTGACATGCAAGACTTCCCTCCCTTCGTGAGAGTCCTTTTCTGTAAAATTCTGGTTTTGGCAAAGATCTTAATTACTCGTAACTGGAGAAACACAGCCCCCCCCAGGGTGGAAGAACTTGTGACTATGATTAAGCATGTCTGCACATTGGAGGAGGTCTGGGCGACAGGACAGGGTAATTTTCCTGCCCATAGGGTGACATGGGATGCGTGGACTGTCTTTACATCTAGGGGAGGACCAGCGTAAACTATCACGGCTCTACCAGTAGGATTATTGGTCTCTTCATCTCTGCCCCTCCTCCTCCTCCCCTTATCGGGGTGGGGGAGGATACTGACCGGTAGATAGAGGGGTGCTGAATGTCCGGGAGATTTCAACAGAGGGAGTAGGGGATTAAACGGGGACACTCAATGATGATACATTGCTAAATAGTGCTTAGAGTATGGGAAGACCAGAATGGTATTCGACTGTAGCCACAGAATCAAGCCACATCTATATTACAAAGGGTTTAAAGACAAGCTTTTCCACTACTTGTCTGACATATTTGAACACCACCTTTATTGTTACTAGTTTGTTGTGTTTCTTTTATTGGCTTACATGATCAGATGTTTCGAGGAGCAGCCACTCCCTCCGTGATTGGGCAGAGGTGTCAAACCGAGTTTCTGCTGACATCGAAGCGGGAGGTAGTGGTGGAATGCAGCCTTCCTGACTTTTTGGCCATTGGCTTTTCTTTAATCTGTATTAAGCTGTGTATTTTATATTTAATGTATTTAATGTATTGCATTATGTCATACAATGCTCCCTATTGTTTTGTACAAAATCCAATAAAAACCTTTGAAACGTATATGATGGCACAGTCAGAGATGAGTTATATACAGTATCTGACTGTGCCATCATGTAGTGAGCGGTGAAAGACAGGTACTCAGGTGGAAAACTTTTTTTTAAAATCAACTGGTGCCAGAAAGTTAAACAGTAAATTAAAATTTTATAATCCTTCCAGTACTTATTAGCAGCTGTATACTACTGAACAAATTATTTTCTATTTGGGATTTCTTTTCTGACACAACCACAGTGCTCTCTGCTGACACATCTGTCCATTTTAGGAACTGTCCAGAGTAGGAGAAAATCCCCATATCCCCATATGCTGCTCTGGACATTTCCCAAAATAAACAGAGGTGTCAGCAGAGAGCACTGTGGTCGTGACAGAAAATAAATCCCAAATAGAAGAGAATTTCCTCTGTAGTATACAGCAGCTAATAGGTACTGGAAGGATTAAGAATTTTTAATAGAAGTCATTTACAAATCTGTTTAACTTTCTGGCACCAGTTGATTTAAAAAAAAAAAGTTTTCCACCGCAGTACCCCTTTAACCCCTTCAGGACGGAGCCCATTTTGGCCTTAAGGACCGGAGCGTTTTTTGCACATCTGACCACTGTCACTTTAAACATTAATAACTCTGGAATGCTTTTAGTTATCATTCTGATTTCGAGATTGTTTTTTCGTGACATATTCTACTTTAACATAGTGGTAAATTTTTGTCGATACTTGCATCCTTTCTTGGTGAAAAATCCGTAAATTTGATGAAAAATTTGAAAATGTTGCATTTTTCTAACTTTGAAGCTCTCTGCTTGTAAGGAAAATGGATATTACGAATACATTTTTTGGTTCACATATACAATATGTCTACTTTATGTTTGCATCATAAAATTTATGAGTTTTTACTTTTGGAAGACACCAGAGGGCTTCAACGGTCAGCAGCAATTTTCCGATTTTTCACAAAATTTTCAAACTCAGTATTTTTCAGGGACCAGTTCAGGTTTGAAGTGGATTTGAAGGGTCTTCATATTAGAAATACCCAATAAATGACCCCATTATAAAAACTACACCCCCAAAGTATTCAAAATGACATTCAGTCAGCGTTTTAATCCTTTAGGTGTTTCACACGAATAGCAGCAAAGTGAAAGAGAAAATTCACAATCTTCATTTTTTACACTTACATGTTCTTGTAGACCCAATTTTTGAATTTTTACAAGGGGTAAAAGGACAAAATTTTTACTTGTATTTGTAGCCCAATTTCTCTCGAGTAAGCACATACCTCATATGTCTATGTAAAGTGTTCGGCGGGCGCAGTAGAGGGCTCAGAAGGGAAGGAGCGACAAGGGGATTTTGGAGAGTACGTTTTTCTGAAATGGTTTTTGGGGGGCATGTTACCTTTAGGAACCCCTTATGGTGCCAGAACAGCAAAAAAAAAAAACACATGGCATACCATTTTGGAAACTAGACCCCTCGGGGAATGTAACATGGGATAAAGTGAACCTTAATACCACACAGGTGTTTCACGACTTTTGCAAATGTAAAAAAATAAAAATAAAATTTTTACCTAAAATGCTTGTTTTCCCAAAAGATTTTTATTTTTAAAAAGGGTAATAGCAGAAAATACCCCTAAAAATTTGAAGCCCAATTTCTCCCGATTCAGAAAACACCCCATATGGGGGTGAAAAGTGCTCTGCTGGCGCACTACAGGTCTCGGAAGAGAAGGAGTCACATTTGGCTTTTTGAAAGCAAATTTTGCTCTGGGGGCATGCCGCATTTAGGAAGCCCCTATGGTGCCAGGACAGCAAAAAAAAAAAAACACATGGCATACCATTTTGGAAACTAGACCCCTCGGGGAACGTAACAAGGGGTTAAGTGAACCTTTATACCCCACAGGTGTTTCACGACTTTTGCATATGTAAAAAAAATTTTTTTTTTTTACCTAAAATGCTTGTTTTCCCAAAAAATTTACATTTTTAAAAAGGGTAAAAGAAAATACCCCCCAAAATTTGTAACACAATTTCTCCCGAGTACGGCGATACCCCATATGTGACCCTAAACTGTTGCCTTGAAATACGACAGGGCTCCAAAGTGAGAGCGCCATGCGCATTTGAGGCCTAAATCAGGGACTTGCATAGGGGTGGACATAGGGGTATTCTACGCCAGGTATGTCCTTCATATAAGGATATACTGGCTAATGTCTCCATTTTACATCAGTTTTGAGGATTAGTTAATATCATTGTATATATCTACCACAGGAGTGAAACCACATTCTGGTCCAAAGGTGCGGGTCCTCCACTCCAATGTATGTGCACAATTGCACTTGGGGTTGAGCACCTGTTATCACCTCGAGACTATGTGTTTTTTTGGAATGGGTATCACAGACAGAGATCCCAAGTTGGCACAAAAAGGAGGAGTTCAGTGTTTTAAGGCACTTGGTGTAGTTAAGGTGATTGGAATTTCTATCCCTCAAAGTACACCATAGCCTCAAGCGCACTGCACCCCCTATTCCTTTCTATGGCAAATATTCATATACATACTTGCGAGAATAGGGGTGGGGAAGAGGTGGGGCCAGGGTCGGAGTCTTGCTGGGGCCCTTTTTTTATTTAGTCGGGGGCCCTGAGTGATGTCAGTCCTCCCCTGGACGTATGCATACAAACTAGAGATCTCCGGCACTGCTGCGGGCAGCGAAAGAGATGGACTGCGGGACCCGGCTGTCAATCACAGCCAGAGTCCCGCCGCAGCTGCCAGAGCAGTCCCGGCAGCATTAACCCCATAGATGCCGTGATCATAGAGGGAGCACGCTCCCCTGTTCACCAATGGCGGCGCTGTGATAAGATAGCGGGTCGCCGTTGGTTGCTATGGCAGCAAGATGTCAGATCATGACCTCCTGTCTGCCTGCTACGAAAGCCTGTGAGATCCAGCCACAGGCTGGATTGCCCAGGCTGTACAGTGTGCAGATGATCAGGTCATAATGTGCTGCAGTACAAATGTATTGCAGCATAGTATAACCTGTAAAAAGTGTAAAAAATTTAATAAAAAGTTCTTCAATAAAAGTATGAAGTGTAAAAAAATAAAAATAAAAAATGCCCCTTTCCCATTAAAAGCCCTGTATTATCACCAAAAAAGATCAAAAACAGAAATCATATACATAGGAGGTATTGCCATGTCCGGTATAGCCATATCTGCTGATTGCTGACCAACTCTTAGGATAGGGTCACAAGTGCAGTATTTTGCTGCATATTTTGCTGGATATTTGCTGCTGCATATTCAAAATAAGCTGCAGAAAATATGCAGCAAAACACGCAACAAAATATTTCACTTGTTACCCTACATTGAAAGCACATTTGCACCGTGACCCCATGCAAACAGGTCAATTAACCTTTTTTATCATTTGATCTGAAAAGCTTTTCCAATTTCTTTGTTACATTTTATAGGAAGCAATTCTACATGCCTGGAGCTACTG
Organism: Hyla sarda; assembly: GCF_029499605.1. Taxonomy (NCBI): domain Eukaryota; kingdom Metazoa; phylum Chordata; class Amphibia; order Anura; family Hylidae; genus Hyla; species Hyla sarda. The sequence continues at coordinate 202,522,129 of NC_079189.1, forward strand.
ACTTACTGCTATTGTAAATTCAGGGCAGCACATGAAATATGTACTTTCTCTTTGGTGTTTTCCACTCAAAAGATTAAAACTATAATTTTTATGAATCTTAGTCAAAAATTAAAGGGAGCATGTTTCTTCATAGTTGTTCTATTCCATACATTTCTATTTGTTTTAAGGCATTGCCTTTATCCGGCTTTATTGGAATAAATTATTAAATTCTACCTTTATATTTTCTACAAATAAATCAGAAAATATTTAGACACATCTACTAGTTTATATTTTTATTAAGTTTATTTTCCCTACTGATTATTTCAAAGAATGTTTTAAGTTTTTAGTTTTCCATGTAGTAGATATACTGGCTGAAAGGAAGGCTATAAATAGTTACAAGGTTTATATTATACAGTGCTACCAATAGAATATGTCCTCTTCATCAAAGTAATAAATTGACATCATTTGGTCCTGGTTTAGAACATAAACCCTGAGACTTCTATTCATGCAACTAAAGTTAAAAATAAAAGAAGAGTTGGAATCCAAAATCTAAGAATAAAGTAGTATATATAGTACTTTATACTTTAATATTGTAAACAATACTTCAAACCAGGTAGCTTATTTTCTAATGGAATTTCAATTTCATATCTAATCCAAAGGATTTACTCTTTATTTATAATGCATACAAATGCAGAAAACATCACAATTTTTTTGTCTACTGTGACATGCAAGACATGAGTACCCTGGACAGATAACGTGACAAACCCATAGCAAGTAGGATTGTTTTCTGTTTATCATAGCCTTGTGAATAAAAGATTAAAAATATATGTAATGGAACCCATTAATCTTTTCAACCTCTTCAGTTCCATATGAATTAGCTTATGCTGTGATCCAGTGTAATGTGAAAATCTCTACAATAAAGAAAGTATTACTGAAATATTAATTGCCAAGGACATTTTTGCACTTAAAATGGCTAATCTGGTCGCCCACGGCATTGCCGTGGGGATCAGATCAACCAAGATGGTGGACAGAGGTCCACTCACCTGCTTCAATCTGTTTCCTGGGGTCTTCTGCACTGATCTGCCTTCCAGCAGACCAGAGCAGAAGATTGCCGATAATACTGATCAGTGCTATCCCCTATGCATAGCATTGAACAGTATTAGCAATCTAATAAGTGTAAAATGAATGTAAAATAAATAAATAAATAAATGGACTAAAAACATGTAATATAAATGTAAAAAAAAAAAGTTTAAAAAAAGTGAAAAAAATGTGACCCCCCCCAATAAAGTTTTAAATCACCCCTTTTCCCCATATTAATGCAAAAAAGCATAAATAAAAATAATAAATATATTTGGTATCGTTGCATGCGTAAATGTCAGAACTTTAATTCTTGAACCTCTGCAGCGAACGGCGTAAACGTAAAAAAAAAAAATCTCTGCTTTTTTGTCACATCAAACTGAAATTTTTTTTAATGAAAAGTTATCAAAAAGTCAAATATATGCAAACGTGTTACTAAAACAAAATACAGATTATGGCACAAAAAATTAGCCCTCACTCATCCCTGAATACGGAAAAATAAGAAATTTAGAGGTGGTCAAAATAGGGCAATATTAAATGTACTGATTTTGTAAAAAAAAATTTGAGATTCTTTAAAAGCAGCACAATAATAGAAATGTATGTAACTATGGCTATCATTTTAATCGCTTTGACCCAGAGAATAAAGAAAATATGTAATTTTACCGTAAAGTGAACAGCGTAAAAATGAAACCCCCCAAATCTGCAAAATTATGATTTTCCTTAAAATTTTCTTACACAAATTTTTTTTTTAGTTTACCATACATTTTAGGGTAAAATTTGTGATGTCATTACAAAGTACAACTGGTCACGCAAAAAACAAGCCATCATATGGGTCTGTGAATGGAAATATAAAAGAGTTATAGACTTTAGAAGGCGAGGAGGAAAAAACAAAAACACTAAAAGAAAATTGGCTGTGTCCTTCAGGTCAAAATGGGCTGTGTCCTTAAGGGGTTATATAGCATGCCTGACTAACATTATTGTGATCTCAGGATTTCTCTAGCGAAGTTTTATATTGGGAAAAAAAACATTTATTTATTTTTTAATAATTTTTTTCAATTGTCAGCCTATTTTGGCTTAATCTGGACCTAAAGGTGAGGGTGATCAAGGGTCAACAAGCAAGGACCTACTGGATCCTTCTCACATCAGGAAGTACCAAGAAGTGCATGGAATTTACTAGCATTATCAGAACACTCTCATTTAGATGCTTTGTTTATGCCCAGTATATTGTATGGTACAGGGCATGCAGTGTAGCAAAACCCACATCACATATATTGGACCATAGCCCTTGGGAAAGCTTCATGTAAAGTGTTTGTTGAGTGTTCGGTAAGTTGGACACAGGTTTTGCTGCACTTGAACTATATTATTTATTCTCTTTTCTTGGTTTTGGATAATTTTTTTGTCTTCTTGTCAGCGTACCTTACAAATTTTTTTCACTATTTTGTCATGATATACATTAGATTGTATTCTTTTTTTTTAACAATACTATTGCACTTTATATTGTTTTTGCATTTTATTACATGCATTAGACTACTAAATGCATGATGGATTCATTACAATAGTTTGGTAATTACAGTGTTATTAATTGTATTCTACTTGTCCTTTACATTTTTCTATAGGTTTTTGGTTCTTTGTTTTTGTGTGTAGGACTAATTTACATCTTTTAGATTAACATAGGTGATTTAATTATTTCATCTGGCAGCAGCATTTAGAGAATTGTAAAAGCTTTGAGCATTGATGTACAGTTTTGAGAAAAAATGTATAAAAAAATAGTAATTCATTCATTTAAAGCTCTGCTCAAAAGGAGTCCACTGGGCGGTCCTAATAAGTGACTGACTTTCTTCCATGTATAACTGTGCATAGAGATAGTTGGCAGTCATTTAGTAGGACCAACTATTGTACTCCTAGGCCCAGAGAAGCATATATATATATATATATATATATATATATATATATATATATATATATATATATATATATCCTGTTTCCCCAAAAATAAACCCTACCCCAAAAGTAAGCCCTAGCAGGATTATCAGGGTGGGCTGCAATATAAGCCCTAGTCCGAAAATAAGACCTAGGCCAGGGGTAATCAACTGGCAGAACACCAATCCCCCCCCCCCCCCTTGGCAAGTTACCGTAATTGAGCCGGGGCAGGGACTCTGTCGCTTTAAAACGTCCGCGCGTATGCACGGCTGACGTCACGGACGTGTCCCTGCCCCCGGCTGCTAAGCAACAGAAGGAGATCCTGCCGCCGAGAGCTGCAGCTTCCGTACAGTACAAGTTGCTGACGCTACCGTATGAAGGTAGGGAAGTGCTAGTCTCCGCTGGGGATAAAATGTGTACCGTAGTTTATCATGGCAGAGGGGTGGGGGGCACTGTAGGAGTGTGGAGGACGATGGGGGAAGGGGAAGATGGGGGACTGTAGCAGTGTGGAGGATGGGGGGCTGCAGGAGTGTGGAGGATGGGGGGCTGCAGGAGTGTGGAGGATGGGGGGCTGCGGGAGGATGGGGGGCTGGGAGGATGGGGAAGATGGGGGGTGTGGCATCCTCCACACTGCTACAGCCCCCCATCCTCAACACTGCTACAGCCCCCCATCCTCCACACTGCTACAGCCCCCCATGTTGTTCAAGGTACATACCATAAATAAATAAGCCCTACCCTGAAAATAAGCCCTAGTGTGTTTTTTGTGACTAAAATTAATATAAGACCTAGTCTTATTTTCGGAGAAACACGGTATATATATATATATATATATATATATATATATATATATATATATATAAATGTTTATATCATGCTCCTCCTGCTCTATAACATGATGCCAGTATAGTGTACAGCATTTTCTTGGTGACATATATAGTAAATGTAGCTCCAATACGTGATGATCTTTTAACAAGATAAACTAGAATTTTAATTACATTTGACTTCATGTCTTTTCTCATAAATCCCAAAATATATGCACAATCTGTCTAAACTGAAGCATGTTTATTTTTAACACATCCATGCTTGTATGTCATATGTACTGTCTTTAGCTTGAAGCAAGCGGCTGTTGATTAATTGTAGCGGACAGTAGCATCTTCAAGAAATAGTCTCCAAACATAAAGCAACATGTAGTCTCTGCTTCAAGGCTGCAATGTCTGCTTTTCAATCTAACAGACAAAACAACTTAGCATTTACATACCTTTGCAGCTGTATAATAAGGGTCTATTTGACCGGGAGCTGAAATTCAATATATGGGCACGATTACAATCTGGCCTCTTCATTAAAGGGAAAAGAGGAAATCACACTGTGTCCTTCTCAGTTATTAAACATCACACATACTCATTGAATGTTTCATGACATTATACTTCAACTGTGAAATTGGTTAAAGAGTATCAGTGGATGTGGCACCATTATAAACAAAAGATTGCACTCGTAGTCATTGATAATAACAGGATAAAAAAATCTAAAGTGGTTCAGTGTGTGACCTAAGTAGACAACACTATCTGTTAAAGAATTCCTGTTGAGCGTGGCTCTGTTTCGCTAAGTTTTAAATTTTTTCATTATTGTACATTAGTACTTAGTACATTAGAGAACTAGACATATATCCTGTACAATGTGATCTGACATCTTATTCTTAAAATAGAATTTCATTTAAATGTCAAAGAAAACATATTTCTTAACCCCTTAAGGACTCAGGGTTTTTCCGTTTTTGCACTTTCGTTTTTTCCTCCTTACATTTTAAAAATCATAACCCTTTCAATTTTCCACCTAAAAATCCATATTATGGCTTATTTTTTGCATCACCAATTCTACTTTGCAGTGACATTAGTCATTTTACTCAAAAATGCATGGCGAAACGAAAAAAAAAATCATTGTGCGACAAAATCGGAAAAAAAAACGCCATTTTGTAACTTTTGGGGGCTTCCGTTTCTACGCAGTGCATATTTTGGTAAAAATTACACCTTATCATTATTCTGTAGGTCCATACGGTTAAAATGATACCCTACTTATATAGGTTTGATTTTGTCGCACTTCTGGAAAAAATCATAACTACATGCAGGAAAATTTATACGTTTAAAAATGTCATCTTCTGACCCCTTTAACTTTTTTATTTTTAAACGTATGGGGCGGTATGAGGACTAATTTTTTGCGCCGTGATCTGAAGTTTTTATCGGTATGATTTTTGTTTTGATCGGACTTTTTGATCACTTTTTATTCATTTTTTAATGGTATAAAAAGTGACCAAAATAAGCTTTTTTGGACTTTGGAATTTTTTTGCGCGTACGCCATTGACCGTACGGCTTAATTAATGATATATTTTTATAGTTCGGACATTTACACACGCGGCGATACCACATATGTTTATTTTTTTTACACTGTTTTATTTTTTTTATGGGAAAAGGGGGGTTAATCAAACTTTTATTAGGGAAGGGGTTAAATGACCTTTATTAACACTTTATTTTTACATTTTTTTTGCAGTGTTATAGGTCCCATAGGGACCTATAACACTGTACACACTGATCTCCTATGCTGATCACTGGCGTGTATTAACACGCCTGTGATCAGTGTTATCGGCGCTTGACTGCTCCTGCCTGGATCTCAGGCTCGGAGCAGTCATTTGCCGATCGGACACCGGGGAGGCAGGTAAGGGCCCTCCCGGTGTCCGGTCAGCTGTTCGGGACGCCGGGATTTCACTGCGGCGGTCCCGAACAGCCCGACTGAGCAGCCGGGTCAATTTCAGTTTCACTTTAGAAGCGGCGGTCAGCTTTGACCGCCGCTTCTAAAGGGTTAATACCGCACATCGCCACGATCGGCAATGTGTGGTATTAGCCGCGGGTCCCAGCCGTTGATTAGCGCCGGGACCGACGCTTCATATCGCGGGAGCCGGCGCAGGACGTAAATATACGTCCTGCGTCGTTAAGGGGTTAATAATACAGTATAGTGACTCTACTGAAGTCACAGTTTAGGCTTTCAAGGCAAATGCATGCGTCAATTTATCTGGGAATAGCATTGTTAGTGTTTTACCCATGAAAGTAATGTTGATATGTTTTTATGTCAGATTGGACTTTTTTGGGTGGTCAAAAATAAACAATAGGTTGGCATTTGCATGTTATCGCTGGTTTACATACACTATAGTACAAAAAGTATTGGGGCACCTTTTAGGAAATCCCATTCTAAACCCATAGGTAATATTATTGAGTTGGTTTCCTCTTTGCAGTTATAAAAGCTTCCATTCTTTTGTAAGACTTTCTACAAGAAAAGCATTTGTGATGTCAAACACTGATGTTGTGAGAAATAGCCTGGCACTCAATCACCATACTATTTCATCAAGAAGGTTTTCAATGGGGTTGAAGTCAGGGGTCTGTGGGGACCAGTCAAGTTTTTCCACAGCAGATTTACCAAACCATGCCTTTATGGACCCTACTTTGTGCACTGAGGACCAGTCATGCTGAAACAGAAAAGGACTTTCCCCAAACTGTCACCACAAAGTTTGTAGCATACAATATGTCTCATTTTGCTGAAGCTTTAAGACTTCTTTTCAGTGAAACTAAAGGGCCTAGGACACCCCTGAAAAACAACCCCATAGCATTATCTCTTCTCTACAAAACTTTACAGGTGGCACAATGCAGTTAGGCTGGTGAATTACCGCTGGTATTCTCCAAGCCTAGTCCATCAGACTGTCAGATAGGGAAGTAAATTAATCATTCCACAGAATGCATTTCTATGATTACATTCTACGATTTTTTTTAGGTTTTATTACTTTGCAAAAAAAATGAAAAAATGACTTTCCATTGCCATATTCTGATACCTGACTTGTAGTTATGATGTGTGATTTTTTTGTGTAGTTTTTATCGGTACCGCTTATGCGTAGATTAGACTTTTTGATCACTTTTAATAAAAAAAAATTCTGGGATGTGACCAAAGATACGCTCCTCGTCATTAGCAGTGGTTTTTCTGGCTACTGATAGTTGCTGTCACTCAAAGCTATGAAGTAAGTGCAGCTCCTGCACTCGCTTCAAAGACTTAATGCTCCAGGGCAGACATTTACACCCTGGTGCGTTAAAGGAGATGTCTCATGCTAAAAAATTCTGAAAAACGTATCACCTATCCGTAGGATTGTGAGGGTCTGATATCTAAGGCCCCCCGCGATCTCCTGTACAGAGCCCAGCTTGCCCCAGGAGTGGCGCATCACATCCCCTCCCAAAGCAGGGTCCGCTAAGCCCCCTCTGTATATCTCTATGAGAAAGCCATTCAGATATCTTTGACTCTCCCATAGAGCTATATGGGGGAAGTGGCGGCCCCCGCTTCAGGCGGGGGTTGTGATGCGCCACTCCTAGGGAGAGCCAGGGCTCTGTAAAGGGGATTGCAGGGGCGAGAGCGGTCAGACCTCCCGCGATCTAAAACTTATAGGGGATAAGATTTAGAGAATTTTCTGGATGAGACTTCTTCAGGTCCTGGACGTCAAGGGTGTAAATTTATGCCCTGCGTCCTTAACAGGTTAAAAAATGCAACAAATTCCCAGATAAAGGTCATTTAGCCCATAATCTGTATCCCATGTTACCTATCCTATGGAACCCTGCCTTCTGACCTAGCCTGCGTGATATGATATTTGTTTGCTGGGTACACGCTGGTAGGTTTCAAGCACAGGATATCATTCTTGATCCATCATTACTTCAACACTTTGCCTTCCCCTTCACCATTCTCCAAAACTTCTCAAATGCTTGTGCACCATATGTGGTCCTACCATGCTGGTCTCTGGTTTATGCCATGTGGGGCTCCCCTTCCAATTTTCCTCCACCCTCTTTTCTAGTTGCTTTGGAACATGATTGCAGCCTTATGTTCTCTAACAAACAAAGGCTACAGATGTTCCGCTGGGAACATTCCTCCTCCATAGCTAGCTAATTCCAAGGTTGGTTACTATCTTTTATTAAAGTGTGGAAGGTTGCTGCTTTCTTCTGACTACGCCATCCCATTTTTCCCTATATTTTTCTTATTTAATCTTTTAAGCAAAAAACTTACCTGATCTCTATCCTGCAACATCCAGTTAATGTGGCCATTGCCAGCATCTCGGCAGTTTAAAGGCACCGGGAGATGCCTTCCTTTATACTGTGTATCCACAAAGACCTGATGACACATCATTATAATCATCAAGATGTGTTTTTCAGGACCCAGTTCTACTGGACATTCTTCCATGAATCAGATGAATATAAATGCTGTTCTGGGGGCACATGCCTGTGGGTAAAGTATTGTCTTGCTCTCTAATTCTTCATCTGTTTCAGTCTTGCTGCGTCTCTTAGTTCTAAGCCAGGGACCATACATATCTATTGAACCCATATATTTTTCATTTTTGTTTCTTGGCCATAAAGCATTGTAGTAGACCAGCAGACAGGATTATTTGGATTACATATTAATGTGTTTGCCACCCAGGGGATCATATTTGCTTATGTAGAAATATAAAATCACATCCCTTCCTTTTTATCCAACCATACCCCTTCCCTTCAATTCCTTGGTTGAACTTGATGGACATATGTCTTTTTTCAACTGTACTAACTATGTAACTATATTTAGTCATTCATGTTTACTACTATAATTGTCATTCACGTATCTGGTTTACACTGATGGTTGTTCATTTCTATCATATTTCATGCATAATTGATTGGAGTTGCCTTTGGGTGTGCTTTTCCTATTTAGGTGTTTTTTTTTCTTGTATGTTTTTATTCTGCAAGACTAGTCCCTAACTCTGTGGTGGGAGTGTCCGATTCTTTCCCTTCCTTTTCCACCTCTCTTCTTCTCATCCCCTCTCCCTTGCTCTTTTTCCCTTTCCTTTTGCTACACATTTTTTTCTCCAGGTAATCTAAAGGAGTGGTAATCTCTCCCTGAGATAAATACTCATCCCCTTTAGCTGCTCTCAGGCCTCTTACCCCAGCCAAGCCAGATCACCCTGCTCTGTACTGACGAGTGGCAAAAACCACGAAACAGCTGTCTGCAGATGGCTAGAAACTTTCCTTTTGGGAAGTAGTCTGGCTTGGCATAAATCCCAATTAGCTTTTCATATTCCTTAACAGGAGCTAAGCTGATACCAGGGAACACTATCCGAATAAGGTGGTGTAATGAGCTGCTTTGCATATTCCCCTACCCAGAATGCCCGCGGAGTGCAAAATGGCCTTATGAAGCTCCGTCATCCCGGGATATAACTAAGGTAGACAAAGGATAGGGGGGTATCGGAATATAGAGAAGGTGTATGAATATAGATAGAGGGGGGAAGGGGGGGATATAAGAATAAGAGAATTAGAGAGGTGAAAGGGGGGAAGGGATGAAGAGGATAGGGGTTGTCATACAGTGTCAGGGAGTTGGATGGTGTGTACTATAGATGTAATTGATACTGGATAGAGACAGTGTTGAATAGATGGTTATAGTAATACACCCATTGGGATGGTGTTGGCCAGAAGATTAAGTAGTATTAAAGTTCTGTACACTCATTGAGTCCACCTGGATAAAGACAATGCAATTTAAAAATCCAGTAAGCTTCACGTTTATTCAGTATCTGAGTCCTATTGTCACAATCAGCTGAAATCTGTTCTATCGGAGTAATATTAATGAAAGAGAAGTCCTTATTAAGCTTCTCGGTGATGTGACGGGAGACACTTTGCTTGAGGAGTCCTCTTGTGCAGTTGTACCGGTGTCCGTATAGACGTCTTCTAAGGGTCTGTGTTGTACATCCAATGTATTGTTTCCCACACTTGCACTCAATCAGATAGATAACAAAATTAGAACTGCAGTCCAGATGAGTTTTGATAGGAAAATTAACAGAGGTGATGTTGGAAGTGATAGAGATCTTTTTATGAGAGATGTTTTGGCAACATAGGCAGCCCTTTTGCCCGCATTTATATGAACCTTTAGGAAGGGGGATTATTTTCTGTTGGGAAGATGTTAAAGTTTTCAGATTCTTTTTTCTTAAACTGCTTGGTGCTAACATATTTCTCAAGGTCTTTGCTCTCCGAAATGTGAATGTGGGAGCTGTTGGTAGAATTATTTTTAGGATAGAATCTTGCTGAAGGATGTGCCAATTTTCTTTGAATATTCTCCATACTTCTTTGTGTTGGCTATTGAATGTTGTGATAAAGTTTGTTCCGAAATTCATGTTTTTTTTCTTTTTAACTATGGTGACAGCATTGAGTGTCGGGTCCAGATCTTGATTAGAAGTAGGAGGGAGCAGTGCTGATTGGTTGCTTTACAGGTTACGGGTGAATGCATCTTTTAGGATAGCTTCGGGATAGTTTTTTTGTCTGAAGCGATCCTGTAGTATTTTGGACTGTAACTTATAGTCCCCTGTTTTGTTACAGTTTCTCCGTACCCTACGATATTGGCTGAAAGGTATATTTTTCAGCCAATTTTTATAATGACCACTTTTGAAATCCAAAAAAACTGTTCGTGTCTACTTGTTTAAAATGTGTACGTGTTGTTATTCGGTTTTCCTCATGGCTAACTTCCATATCCAGAAACACTATAGTATCGGGGTTCATATTTGGGCTGAACTCCAAATCCCATGTATTATTATTGAGATGACGGATGAAATTTTCGGCTCCTTCTTTGCTTCCCTTCCAAATGATGAACAAGTCCTCAATATAACGCTTGTAATAGAGAATATCTTTATTGTAGTCAACAGATCCATGTATATATTCCGCTTTGAACCCCCCCATAAAGAGGTTGGCGTAACTGGGGGCCACACGGGTCCCCATTGCTGTTCCCTTTTCTTGGTACTAAAGTTGGCCTTCATGGCTGAACACATTATGTGTTAGGATGAATTCAAGGCCATCCAGTAGGAACTTGATTTGTTCCTTTTCCAAGTTCTCCCTTTGGAGAAAATCAGCTGTGGTTTTGAGGCCGAGATCGTGGCGGATGTTAGAATATAAGGACGTTACATCCAAGGTCAGAAAAAGATAGTGAGGTTCCCAGCGGAAATCTATGAGATCCCGGATTAGACTCGCTGAATCTTTCAGGTGGGAGGGAAGAGTTCTGACAATTTTTTGCAAGTATAGGTCTATAAAATGTGATAATTGGCTGGTAAGTGATCCAATACCGGAGATTATTGGTCTTCCTGGTGGGTTTTTGTAAATTTTTGTGAATTTTGGGTAAATGGTAGAGGAATGCCAATTGGGGTGTAGGTACTGGTAAAAAGTACCTGTATGCATTGGCGATAAGTTGAGAATAATCCTAATGAAAATTTGGGGAGGGGTCTTCTGTTAATTTTGTATAGTATGAATTGTCTGACAAGATGCGATTGGCTTCCTTTAAGTAGTCTTCTCTATCTTGGACCACTATTCCTCCTCCTTTGTCGGCGCTACGTAACACCAAATCTTGATTATTTTTCAAGGTTTTCAAGGCACGGTTTTCTTCTTTGGTCAGATTGTTTTTCTTATTACTGTACGGGGTTTTTGTGGGTAAATTTGTCAACTCTTTGAGCACAATACTGTAAAAGGTATGTAGATGGTGACCCTTATGATGATGGGAGTAGAAGTTTGATTTTCCTTTTACGTCTTGATGTATGTACTGATCCTCAGAAATATCCGCCCTTGGTAGAGCTTGTGGAGGTTTGGATTTGTCAATTTCAAAATGTCTCTTTAAAGGTTAATTTCCGAATATAAGAATTTAAGTCCACAAAAATGTTGAAGTCATTTATTGTCTGTGTTGGGCAGAAAGATAGCCCTTTGGCTAGGAGTGATTCTTCTGCTGTTGACAAAAAGTGTGAGGATAGATTAAATATTTTAATCAATTCAATTTGTTTTTCTTGGGAGTCTGTAATGATTGTTTTGGATTTTCTCCTTCTCTTTTTTCCTCCTCTAGTTCCTCTGGTCTTCCTTTTCTTTTGTGTGATGTTCTGATGTTTGGTGTGCCCATTGCTATTGGTTGAAAGAATTTGGTAATCTTATTGGTTGGGGGTTAGTCCGGTAATGATGGGGGGTGTCTTTGTGGGGGAAGGACTAAAAAAGACGTTTCAGATATGATGCTAAGTGGGGATAATACCTCTGCTGGAGAGTTTAGTACCGGTAATTGCCAATCTGTGGTGTGGATATGGTTTGGTATGATAGTGATGTCCTCATTTTCATATTGATCAAATGAAGAGTTTGGGGTATCTCTTGTTGGCTGTTGTGTACCCGGAGGAGAATAATCATGGACTGTGAGAATGGAATCTGTAAGGGATACCGGTTTGGTGGGGGTGAATGATTCCATGATTACATTGGGGTGTAGTCTGCTATGATGTGGAGTGTCCTTCTTGTTTGGGTTCGCCGATGTTTTAGTCATCGATTTCTGATTGGGTTCTGTATTCTTTTTTCCGTTGAAGTTTGAATTTCGGAAGGTCCTTGAGTTTCCTGGATGTCTGTTGTACCTTGTGTGTTCCGATGTTTTTTGGTACCTCGAGGGAGTGTTTTGTTTCTGGTTTTCCAAGGGGACTTTAGGGTGTTCGAGTGATGGTGTCAACTTCTGTGATATAGGGTTTTCTTGTTTTTCCACAAGTGTTAGGTCCTGAAGGTGTTCTTTCTTATTGGTATTTCCTCTTTCCCCACAGTACTATCTAACTAAAGCTCATCTAGTACCTATTGCTAACCCATATACTGTCCGCAGCACAGCGGCATAGGTATATGCCGCTGCTCTTTCACGCTGACACCCGGTCTACAGGGAGACACAGCGTATAAGCATCTGGGTCTCCTTGGCAACCGGAGAGCATCCACAGTACGACGTAACTTTACATGCTGCGCGCCGCTAACCAGCGGTGTCTGCACTTCCATAGTAACCACTATCGCCGGGACCGGAAGTTACGCGTCGGGATTCCCTGCCTGTATAAGTGCGCTCCCAGCCCGCGCTCACACATCACGCCGGCACCGCGCACACACAGGACCAAGACCAGGTAACCCCTCTTCAAACAGGAAAACCCTGCATATCTTTCCTGAATCTCTTCTCTAATAAGGCTATTTTCTCCCCCCATAGTACACTCACACAATACCTACAACGAAGAGTGGTAAGTCCTTATCTTCTGCTGTCGTTCTATGTATAATATATGCATCAAACAAAAAAAGGGGCTTGATAACCAGTAACCTACTTTGCTTTTTGTTCACTATGATGTATTACCTCATCTACAAATTTTAATATACTCTAATGTACATACATAATTTGAGTCAATTTTTAAAATAGAATCACATCTGTACCTTAATGAGTCAACATATCCCTATGTATTATACTTGTCGAGTTATACCTTAGAGATATATATATAATATATACTTTTTATCCACAACTATTTTATCCACATTTATTTGCTATGGTTTTAGAAGTTTATTGTTATTACTTTTTAACCGGAACATGAATTGTATATTGCTTTATGATGAGTTCACATATGTATATGTATGTATGTACATGCATTTAGAGATATGTATGCAAGAAAGATACATATGGTAAAAAGAAAAAAACATTCTAAATAATCATTTTAAACATGTAATTTATTCAATTTTCTTCCACTAACTAAAAATAGTGGCCGTATTTTTTATATATATATATATATATATATATATATATATATATATATATACATTTTTTAATACTGTTTTATAGTATCCTTGTTATGGACCTGAGGAAGGCTTAATGCCAAAACGCACTGTTCATTTTACTGTTCTTCATAAGGAGCCTCCCCTGAATACCGTTGTTTTTTCATTTCCATTTGCCTATATATACTGGACCCCCTGTGGGAGCCCAGTGACGGTAAGGAGTGCAGCAGCCCCACACATTCTTAACCTAAATACCCTAATCTTTCATACATACCTACGGATTGCAATTACGCATACCCCACAAGGTCAGTATATCACTGAGGTGTGGTGGAGGGTTCACACCGAGACTGATATACATAATGTCTTTTTCCTTCTCCCTCTTGAAATCTATTGGGTTAAGCAGTGTAATTGCACTCACTGTACTTTTAGTAACAATGGTGTAAGAACTCCAGTGCCGTCCTGTTCACTTAAATGGAACAACACTGCAGTGCCTTGCACTGCTGCTACTAAACATATGGTGAGTGTAGGAATTTAAAGGGGTACTCCCGTGGAATACTTTTTTTTTTTTATCAACTGGTGCCAGAAAGTTAAACAGATTTGTAAATGACTTCAATTAAAAAATCGTAATCCTTCCAGTACTTTTTAGGGGCTATATACTACAGAAGAAATGCTTTTCTTTTTGGATTTCTCTGATGTCATGACCACAGTGCTGTCTGCTGACCTCTGCTGTCTATTTTTGGAATTGTCCAAAGCAGGAGAAAATCCCCATAGCAAACATATGGACAGTTCTGGACAGTTCCTAAAATGGATAGCAGAGGTCAGCAGAGAACACTGTTGTCATGACATCAGAGAAATCCAAAAAGAAAAGCATTTCCTCTGTAGTATACAGCCCATAAAATGTATTGCAAGGATTAAGATTTTTTAATAGAAGTAATTTACAAATCTGTTTAACTATCTGGAACCAGTTGATTTAAAAAAAAAAAAAAAAATGTTTTCCATGGGAGTGCCCCTTTAACACATGTAAGCATTGAAGACACTGTGGTGCTTGATCTAGCACCATGGTACCATTAAGAACATGGTTGATGGGTGTTGTACCGCAACCGATTTAATATTGATGACCTATTTTGAGCATAGAGCATAGATTTTATTGCGGTATAGGCATATATACAGTACTTATGATCTGTAGTATATTTACTAGATATCTAAAATTGTATTCCTTTTATTCATACCTTGTTAGTAAAGATACATATTCCAGATAAATATAAGATGTGCTGCTAAATGGAGAAACTCAGCCTCATCACTTCCAACAGTAATACAATGGGTAAAAAAAATATTTAGTCAGCCACAAATTGTGCAAGTTTTCCCACTTAAAAAGTTGGAAGGCCTGCAATTTTCATCATAGGTATACCTCAACTATGAGAGACACAATGAGAAAAAAAAATCCATAAAATCACATTGTCTGATTTTTTAAGAATTTATTTGCAAATTATGGTGGAATATAAGTATTTGGTCACCTACAAACAAGCAAGATTTCTGGCTCTCACATACCTGTAACTTCTTCTTTAAGAGTCTACTCTCTCCTCCACTCGTTACCTGTATTAATGGCACCTATTTGAACTTGTTATCAGTATAAAAGACGCCTGTCGACAACCTCAGACAGTCACACTCCAAACTCCACTATGGCCAAGACCAAAGCGCTGTCGAAGGACACCAGAAACAAAACTGTAGACCTGCACCAGGCTGGGAAGATTGAATCTGCAATAGGCAGCTTGGTATGAAGAAATCAACTGTGGGAGCAATTATAAAAAAATGAGACCACTGATAATCTCCCTCGATCTGGGGCTCCACGCAAGATCTCACCCCGTGGTGTCAAAATGATCACAAGAACAGTGAGCAGACACCCCAGAACCACACGGTGGGACCTAGTGAATGACCTGCAGAGAGCTGGGACCATAGTAACAAGGGCAACCATCAGTAACACACTACACCGCCAGGGACTCAAATCATGCAGTGCCAGACTTATCCCCCTGCTTAAGCCAGTACATGTCCGGGCCCTTCTGAAGTTTGCAAGAGAGCATTTGGATGATGCAGAAGAGGTTCGGGAGAATGTCATATGTTAAAATGAAACCAAAGTAGAACTTTTTGGTAAAAACTCAACTCATCGTGTTCGGAGGAGAAAGAATGCTGACTTGCATCCAAAGAACACCATATCTACTGTGAAGCATGGGGGTGGAAAGACCATGATTTGGGGCTGTTTTTCTGCAAAGGGACCAGGACGACTGATCCATGTAAAGGAAAGAATGAATGGGGCCATGTATCATGAGATTTTGAGTGAAAACCTCCTTCCATCAGCAAGGGCATTAAAGATGAAATGTGGCTGGGTCTTTCAGCATGACAATGATCCCAAACACACTGCCCGGGCAATGAAGGAGTGGCTTCGTAAGAAGCATTTCAAGGTCCTGGAGTGGCCTAAAGAGTTGAAAGTCCATGTTGCCCAGCAACAGCCCCAAAATATCTAGAGGAGATCTGCATGAAGGAATGGGCCAAAATACCAGCAACAGTGGGTGAAAACCGTGTGAAAACCTTGTGAAGACTTACAGAAAACCTTTGACCTCTGTCATTGCCAACAAAGGGTATATAACAAAGAAATGAGATGAACCTTTGTTATTGACCAAATACTTATTTTCCACCATAATTCGCAAATAAATTCTTTAAAAATCAGACAATGTAATTTTATGGATTTTTTTTCTCATTTTGTCTCTCATAGTTGAGGTATACCTATGTTGTAAATGACAGGCCTCTCATCTTTTTAAGTGGGAGAACTTGCACAATTGCTGGCGACCTAAATACTTTTTTCCCCCCACTTTACATAATTTATCTATGATACATGTAATA
Source organism: Hyla sarda (assembly GCF_029499605.1). NCBI lineage: Eukaryota > Metazoa > Chordata > Amphibia > Anura > Hylidae > Hyla > Hyla sarda. The sequence continues at coordinate 202,538,598 of NC_079189.1, forward strand.
ATGCAGATTATACTATAACATATCTTAAGCACAGATCACATGATCTGAGCCATTGCGATTTAGTACTTGTGTTTTTTGGTTGCAATTTTCTTTGCTGTGTTTGTACTGTTACTTGCAAAAAAAAAAATGCCTAAAAAATACAACAAAATAATGAAACACACATTTACACATGCATTTTTATAAACAGAAAAAAAAATAACGCAACAAACTGCCATAGACCCAAAAAGCTCACCCCAAGTAAGGAAAAACACCACAATAAATATTGTAGGTGCAATTTATTTGGAAACTCTTTAGCCTTGTACTAAAATGAAAAATGTAAAGTGTACCTGTCCTTAGCAAAAATGTCCTATATCATATAGATAATAACATTAAAGGGGTACTCTGGTGAAAACCTATTTTCTTTTAAATCAACTGGTGGCAGAAAGTTAAACATATTTGTAAATTACTTCTATTAAAAAATCTTAATCCTTCCAGTACTTATTAGCTGCTGAATGCTACAGAGGAAATTCCTTTCTTTTTGGAACACTGATGACATCACAAGCACAGTGCTCTCTTCTGACATCTCTGTCCATTTTAGCAACCATGCATAGCAGATGCATAGCAGATGCATAGCAAATGTATGCTAAGGGCAGCATGATGGCTCAGTAGTTAGCACTGCTGCCTTGCAGTGCTGGGGACTTGGGTTCAAATCCCTCTAAGGACAACAATAAATAAAGCATTATTATAATAACGTCAGCAGAGAGAACTGTGCTCGTGATGTCATCAGAGAGCATTCCAAAAAGAAAAGAATTTCCTCTGTAGTATTCAGCAGCTAATAAGTACAGGAAGGATTAAGATTTTTTAATAGAAGTAATTTACAAATATGTTTAACTTTCTGCCACCAGTTGATTTAAAAGAAAAAAGGTTTTCACCGGAGTACCCCTTTAAATGTATATTTGTAATATGCAATGTTTAAAAAATTTGTATATATTTGGGTGAAAAAAATGCTGTCCCTGCAGCTATTGCCTGTGTGTCTCTGTGAGGAGACCAAATATAGGAAGTGAGGGCAGGACAAGCAGGGCTCTGTGCAGGCTCCTGGTATGTCAGTCATTCTGATGTGTGAGCCAGGAGTGTGTCACAGAGCCTCACTACACAATGCCCTGCTAATGTTTAACCTCTTGTGGACGAAGGGCATACAGGTACGCCCTTGCTCCCTGGTACCGCACAGCGGGGACTGGACCGGGTTGCCTGCTGAAAGACCCCCCATGACGGCGATCGACGCAAATCAAGTCAGATCAATGCAGATCGGTGATTCTGGGCTGATCGGGTCTCTGATGACCCGACAGCCCGGAAAATAGGGATGATTGGAGCTGCCTGAAGGATAGGAGTGAGGTGGCAGGGGTACCACCTCCTCCTATCCCCTGCGATTGGCCAGTCAGGAGTAACCAGCGAATCGCAGGGCAGCGGTGGGGTGAAAGTTATTTTCCCCCACTCTGCACGCCCCTGGATGTCGGGCAGAGTGGGGGAAGATGGTGGCGAGGTGCGGGGGCCGTGGATGCGGGGATGATGACCGGTGACAGTTACCTGGGATCACACAGGGACCAGGGACCAGCGGCAGGCAAGTGGTGCAGCGACGGCAGTGTCAGATCACCATAAAGTGATCGTCACTGCTGCTTCTAGGAGTTTCAAAACTACAACTCTCAGCATGCCCAGACAGCCTTTGGTTGTCTGGGCATGCTGGAAATCGTAGTTTTGCAACATCTGGAGCACCACAGTTTGTCCATTCAAAGCATCCCGAGACTGTCCAGGCATGCTGGAAGTTGTAGTTTAGCAACATCTGGCCCTTCGAACTCTCAGCGTGCCTGGGCAGTCTGGGCATGCTTGGAGTTGAAGTTTTGCAACATCTGGAGTTGTCTACACAACTGTTCTCCTACAGTTGTCTCCAAACTGTTCTCCTCCAGTTGTTGCATAACTACAACTCCCAACATGCCCTTCGACTGGGCATGCTGGGAGTTGTAGTATTGCAACAACTGGAGGCACACTGGTTGGGAAACATTGTCTGTTTTCTAACTCAGTGTTTCCCAACCCGTGTGCCTCCTGCTGTTGCAAAACTATAACTCCCAGCATGCACTGACAGACCATGCATGCTGGGAGTTGTAGTTTTGCAACAGCTGGAGGCACATGGGTTGGGAAACACAGAGTTAGGAAACAGACAGTGGTGCAGAAACACTGCGGTTGTCTGTTACCTAGCACAGTGTTTCCCAACTGGTGTGCCTCTAGATGTTGCATAACTACAACTCCCAGCATGAACGGTTGTAGTTTTGTACAGGGAGTTGGGAGTTGTACAGGGTACATTCACACGGGCGGGGGTTTACAGTAAGTTTCCCACTTCAAGTTTGAGATGCGTCAAATTTTCCGCTGCAGCAGGAAACTCACTGTAAACCCCCGCCCATGTGAATGTACCCTACACTACATATACTCTACACCCTTACACTGTCGCCTCCCCCCCCCAATAAATATTAAAAACATCTTGTACGTCAGTTTTTACAAAATGGAGCCTTCAGCTGTTGCAAAATAACAACTCCCAGTATTGCTGGACAGCCATTGACTGTCCAGGCATGTTGGGAGTTTTGCAACAGCTGGAGGCACCCTGTTTGGGGAAAATCGATGTACAGTATTTTTGGTATCAGAGGCAAGTGTAACGCTTGCATCCGGATACACCCCTATGAAAATCCCAAATTTTTGGTTGCTTTTTCTCCTGTTACCCATTATTTTTACACTACCTCTTGAAAATGAATGCCCCAAATGAAAAGACTTCCAAAATTTGTAACACAATTTCTCCCAAGTACGGAAATACCCCATATGTGGGCGTAAAATGATCTGCGGGCGCACAACAAGGCTCAGGAGTGAGAGCGCACTATGTACATTTGAGGCTTAAACTGGTGATTTGCACTGGGGTGACTGCTGGTTACAGCGGTTCTGACAAAAACGCAAAAAAATGAATATCCACATGTGACCCAAATTCGCAAACTGCACCCCTCGCGGAACGTAACAAGGGGTACAGTGAGCATTTACACTACACAGGTGTCTGACAGATTTTTGGAACAGTGGTCCGTGAAAATGAAAAATATGATTTTTCATTTGCACAGCCTACTGTTACAAAGATCTGTCGGACGCCAGTGGGGTGTAAATGCTCACTGCACCCCTTGTTATGTTCCTTGAGGGGTGTAATTTCCCAAATAGTGTGCTATGTGGGGTGTTTTTTGCTGTTCTGGCACCATGGGGGTTTCCTAAATGAGACATGCCCCCCAAAAACCATTTTCAGCAAAATTCGCTTTCCAAAAGCCCAATGTCGCTCCTTCCTTTTGAGCCCTCTTGTGCGCCCACAAAGCACTTAACATCCACATATGAGGTATTTCCTTACTCGAGAGAACTTGGGTTACAAATTTTGGGGGGCTCTTTTTCCTTTTGCCCTTTGTAAAAATGTAAAGTATAGGCCTACAAGAACATGTTAGTATAAAACACCGCCTCCACTTTGCTGCTATTCCTGTGAAACACCTAAAGAGTTAACAAACTTTCTGAATGTCATTTTGAATACGTTGAGGGGTGCAGTTTTCATAATGGGGTCATTCATGGGGTATTTCTAACATAAAGACCCTCAAATTCCCTTCAGAACTGGTCCCTGAAAAATTCCGATTTTGAAATGTTCTTGAAAAATTGGAAACTTTGAAGCCCTCTGATGTCTTCCAAAAGTAAAAACATGTCAACTTTATGATGTCAACATAAAGTAGACATATTGTATATATGAATCAATATATAATTTATTTGGCGTGTCTATTTTCCTTACAGGCAGAGAGCTTCAAAGTTACAAAAATGCAAAATTTTTCATGAAATTTTGGAATATTTCACCAAGAAATGATGAAAGTATCAACGAAAATTTACCACTAACATAAAGTAGAATATGTCATGACAAAACATTCTTGGAATCAAATTTATAAGTAAAAGCATCCCAGAGTTATTAAAGGGGTATTCCAGGCAAAAACTTTTTTATATATATCAACTGGCTCCAGAAAGTTAAACAGATTTGTAAATTACTTCTGTTAAAAAATCTTAATCCTTTCTGTACTTATGTGCTTCTGAAGTTAAGGTTGTTCTTTTCTGTCTAAGTCCTCTCTGATGACACCTGTCTCGGGAAACGCCCAGTTTAGAAGCAAATCCTCATAGCAAACCTCTTCTAAACTGGGCGTTCCCGAGACAGGTGTCATCAGAGAGCACTTAGACAGAAAAGAACAACCTTAACTTCAGAAGCTCATAAGTACTGAAAGGATTAAGATTTTTTAATAGAAGTAATTTACAAATCTGTTAAACTTTCTGGAGCCAGTTGATATATATAAAAAAGTTTTTGCCTGGAATACCCCTTTAATGCATAAAGTGATAGAGGTCACATTTTCAAGAAATGCTCCTTAGGGTCATAATGGGCTCTGTCCCCAAGGAGTTAAGGTTTCCCCCTTCATTTTGCACTCAATACTCAGAATTACCCTCATTTACTAAGAGTGGAGTAAAGTTTTCTTTGTGGGTTTTTTCTGACAGGTATTTTTCCACGGTATTTACTATTGTATCTTGGATTTATCCATTTCCCTTCGTTTTCCTTTTTCCACACATGCTCTAAGGTATTCCCTTACGTCCTAACCAGTAGCACAGATGGGGTATTCCACCCCCCGCGAACTGGTAGGACAGATGGAAGTTTTATTGAACCTAATTAAACAATCAGTAAAGACACACCCACAACCCCCTGTATAAGTAAGAGGGTCATCCTCTGCTCCATTGTGTTTTTTTCTGTCCTCCCGGACAGTGGGACAGATGGTGACCCCCTTACTCCTGTTATATGAGTAGGAGGGTTTTTTTTTTCTTACTTGCAAATTTGGGCATAGTTTGCGCCCATCTGCTTCTATTCCTCGGAGCCGCGACTCCAATCGCGGCCCAGGCCGGAAGTGCGTCAGCGGCGTCTGACGTCACTTCCTGTTTCTCTCTTCGCTCCCGGCTCGTTTTTTTGCGCCGTTTTTGCTAGAATAATGCGGCGAAACCGAGCGAGGAGCCTCTTCCATAACCCTCTAACTAATAGGGTTCCTTTTTCTCCTGTTTTTTTAAGACAGGATTTCTTTATCTGTAACTCCGCCTTGTGGGCGGAGTCTTGTTTTGGCGCCAGCCAGGAGGATATTTAAACTCCCCCTAGGCTGTCATTCAGCCTCCTAGAGCGCAGAGCTGTTGGTACTTCCACAGTCCTGTCTTTTTGAGTCTAGTAGTGCATCCTTGCGGATACTACTGTTTCCCTATCTCTCTATCTTACCTGGTCTCTTGCTGAGAACTTTGGGTATTTTAATTATATTTTAGCTAGCCGCAATTTTTTTTCTTGCCGCTACATTATCTAATCCTCCTCTCATATTTACCTAGATATGTCGACCGAGGGCTCAGGGGATCGTGAAGGCTTGGCAAAAAGATCCGCCAAGCGCAAGCACCTCTCTTGCCATGACTGCAATACTCCCCTTGAGGATAATTATGAATTTTCCAGGTGCCCTCCTTGTAGGGCTAAGTCTCTACCTTCCCACCAGACTGAACCTACAGTCCAAGATATGTATGTGTGGGTCTCCTCTAACATGTCGGCTATGCAAGCCTCTATTGAGGAGCTGAAACACGTTGTCTCTCAGAAACGCGCCAGACCTTCTTCACCTCCCAGAATGGAGACGTCTGTGGATCAGGAGAGAGAAGATTCCAAGTCCTCCTCTAAGGATGAGGAGATCGCTGCCTCCTATTTCTTTCCGCTGGAAAAGACCCAGCGTCTTCTGAGATCCATCCGGTCGGGGGACCAGGATGTTGATCCCGGGGAAGCCTCTACCTCCGCCTCTAAGGGACCTAGGGTCTTTAAAGCGGATGATACCCTTCTGTCCGTGCTTAGAACGGAATGGAAAAAAACAGAAAAGGGTCCGGTCTTAACTAAAAGATTTAAGACCATGTTTCCTATACAGGAATCTCAGCTTTCCTCCTGGGGCCCTGTCCCTAAGGTTGACATGGCAGTTGCCAAACTGTCCAAGAGGACAGTGGCCCCTGCTGAGGATGGGTCTTCCTTGCAGGATCCAATGGATCGGAAGGCTGACTGTGCCATGAGGCGCTCCTACTCCACTGCTTCTGCGTCTGCATCAGTGGCGATAGCTTGCTCTGAGGTAGCAAACTTTTTGAAGACCCGTCTTTCTAACATCCAGTCGGATTTGGACCAGGGGGTTCCTAGAGATGAAATTCTTTCATCCTTCAAGACGTCCAATCTGGCCGTTGTTTTTTTGTGCGATGCTTCCACCCAGCATCTTAAATTGGCCTCCAAGTCTATGGCCCTGGCTTCCGCTGGACGACGTCCTCTATGGTTAAAACCTTGGAAGGTTGACAACTCTTCCAAGAACACCTTATGTGCTATGCCTTACGAACCCGGCATTCTTTTCGGAGCTGAGCTGGACCGCATTATGGAGGGACTTTCTAAAAAAAAAAAAAAAAAACGCTCCCGTGGCCCTAAAGACAACAGAAAGCTCTGACTGCGGGCTTCTACGAAGCTCTGGGTTCCTTGCCGAGGTGACCTTTCCAGTTTCCCATCCTGCCCCCCAGATTCCAGTTGGTGGTCGTCTTCACCACTTTTCAAGCGCCTGGTCCCTCCACATTCAGGATCCTTGGGTCCTGAGATTAATCTCGGATGGTTATTCGATAGACCTCGAATCAATTCCCCCATCCAATTATGTGGAGACAAGAGTTCTTTCACCAATCAAACAGGGGGCGCTAGAAACCTACATTCTGGAATACATCCAGAAGAATGCCTTAGAGGAAGTTCCTCTTGCAGAGCGGGGGTCAGGAATTTATTCTCCAGTCTTCCTAGTTCCCAAGGTAACAGGAGACTGGCGGATGATTATAGATCTGAGATATCTCAATCAGTATGTGAAGCACAAACGCTTTCGTATGGAAACTATTCAATCTGTGGTCAACCTCATCTCGCCAGGGGATTACCTGGCTACTCTGGATCTAAAGGATGCTTACCTTCATATTCCTATTCATCCGGTATCCAGAAAGTATCTAAGGATCGCAGTTCGGGTAGGGGGAGTTCTAAAACACCTCCAGTTTGTAGCCCTCCCGTTTGGAATTTCTTCGGCCCCACACACATTTACCAAAGTGGTGGTAGCGGTAGTTGCTGCTCTAAGGCTCCAGGGGCTCAGCATCGTTCCCTACCTAGACGATTGGCTCCTCAGAGCTCCTTCTTCTGCGATCCTGTCCCAACATCTGCAACTAGCAGTATCCTTCCTTCACCAGTTAGGGTGGATAGTCAATTGGGCCAAATCCAATTTCCTCCCAACGACCTCAGTGAGGTTCCTCGGCTTCATAGTCGACTCAATCTCCATGACACTTTACCTCTCTCCCGAGAGGAAATCTCGGGTTCAGGAATCGGCCCTTTTTCTCTCTGTACCCCGGAGAGTTTCCATTCGCACTCTCATGCGGATGTTGGGACTTATGTCCGCTACCGTGGATGCGGTTCCTTGGGCTCTTTGGCATCTACGCCCTCTTCAATCAGAGGTGCTCGCCACTTGGAATCTCAGGCCCTCGGGCCTAAACAAGTGCCACTCCCTGTCTTATCGAGTCCAGTCCTCTCTCAGATGGTGGTCTCACCTCGAGGACGGCAAGTCAATGATCCAACCCCCTTGGATCATACTTACTACCGACGCGTCCCTTGTAGGTTGGGGAGCGCATCTCTTGGATCTGTTAGTGCGGGGATCTTGGTCTCCTCAGGAGAGAGGGTTAACCTCCAATCTCCTCGAGATTCGAGCCATCAGATTAGCACTCCTCCACTTTGCTTCTCTTCTTCAAGGGAAAGCAGTAAAGATCCAATCCGACAGCATGACGGCTGTATTGTACATCAACAAGCAGGGAGGCACTCGATCACAAAGCCTCCTCAGAGAGGTGGGTCTGATCTTGGATTGGGCAGAGAGGAACCTCACCCACCTGTCGGCAGTTCACATTCGGGGATCTCTCAATGTGATCGCCGACCGCCTGAGCAGAGGACTTTCAACTGGAGAATGGTCTCTCCATCCAGAGATGTTCAAACAAATAACACTCAGGTGGGGTATGCCAGAAATAGATCTTATGGCAACAAGGTTCAACACCAAAGTGGTGAGATTTTGTTCCCTGTACAGGGAAGACAACCCAGTAGCAATCGATGCTCTCTCAATCCCATGGAGGTTCAGGCTGGCCTACATCTTCCCTCCAATTTCCTTGATCCCAAGGATATTGATGAAAATCAGGCAGGACCAAGCCTCTGTCATAGCCATAATTCCATTTTGGCCCAAGAGAGCTTGGTTTACCCAACTCTTGCAAATGAGTCGGGGACAATTCTGGAGGCTTCCCCCAGAGCAAGCACTAGTGTCGGGGGACACTCACAGCTGCTCAAATCTTCAAATGTTCAACCTGACAGCCTGGAGGTTGACCAGTCCCTTCCACATCTAGAAGGGCTTTCTAGTGCGGTCTTGAATACCCTCTCGCATTCCAGAGCGGAGTCCACTAACAGAGCCTATAAAAGAATTTGGACAACTTTTCAGTCTTGGTGCTCCAAGAAACAACTACCTGGACAGAATCCAGCTGTTGCCACAATCCTCAACTTTCTCCAGGAGGGATTAGACAAGAATCTATCTCCTTCCACACTCAGAGTTCAGGTATCAGCCATCTCTGCCTTTCTCAATAAACCATTGTCTCAAGACCCACTAGTCAAAATATTCTTGAGGGGATCCTCAAGGTTAAAACCTACAATTATACAACCTGTCCCAGCATGGGACTTATCGATGGTGCTCAAGGGGTTAGCATCTCCCCCCTTTGAGCCCTCGGAGGAGGTGGACATGAAGTTTGTTACCATTAAAATAACTTTTTTACTGGCAATCACTTCAGCCAAAAGGATTGGGGAACTTCAAGCGCTCTCGGCACTTGAACCATATACTAAATTTTTGCCGGATCGAGTGTTACTCAGATTCATGCCATCCTTTATACCTAAAGTTCCATCATTCCAAAATATAAATCAAGTTATATCCCTGCCAGTATTTTCTCCTCCTCCATCCTCCAATGAAGATAGGGCTCTTCATTGCCTAGATATCTCGAGATGTCTCCAGATCTATATAAGAAGATCTTTGGAGTTTCGGAAGGATGAAAATCTGCTAATTCTCTTTTCAGGACCCAAGAGAGGTCTTAAAGCTTCAAAGCCCTCCATCAGTAGATGGGTAAAAGATGCCATTCGTTTTGCCATGGTATCCCAAGGTAAGGAGCCTCCTGAGTTTGTAAAAGCTCATTCCACCAGGTCTGTATCTACCTCTTTTGCGGAAAGGAGTCTTGTTCCCTTGGAACATATATGCAAAGCTGCTTCCTGGAGTTCACTCTCCACATTTATCACCCACTACAGACTTGACAGTAGATTGGCCGATTTTTCCTCATTTGGACGGACAGTATTATCTGCCGTCAGGCATGAGAGCCCTCCCTCATAGGGTTTCTGCTTGCCATTTCCCCATCTGTGCTACTGGTTAGGACGTAAGGGAATCGTTAATTTCTAACGATAATTTGTTTTCCCTTAGTCCTAACAGTAGCACAACTTTCCCTCCCTAGTTAAGTTATTTTCTTCTATTATTTGCCTTTAGTTCTTCTTGTTACTACACAATGGAGCAGAGGATGACCCTCTTACTTATACAGGGGGTTGTGGGTGTGTCTTTACTGATTGTTTAATTAGGTTCAATAAAACTTCCATCTGTCCTACCAGTTCGCGGGGGGTGGAATACCCCATCTGTGCTACTGTTAGGACTAAGGGAAAACAAATTATCGTTAGAAATTAACGATTCTGGTTTTCCAGCGCTCAAATCCACAGCATTTTATGTGGAAACACTATTAAATTTTTTAAAATCTTTTTTGAAAAGGTAGATTGTTTTTGAAGACATGGCCCTTTTCACCGATGACCATGCCCCTTTTCTGAGTAAAGTGGAGAGTTAGTAGGGTTTTTTGGATTTTTTTGATGCAAATTCTGGCACACGACACATGCGGCACAAAAAAAACTTGCAAAATCTGTTTGGAAATCCTTAGTAAGTGAGGCCAAATCTAAGTAATTTTTGCTTATTTATTAAGAAGGAAAACCTAAAATATTGCATTCAGACCCTTTTCTCAGTATTTAGTTGATGCACCATTGGCAGCAAATAAGCCTCCAACTTCTTGGGTATCATACCATGTGGTTTGCACACCTGGTTTTCTGCCATTCATCTCTGCATATTATCTCAAGCTCTGTCAGGTTTGATGGGAGTGTTGTTCGATTAGGTTCAAGTCAAATGGGCTCTGGCTGAGCCACTCAATGACATTCACAGAGTTGTCCCTATGCCACTCCTGTGGCGTAGGGACAACCATTCAGCTTGTCTGACCAATCTCCTTGTCCTAGCCGCTGAAAAACACCCAAAAGTATGGTGCTGCCACCACCATGTTGAACTGCAGGGATGGTATTGGGCAGGGGTTAAGCAGTGCCTGCCAAAAAGCTCAATTGTGGTTTCAGCAGACCAGAAAATCTTGTTTCTCACAGTCTTAGGGTGTGTTCACACTGCAGAATCTCCGCTCGCTGAATCCTGCGAGCGGAGATTCCGCCTGGTGGCTGCCGGCGAGGATGCTTCGACGCTAGCGCCACGGGGCAGTGAGCTGTCACCATTGATGGCTATGCAGTGCTCGCGGAATCCGCGCAAAGAATGAACGTTCTTTCTTTGCACAGAACAATTTCAGCGGCGGAATTGGCCGCCGCTGAAATTCCGCAGTGTGAATGGGTCTCACGGAAACCCATTCACACTAATGTTAAGTTCACACCGCGGAATTCCGCTCGCGGAGTTTCGCTCATGGAATTCTGCAGGAATTCCTTAGTGTGAACGCGCCCTTAGAGTATTTTCGGTGTTTTTTTCCCAAACTCCGGACCAGATTTCATGTGTCTCTTACTGAGAAGAGATTTCTAACCTCTCTTTCACACCCTGCTTCCTTGATTGCTTAGTTTGATGGGAAGAGTTCTGGTTGTTCCAAACATCTTCTATCTAAGAACTATAGATACCACTGAGAACTTTTAGTGCAGCAGAATTTTTTTTGTACCCCTTTGTACCTCCACATCAATCCTGTCTCTGAGTTTTACAGGCAGTTCTTTCCCCCTCATGACTTGATTTTTGCTCTGATATGCATTGTCAGCTGTGAGACCTTATTTAGGCAGGGTTGTGTCTTTTCAAATCCTGTCCAATCTGAATTTAACACATGTGACTCCAATCAAGGTGTAGAAACATCTCAAAGATAATCAAGAGAAAAATTTTAAGCTTAATTTTAAGTGTCATAGCAAAGGGTCTGAATACTTTTTTACATAAATTAGGCGTTATTTTAAACTTTAAATAGGTTTATTTGTAGCTTTTATGTATATACTGTACATGTATATATACACAAGACTATTAATTGTCATTACATGACATCTATGAAAAGTTTAACCCCTCTTTAGCCTCCTTCTCTAATTGTCAGTTTTCCCTGAATTCGGCGCCAGAGTCTGCAGAAACTAGCTACTATTATGTCTTCCATAGGAACAGGAGGAACAAAGTCAAAGAAGGAGCAAAAGCCATTTTTCTGTAATAAGATATATTACAATGTTGTATTTTAATTTTTTTTTTTTTTTTTTTATCAGTGCTTGTATTATTACTTTATAGAAAAAAAAAATAAAAAAAATAATACTATTGAAACAACTTTTAAGAGTTTTGGCCTATACTTGTTAGATGGATAAAATGTATCCAGCCAATAAATTCCCTACTTACATATAATTAAAATCCATCCAATCCATCCAATCAATTCCCTACTTATATATAATTAAAGCCCATATCATGCATTATTCTACTTCCATGTGTGGATACTTAAATACATATCAGTATAAACAATGAAAACAAAAAGGAATTATTTATCATTCTTTTCTGAGACTGGAAACTGATATATCTATTCTTTGCTACAAAAGGCTTCAACTTTTTAACCTTAACATAATTTATAGAACTTGAATACCACAGACTTGTTATTTTATGAGAGTTTGAACTTTTTTCTCTAGAGCAAAACCCTGACAGTCCAGTGATGGTTCACTCCGCTGCTTGTGAATACAAATTAAGAACTATAGAGGCAAGGGTAGTGTTTTTGGACATTCTGTCAATGGTGGGAGACTATGGAATTTGTTTTACAATAATAAATGGACATCTAGAATGAGTGAAAAGTAAGTTGCCATGAGATGTATGAGAACATGTATTTGTGTGTAAGTAGATTGAAGTTGGTGGTGACGAGATTGAAGTTGGTGGTGGCCCCTAAGAAAAATATCTCCACATATAAGAGATGCATATATTTGATCCACACTTATGCCCCATAAATGGCAATTATTATTCTTAACCTTTCCTGTTCTCACATCAACATGCAGTGGTGTATTTTAGTCTGTGCCCCAGTTTGCTTTTGGCTTTACCCTGATGAAAGTGATTACGTTACTACACTGACTTTAGAAGAATAGAGGGTGCCTGGTAGGTCACATGCTAAAATTAGCCTTTGACCTAAAAGATTAATGGTGAGACAAGGAGACACATGATCAGCAGTAGAGAACCAATTTCAGAATGGCAGGGAGAGTGGAGGAGCAACAGGACATCCACCCTATCTGTCCTACCTATCAGCCAGTACTACTTTATACATACAAATTCCTGAGGACCCATTCATTACTTGCAACCTTTGGGAAATGTGGTCATTGCTAATAATAAGTGTTACATGATACTACACTACACTTCTCTGGGATTGGACGAGATGGATTGACGCTCACCCTCCACATGCATCAATGAGCCTTAGGTGTCCATGCCTCTGTTGCTAGTGCACTTGTTATCCTTCCTTGGATCACTTATGGTAGGTACTAACCAATGCATACTAGGGACACTCCACAAGACCTAACTTTTTGGAGATGCTCTAACCAAGCCATTTGGCCATCACAAATTTGGCCTTTGTCAAGGTTGCTAAGAGCTTTATGTAGTGTCTGAAATTAATGTATAAAAATTGGAAAAAAAAAATGATGTACATTGAGGAATAAATGTTTAACCCCTTAAGGACCCGGGCTTCTTCCGTTTTTTTTTTTTTTTCATTTTCAATTTTTCCTCCTTAACTTAAAAAAATTTTCACCTAAAATTCTATATAATTCTATAAAGCATCTCTAGGAACTCCTTCAAGACTGTTGGAAGACCATTTCAGGGTACTACCTCTTGAAGCTCATAAAGAGAATGCCAAGAGTGTGCAAAGCAGTAATCAAAGCAAAAGGTGGCTACTTTGAAGAACCTAGAATATGACATATTTTCAGTTGTTTCACACTTTTTTGTTATGTCTATAATTCCACATGTGTTAATTCATAGTTTTGATGCCTTCAGTGTGAATCTACTATTTTCATAGTCATGAAAATAAAGAAAACTCTTTGAATGAGAAGGTGTGTCCAAACTTTTGGTCTGTACTGTACCTACAATGTCCAATGTGTGGTGTGATCCAAGAAGTTGTACTCACTGTTTCTGCAGTAGATACTGTAGAAATGCAACTGTTCTTCTTTTTTAAAGCTATCGATTGGCGGCTGTAGACCGATCCTCTAAATGAGGAGTCGAAATTGCATGTCGATGTACTGTCTTTTTTAGGTAGTCTGATGAGGAATCGAAGACATGGTACAGTCTTGTGAATGGTTTCCCTAGGAACAAAATTATCTTTATTTTACTAATGACATGCAGTTTTAATAACAATCTGTATCATTGTGTAACATTTGGGATATAAACAGTATTAGAGCATCAAAAAAACATAAAAAATAAAAATTACCGGGGCATCTAATACACTGCTCAAAAAAAATAAAGGGAACACTTACACAAGGAAGCAACACTGATTGCCAATCAATTTCACATGCTGTTGTGCAAATGGAACAGACAACAGGTGGAAATTATAGGCAATTAGCAAGACACCCCCAATAAAGGAGTGGTTCTGTAGGTGGTGACCACAGACCACTTCTCAGTTCCTATGCTTCCTGGCTTATGTTTTGGTCACTTTTGAATGCTGGCGGGGCTTTCACTCTAGTGGTAGCATGAGACCGAGTCTGCAATCCACACAAGTGGGTCAGGCAGTGCAGCTCAACCAGGATGGCACATGAATGCGAGCTGTGGCAAGAAGGTTTGCTGTGTCTGTTGGCGTAGTGTCCAGAGCATGGAGGCGCTACCAGGAGACAGGCCAGTACATTAGGAGATGGGGAGGAGGCCGTAGGAGGGCAACAACCAAGCAGCAGGACCGCTACCTCTGCCTTTGTGCAAGGAGGAGCAGGAGGAGCACTGCCAAAGCCCTGCAAAAAGACCTCCAGCAGGCCACAAATGTGCATGTGTCCACTGAAACGGTCATAAACAGACTACATGAGGGTGGTATGAGGGCTTAATGTCCACAGGTAGGGGTTGTGCTTACAGCCCAACACCGTGCAGGACGTTTTGCATTTGCCAGAGAACACCAAGATTGGAAAATTCACCACTGGCGCTCTGTGCTCTTCACAGATGAAAGCAGGTTCACACTGAGCACATGTGACAGATGTAATAGAGTCTGGAGATGCCGTGGAGAATGTTCTGCTGCCTGCAACATCCTCCAGCATGACCGGTTTGGTGGTGGGTCAGTAATGGTGTGGGGTGGCATTTCTTTGGGGGGGGGGTGCACAGCCCTCCATGTGCTTGCTAGAGGTAGCTTGACTGCCATTAGGTACCGAGATGAGATCCTCAGACCCCTTGTGAGACTATATGCTGGTGTGGTTGCCCCTGGGTTCCTCCTAATGCAAGACAATGCTAGACCTCATGTGGCTGGCGTGTGTCAGTAGTTCCTGCAAGAGGAAGGCATTGATGCTATGGAGTTGCCCGCCCATTCCCCAGACCTGAATCTGATTGAGCACATCTGGGACATCATGTGTCGCTCCATCCACCAATGCCACGTTGCACCACAGACTGTCCAAGAGTTGGTGGATGCTTTAGTCCAGGTCTAGGAGGACATCACTCAGGAGACCATCCGCTACCTCATCAGGAGCATGCCCAGGCATTGTAGGAAGGTCATACGGGCACGTGGAGGCCACACACACACTACTGAGACTAATTTTGACTTGTTTTAAGGACATTACATCAAAGTTGGATCTGTAGTGTGGTTTTCCACTTTGATTTTGAGTGTGGCTCCATATCCAGACCTCCATGGGTTGGTAAATTTCATTTCCATTTTTAATTTGTGCGTGATTTTGCTGTCAGCACATTCAACTATGTAAAGGCAAAAGTATTTTATACGATTAGTTAATTCATTCAGATTTAGGATGTGCTATCTTAGTGTTCCCTTTATTTGTTTTGAGCAGTGTATATAGGTAGCTATGTAGTTTTTACAGCCAAGCACAAAAGTGGATCCAAAAAGAAGACATACAATACAAAAGTTTATACTTCCACTCTCTTGTCTATTAACTCCAGTGTTTATCTAAAATAAAGGAATGACAGCATAAAGAGTTAAAACTATTAGAGTGTGAAGTGTTAAATTAAACTTTTGCAAGGACACGCATGTAATGACAGTCCTTTTATACAGTTTTCTTTATACTCATGCATTGCAGAAATGCATCATTTTATGGCAGCAGCGTGTGAGGCTGACTAGTGGACACTTCTTTTGGTCTTTTTATTGTCTTACAGGATAATTGAACATGTCAGATTTACTTCCTGTGGTAAAACTAGGTAGGTCCTGTACGGCCTTGAGGTATTTTGGTATAATAAAACAATAATATACGGCTAGAAAAGTTATAACACACACATAAAAAGACACCAAGCATTGCTTCAGCATGGTAAATGACTGACAAAGAACCTGGACCAGTGATAGTGGAGAGGTGGGGGATGTTTAAGATAGGGGCATTTTTACTCAGGCTTTCACTTTTTCAGTAGGCATTTTTTTAGAATAATTATTGTAGATCATTTTCAAGTAAAATCAGCAGAAATGTCAGCACTTCAGCATTGATTTTTTCTTTTCTTTTTTCTTTTCTTTTTGGAGTGGGGGGGGGGGGGCAACTTTGGAAGCCAGGAAAGCAGAAGGGGATGGGGTTAAAATTTTAATCAATAGGTTTCCTAGTGGCCGAAATAAACATGAATGGATGTGAACCAGTGTAGCACATTGTGGAAAATGATTTCAACTACAACTACCAATTGCCAAGTAAAAGGAATGTGCTATGGAAGTTTTTACCTTTTGTAAGTACAGATCTGAGCATGATCTAATTAGTAATAGGTGGGGGTCAAGTCCTGGGGAAAAAAGTCACCCTAAATTTCCACTGGTCCTGCAGGATTCCTTCTAATGTGAATGGTGATCCTGCTGTGGAAAAAGTGCAGGAACTCAGTTACCACATGTTCCAGCAGGACTTGAGCCCTGTTAATAAGGGTGAGTTGGCATTTCACTAATCAGAACTTACCAGTGACTAAAGCTCTGATAGGATATAGGGCAGAATAAAACATGATATCAGTGACTCACAGGTGATGTCTTCTCTACAGTCTTTTACTTCTTCATCTGGTCCAGACTGGCAGGACTTTTTCCAGCTGCATCTTCAATGCAGAGTGTGACGGCTAGATATAATTGGTTCCTCATTTTGTTAGCAGATTCTCTTCCTTTATATCAATGTTTCCCAAAGGCAGTCCTCAAGCACCCCTAAAAGGTCATGTTTTCTGGATTTCCTTAGTCTTTCACAGGAGATACAATTATGGTCAGTGCATCAGGCATCAGCACAGTTATATCACCTGTGAAAGACCAAGGAAATCCAGAAAATATGACCTGTTGGGGGTGCTTGAGGACCGCGTTTGGGAAACACTGCTTTATATAAAGACAATAATAAATAAAATACTGCCACGCACTGTGCCCTCTGACTATACCCTGCTACACACTGTACCCTATGAATATAATCCTGCCACACACTGTACCCTCTGAATTTAATCCTGCCACACACTGTACCCTCTGACTATAACCTTGCTACACACTGTGTCCTATTAATATAATGGACACTGTACTTTCTGAATACAATCCTGACACACTATTGTGAAAGATGCAGAAAACAGATCAGGCACTGCCTTTTATACGCTCTCCCCAACAGTAACTCAGTTACACTGGTGCTGTTCACGTTGGTGCAGACTTCTAATGGATATAAGGATACATATAGTAAATGTTTGTAAAAATGAATGAAGTCGCACTCACCCAGATTTTTTTCAGCAATTCATAGGATCTTTATTCCTTGATCGGTGCAGTGACATGAATGAAACAATATTCCATAGTGGGGAGCGAAAGCCGGCAAGCTCTCAGATGCAGGCACACCAAAAAGAGGCAACTAGTTTCACATCACCTGTGGATGCTTCTTCGTGTACGGCGGAGGTATGTATACAAATGCCTTTATACATATTTGTTTATCCACCTTTCTATGTCATATAACACCTTTCCACCATGTCAGTTCATTTATCATACATCTCCCATTTTTTATTCTTGTGAATCGTAACTGTAACTCCTCTTGAACATGAGGTGAAAAATAATGAAAATTTTTTTATTTTTTTAGGGAAATATGCAGTTGCCTGAACACTAAATGTGTTTCCAATAAACAAATAATCCCTGGTAGTTGTTTATGTTTTATTATATCCCTATAGCTATTCTTTTGTACTTGTCCCCTATTCCCCTTATGTTCCAAACATATATGCGTGTACACATCCTATCTTTTAATTTGATTATAAATTCTGTCCATATCAGGGAGGAAGCTCGATGATGGGAGAGAGAGAGAGGAAAGAAAAAAAAAAAAAAACACACACCTCCATTTATTTTCCCAAAAAACTGATTATGTAGGGATTCACCCCCTCCCCCCACCCGCACCCTCCCTCCACCCCCATATCACCTGTCTAAAAAAAAATGTGACAAGTCCCTAACCGTCGACCCCCCCTCCCTCTCCTTAGAGGCAGAGGCATGGTGGAAGAAGTGTCTGCAGGTGACGTGAAACTAGTTTCCTCTTTTTGGTGTGCCCCGTGTCTGAGAACTTGCCGGCTCTCGCTCCCCGCTAGGGAATATTGTTTCATTTGTGTCACTGCATTGATCAAGGAATAAGAATCCTATGAATTGTTGAAGAAAATCCAGGTGAGTGCAACTTCATTCATACTTACAAACAGTTACTATAACCCCGACACACAATGCACCCTCTGAATATTTCCCTGCCACACACTGTTGAATATACTATAACCCTACCACACACTATACTGTAACCCTGCCACTTACATACCATATGATCACGGTTGCCAAGCTGATTGTCCTTCTCCTGTGGCTCAATACCTCAGCTCCATCCATCCACCAATGAATTGATAGACCTAATCAAATCTGCAGGTTAGAGGAGCTTATCTGCTGGGCCAACGGGACCCACAACAAGTTTGTTTCCACCTGGGGTCAGTTATAACAATAGAACTTACCTATTCTTTGTTTACATGATGACTAAAGCTTCTTTGTCCTCATGCCTGCAGCCTAAGGGAGACCCAACAGGATCCCCGGCAGAGGTTATGATGTCATATAGTTGTGTCTACTCCATTTACTCTATGCAACTGCAGGTAGCAAATACCGCCATATTATTTAAAAGGGCCATTTTAATTGCGGGGGCAAATCATAAGCTGGGGTGGCAAGTATGGCATGGTGTTTTTTTCCAAAAGAGCCAAGTGGAATCCCAACCTAAGGGTACATTCACATGGGAGAGTTTCCTGCTGCAAGTCTGACTTCAGTGGGCTTTCCACTGTGGAGTTTCCACGGCAGAATACATGCTTAGGTAGGGCGTTTTATTTACCAAAATTGTGGCATTTTTCTACCATAGAAATCTATGAGAGTGAGAAGACACCAAGAAAAACGCCATGTGGGTTTTAACTTTGGCGTTTTTGCAGGTGTTTTTTTATTCTTTTTTGGACTTTAGCTATCCAAAAAAGGGATGGAGATACCTTTTTTTTTTCTTACATTTCGTAGGGTACCAGAAAAAAAAAAAAAAAAGTTGCAATAGGGATGGAAGACTTGTATTTAACAAAATTCATATTTTTTAGAACAACATTTTTATAAATTTTTAAACAAGGACCAATTTATGTAAGCGGACAGGGACATAAAAATGTAGCCGGCAATATTAAAAATGGATAAAGGGGCCATTTAATTGTAATAATAGTATATTTTTTATAATTAATTTTGTGAAACTTTTTATTAGTAATGTATTTTAATTATATGCTTAATAAAGTGTGTTTTTTCCTTTCATGCTGGGAGTAGTATTACCTGTAGTAATAGACAGATCTCTCTGGGTGTCACTTCTTACCCCCCATTGTGATCCTCCTGTATACTCTATAGAAGTGGGCCACACAGCCGCACTTCTCCGCTCCCCTGCCCGGCACTATACTTCTCTGTGATGTGAAGTTCTCTTCACATCACAGATTCATATTGGCTGCTCAGAGTGGTGATTGGCCAGATGGTGCTGGCCAATCACCTTTCTCAGCAGCATATACGAATCTGTGATGTGAAGAGAACTTCACATCACAGAAGGATATAGTGCGGACAGGGGAGCGGAGTATAGATCATACAGGATGATTGCAATGGGTGCCAGAAGGGACACCTGCTTCAATCTGTCTATTAATGCAGGTACTACAGCTCCCAGTATGAAGCAGAGTGTGCTCCGTGTTGGAGCAGTAGTACCTGCAGTTAAGGACAGATCACAGTGGGTGTCACTCCTGACACCCGCTGCAATCGTCCTTAATCCTTCTGAGATGCAAAGCGGCTTTCTTCTGCGCTCTGCATCTCTGCACTATACGGTCCGCCAGTGATGTGAATATAAATCCACATCACTGATTCATATATGCAGCTCATAGTAGAGCTTCATAGTAGAGATGTGGTGAAAAACACACACTTTATTAAACACAATTAAAATACATTACTAATAAAACGTTTCACAAAATGAATTATAAAAAATGTATTTTTAAAAATTAAATGGCCCCTTTCTGCATTTTTAATATTGTCAGCTACATCTTTTGGTCCCTGCCCACTTACATAAATTAGTCCCTGTTTAAAAATGTACATAATTTTTTCCATCCCTACTGCATCCTTATATATATATATATATATATATATATATATATATTGTGACACTCATGCAGGTTTGGTTGTGGAAGGCAGGTATATTTCTCCCAGGTTCCTTTCCTATGTGAGGTAACTCCAGAGCCTCTCACCTGCCAGGTGATTGATTAAGGTGAATGAGAGGGTGGATATAAAAGAGAAGCCAGGCGGTCAGATCTCTCTCTCTGGCTGAGGACACAGAACGCCTGTCTGTGGAGAGACTTATGTGAGTAAAGGTTGCTGAAAGTATTTTTGTTAGCTGGCAGAGAGAAGCTCTCCAGCTGGTAGTGAGGGTCATCACTTGTATATTTAGTGCCGGACAGGCAAGGTTTTTCTTTTGTTCCTGTATTGTTATTTTTATTTGGCTTGCAACCTTTCTAATAAACCTGACCAAGAGTCAGATTGCATGAACTTGCTGCTGTTTGCCTGATTTGGATAAAGACAGACACGTGTCCCTTTCCCTCAGCAAAGGGCGATCCCTGACACTTCCCACAAATTGGTGTCGGATGCGGGCAACACGTTAAAGGTGAAGTTGTTTCTGGGACCCACAGATTTGGACAGCAAGCGGCTGTCACCACAGCAGAGGGTTCTGCACAGTGTGCCACAGCAGGAGCGAACTGTGTTAAAGTGACAAATAATGGATGACGTTGTGAAGGCCTTGGTGCAGTCTGTTGCTGCACAGCAAGAGGCTACCAGAGAGCAACAGCGTACAAATGCAACTCAGCAAGAGGCTACCAGAGAACAGCAGCATACAAATCGCCTGCTGGCGGCCCAGCTGACTGCTTTAACAGAGGCCTCAAATAAAGACCGCCAGATGTTGCAGGAGATGATGCAGTATGTGCAGCCACAGTCCACACAAAGAGATATCCGTGCGAACCAATATCTGCAAAAGATGACGCCGGAAGATGATGTGGAGGCATTTCTTGCAACCTTTGAGAGGACAGCTACACGAGAAGCGTGGCCTAAGGAGCGTTGGGCGGGCTTGGTGGCCCCATTCCTCATAGGAGAAGCACAAAAAGCTTACTATGATCTTGAACCTGAGGCAGCCCAGGACTTTGATAAACTGAAAGCAGAGATCCTGACCCGTTTGGGTGTAACCCAAGCGGTCAGAGCCCAGAGAGTGCACCAGTGGGCATACAATGTGGGTAAGCCACCACGTTCCCAGATGTTTGACCTCATCCATCTGACCAGGAAGTGGCTACAACCAGATGTTTTAACAGCACCTGAGGTGGTTCAACGTGTTGTTATGGACCGATACCTAAGGGCTCTACCACCAGCATTAAGGAAGTGGGTAAGCCACGGAGATCCCAAAACCGCAGACCAGCTTGTGGATCTTGTTGAACGGTATTCGGCGGCGGAGGAGCTGTTGAGTAACACCCAGTCCCAATCCTCAATCATCCGGACAGCAAAAGTTCCTGGTAAGACTGTTCTGGGGTTCATGGGAACTGGGAAGAATGTAAAGACTTCACATGAGAAGTATGAGACTGTGGGCTTAGGAAAGCCTAAAATGCAGGACTATGGACTGTGCAAAGATAACATAAGATGTTTTCGTTGCCATGAGTTGGGACATATTGCCATGAACTGTCCTTTGACTATTGAACCTATGCAATGTGATGCTACATTTTTGAAAAAACGAATGTCTATGTTTGCTCAAGTAGTGTGTACTGCTGCCAGCTCAGTCGGGTCTAAAAAACACCTGTGTGAGCTGACAGTAGATGATAAAAAGGCGGTTGCTTTGTTAGACTCAGGGAGTGTGGTAAGTCTGGTAAAGGCCAGCATCATAGGTTCTTCTAACAGGCATCCAGACACTTTCACTGTAACATGTGTGCATGGGGATACTTGTGAATACCAAACTGCTATTGCTTGTATTTCAACTCCTTATGGTTCTGTGTGTCACAAGATGGGGATAGTCCCAGCTTTAATGCATGATGTTATACTTGGTAGGGATTTTCCATATTTTTGGAAATTGTGGGAATACAATCTGGTAATTAAAGAGGGTACACCTGGTAGGCCCGCAACACCTGACTTAAGCCCTGAGCCAATTGAGAGTTCCCCAGTGGAGGATGTAGTTGGGGTGTCTGCAGAAAGGCCTTTAACCTTTCCTTTTTCTGTTATGACAGGGGATTTTGGAGAACCCCAACCAGAGACAGAAACCCCAACAATGTATACCTGATTTAGAGGTCAGAAAAGATGACTTTCAAAGTGAGCAGTTAAAGGACCCCTCACTAGCTCGAGCCAGAGAAAATGTAAAAGTAATAAATGGGGTACAGGTCGAGCCTGGAGCTAGGCTTGCTTTCCCTTATATGTCCCTGGAAAATGATTTACTGTACCAGATAGATAAAAAAAGGGGAGGATACCGTACAGCAGCTAGTGGTTCCAAAGGCATTTAGGAGAACAGTTTTGGATCTGGCACATGGGCACATTGTAGGGGGCCATCTGGGGGTCCAGAAAACTACAGAGAGAATTTTGCTTAGATTCTTCTGGCCCGGTTTACATCATGATATAAAAGAGTATTGTGAATCATGCCCTGAGTGTCAGATGTCTGCTCCTAAGCCCCATTTTCGCAGCCCCCTAGTTCCCTTACCTATAATTGAGGTACCGTTTGAACGGATTGGGATGGATTTAGTTGGTCCCCTGGTAAGGTCAGCCCGTGGTCACCAACATATATTAGTCATAATGGATTATGCTACACGCTATCCAGAGGCTATACCTTTGCGTAATACATCGTCTAAGACCATTGCAAAGGAGTTGGTTCAGGTGTTCAGTAGAGTGGGCATTCCAAAAGAAATACTTACAGATCAGGGAACTCCCTTTATGTCTAAAGTGATGAAGGAACTTTGTAAGTTGTTTAAGGTGACTCAATTACGCACCTCAGTCTATCACCCTCAGACTGATGGCTTAGTGGAAAGATTTAATAAGACCCTAAAGCAGATGTTAAAGAAAATAGTGGACAAAGATGGGAAAAATTGGGACTTTTTGCTTCCATATTTATTGTTCGCAGTAAGAGAAGTGCCTCAGTCGTCCACAGGGTTCTCCCCATTTGAGCTGGTATATGGTAGACATCCCCGTGGGTTGTTAGATGTGGCAAAAGAGACTTGGGAAGGGCAGGTCACTCCCTACAAAAGTGTGATAGAACATATTTCACAAATGCAAGATAGAATTTCAGCCGTGATGCCAATTGTTAAGAAACACATGGAACAGGCTCAAGGTATGCAAAAAAAGGATTTATGATAGGGGTGCTAAGGTTCGTACCTTTGCGCCAGGAGATCGAGTGTTGGTACTTATTCCTACTGTAGAGAGTAAGTTTCTGGCCAAATGGCAGGGTCCGTACTCTATTATTGAAAGAGTAGGCGAGGTGAATTATAAAGTTCACCAACCAGATAAAAGAAAACCTGAGCAGATTTACCATGTGAATCTAATCAAGTCTTGGAAAGACAGGCAAGCTCTAGCTACGACGGTCATTTTGCCAGCCTGTGATGGTACTAGGATACCTAATGTTAATATAGCTGAGTCTCTGTCTGACAAGCAAAAGAAAGAAGCTAGACAATTGGTGATTCATAACAAAGACTTCTTTTCTGACAAACCAGGGCAGACACCTCTCATAAAACATGACATTATAACGGAACCTGGAGTAAGGGTACATGTAAGGCCCTATAGAATCCCTGAAGCTAGGCGAGAGGCAGTATCTAAGGAGGTGAAAGAGATGCTGGAATTGGGGGTGATTGAAGAATCTCATAGTGAGTGGTCCAGCCAAATTGTATTAATTCCAAAACCGGATGGTACTATAAGATTTTGTAATGACTTTAGAAAGTTTAATTCTGTGTCTAAGTTTGATGCATATCCTATGCCAAGGGTGGACGAGCTTATAGACCGGCTGGGCACAGCTCGCTACATCACCACACTAGATCTAACGAAAGGTTATTGGCAGATTCCTCTGACTGAATCTGCCAAAGAAAAGACAGCATTTTCCACACCTGACGGGTTGTTTCAGTATGTAAATATGCCCTTCGGCTTACATGGGTACTCCCGCGACCTTCCAAAGGTTAATGGATAGAGTTTTAAAACCACATAGGAAATATGCTTCGGCCTATCTCGATGACATAGTGATACATAGCCCTGACTGGGAGACTCACCTTTCGGACGTACAGGCAGTAATTGACAGTTTACAGGTAGCAGGTCTGACAGCTAACCCTAGAAAATGTTGCATTGGTTTAGAAGAAGCCAAATATTTGGGCTACATAATCGGAAGAGGTATAATCAAGCCCCAGATTGACAAAATTCAAGCAATCCAGAAGTGGCCCCAACCTCTGAATAAAAAACAGGTGAGGGCCTTCCTGGGAATTACAGGTTATTATAGACGGTTCATACCTAATTTTGCATCCATAGCTAATCCCCTGACTGATCTCACCAAGGGAAAAGACTCAATAATGTTATGGTGGAACCCTGAAGCAGAAAAAGCGTTCCAAACATTGAAATTGGCCCTTTGTTCCCAGCCAGTCTTGGTCACGCCAGACTTTAAAAAGGAGTTTGTGGTGCAGACAGACGCCTCTGAGACAGGAATAGGGGCTGTCCTGTCACAAATCAGGAATGGAGAGGAACATCCTGTGCTTTATATAAGCAGGAAGCTGAATAAGCATGAGAGAAATTATGCAATTGTAGAGAAGGAATGTTTGGCCATCAAGTGGGCCCTTGAGTCCCTCAAATATTATTTGTTGGGAAGAAAGTTTAAGTTAGTAACTGACCATGCCCCTCTGAAGTGGATGTACCTAAGTAAAGATAAAAATAGCAGGGTAACAAGATGGTTTCTAGCTCTGCAGGCCTACAACTTTACAGTAGAGCATAGGTCTGGTCGGCTGCAGGGAAATGCAGATGCACTGTCACGTGTTCACTGCCTTTTGGTTACAGGTGCTCATCCCCAGTGGCCTGAGCAGAGGGGGGGGGGGGGATATGTGACACTCATGCAGGTTTGGTTGTGGAAGGCAGGTATATTTCTCCCAGGTTCCTTTCCTATGTGAGGTAACTCCAGAGCCTCTCACCTGCCAGGTGATTGATTAAGGTGAATGAGAGGGTGGATATAAAAGAGAAGCCAGGAGGTCAGATCTCTCTCTCTGGCTGAGGACACAGAACGCCTGTCTGTGGAGAGACTTATGTGAGTAAAGGTTGCTGAAAGTATTTTTGTTAGCTGGCAGAGAGAAGCTCTCCAGCTGGTAGTGAGGGTCATCACTTGTATATTTAGTGCCGGACAGGCAAGGTTTTTCTTTTGTTCCTGTATTGTTATTTTTATTTGGCTTGCAACCTTTCTAATAAACCTGACCAAGAGTCAGATTGCATGAACTTGCTGCTGTTTGCCTGATTTGGATAAAGACAGACACGTGTCCCTTTCCCTCAGCAAAGGGCGATCCCTGACACTTCCCACAATATATATATATATATATATATATATATATATATATATATATATTAATATTATTATTTTTTTTGGTATCCAACAAAATTCTTAAAAAAACACCAAAGGGGCCAAAAAAAGTCAATCTCTACACAAAGGCAAATACTTCAGAAAAAATGCCAGAAAAAAACAAGAAATTGCCGTTTCGTTTTTTCTGGCATTTTTTTTTTTTTGTTGGCCAGAAAAAAAGCGAGGGGTAACTTAGCCTTGGGCAGTTTTTGGAAAACTGACGCTGCCATTTTTGATCCAAAGCCAGAAGTGTATTCAAGAGGAATAGGACATATAAAGGAAGGACTTACACTTCTCCTCCCTTATGACTTTGGCTCAAAAACTGCAGTGGCAGTTTTCCAAAAACTGACAGAAAAAAACCAAGGGATATTTTTAAAAATAAAAATAAGGAAAATGCGTAAATCTGTATATGGTAGATAAAGAAATCAATCAATAATGAATCAAGCTGAGAGACTTGCCCTATACTGACAGCTACATTTACAGACTTAACACTCAAGCAATATGTCATTTTTACATATCTATGCCTCGGGCTCCCATGTGTCTCAGCTTTCCCAGAGCAGTCTATGCTACTACTGAAAACCAGTTATCTGGAGCTGCAGCGTATTTCCTGAAAATCTATACCTGTAAAAGATGAAAATTACTAGATTACTGAGGAAACAATTTCAGCCTCCTTATAAGTCAATGACTTGTCATTCTAAAATATATATATATATATATATATATATTTATTTATTAGCTATTCTAGATGTTTTTGGAAAAATTTGTAATCCTTAATAAGGTCTTGGGTTATAATTTAACAATGTATGGACCATTGTAATCAATTAGTATGTTCGGTGCTAGTCACTAGTCGAATATATATAGTTTTATTCAGTGAAAAATGTAATGAGATCATGGCCTAAAGGATAATCAATGCACAATTTAGGAAAATTTAGGAAAATTTAGCCCGGCAGCAATATTGATGGCCATATATTTGTCATAAGGAAAAATGTTCTTTAGAGGAAACAAGGTTAGTGTCTGTGAATCAATTGTGTGTGTGAGGATTTGATCATTGTGGAATACAGGCTGTTGGAAATAAAAAAAAGGACAGAAAATTAGACAAATAAATCATATAACTTTATATATAACCTGATGTGATAAAAGATTTACCTGTACTTTGGATGTATTATTCCATAGATAATAGGATTATATATTGCTGAGGCTTTAGCTATAACTGCAGGAACAGTCTTGGAATATGGTGTTAAGGATTTCCCATGGCTATAATAGAAATGTAAAAATAAATAAACAATTAGAAAATTTTTATCTAACCTTTTAAGCTCATTTTAAGAATCATGCAGAGGTGCTAAATAGATAATTAGCTAAATAGAAAGATAGATGAATAGATAGGAGATGGAGATAGATAGATGAATAGGTAGATTGATAGATAGATAAACAGATTCTTCTGTATCTAAACTAAGGAGAAAAGAAATAGACTGAAAATTCACATAGTGCAGAAGTATTCTAAGCACAAAAAGCACAAGAGTAAATGAAAAAATAGCTAAGGCCATAGGTTTTTTTTTTCTTTGCTAAGGAATAGAGTTACAATTCATACTACAAATACATGCATTCATATACATTCATATAACAGAGAGAAACTGCCTTCTGGAACACTCAGAATGGAAAACAAACCTGCATTACTACTCACTTTGGAGCCATCTAATGTAATGGAAAACTTTCTACTTAGATTATATAACTATTTTCTATTCATAAACCAGAAATCTCAAACAAGTGCACATAAAAACAACTTGATATAGAGAATAACACAATATCACATAATACACCATAATGTCTAACTTACAATTTAAAGAGCTGCAGTTTTGCTTACCCAGCCCATGCAATCAATGTGACACAAGCATAAGGGGACCAAGACAACACGTAGACAATTATAATGACAAATGCAATCTTTGCCATTTTCCACTCATTCCTCATGGATGTTGACAAGAAGGTTTGCCGTCCACACGATGCAAGCTTCTGGACATTTCTGAGAAAAAACGTACAATAAATACAAAACTTATTAAAGTGCAACATATGGGCTATGATTTAAAGGGGTATTCCAGTGGTAAAAAAAAAAAAATCTACTGGTGCCAGAAAGTTTAACAGATTTGTAAATTACTCCTATTTAAAAAAATCTTAATCCTTCCTGTACTTAACAGGTGCTGTATACTACAGAGAAAGTTCTTTTCTGTCTGACCACAGTGCTCTCTGCTGACATCTCTGAGAGGTGTTAGCAGAGAGCACTGTGGTCAGACTGAAAATAAATTCAAAAAGTAGTAGTATACAGCAGCTGGTAAGAACTGGAAGGATTAAGATTTTAATAGAAGTAATTTACAAATCTGTATAACTTTCTGGCACCAGTTCATTAAAAAAAATGCTTTCCACCTGTTTTACTCCTTTATCAGTTCCAGATCCTAATTAAAAGCATGCCTACATATTAACCATGACCAGGCCCATTTTTGCTTTAAAGGCAAGACCAATTTTCATTTTTGCATTTTAGTTTTCTCCTTGACTTTTAACCCCTTAAAGCAGATCTATCATCCAGCAATACTTATCCCCTAGCCAAAGAACAGGGGATAAGTTTTAAATAGCTGTGGGTCTGACCACTGCAACCCTGCCTATCTCCCATAGAGATACATGGAGGGGGCATGTAGGCCGACGCTTTATGCTGGGGTCAACTCGCTCCATTCCCAGGGATAGCTGGGGTCTTGTCCAGGAGGACGCGGGGGTCCCAGAATTCAGATTTCACCCCCCC
This sequence comes from Hyla sarda, assembly GCF_029499605.1. Lineage (NCBI taxonomy): Eukaryota > Metazoa > Chordata > Amphibia > Anura > Hylidae > Hyla > Hyla sarda. The sequence continues at coordinate 202,567,040 of NC_079189.1, forward strand.
CCCCCCCCGTGATCTAAAATTATCCCCTATGCTTTGGTTAGGGGATACATATTTCTACGTGATAATTCTCCTTTAACTCCTTAAGGACCAAGCCCATTTTCACCTTAACCCCTTCATGACCCAGCCCATTTTCACCTTCATGACCTGGGCATTTTTTGAAAATCTGACCACTGTCACTTTAAACATTAATAACTTTGGAATGCTTTTACTTATCATTCTGATTCCGAGATTGTTTTTTCGTGACATATTCTACTTTATTTTATCGGTAAAATTTCACTGATATTTGTATCCTTTCTTGGTAAAAAATCTAAAAATTTCATGAAAATTTTGAAAATTTAGCATTTTTCTAACTTTGAAAGTCTCTGCTTGAAAGGAAAATGGATATTCCAAATAAATTACATATTGATTCACATATACAATATGTCTACTTTGTGTTTGCATAAAAAAATTGACAAGTTTTTACTTTTGGAAGACATCAGAGGGCTTCAAAGTTCCGCAGCAATTTTCCAATTTTTCTCAAGATTTTCAAAATCTTAATTTTTCAGGGCCCAGTTCAGGTTGGAAGTGGATTTTAAGGATCTTCATATTAGAAATACCCCATAAATGACCCCATTATAAAAACTGCACCCCCCAAAGTATTCAAAATGACATTCAGTAAGTGTTTTAACCCTTTAGGTGTTTCACAGGAATAGCAGCAAAGTGAAGGAGAAAATTCTAAATCTTCATTTTTTACACTCGCATTTTCTTGTAGACCCAATTTTTTAATTTTTACAAGGGGTAAAAGGAGAGAAATCACCCTAAAATTTGTAACTCAATTTCTCTCGAGTAAGGAAATACCTCATATGCGTATGTAAAATGTTCGGTGGGCGCAGTAGAGGGCTCAGAAGGGAAGGAGCGACAATGGGATTTTGGAGAGTGAGTTTTTCTGAAAGGGTTTTTGGGGGGCATGTCCCATTTAGGAAGCCCCTATGGTGCCAGAACAGTGGACCCCCCCACATGTGACCCCATTTTGGAAACTATACCCCTCATGGAATGTAATAAGGGGTGCAGTGAGCATTTACACCCCACTGGCGTTTGACAGATATTTGAAACGGTGGACTGTGCAAATCAAAAATTTTATTTTTCATTTTCACAGACCACTGTTCCAAAAATCTGTCATACACCAGTGGGGTGTAAATGCTCACTGCACCCCTTATTACATTCCGTGAGGGGTGTAGTTTCCAAAATGGGGTCACATATGGATATTTATTGTTTTGCGTTTGTCAGAACTGCTGTAACAATCAGCCACCCCTGTGCAAATCGCCTCAAATGTACATGGTGCACTCTCCCTTCTGGGCCTTGTTGTGCGCCCCCAGAGCACTTTGCGCCCACATATGGGGTATCTCCGTACTCAGGAGAAATTGCGTTACAAATTTAGAGGGTCTTTTTTCCCTTTTACCTCTTGTGAAAATGAAAAGTATAGGGCAACACCAGCATGTCAGTGTAAAAAATTTATTTTTTTACACTAACATGCTGGTGTAGACCCCAACTTCACCTTTTCATAAGGGGTTAAAGAAGAAAAAGCCCCCCAAAATTTGTAAGGCAATTTCTCCCGAGTACGGCGATACCCCATATGTGTCCCAAAACTGTTGCCCTGAAATACGACAGGGCTCCAAAGTGAGAGAGCGCCATGCGCATTTGAGGCCTGAATTAGGGATTTGCATGGGGGTGGACATAGGGGTATTCTACGCCAGTGATTCTCAAACAGGGTGCCTCCAGCTGTTACAAAACTCCCAGCATGCCTGGACAGTCAATGGCTGTCCGGCAATACTGGGAGTTATTATTTTGCAACAGCTGGAGGCTCCGTTTTGGAAACAGTAGCGTACCAGACGTTTTTCATTTTTTGGGGGGAGGGGGGCTGTGTAGGGGTATGTGTATATGTAGTGTTTTTTACTTTTTATTTTAGGTTAGTGTTAGTGTAGTGTAGTGTTTTTAGGGTACAGTCACATGGGCAGAGGTTCACAGCAAGTTTGCCGCTGGAAGTTTGAGCTGCAGCGCAAAATTTGCGCCATCTCAAACTTGCAGCACTCACTGTAAACCTCCGCCCATGTGAGTGTACCCTGTACATTCACATTGGGGGGAGGGGGCAAACATCCAGCTGTTGCAAACTCCGAGCATGCCCTTTGGCTGTCCGTGCATGCTGGGAGTTGTAGTTTTGCAACAGCTGGAGGAACACTGGTTTGGAAACACTAAGTTAAGTAATAAACTTTCAAGTGTTTTGCAACCAAACTTAGTGTTTCCAAACCAGTGTGCCTCCAGCTGTTGCAAAACTACAACTCCCAGCATGCATGGTCTGTCAGTGCATGCTGGGAGTTATAGTTTTGCAACAATTGCAACAGCTGGAGGCACTGAGGTAGGAAACGGACAATGTTTCCCAACTAGTGTGCCTCCAGATGTTGCAAAACTACAACTCCCAGCATGCCCAGACTGCCAAGGCATGCTGGAAGTTGTAGTTCGGCAATATCTGAAGGATCAGATGTTGCTGAACTACAACTTCCAGCATGCCTGGGCAGTCTGGGCATGCTGGGAGTTGTAGTTTTGCAACATCTGGAGGTCCACAGTTTGGAGACCACTGTATAATGGTCTCCAATCTGTGCTCTTCCAGATGTTAGAGAACTACAACTCCCAGCATGCCTGGACAGACTGAGCATGCTGAGATTTGTAGTTTTGCAACATCTGGAAGAGCACAGATTGGAGACCATTATACAGTGGTCTCCAAACTGTGGACCTCCAGATGTTGCAAAACTACAACTCCCAGCATGCCCAGAAAGCCAAAGGCTGTCTGGGCATGCTGGGAGTTGCAGTTTTGAAACTCCCAGAGGCAGCAGTGAGATCGCTTTACGGCGATCTCACTGCTGCCAATGAAGATGCCGCACTGCTGCCGGAAACTCACCTCCGGGACGCAGCGCAGCCGGGACCGCATGGAGGACGCCGGGACCGCACGGAGGACGCCGGGACCGCTCGGGACACCGCTCCGACGGGTAAGTGACGCCGGGGGACGGGTCAGGGACACTTAGCAGAGCGGTGTGTGTCCCGATCCCCGTGATCGGGACTTACACACCGCGCTGCTAAGTATTTTCATAGCGAAACGCTGCTATCAGCTAGTCAGATTTGACCAGCTGATAGCAGCGATCGCTGGGGGGGGTGGGGGACGAAACCCCCCGTGGTCGCACAGTAAGATGGCTGGCTATCAGTGATAGCCACCATCTTTCCGGGCGCTGCGGGGTGCCGCGAGTAGCGGCAGTAATGTCCTGTATGTCATGGGTCGGGAACACCTTGCCACCCATGACGTACAGGTATGTCATAGGTCGGGAAGGGGTTAAAGGGGTATTCCAGGAAAAAAAAAATTTTTATTATATATTAACTGGCTCCAGAAAGTTAAACAGATTTGTAAATTACTTCTATTAAAAAATCCTTTCAGTACTTTTGAGCTTCTGAAGTTAAGGTTGTTCTTTTCTGTCTAAATTCTCTCTGATGACACCTGTCTCGGGAAATGCCCAGTTTAGAAGCAAATCCCCATAGCAAACCTCTTCTAAACTGGGCGTTTCCTGAGACATGTGTCATCAGAGAGGATTTAGACAGAAAAGAACAACCTTAACTTCAGAAGCTCATAAGTACTGAAAGGATTAAGATTTTTTAACAGAAGTAATTTACAAATCTGTTTAACTTTCTGGAGCCAGTTGATATATATAAAAAAGTTTTTTCCTGGAATACCCCTTTAAGGACCAGAGCATTGTTTGCACATCTGACCACTGTCACTTTAAGCATTAATAACTCTGGGATGCTTTTACTTATGAATTTGATTCTGAGAATAGTTTTTTTGTGTGACATATTCTACTTTAACATAGTGGTAAATTTTCACCGATATTTACATAATTTCTTGTTGAAAAATTCCAAAATGTCATGAAAAATTTGAAAATTTAGCATTTTTCTAAATTTGAAGCTCTCTGCTTGTAAGGAAAATAGACATATCAAATAAATGATATATTGATTCACATATAAAATATGTCTGCTTTATATCTGCATCATAAAGTTGACATGTTCTTAATTTTGGAAGACATCAGAGGGCTTCAAAGTTCAGCAGCAATTTTTCACAAAATTTTCAAAATCGGAATTTTTCAGGGACCAGTTCAGTTTTGAAGTGGATTTGAAGGGCCTCCATATTAGAAATACCTCACAAAGGACCCCATTATAAAAATCAGCAAAGTGAAGGAGAAAATTCAAAATCTTCATTTTTTTACACTCACATGTAGACTCTTGTAGACCCAGTTTTTGAATTTTTACAATGGGTAAAAAGAGAGAAATTTCTCTCGAGTAAGGAAATACCTCATATGTGTATGTAAAGTGTTTGGCAGGCGCAGTAGAGGGCTCAGATGTGAAGGAGTGACAATGGGATTTTGGAGAGTGAGTTTTTCTGAAATGGTTTTTAGGGGGCATGTCACATTTAGGAAGCCTCTTTGGTGCCAGAACAGCAAAAAAAAAAAAAAAACTCACATGGCATACTATTTTAAAAACTACACCCCTCAAGGAATGTAACAAGGAGTACCGTGAGCCTCAACACCCCACAGTTGTATGACGATTTTTCATTAAAGTTGGATGTGTAAATTATTTTTTTATTCACTAAAATGCTGGTTTTCTCCCAAATTTTACATTTTTACAAGGGGTAATAGAAGAAAATGCCCCCCAAAATGTGTAATACCATTTCTTCTGAGTATGGAAATAACCCTTGTGTGGACATCAAGTGCACTGCGGGCGCACTACAATGCTCAGAAGAGGAGTCACATTTGGCTTTTGGAAAGCAAATTTTGCTGAAGTGTTTTTTGGGGGGCATGTCCCATTTAGGAAGCCCCTATGGTGCTATGAAAGCAAAACAAAACAAAAAAAAACACATGGCATACTATTTTGAAAACTACACCCCTCAAGGAGCGTAACAAGGGGTACAGTGAGCCTTTACACCCCACAGGTGTTTGACGACTTTGGATTTGTAAATTATTCTTTTTTTTTTTTTAATAAAATGCTGTTTTTTCCCAAATTTTACATTTTTACAAGGAGTAATAGGAGAAAATGCCCCCCAAAATTTGTAACCCCATCTATTCTGAGTATGGAAATACCCCATGTGAGGACGACAAGTGTACTGCGGGCGCACTACAATGTTCAGAAGAGAAGGAGTCATATTTACAAATTTTGCCGAAATGGGGGGCATGTCGCATTTAGGAAGCCCCTATGGTGCCAGAACCGCAAAAAAAAAAACAAAAAAAAAACACATGGCATACTATTTTGGAAACTATACCCCACATGTGTTTGTTAAATGTTCATTAAAGTGGGATGTGAAAAGGAAATATTTTATTTTTTACACTAAAATGCTGGGGTTACCCCAAATTTTTCATTTTCACAAGTGGTAACAGGAGAAAATGTCAACGTAACTTTGTAAATACATTTCTTTGGAGTAAGGACATACCTCATATCTGGACATAAACAGCTCTGCGGGTGCACACCAGGTCTCAGAAGAGCAGGAGTGCAGTCAGGGGCCTTGAGCATTTACATAGCTGCCTGTGGAGTCAGAACAGTGGGACCCCCCCTCAAGGAGTGTTACATGGGGTAAATGACTAAAATGGGGTACAGTGGGACGTAAAATGATAAAACAGGTTATGTTCCCAGAATGATGACCCAGAGCATAGCCAAAACTAAAAAATATGCCTACCATAAACCCTATGCTCTGAATCATCATTCTGGGAATGTGATGTGTGTGGCTGTCCCTAACCTGTTGCCCCAAATACGCTAACCTGTTGCCCCCGCTCAGGTGGAGAGAGAGTGCTGCGCATTTGAGGCAACATAAAAAAGTCCCCGATGATAGTGACTCAGTGACCCATGGCCCATTTTTGGAAAAAATACCCCCAGAGGTCTTATCAGGTTTTTTTTTTTTTTTTTTTTAAGCAATTTAGTCGTTTATGCGGTTAAAATGTGGAATGTACTCTGGACTTGGTACATTAGGATCAAATTATGAAAAATGAAAATGAAAAGGGAAAGTTTAGTACTGCATGGAAGTGTGATACTCCCTGAAGCAGTTTTTATTGCAGAGGCCCGGATGATCAGGGCAAGTGTCACATTGAGTGGTGGTGTCCTTCCGTATCCCCCTCACTCGTCCCTTCTTTCCAGTGTAGGGGACCTCACCTGTGTAACATCTGCGCTCTGGCCAGACACGCTGGCCGTGAGCGCTCTGTCATGTCCCCGCTACCCGGTGGGGCTGGGATTCGCATTGCAGGACACTCCCGCATGCGAATCCCAGCCCGTCCCTCTCCTCCCTGTCCTCTCACCCCCGGTGCACATGCCCCCGCCACCTGGGGAGCGCACGCCGGAGCTCTCACTCTTAATGGGCCAGTGCTCATTTAGTCAAGGGTCTACACGTGCACTCTGGTCCTTAAATATCAGCTCCTCCTATGGTTCCCTGCCGGATCTTTGGTTGTCTATTGCCATAGTGAAAGTTCTGTGTCTCTGTTGCTGTGTAACTGTTCCTTGCTACCTTCCTACCCTTCACCTTTGTTCCTGCCCTGACCTACTGCCATCTTGCCGTCCTGCCAGTCTCCTGTGCCACGCCACCTCCCAGCTACCTGTGTGGACAAGTCGTGCCAGGGGTAGAGACCTGGGTGCCGCCTGCCGCAGCAAGACCATCCCACTTTGTGGCGGGTTCTGGTGAAAAACAGCGGCACCTTAGACTCCGCTCCCTGGCGCGGCTCACGTCATGATCCATACAAGCGCAGACAATCCATCACCTGCTGTGACCATAACAACCTGGAAAGTGCTGGCCTGGGACAATCCTGGCATCTATATTTCCAGTTCCTTGGGAATTCCAGCTTGCTCTTTCCTGGTTGCCAAAGAGCAGAGCCCTTAGGACTTCTTCTTGGAACTGGAGGAATGTCTCTGTTTTGCCAGCGTACTGGGACAGTACAAAAGAGTTGTACATGGCAACCTGTACAAAGTAGACCGTAACTTTTTTTGTACCATACCCAGGTTTTCCACATGGCCATATATGGCTTGAGGACTTGATCAGAGATATCAACTCCCCCCATATACTGATTTATACTGATTGTAGTCCAGAATACAATCAGGCTTGAGGACTGTTTTTGTGGTACCTCGCACAGGGACAGGTGAGCTGCCGTTACCATGAATTGTGGTCAGCATAAGGACATCCCTCTTATCCTGATACCTGACCAGCAACATGTTTTCATGGGTAAGAACACGGGACTCACCCTTGGGCATAGGTGTCTGAACAAAATTCTTCCGCACATTTCCACAAGCGGACATGGATCTGGCGGCAAGGGATGTGTATGGAGGGATGCTGGTATAAAAGTTATCCACGTACACGTGGTAACCCTTATCCAGCAATGGGTGCACAAGGTCCCAAACGAGTTTCCCGCTAACACTCAGAGTGGGAGGACATTCTGGGGGTTCAATACGGGAATCGTCCCTCATGTACTCTAAACTTGCAAGTTTGTAGAGTTTCACGCCATACCGCACTCGCTTCGAGGGAACATACTGGCAGAAGATGAGTCACTTAAAACTGATAAGAGACTCAATTACCAAGAGCTCCCTGAGGGGTACATAGGCCTTCCAAAATTTGGCCCCAAAGTCTCTATGACTGGCCTCACTTTGTAAAGCCAGTCATAGGTGGGATCACCTCAGGGGGGGCATGCCGCATTATCAGAGTAATGCAGGCATTTCCAAAATGCCTCGAACCGCCTCTGTGCCATGGCCATACTGTAAAGCGGGGTCTGGTAGAGGACGTTCCTTCTCCAGTACTGCCTGACACTTGGTTTTTTGACCAGGCCCATATGCAGCACGAGGCCCCAAAATGTCCTAATTTTGGCTGCATTAATGGCGTACCATTAATTTTTTAAACATTTTTTGCTTTTATTTTTTAAACTATCCCTTTACTGTAAACTCATCTTGATTACAGGAGGCTGGAGGCCACTTCTTCTGCCCTGAGGAGCACAGATCTTGACAGGGGGGGTCCCTGGCTCCTTCTCTCAGCTCTGCCCGCTGACTGAGCGTGGTGGGCGAGCAGAGCTGAGAGAGGGGGACATTAACCCCTCCTCTGCCAGCCTCTATTGGTCCGACCAATAGCAGTACTCTTGGGGGGGTGACGGGATCTCCACCTCCCCCTCAACAGGAGATGATTGGCGGTGTATACACCGCTGATCATCTTCCAATTCTGGATCATCGGGTCACACGTGACCCATATGACCGGATAGCCAGTGTGAATTCATGGGGGGTCTCAGGACCCCCTCGGCGTTGTCACAGAATGCCTGCTGAATGCCTGGCGATGGGCGATGGACGGGGATGGAAATTTCCACAGGTGTACAGGTACGCCATTGGTCCTTAAGTACCAGGATGTCAGGGCGTACCCCTATGCTCGAGGTCCTTACGGGGTTAAGGACACAGTCAATTTTGGCCTTGAGTCCAATTTTACTTTTAACGTTTTTGTTTTTTCCTTCTCCTTTATTTCTCTGATGAGCCCCCTGAGCTTACTGGCATCTTTCTGATCCCTGTCATTAGCGATGAGTGTCTGGCAATTCTGTGCTCGCTTCAAAGTCACAAAATGCTCCAGGGTGTGCATATATGTGCTCAGGTGTGTTAAGTACTGGACTGTACGCCCTGTGTCCTTAATAGATTTAGAGAAATAAGTCTATGTAAGTCTCTGGCAAAGGGGTTGTCTGTGCACACAATTAAGAGTGTTGTAGGTGAACGTCTTTTTACCCCATTAATTCATGTGGTGGAAACTGTGTACCTGCACAAGATTTATTACATGGTGCTGATCACATTTCTTACTTCAGTATTCCACTTTGTATGTTACCTCTCTGCGACTTTTTCTGCAACTTTTTATCCCATGCAACAAAATGACTTTTTAATAAAGCTGTCCACAGTCAGTTCTGTAAGCCAAGTCAGGCAGGGATGTGGAAATCCTATCTCCCGACGCCCGGGACAAGTAGTTTTGGGCGCCGGGCAGGTGAATTTTTCATAGATTTAGCCCTGTATCGGGAAAGCAGGGACAGACTGACTTCCCCCTTATTTTTCTTTAATGTCGGTGTGAGGCGCAGGAGCCGATGCAAGTCTGCCCTTCACACCGGCGCTCAGGGTGTATGGAGGGGGCGGCGGCCCCCAGTTGATTTCAGTAGCCGGGGGCCGCTGCTCAGAGAACCCCCCGCTGGCGTTTCTGCCAGTCTTCGTGATTGTAGCTGGGAGCAGATTTGCAGACGTGCGCTGCGCACGCACACGTCTGCTCATAGCCCCAGAGGTGCCCGTGTGAGGTGAGATTTCCGAACCAGCCCGTGCAGTGCAGTTTGTCCGCCTTCACCACCATAGAAATCCTCCCCAGCCCCGTGCAGTGCAGTCTGTCCTCCTTCACACACACAAATCCTCCCCAGCCCCGTGCAGTGCAGTCTGTCCTCCTCACACACAGAAATCCTCCCCAGCCCCGTGCAGTGTAGTCTGTCCTCCTCACACACAGAAATCCTCCCCAGCCCCGTGCAGTCTGTCCTCCTTCACACACAGAAATCCTTCCCAGCCCCGTGCAGTGCAGTCTCCTCCTTCACACAGAAATCCTCCCCAGCCCCGTGCAGTGCAGTGCGTCCTCCTTCACACACACACAAATCCTCCCCAGCCCCGTGCAGTGCAGTCTGTCCTCCTTCACACAAAGAAATCCTCCCCAGCCCCGTGCAGTGCGTCCTCTCCCCTCCCCCCCTGCTCTGTGTTTTCCACGTGCAAACTTGCAGCCTCTCCGTGGTAGATTAGGTCCTGTGGAGACAGAGCAGGGGGAGGAGCTGTGTTCGTCCTCGCTCTCCCCTGCTTCTTGTGTAATGTAGAGCGGGGGGTGTGAAGCTCAAGTGTGGAGGCCGAGCATGCAGGCGACAGGAAGGGTGGTTGTATATGTATGTAATGTATAATTAGGGGGGGTGTATCAGCGGCGGGTGTATGTATGATGTGTGCATATGTATATTGTATATGTATGGTGTGAGTGTATGATGTGTGTGAATATATGATGTGTGTATGATGTCTGTGTATGTGTGATGTGTATGTAATGTATGATGGGGGGCAGCGGCGGGTGTATATGTATGATTTGAGTGTATGTGTGATGTGTGTATGATGTCTGTGTGTGATGTGTGTATGTGTATGATGTATGTGTATGTAATATATGATGGGGGGGCAGCGGCGGGTGTATGTATGTATGATGTGTCTGTATTTATGATGTATGTACGTATGTAATGTATAATATAGGGAGCAGTGGCCGGTGTATGTATATGTGTATGTATGATATGTGTATGCATGTATGTTTTGTACAGGGGCGGACTGACAAGTGCTGCTGCCAGTTGTGCTAATTTTTTTAAAGTGGTTTCTGGCCACCCGCACTAAATTGCACCACTAGAATCCCACCCCCTTCATACTCACCCGACGACCAAGAGCCCCACAGATGCACGCATACATGCCCGAACCAAAACTACAACTTCCAGCATGTTACACATTAACCTAAACTGTAGAACTATAAAGTGCAACATGCTGGGAGTTGTAGTTTTCGTTCGGGTCATCTGCAGAGCCATAGGCTGTATCAGGGCATGCTGGGTGTTGTAGTTACTAACTGTAATTCCCTGTATTCCTTCACACAGCCTATGGCTCTGCCTATGGCACAAACCAAAACTACAAGTCCCAGCATGTTACACAATAACCTTAACTGTACTACTATACAGTGCGACATGCTGCAACACCCACACAGCCACAGGCTGTATCAGGGCATGCTGGGTGTTGTAGTTATCTAGTAACTAAATGCAACTTCCAGAATTTTCTGACACATAATTAGAGTAAATAAAATGCACCACACAAACTGGAGAAGCAGAACACCCAGTAACACAGCGGCGTTCACTGTTACCCAATAAAAAAAGACTCCATATATAAGTCCCTATGAAGACTGAAAAATAGTGATTAAAACATTTTAAAAAGTGCATATATATGTGAATAAGCCCCTTTCCTAATAAAAGTTCTGTTAATAAATGGTTCCTATGAAAACTACAGATCACGGCACATAAGATTACCCTCATACATCCCTGTATATGGAAAAATTGGAGTTATAGGGGTCAGATGGGGGGGGGGGGCTTGCCTCGGGTGTAAAAGGAGCTAGCTACAGCTCTCCGGCCGCTAATAGCCTGGCATGCTGCAATTACTGTGGACGCTATTAAACCATTAGATCAGCGCTGTCTAAGTTGACAGCAGTGTCTAAAGGGATCTTATATCCATCCCTGGTGGTCTAGTGGGGTGGATTGTACTATTTTGGTTGAAATTATTTCATCTACCAGGACAAGTGGATTTTCTTGAGGGACAAGTAGATTGTGTTCCGCTTTAGTCCCTTGGACAAGTAGTTTTTTTTTTATTTCCACACCCCTGTCAGCACTGGTGTAGATTTGCGCCCGTTAGCGCAGATGCGACAAACTGAAAAGTTGCACATAATAAATTCCTTACCACTGCATTATATCAACTGAAATCATGACTTAGTATGTTCTTTTTGAACTTCTAAAGAAAAATCTCAAAACAGCATCTGAGACAAAATGTGAGACAAATGTATACCACAAAACCAGGGTAAAACCAATGATAAATTCCCCCAATATGTATAAAATGCTGCCGCATTTTTTTCAGCTGCGTAAATGAGTGAAAAATCAGTTAAGTTTTACATATTGAATGTAAAGAAAATCACTTTCCCACTGCGTACATTTTTCTGCTCGTATTTTGGTTTACGAGTGGATTTCCTGCAAATTGTGGCTGCCATTGTAATACTACATTTTAATATATTAAAATATGCCCAGAACTTTAAGCAGTGTGAACCTTGCCATAGACTTACATTAATCACATTAATCATAAAAATGAAGATGCATTTTGCGGACACAAGTTGTACAAATTAAATATGCAAAAAAAAACATTGTGTGAAGCTAAACTAATTTTTATTTGTGACACGATGTGTAGTTTTTATTGGTACCATTTTGGTTTAGTTGGGACTGTTTAATCTTTATTTAGTTTTTTCCTAATATAAGATGTCATCAAAAATCTGAACTTCATTTTTTTTTTTTTTTATTATTCTATTTATGCCATTCACCATACAGGATCGATATGTTATGTTTTAATAGTTTGGTCAATTCCACAAGCAGTGATACCAGATATGTTTATTTTAATTTTTTCTCATTTGAAAAATGGAATATGAGTTTGATTTTATTTTTTTATTTGGGAGTGAGGGGTATATTTTGAAGAGTCTACCTAAGGCTATTGTTTATAGCCCATCTTCTAGATCGCTGATGTAAAGTGGGGCAAAAATATTTAGTCAGCCACCAATTGCGCAAGTTCTCCCACTTAAAAAGATGAGAGGCCTGTAATTTTCATCATGTGTACCTCAACTATGAGAGACATCATGAGAAAAAAAAATCCATAAAATCACATTGTCTGATTTTTAAAGAATTTATTTGCAAATTATGGTGGAAAATATGTATTCAGTCACCTACAAACAAGCAAGATTTCTGGCTCTCACAGACCTGTAACTTCTTCTTTAAGAGTCTCCTCTGTCCTCCACTTGTTAACTGTATTAATGGCACCTGTTTGAACTGGTTATCAGTATAAAAGACACCTGTCCACAACCTCAAACAGCCACACTCCAAATTCCACTATGGCCAAGACCAAAGAGCTGTCGAAGGACACAAGAAACAAAATTGTCAACCTGCACCAGGCTGGGAAGACTGAATCTGCACTAGGCAAGCAGCTTGGTGTGAAGAAATCAACTGTGAAAGCAATTATTAGAAAATATATATGGAAAGATAATTGGGACAAGCACTGGCACACCCTGTGCCTTTACCTCGTGGTGGCAGTGTATAAGAAATGTTCTGGATCTACAACCTGGGCACACTCAAACCCCAAGGCCTTAAAGAAATGACTGAACTCATCCATTAAATCCACGCCACCACTCATCTGTCCCCCTCCCCCCCTCCTTACTACCCCATATCTTCCACAGTACCTACCCCCAGACCCATACCATATTCCCACCCGTCCCCTCCCCCCCCCAACACTAGCCCACCGACCCTACGGGTATCATTACATATACGTCAGCCAAGAAACCCCATATACTATTACCCACCACATGTGCCCTCCCTATATTATAGTATTAAAATCTGTATCTTGATCACGCTCCTTTGGTCAATAAATTAATACCTATCCTACATGTCCCCTTAGTATTATACCATGCCCAAAAGGTCAGGTACATACTACACACCTACCACTGGGTGTATTAGCCAAACGCCCACATTCTGTTAAGGCTGGTTCCCACAGCCTCACACGCAACCATCCTACCATACAGGTTATATTCATCTAGCCGGGACAGTGGTCTGGAGCTGCTGCGAGCGCACGGGTCTTCTGCGCAAGCGCAGCATGTCAGCCATCCCCAGCCGGACGAAACGATGACATCCACGGCTCACGCAGGCGCACACACACAGCGGTCCCGACACCAGGGTACTGCAGATGCTGCCAGCGTCCAGGACAGCACCCCGATCTCTGATCAGAGCTGCCGGAGCCGCTGACAGCACCCAGGGCGCAGCACACATACTAGCAATGATCTTAGTAGCGCAGAGCACGGGGTCTCTCCCGATCCTCTGCACTCGCAAAGATCCCTTAGCAGCGCAGTACACGGGATCTCTCCCGATCACCTGCACTCACTACCACACACTGAACACTGCAGTTGTCCCTGACCATGGAGATTACTAAAACGTTATGGTTATTTATTGATTGACAAAATACAATACAATATACAAACCAGATGCTCTTTGTTTACTGTGTATGCACACGCCTCCTGTGACGTCACCCGACCTGCCCACAGATCAGGTCTCACTAGTGGGCTTATTTCAAACTGTACATGTATATAAACCCCCCCCCTATGTGCATGTTCCCCTTCCCTGACCTGAGGAAGAGGGGTGCAGACCCCCTCAAAACACGTTGTCAACCCAAATAAAGGAATTCTGTTCATCTTACCTGGAGTTACCTGCCATCATTTGCTCCTGACCCAGCAAGCACCAGATAAGTGTCCTTTTTGCTACAAGGATTTCCACAATTATTAGAAAATGGAAGACACACAAGACCATTGATAATCTCCCTCGATCTGGGTCTCCACGCAAGATCTCACCCTGTGGTGTCAAAAGCACTGTGAGCAAAAATCCCAGAACCACACGGGGGGACCTAGTGAATGACCTGCAGAGAGCTGGAACCAAAGTAACAATGGCTACCATCAGTAACACACTATGTCGTCAGGGACTCAAATCATGCAGTGCCAGACGTGTCCCCCTGCTTAAGCCGGTACATGTCCGGGCCCGCCTGAAGTTTGCTAGAGAGCATTTGGATGATCCAGAAGAGTATTGCGAGAATGTCATATGGTCAGATGAAACCAAAGTAGAACTTTTTGGTAAAAACTCAACTTGTCGTGTTTGGAGGAGAAAGAATGCTCAGTTGCATTCAAAGAACACCATACCTACTGTGAAGCATGGGGTTGGAAACATCATGCTTTTGGGCTGTTTTTCTGCTGAGAGACCAGGACGACTGATCTGTTTAAAGGAAAAAATTAATGGGGCCATCTATCATGAGATTTTGAGTGAAAACCTCCTTCCATCAGCAAGGGCATTGAAGATGAAACATGGCTGGGTCTTTCAGCATGACAATGATCCCAAACACACCACCCAAGCAAAAAAGGAGTGGCTTTGTAAGAAGATTTTTGAGGTCCTGGAATGGCCTAGCCAGTCTCCAGATCTCAACCCCATAGAAAATCTTTGGAGGAAGTTGAAAGGCCGTGTTGCCCAGCGACAGCCCCAAAACATCACTGCTCTAGAGGAGATCTTCTTGGAGGCATTGGCCAAAATACCAGCAACAGTGTGTGAAAACCTTGTGAAGACTTACAGAAAATGTTTAACCTCTGTCATTGCCAACAAAGGGTATATAACAAAGTATTGAGATGAACTTTTGTTATTGACCAAATACTTATTTTCCACCATAATTTTCAAATAAATTCTTAAAAAATCAGACAATGTGATTTTATGGATTTTTTTTTCTCAATATGTCTCTCATAGTTGAGGTATACCTATGATGACAATTACAGGACTCTCTCATCTTTTTAAGTGGGAGAACTTGCACAATTGGTGGCTGACTAAATACTTTTTTGCCCCACTGTACATAATTGATTGTAAGTGCCAGCTGCTGATAGCAGCTATCACTCACATTCTATAAAGCAAGTGCAGCTTTTGTGCTCGCTTCATAGAACTCCTCTACTGCATGATGTAAATGTAAAGCATGGTTTGTTAACTCCTTAACGACGCAAATGTATGTCCTGGTGTGGTGGTACTTAGCGATGCTCGGGTCATGCGCAGCAGTTCCCGGCTGCTGATAGCAGCCAGGAACCCGCTGGTAATGGCTGGCAACTGTGATTGTGCGGATGTCTGCCATTAACCCCTCAGATGCCGTGATCAATACAGATCACGGCATCTGTGGAAGTGTAGTCAGAAAAATGCATGATTGGATCGCCCTCAGCGCTGCCACAGCTATCTGATCATCTGTAATGAGGTTCCCTCACCTGCCTCCATCCGCCTCCTGGTGTCTTCTGCTCTGGTCTGAGATCGAGCAGACCAGAGCAGAAGATAGCCTATAACACTGATCAGTGCTATGCCCTATGCATAGCACTGAACAGTATTAGCAATTAAATGATTGCTATAAATAGTCCCCTATGGGGACTATTAAAGTGTAAAAAAAAAAGTAAAAATGGTAAAAAATAAAAGTAAAAAAAATGTGAAAAATCTCTTCCAACAATAAAAATATAAATTGTCCCTTTTTCCCCTTTTACCCCCAAAAACATTGACCCATAGAATAAAGAAAACATGTAATTTTTATCATAAATTGTACAACGTGAAGACAAAACCTTCCAAAATTTCCAAAATTTAATTAACCCCTTAAGGACCTAGGGTGTATGGATACGCCATGGGTTCCTGGTACTTAAGGAGCCAGGACATATCAGCAGGCACCCCGCAAGCCCAGACAGCTGTTTACTGTCTGGGCATGCTGGGATTTGTAGTTTTGCAACATCTGGAGGGCCACAGTTTGGAGATCACTGTGCAGTGGTCTCTAAACTGTAGCCCTCCAGATGTTGCAAAACTGCAAATCCCAGCATGCCCAAACAGTAAACAGCTGTCTGGGCATGCTGGGAGTTGTATTTGCTTACCTCCAGCTGTTGCATAACTACATCTCCCAGCATGCCTTTCAGCGATCAATACTAGTTTTGCAACAGCAGGAGGCACACTGGTTGGAAAATACTGAGTTAGGTAATAGAACCTAACTGAAAGTTTTCAAACCAGTGTGCCTCCAGCTGTTGCAAAAGTACAACTCCCAGCATGCACGGTCTGTCAGTGCATGCTGGGAGTTGTAGTTTTGAAACAGCTGGAGGTTTTCCCCCCCATGTGAATGTACAGGGTACATTCACATAGGCATGTTTACAGTGAGTTTTCCGCTTCAAGTTTGGGCTGCGTCAAATTTTTCGCCACAGCACAAACTCCTAGCGGGAAACTCGCCGTAACCTGCCACTGCGAATGTAGCCTAAAAACACTACACTACACTAACACAAAATAAAGGGTAAAACACTACATATATACCCCTTACACTGCCCCCCCCCCCAATAAAAATGAAAAACATATTGCACGGCAGTGTTTCTAAAACGGAGCCTCCAGCTGTTGCAAAACAACAACTCCCAGCATTTCCGAACAGCCACTGACCGTCCAGGCATGTTGGGAGTTTAGCAACAGCAGGAGGCACCCTGTTTGGGAATCACTGGCGTAGAATACCCCTATGTCCACCCCTATGCAATCCCTAATGCAGTCCTCAAATGCGCATGGTGCTCTCTCACTTCAAAGCCTTGTCGTATTTCAAGGAAACCGTTTAGGGCCACATATGGGATATGTCCGTACTCGGGAGAAATTGCACTACAAATTTTGGGGGCTTTTTCTCCTTTGACCCCTTATGAAAGGGAAAAGTTGGGGGCTACACCAGACTGTTAGTGTAAAAAAATTAACATACCTTTTATTTTCACAAAAGGTAAAAGCAAAAAAAGACCCCCAAAATTTTAACGCAATTTCTCCTGAGTATGGAAATACCCCATATGTAAGTGTAAAATGCTCTGCGGGTGCACAACAAGGCTCAGGAGTGAGAGTGCACCATGTACATTTGAGACCTAAATTGGTGATTTGCACAGGGGTGGCTGATTTTACAGCGGTTCTGACATAAACGCAAAAAATGTAATACCCACATGTGACAACATTTTGGAAACTACACCCCTCATGGAACGTAACAAGCGGTATAGTGAGCCTTAACACCCCACAGATGTTTGAAATATTTTCATTAAAGTTGGATGGGAAAATGAAAAAAAAAATGTTTTCACTAAAATGCTGGTGTTACCCTAAATTTTTCCTTTTCACAAGGGAAAATAGGAAAAAAGCCCCCCAAAATTTGGAACTCCATTTCTTCTGTGTAAGAAAATACCCCATATGTGGATGTAAAGTGCTCTGCAGGTGCACTACAATGCTCAGAAGAGAAGGAGCGCCATTGGGATTTTGAAGAGAAAATTTGTCCTGAATTGAAGGCCACGTGTATTTACAAAGCCCCCATAGTGCTAGAACAATGGACCCCCACACGTGACCCCATTTTGGAAACTACACCCCTCACGGAATGTAATAAGGGGTGCAGTGAGAATTTACCTCCCACAGGTGTCTGACAGATTTTTGGAACAGTGGTCTGTGAAAATGAAAACTGTCATTTTTAATTTGCACAGCCCACTGTTCCAAAGATCTGTCAAATGCCAGTGGGGTGGAAATACCCACTGCACCCCTTATTAAATTCTGTGAGGGGTGTAGTTTCCAAAATGGGGTCACATGGGGGGGTCCACTGTTCTGGCACCACAAGGGGGCTTTGTAAATGCACATGGCCCCTGACTTCCATTCCAAACAAATTCTCTTTCCAAAAGCTCAATGGCGCTCCTCCTCTTCTGAGCATTGTTGTGCGCCAGCAGAGCACTTGACGTTCACACATGGGGAATTTCCATACTCAGAAGAAATGGGGTTACAAATTTTGGGGTTCATTTTATCCTATTACCCCTTGTAAAAATGTAAAATTTGGGGGAAAAACTGCATTTTAGTGGAAGTTTTTTTTAATATTTAATTTACACATCCAACTTAAAAAAAGTCGTCAAACACCTGTGGGGTGTTAAGGCTCACTGTACCCCTTGTTACGTTCCTTAAGGGGTGTAGTTTCCAAAATAGTATGCCATGTGTTTTTTTTTTTTTTTTTTTTATGCTGTTCTGACACCACAGGGGTTTCCTAATTGCAACATGCCCCCCAAAAACCATTTCAGCAAAATTTGCTTTCCTAAAGCCAGATGTGACTCCTTCTCTTCTGAGCATTGTAGTTCATCTGCAGAGCATTTTACGTCCTAACATGGGGTATTTACATATTCAGTAGAGATGGGGTTCAATATTTGCGGGGGGGGGGGGGGCATTTTCTCCCATTACCCTTTTTAAAAATGGTAAATTTGGGGGGAAAAACTGCACTTTAGTGAATTTACCGACTTTAACGAAAAGTTGTCAAACACCTGTAGGGTGTTAAGGCTCACTGGACCCCTTGTTGAGTGCCTTGAGGGGTTTTGTTTCCAAAATGGTATGCCATGTGGGGTTTTTCTGCTGTTATGGCACCATAGGGGCTTCCTAAATGCGACATGCCCCCAAAAACCAATTCAGAAAAATTCACTCTCCAAAATCCCAATGTTGCTCCTTCCCTTTTGAGCCCGCTACTGTGCTGAACACTTGACATACACATACTCGAAAGCAATTGGATTACAAATTTTGGACTTTTTCTCCTATTACTCAAAAATTCAAAAACTGGGTCTACAAGAACATGCGAGTGTAAAAAATGAAGATTTAGAATTTCCTCCTTCACTTTGCTGCCATTCCTGTGAAACACCTAAAGGGTTAACACACTTACTGAATGTCATTTTGGATATGTTGAGGGGTGCAGTTTTTATAATGGGGTCATTTGTGGGGTATTTCTAATAGGAAGTCCCTTCAAATCCACTTCAAAACTGAACTGGTCCCTGAAAAATTCAGATTTAGAAAATGTTGTGAAAAATTGGACAATTGCTGCTGAACTTTGAAGCCCTCTGATGTCTTCAAAAAGTAAAAATATGTCAACTTTTTGATGAAAATATAAAGTAGACATATTTTATTTGTGAATCAATATATCAAGTATTTGGAATGTCTGTTTTCCTTACAAGCAGAGAGCTTCAAAGTTCGAAAAATGCAAGATTTTCATTTTTTTCATCAAATTTTGGAATTTTTCACCAAGAAATGATGCAAGTATCATAAGGAAAATGTTATTTCCTTTTTATAGAAATGATGGCTTACAAAGTCCAGTAAGTGAGGGTGGGTTAGCACTCCTCTGTGCTCTCTCCTGTCTGATAGTACTCCTCTGTGCTCTCTCCTGTCTGATAGCGCACCTCTGTGCTCTCTCCTGTCTGATAGCACTCCTCTGTGCGCTCTCCTGTCTGATAACACTCATCTGTGCTCTCTCTTGTCCTATCAGACAGGAGAAAGCACATAGGAGTACTATCAGCCAGAAGGGGGCACATAGAAATACTATCAGACAGGAGAGAGCACAGAGGAGTCCTATCAGTCAGTAGAGAGCACAGAGGAGTGCTATCAGACAGGAGAGATCACAGAGGAGTACTATCAGACAGGAGAGAGCACAGAGGAGTACTATCAGACAGGAGAGAACACAGAGGAGTGCTATCAGACAGGAGAGAGCACAGAGGAGTGCTATCAGACAGGAAAGAGCACAGAGGAGTGGTAGCCCACCCTCACTTACTGGACTGATATGAAGACAACAGATAGTGGACAGCAGACTGCAGGGTAGAGAGACACCTAGTGGCCATAATTTTAGAACTGTTTTCATGGGGTAAGGAATCATTCTTGGTAAATTAAAGGGGCACTTCGGTGGGAAACAATTTTTTTCATATCAACTGGCTCCAGAAAATTAAACAGATTTCTATATTACTTTTATTAAAAAATCTTAATCCTTCCAGTATATATCAGCTGCTGTATGCTCCAGTAGTTGAGTTGTTCATTTCTGTCTGATCACAGATTGATCCCAGACTGCTTCCTTAATTTTTGAAAAGGCCTCTGAGGCCACTCAGAAACGGCTATGGGCAACTCAGAAACTTTTCATCTGGACAGTTTTTGATAAATCTCCCTCTATGGGGGAGATTCATCAAAACCAGTGTAGAGAAAGAGTTGTTCAGTTGCCCATAGCAACCAATCAGATTTCTTCTTTCATTTTTGAAAAGGCCTCTGAAAAATGAAGGAAGCAATCTGTTTGCTATGGGCAACTCAGAAACTTTTCCAGGAAAAATTTCTGAGTTGCCCATAGCAACCAATCAGATTGATTCTTTCATTTTGCAGAGGCCTTGTGAAAAATGAAAGAAGCGATCTGATTGGTTGCTATGGGCAACTCAACAGCTTTTCCAGGAAAGTAAAGTTTAACGACAGCACTGTAACACTCTGTCCCACCCCGGGACTTGAACCAGTGGGGGTCTCCCATTTCACTGTGCTGCTGAGACAGTCCTGCTTATCTTACTGTTTTACATGCTATGAGATCCCCATAGACCATAATGGGCCTATTGGTTTCAATGGGCAAAAAATCACAGAGTTAATGCACTAGTCATAGTTCCCTATACCATTAAAGAAGGGAGGGCTCAATATGCGCGAATATGTGCATATATATTTGCATATGCGCAAAAAAACCTGAATATAACGAATATGCGAATTTCGCGAATACATGACGAATATTCGTCCATATATTCGCGAAATATTGCAAATTCGAATATGGCCTATGTCGCTCATCACTATGAATGAGGTGGCGACTGTGGATATAGTATTTTTAGACTTTACAATTAAGCATTTAAGGCTGCTTTCACACTGCCGTTTGTGCACGGCAGTGTGCCGGCCGCTAGGAGAACCGGGCAGATTAGCGGAAGAAAAATTACGGCATGTGCTGTCTTTTTCTCTCGCTATTCATAACGGCACCCGGCGGACCACATAATAGTAAATGGGAGTCGCCGGGACCCATAGTTTGCCGATGCTCCCCGTCATGAGAACGGAGAAAAGAGGCTTTGACGTCCATTCTCAATGGGGAGCAACGACAGTGTGTAAGGGGCCTAACACTGTCCCACGTCTGATAGGTAAATTAAGGTCTTGAGAACAGTGGCAGAATAATGAGTGCAGCTGTACAGTATAAAGCAGGATGTAATACAGGATTAGTAATGTAATTAGGGATGAGCGAATCGAATCTGACGAATCCAAATTTGTTACAAATTTCAGGAAAAATTCGCTTCACAATGAATCCGAATATCGCTGCGAATTGATTGCACAAATCGCTTGATTAAACTCCATTTAGTGCGGTCCAGGCTCCAGGGCATCTAAAATGGCAGATCCACATGTGAGGACATGGGGCAAGGAACTCTGGGAAGGTGGGAAGGCAGATAGGCGGGATGACCCTGAATCACATGCAGCCTATCAGCAGCCACCCCTGTGATGTCACAGCCCTATATAATTGGCAGTCATCTTGCTGCCAGTCACTTCAGCCTTTTATTTCATAGAGAGCATTTCACTGCAGGGAGAGATAGAGCATTGTGTGCAGTGCACAGAAAAACAGCTTGACAGCAGCGATTCACCATAAGCCCAAATCACTGCATAAAAGCACTGACAGAGAGAAAGAACACTTTTGGGTGTAATACACAGTGACTCCACTGCTGTAGTGGGGTGTACAGCAACTCTAAAGCTTAAAGGGGCCAGTTAGACAGAGCACTGAAAGCCATTGTCACCTGCTATTAGTGCCTAATAATACTGAACTGGGCTCTACTACACAGCGATACTGTTCTGCTGCAGTTGGTTGTACAACAACTGTAAAGCTAACAGAGGCCAGTAAGGGTGAACGCCATAGTCACCTGATTACAGCGCCTAATACAGGTTGCGTAGCGGAGCTTATCGTCCTCTCATAAGTGTAACCTGTGCTTACATAGGTGGTGTACGTTTTTTTTCTTCCTGAAAAAGAATTTTGGCCTAGTTGATGTGAAAGGCCAGCCAAAGCTACACCTTTGTTTCTGTAGCCTTATACAGTTTTAAGCAGACCGTATTGTCCAGCTCCATAAGTGTAAACTGTAGGTACACCTATGTGGTGTATGTTTTTTTTTGTCCTGAAAAACTAATTTGGGCCTAGTTACTGTGAAAGGCCAGCCAAAGCTACACATTGTTTCTGTAGCCTTATACAGTTTTAAGCGGAGCGTATTGTCCAGCTCTCATAAGTGTAAACTGTAGGTACACCTACATGTTTTTTTTCTGAAAAACTAATTTGGGCCTAGTTACTGTGAAAGGCCAGACAAAGCTACACAATTGTTTCTGTAGTCTAATACAGTTTTAAGCGTAGTGGAGCACATTGTCCTCCTCTCATAAGCAGAGTAGGGGCGTGTGGCAACAGGAGTCGCTGCGAGAGGTCTGAGCTCCCGGTGTCAGCTAGCAGTCATGTCTCGACCAGCAACCCAACACCTGTGATTGATTGGTTCACTCGGTCATCCACTTCATCCCAAGTGACATCTGACACCCCCAGTCAACAGTCGGTGGGTTCCTCAGACTCAACCCTCAATTGACAGGCTCTGTCATTGTGCTGATATATGGTCTTGTCATGATGATGCTGCCACCTCCAAGCTCTCTCATTGTGCTGCCAAATGGTTTTTCCTCGTGCAGGTGCTGCCACCTCCCGGCTCTCTGATTGTGCTGTTATATGGTATCCTCATGCTGATGCTTACACCTCCAGGCTCTGTCATTGTGCCACCATATGGACTCCACATGCTGATGCTACCACTTCCATGCTCTCTCGTTGTGCTGCCATGGATAGTGCAAAACATAATTAAGGTGCTGGTCCAGTTACAGATATTCCTCCGCATTAGACCACAAGGAAGTATTAAGGATATGCATTAGTTAAAACGTAACTTTTCTTAGGATAAAATATATGGACACAAATATTTTTTTCAATCTAACAAAAGGAAAGGTGTGCAAAAAACACCATGTGCCACCTACACCACCAAGTATTGATGCGATGCAAAGACCTCTAAATGGTGGAAGGGAACAACGTATGGTCCATTGTAACAGGTGGGGCTAAAAACTTCCCCTGTAAGGCCCTACTCTTGCCCTATTAATTCCCTTCTTGGCAAGTGTTACTCGCCCTAAAAAGGGTGGCCCCACACAGGAACCTCCCCCTATTTTCACTCAAAAACACTGCTATTTCCCAGGTTTTTTGTTGGAAATAGGGAAAGGTTCCTGTGTGGTGCTTTCCTTTTTAGGACGAGTAACACTTGCCAAGAAGGGAATTAATAGTGGGAGAGTAGGGCCTTACAGGGGAAGTTTTTACCCCCACCTGTTACAATGGACCATACATTGTTCCCTTCCACCTTTTAGAGGTCTTTGCATTGCATCAATACTTGGTGGTGTAGGTGGAACATGGTGTTTTTTGCACTCATTTCCTTTTGTTAGATTTCCACCTCCTCATCCTCCACTGTGTCCTCAGCCTCCACTGCACGGACAAGTCTCAGTGCCCCTCTAGCATACCATGTGTGCAGGGCACGGCGTTGTCACGCTGTTCTTCACATGGTTTGCTTTGGTGAACAGAGTCACACAGGGGAGGAACTGCTCAAAGTCATTCATCAAGAAAAGGAATCATGGCTTACTACACGAAAACTGGAAATGTGAACCATGGTGACCGACAACGAGAAGAACATCTTGTCTGCGCTGCATCAAGGAAGCCTGAGCAATGCACCCTGCATAGCACACATGTTCAATCTGGTTGTCAAGTGATTCCTGAAGTGTTTCCCCCATCTGAAAGACATCCTAACAATGGGAAGAAAACTTTGCATGCACTCCCTCCTTGAGCTGCAGTGTCAGAATGGCATTCTCCAACATAGTCTGATCTGCGACGTTTTCACGTGTTGGAATTCCACCCTCCATATGTTGAACTGACTGTACGAACAGAGAAAAGTCATCACCGATTTCTTGATGATCCAAGCGGATAAGGGGACTCCCCTATGTAACTTCAATGTCAACCAGTGGCAGCTCATACATGACACCTGTCGTTTGCTCAGGCCCTTTGAGGAAGCCACATTATTAGTCATTTCACTGCTTTATATCCTACAATACATGTTGGAAACGATGATTGGTCAAGGCACTGGAGACATGGCACATACATCTTGAGAACACATGAGCCTTGTGGGGGCTGAACTGGAGGAGGAGAGGGAGAGGGACAGTGGAGCACAGGCAAGGTTTTGCAAAATGGGTGGTTTTATAGTCATCTGACTGGAGCAGGAGAAGGCTGTGGAGCTACAGGGTGATGAGGAAGACAAGACAGAGGACCCAGACATACTGTGGCCATGTGGTCTTCTCATGCTGTTGGCACATTAAAGGAAACTTCATCTTAATCTATTTTAAATATTCAATAAAAATTTTCCAAAATATCTTTAATCTTTTCAATTGTGTGGCCTTATGGTCTCGTCAGGCTGTTGCCACCTCCAGGCTGGGGCATTCTGCCCCATTATGGTCTCCTCTTGCTGCCGCCAATTACAGGCTGTGTCATTCTGCCACATTATGGTTTCCTTATGCTGCTGCCACTTCCAGGCTGTGTCATTTTACCATCATATGGTTTCCTTATGCTGTTGGCACCTTAAATTTAACTTTTACCATTTTAATCTATTTTAAGTCTTCAATATAAATTTAACAAAATATCTTTAATCTTTTCTATTGTGAGTCCCTATGGTCTCCTCGGGCTGCTGCCACCTTTAGGCTCTGTCATTGTGCCGCCATGTGACTCCTTGTTATATTAGGTCTTGTGGTTATACAGTATGCACAGGGCGAAAACGAGCGTTTGGGGCTGGAGGTGAGATGTCTCTCTCTTAGGAGCACAGTCCATTCCATTGCCTTTTTTTTTTTTATTAAACCTTGTAGATAATCAGCCTTTCCCCTTTTTCTATGCATTTATACTGCTCTTTTCAATATGCTGTATGTTCCTACACCTATATCTTTATAATATTGTGCCTTACCATCTATGTAATTTTGCGACATCCTTCCGTTTTTTCTGTTTGTGCCAATTACCGTACCTGAATATATGTCTATTTTTGTATTTTAATTTAATTTTTGGGTAAGAAGTAAGTTTCTCATCACACCTCCATATAAAATAGCGTGCCCTCTGATAAGCACTGGCTCTGGTTACAAAGTCTCAGAAGCTGATTGGGATTAATGCCAACTCAGAGATCTCCCCAGAAGGGAAGAGAACCCATCTGCAGACAGCTGTTTCAGGGTACTTTTTTTTTATCTAAGAGCCGAGGAACGTGCTCTCGAATCACCCAAAGTGCAAGAAAAAGTGCAAACGTGTTACACTAAAAAAACGTGCACAAAGAATGTGGTCTATCGCAAGCCCTTCTTCGATAGGAGAGAGGCCCCCCCAACAAACCTTACCCTTCGCCTGCGGACCAAAAGGTACCTGCGAGGTTCCAGGTTCGATGTCCCTTTTCGCCGAAGCTACTAAGGGACCACAAATGCTCCCAGCATTCCCCTTGGTGTAAGCCAAGGTATCTGCCCGCAGAGCCAGCTGTTTCGGGGTACTTGCCCCTCGTCAGTACAGTGCAGGGTGTTCTGGTTTGGCTGAGGATGAGAGACCTGTAGCGACTAGCTAAAAGGGACAAGTATTTTCCTCAGAGCGAGGCACTGCTTCCGGTGTAAAACGGAGATTATAAAAGGCCATTAGCACTCTGCGGGCTTTCTGGGTAAGAAGTATGCAAAGTAAGTTTCTCATCACACCACCATATAAAGTAGCATGCCCTCTGATCAGCACTGGCATATTGAAAAGAGCAGAGCCAGTGCTGATCAGAGGGCATGCTACTTTATATGGTGGTGTGATGAGAAACTTACTTTGCATACTTCATACCCAGAAAGCCCGCGGAGTGCTAATGGCCTTTGTGAATCTCTGTTTTACACCGGGAGTGGTGCCTCTCCCTGAGGAAAATACTAGTCCCTTTTATTTTATTTTTGTATTTCTTGTTTGCGGTTTTAAACAATTAAGTTTATTCCTAATTGACGTTAATATATATCATGTGGTTTATTTTTTGGTCACAACCAAATATTATTTGAAAGTAAGCGCTTCGGGCACCCGGGACATTAAACTTGTGAATCTAATCAAAATCTTAAATTTAAATTTCTAAAAATCGATGTAATCTTTTCAAGACTGAGGCCCTATGGTCGTCGATGTCATATAATAACTGTGGAATTACCACAAGAATGGAATGAAACAAGTTGAAGAGATAGCAATGAACCATAAGTGATTAAATGAATCATTCGCACTTTCACAGTCTGGGGGGCGCTGAGAGGCAGGGGCTGGAACAGGAGGTAGCTCGCCTCACGGAGGACCGACAGCTCGATTTTAAGATACAAGTATGAGCTTTTTCCCTGCAGCCCCTTCTAGCTTTATGCGCCCACCTATTCAACGGCACAGAAACTGAATATGCTCCTGTCCAAGCTGCTGGTACTGCAGTCCCTCTCTTTTCAAGTGGACAGTCAGAGCATGAGGTTGTGCTGAGAGGCAGGAGCTGAGACAGGTGGTAGCTGGCCATGCAGTGGACCGCCAGCTCGATTTTAAGATACAACTAGGAGCTTTGCCATAGTTTACACTGCAGCAACTATACACTATTGGAGCTGGAATTACCGCAGCTGCTGGCACCAGACTTGCCTTCCAATGGGTCCTCAAAAAAGGATTTAAAATTTGCTCATTCCAATTACCAGGCTTTTTCATTGTGCCGTCATGTGATCTCCTCATGCTGCTGGCACATTAAACTAGTGAATCTATTCAACATCTTCTATTTAAATTAAAAAAGAAAAACTATGTAATCTTTTCAAGACTGAGGCCCCATGGTCGTCGCCATATATTACCTCTGGAATTACCACAAGAATGCAATGAAACAGGTTGGAGCGATAACAATGAACCATAACTGATTAACTGAAAAATTTACAGTTCCACACAGAGTAAGACAGTCGGGGGGGAGGGGCAGGGGTGCTAAGAGGCAGGGGCTGGCACAAGTGGCAGCTCTCCTCATGGCAGACCACCAGCTAGATGCTCACCAGAATGGGTCCTCAAAAAAGAAAAAAATTAAATAAATTAAAATTAAATTAAATAAAAATGACATTAAAAAAATCTCTTTAATCTCTTCAATTGTGATGCATATGGTCTCCCGACCCTGCGGCCACATCCGAGATATCCACACGCCGCTCGCTGATATACTAATAAACAGACATGGTGCGTGTGCGCCATGGCTAGTATTGGAAGATGCTCACGTGCGCATGTGCGATATGACGGGCGCGCTAAAGGAATAAACCTTCTTTTTATTTTCCAATACATCCGTGCCAAAGCGGTTTTATTTTATCAAGTTCTTGGAAACATCAGTACACCTGTGACGGAACACATCTGTGACGGAGGTGAGCGCCTATAGAAGCACTTCTTTTTCCTCGGGACCATGGGACCGATGTTCTTCCATTAAAGTGACCGTCCTTCGCAAGTGAGAGCGGGTCTAGTGCCGGCTGCACTCCTCCATTCTGCGTCCCCCAGAATAGTGGGAAATGGGCGTCTATTGGTGTTGTGCTCACGGTACAACACAAAAAGGTGAGCAATCCCAATATATCATTCTGAAACTGCTGCTCCTTTTTGGAGCCGACATCTATTATAATTTTTCTACATCTAGAAAATCTATTTTACTACGCTTAGATGCGCATTGTGTCTCCTCTGATTTTTTCTATATATTTCTGCTTACAGCAGGTGTAGCGCATCGGAAGTAGATGTCAGCCCGACATCCATGCTCATAGATAAGCGATACCGGAAGTAATTGAGTGGCGTTCGTGAGTGAATGTGCGTGTTCCTAAATGTGCTCATCACACCTGCTGGCACTGAGGTAATTAAATGTATGTGTATATAACAGGGATAGGAATACTACTAAGCCATGTGCCCCTGAGGAAGTCACTTTGAGTGACAGAATGCGTGGGAACCTTTTTTGGGGGGACACCCGCTCTTGTACTTACAGTGTGATATATTGCTTATTCTTATATCCTTGACCGTATGTGCTTTGGTACTATTGTTAACATTTTTGCTGCAAGTTACTGTGCATTACTATAATTATTACTCATGTGAAGAAAAGAAAAGCTGGCCACTCACCATAGTCCATCTTCTGGCTTTATTGCAACATGTAATACTCACAGATACAAAAAGGGGAGAGGGAAGGAGCGGGGGGGGGGGGGGGGGATACAAAAGGCAACAAGCTCCGTTTCGCACTTAGCAAGTGCTTCTTCCGGCCATACCTACTATAATAATTACCTTTGCCTGCATAGGGACTTTGTTTATTGCATTTACTTGTGTATACTAGTTTACATCCTGGTGGCTTCTAGAAATTGTGCAATATTTGTGTACTGCATATAGGGGTATACGGCAATAAGGGAGTGTGTTCTTTATACAAACATTTCGATTGGCGGGTGTCCCTTGAGAAAAGTGAGTTCAGCCCTGGAGTATACCAAATGTTGCTACTAATCCTGAATTACATCCTATATTTAAAAATAGGATGCAACTCAGAGTTGCACATACTGTGGGGGGAATTTATCATTTTAGATGTAGGAGAAGCATTTTTGTACATCTTTCATTTTTGTGTGCTGATAATGTGAAGGTGCACCCATAGACATAAATGGAGGTGTGGGGTGACGTCACAACCACAGGTGCCCGAACCCGGCATTCTGAGCAAAAATGTTCAGAACATCGGGGTGCGGGGGAGATCATGGGGGTCCTTAGGATAAGATGTCTAGGGGCTGTGTACCCCTTCAAGGGGTTAAGGGATCTAGTCAACTTATTTAAGTATACTGATAGCCCATACAAAAATATTAGGAGAATCTGTTCAAGGTAAAACTTCTAAATAGACTGGTGTGTACTCTCTCCACCTGGAGAAAAAAAAGGTTTACAAGGTCGACAATTACTGTTTTATTATTAGTGTCTTACCTACTAGTACTTCTTATTGCCAGGAACATGAGCAAATAGCAAAAAAATATCACGATAAGTGGGATGAAGAAGACACAGCAGCACAGCATCATTGTGTAACTTTTGTTTGCAGTTGTAGATGTGACATAGTCCCAAGTACAGGATATCATTAAACCTTCAGGCACGTAAGAACCTAATAAAAAGGATAAACAGTTAAGAAGCTGGCACGTTCAACATGCCAGGATACTAGTATATGAACAATAAATTCAAGTAATATTTTTATACATAATGACAGCGTTTCATTTGCTGAAACAAGTATTAGAAACCTACATGTATCAGAAGTTAGATGCATATTGTTCCTCAAACAATACATTTTATGAAAATATTTTATTATAGTGAAGCTTAAATTTGAATTATAATAACTAACACTACATCAAAATGTTCCTGGAAATAAAACAATAATAAGATCATGTAAAAACCAAACAATAAGCCTGAATGTCATTGTAAGCAATATGGTCTTAGATTTTTAGTCTTTTAATTTTAACCCCTTAAGGACGCAGGATGTAAATGTACGTCCTGGTGAGGTGGTACTTAACGCACCAGGACGTACATTTACGTCCTAAGCATAACCGCGGGCATCGGAGCGATGCCCGTGTCATGCGTGGCTGATCCCGGCTGCTGATCGCAGCCAGGGACCCGCCGGCAATGGCCGACGCCCGCGATCTCGCGGGCGTCCGCCATTAACCCCTCAGGTGCCGGGATCAATACAGATCCCGGCATCTGCGGCAGTTCGCGATTAAAATGAACGATCGGATCGCCCGCAGCGCTGCTGCGGGGATCCGATCATTCATAACGCCGCACGGAGGTCCCCTCACCTTCCTCCGGGCGGCTCCCGGCGTCTCCTGCTCTGGTCTGTGATCGAGCAGACCAGAGCAGGAGATGACCGATAATACTGATCTGTTCTATGTCCTATACATAGAACAGATCAGTATTAGCAATCATGGTATTGCTATGAATAGTCCCCTATGGGGACTATTCAAGTGTAAAAAAAAAATTAAAAAAATGTAAAAGTAAAAGTAAAAAAAAAGTGAAAAATCCCCTCCCCCAATAAAAAAGTAAAACGTCTGTTTTTTCCTATTTTACCCCCAAAAAGCGTAAAAACATTTTTTATAGACATATTTGGTATCGCCGCGTGCGTAAATGTCCGAACTATTAAAATAAAATGTTAATGATCCCGTACGGTGAACGGCGTGAACGAAAAAAAATTAAAAAAGTCCAAAATTCCTACTTTTTTAATACATTTTATTAAAAAAAAATTATAAAAAATGTATTAAAAGTTTTTTATATACAAATGTGGTATCAAAAAAAAGTACAGATCATGGCGCAAAAAATGAGCCCCCATACCGCCGCTTATACGGAAAAAAAAAAAAGTTATAGGTCATCAAAATAAAGGGATTATAAACGTACTAATTTGGTTAAAAAGTTTGTGATTTTTTTTAAGCGCAACAATAATATAAAAGTATATAATAATGGGTATCATTTTAATCGTATTGACCCTCAGAATAAAGAGCATACGTCATTTTTACCAGAAATTGTACGGCGTGAAAACAAAACCTTCCAAAATTAGCAAAATTGCGTTTTTCGTTTTAATTTCCCCACAAAAATAGTATTTTTTGGTTGCGCCATACATTTTATGATATAATGAGTGATGTCATTACAAAGGACAACTGGTCGCGCAAAAAACAAGCCCTCAAACTAGTCTGTGGATGAAAATATAAAAGAGTTATGATTTTTAGAAGGCGAGGAGGAAAAAATGAAAACGTAAAAATTAAATTGTCTGAGTCCTTAAGGCCAAAATGGGCTGAGTCCTTAAGGGGTTAAAGGGGTACTCCACTGGAAATTATTATTTTTTCTTAATCAACTGGTGCCAGAAAGTTAAAGAGATTTGTAAATTACTTCTGTTAAAAAATCTTAATCCTTCCAGTACTTATCAGCTGCTGTATGATCCACAGGGAGTTCTTTTCTTTTTGAATTTCCTTTCTGTCTAACCACAGTGCTCTCTGCTGATACCTCTGTCCATATCAGGAACTGTAAGGAGCAGGAGAGGTTTGCTCTGGGGATTTACTTTTCTGGACAGTTCCCAAGATGCACAGAGGTGTCAGCAGAGAGCACTGTGGTCAGACAGAAATAAAATTCAAAATGAAAAGAACTTCCTGTGGATCATAGAACAGCTGATAAGTACTGGAAGGATTAAAGGGAAACTCCAGTAGATTTTTTTTTTTTTTAAATCAACTGGTGCAAGAAAGTTAAACAGATTTGTAAATCACTTCTATTTAAAATCTTAACCCTTCTAGTACTTATCAGCTGCTGTATACTACAGATAAACTACAGAGAGATTTGTGAATTTCTTTTCTGCCTGACAACAGTGCTCTCTGCTGACACCTCTGTCCGTGTCAGGAACTTTCCAGAGCAGGAGAGGTTTTCTATGGGGTTATGATTCTAATTTGGGCAGTTCATGACAGGGGTGTCAGCAGAGAGTGTTGTCAGACAGAAAAGAAATTCACAAATTTCTTTGTTTTTTACAGCAGCTAATAAGTACTGGAAGGATTAAGATTTTTTAATAGAACTAATTTTCAAATCTGATAAAAATAGGATATTAGTCCTCAGTTCAATATCAAAAAAGATTAATGGGGGATGTCTGGTATCAATAATAGAGAAAAAACATAATTGGTATATAAATGATATTTAATAGATATTAGATATTAAATAGTGCGTTCCCGCAGGGCCCTACGGTGGCGCACAATTAGTTAAAAAGTAATAAATATAAAAAATGCAATAAGTTATTACACTACAGAGCGAATGATACTCCTAATAACAAATGTATCTATTATGGCTAACAGCCGTATAATGATACACTGGGTGATGATGTGACATACAATGTTACTCTGATCAGAATGGTGGTAAGTTCAATGTGCACAGAAAATAAAAATAAATATAAAACGTTCCTCCTGGAAAGGAAATGGCTTAATAGAAAAAATAATAAAAAATGCAAAAAAGTCCTGTAAATAAAAAGTGACAGTGCAAAAAGTCCTGTAAATAAAAAATGACAGTCCTATAGATGATGGTGTACACCACTGAGGAAGGGGCACTACTAATCTGCTTTGAACCCCGAAACGCGTTTGGTGACTGTGATTGAGCCTTTTTATATTGGTCTAGTTCACACTACAGCTGCGGTTATACAAGCACTGATCGGATAGTTCCTCTCTGGAGAGATCTTATTTACTATTCATCCATTACATGGTCCTGTATTCCAATCCCTCTGCTGAACCGGTGCAGAGCCCTCCATCATCGGATTAATATCTCCATCTGCATGCATTATTGATATTCAACGTCATCTAGTATCAACTAACCTCCCGCACAAGGTCAGCTGACCTGCCATCAGCTGACCTGCTACGTCAGACGCCAAGAATCAACTCGCCGGTGAGAGCGGCTGGATATTCTGCGACCAACACTCTGCCCCGGCTAGAGTACACCTGACGCCAAGGGACAGCTCGCCGGTGAGAACGGCTGTATATCCTGTGACCATTACGCCGCCCCGGCTAGAGCGCATTTGTCCATCGTCCATCTGTCCACCAGCGGTGCGGTGAGTGGCACAATTGTGCCAGCGACTATATTTCTATTTGCAGGCCATCTGGCTGTGGAGTGGAGAAACCGGCAACAGCGATCCATTTCCAACTAATTCATATGTTATAATCATATACAGCATACGATTTTTTTGCAGGACATTATTTCAGGTTAATTGTAGGATCCACCCTACAGGACACAATTCCATCATCTATAGGACTGTCATTTTTTATTTACAGGACTTTTTGCACTGTCACTTTTTATTTACAGGACTTTTTTGCATTTTTTATTATTTTTTCTATTAAGCCATTTCCTTTCCAGGAGGAACGTTTTATATTTATTTTTATTTTCTGTGCACATTGAACTTACCACCATTCTGATCAGAGTAACATTGTATGTCAGATCATCACCCAGTGTATCATTATACGGCTGTTAGCCATAATAGATACATTTGTTATTAGGAGTATCATTCGCTCTGTAGTGTAATAACTTGTTGCATTTTTTATATTTATTACTTTTTAACTAATTGTGCGCCACCGTAGGGCCCTGCGGGAACGCACTATTTAATATCTAATATCTATTAAATATCATTTATATACCAATTATGTTTTTTCTCTATTATTGATACCAGACATCCCCCATTAATCTTTTTTGATATTGAACTGAGGACTAATATCCTATTTTTATCATTTTTCTATATCTCTCTGTGGGGGAGAGCTTTTAGTTAACCTCGCTCATTTTTTGTGGTTGAGCTACACATATCTGCATTTCCTAATTTTCAAATCTGTTTAACTTTCAGGCACCATTTGATTTGAAAACATTCGTTTTCTACTTGTTTCCACCAGAGTTCCCCTTTAACAACGCAGGACGTATATTTACGTCCTGCGCCGGCTCCCGCGATATGAAGCGGGATAGCGCCGTGATGCCGCATCATATCGCGTCGGTCCCGGCACTCATCAACGGCCAGGACCCGCGGCCAATACCACACATCGCCGATCGTGGCGATGTGCGGTATTAACCCTTTAGAAGCAGCGGTCAAAGCTGACCGCCGCTTCTAAAGTGAAAGTGAAAGTGACCCGGCTGCTCAGTCGGGCTGTTCGGGACCGCCGCGGTGAAATCGCGGCGTCCCGAACAGCTTACAGGACACCGGGAGGGCCCTTACCTGCCTCCTTTGTGTCCGATCGACGAATGACTGCTCCGTGCCTGAGATCCAGGCAGGAGCAGTCAAGCGCCGATAACACTGATCACAGGCGTGTTAATACATGCCAGTGATGTGTGTAAAAGATCAGTGTGTGCAGTGTTATAGGTCCCTATGGGACCTATAACGCTGCAAAAAAAAAGTAAAAAAAAAGTGTTAATAAAGGTCATTTAACCCCTTCCCTAATAAAAGTTTGAATCACCCCCCTTTTCCCATAAAAAAAAAATAAAACAGTGTAAAAATAAATAAAAATAAACATATGTGGTATCACCGCTTGCATAAATGTCCGAACTATAAAAATATACCATTACTTAAACCGCACAGTCAATGGCGTACGCGCAAAAAAATTCCAAAGTCAAAAAAAGCTTATTTTTGGTCACTTTTTATATCATTAAAAAATGAATAAAAGTGATCAAAAAGTACGATCAAAACGAAAATCATACCGATAAAAACTTCAGATCATGGCGCAAAAAATGAGTCCTCATACCGCCCTGTACGTGGAAAAATAAACAAGTTATAGGGGTCAGAAGATGACATTTTTAAACATATAAATTTTCCTGCATGTAGTTAGGATTTTTTCCAGAAGTACTACAAAATCAAACCTATATAAGTAGGGTATCATTTTAACCGTATGGACCTACAGAAGTATCAGGTGTAACTTTTACCGAAATATGCACTGCGTAGAAACAGAAGCCCCCAAAAGTTACAAAATGGCGTTTTTTTCTTCGATTTTGTCGCACAATGATTTTTTTTCCCGTTTCTCCGTGAATTTTTGGGTAAAATGACTAATGTCACTGCAAAGTAGAATTGGTGATGCAAAAAATAAGCCATAATATGGATTTTTAGGTGGAAAATTGAAAGGGTTATGATTTTTAAAAGGTAAGGACGAAAAAATGAAAGTGCAAAAACTGAAAAACCCTGAGTCCTTAAGGGGTTAAGATTTTTTAATAGAAGTAATTTACAAATCTTTTTAACTTTCTGTCACCAGTTGATTTACAAAAAAAAATGTTTTCCAGTAGAGTACCCCTTTAAGTAATATTACATAATATGAAATCTGGTTTTAATCTGAGATAGTGATAAACCTTGTGTTAATCATCCTGAGTGCCTCTTCACTATCAATTACACATCCTCAATGAAATGTCAACATGATTGCACTTACTCCAACCAAGAATCGGTGCCATGCTCCACATCAATGAATAGAGCCAAACGAGAACAATGACTTGCATTGTCCGCTTTTTTGAAGACCATTGTATGGATTGTAACGGTTTGGTTATAACTAGGTAGCGATCGACAGAAATAGCCAATAATGTCATCATTGAGGTTATCCCAAATAACGCCCCACAGAATGCGTAGATATTACATGCTAAAATAAAAAAAAACATAAAGAAGTAGGATTAGAATCTGAATAAATCTAGCATAAAACATCTTAATAGCATGCAAACATGGTATGACTATAGTAATAATACAATAACATTATGTTAAAAGCAGCTAAAACACATTGAAAATGCCATTCACCTGCCAGCCTTTCCTTGATTGAATACCAAGCACGGTACATCAATCTTGGAGAGGCTGGGAGATGAGGGCAAGTGAGGAGTCATGCTGGGATGTGGCACTTGAGCAACTCAGCTCTGCCTTCTTGACACTTGAGAAATAAAAAAGCAACTTTATTAGTTTGCCCACCACCATCAACTCCAGGAAAGGTACAGGTTGCTCTTATATCCTTATGGCCTTATGCTTCTCTAATGGTGCCTACACAGCTGCCAAATTCACTTTAAAGACAGGAAACTGGTGGAGATCTACAGCTACTCACAGCAGGGACATATGTTCTTTTCTGTGTGCACCAAGTTTACTAAGCTTCTAAAAAAAATATATTGCTACTATCTTTTTTAACATTAGCACCAAAATGATAGTCTTAATAAATATTTCCCTGTGTTATCAAAATAATTTTAGTCAACAGAGTTAACAGTGTTCCTTGAAAGATGTTATTGTCACTCCAAATTATGAAATATGGAGACTGTCTAGGTGTTGGTCAGTCCTCCTAGAGGCCTGTAAGAATCTGAGAATTGCGTGAAGGTTAGACCAGATACAGAATAGACTTTCAGTCTAAAAGTAAACGTACGTCTTGGTTAGACTTGGCTAATTTTACCAGTCTATAGATAAACACATATTGCGTTATTTTCAAACAAGACAACTCTGTTTAACTTTTTAGACCTTCTCCTGAAATTTTTTTTTACATGACACGAATTTCTTCCAATTCTGTTAGTTTGAACAACAAACAGACCATTTCACCAAAGATTAATAAATTGCAATGTTATTACTGACACAAACCTGGGCTATGTAATGTAATATAAAAAAAAAATAATAATTCCATATGATAGAACAGATTAGTGCAGTAGTTATCATTTGTAGTAAGTGTTGAATACAATATAGTTATATGCAGAAGCACATAGGAAATATAATTTAGGAGCTATACAATAGGTGGCACCAATACATGCTCCTCTATAGTGCTTAAACTTTTAAGCGCAATATCTGTGTAGGTTAACAAGGGCTTGTAGGGGAGTGTTTTTTTTTGTAATAAATATTTTTCTCAACGTGTTATTGATTTTTTAGGCTTAGTAGTAGAAGCTTTTTTTTTTATAGACAGAGTCAATTACTAATTGGGGCATAGTGTTAGCCCCAAAAAATGCTAACGCTAACCCTAAATTATTGCCCTCGCACCCATCCGGGAAGAGGGATGCCAATATATATTGTACCGTCTCATTCAGAAATGAATGGAGCTGCTACAGTATACGTCAGCATCACTCTTTTTGACATGATACCTCTAACACTGCGGAAACGCAGTATGAATGGGACGCAGTGTAGGGTCACATACAGCGCATCCGCAGCATATTTCACACCACAGATGCCCCCCAGCAGTCACAAGGGCGAGATCACTGCTGTGGCTGGGTAGCTCAGTGTGTCCACTCATGACTTCCGGCAGGAAATCCGACGCTATTAATGTACACACAAAGCTACCCAGCCGCAGCAGGGAGCTCATTATTGTGACTGTTGGCGGGC
Organism: Hyla sarda; assembly: GCF_029499605.1. NCBI lineage: Eukaryota > Metazoa > Chordata > Amphibia > Anura > Hylidae > Hyla > Hyla sarda. Next base: position 202,604,151 of record NC_079189.1, read on the forward strand.
ATCCGCAGCACATAATATGCTGCAGATGTGCGCCGTGTGATCCTACACATACATTTTTATTTTTCATTATATTTATTTAATAAATGTATTTTTATTTTATTTTTTTACACTTTTTTTACACTTTTTTTACACTTTTTTTTATACCTATTGTTGTTACACTTTTATTTATTAGTATTCCAAAGCATTGCAGATATATGCTGCCTGCTAGTTTTACACTAGCAGGCAGCATATGAGGACTTGCCTCTGGCACGTCCTCACAGGCAATAACCGGGGCAGATCTGGGGGTCCTTGTAAAGACCCCCGGCTGCCCAGGTAAGCAGCAGCAGCACCCCGCGATAGTTGCGGGGTGCTACAGGAGAGAGACAGAGGGAGCCCCCTCCCTCTGTCAAGACTCCTTACAGCTCGCGGTCGCTTCCGACCGCGGCTGTAAGGGTTAAACTGCCAGGACCGAAGTTTTCTTCTGTCCCGGCAGTAACGCAGGTCCCCCCCCCCCCCACCGGGGATTACACACAGCACCCCGAAATCGCACTGCGGGGTGCTGCAGGGGTGACAGAGGTGCTGCAGGGTCCCGGCTGTGTGTTACAGCTGAGTTCCCGCCACGATCTCGTGGGTGCACTGGGCAGCACCTACGAGAAGCATGGACGGGTTTAGAACGGCCGCCAACCTGGACGTTTATACTCGTTCGTGGTTGTTATCGGGTTAAGCTAGGAAGGGTCAATTACAATGGTCCTCATCCACCCTGTTAATGTCAGGCTGTTCCTGCTTGGTTGGTATCTACTGACATACTGGGGAATTTCTGGCTTGGCATTAAGTCCCAAACAGTTCCTAAAACTCTGTAACTAGAGTCGAAAACTGATGTCAAGATAGCTGATTTGCATATTTCCCATTCCTAGAATGCTCAGTGGAAGCTAAGGCAATGATATGGCTGTAAGGAGAAACATTTTATATATATATATATATATATATATATATATATATATATATATATATACACACACACATATAAACATTATATATATATATATATATATATATGTGTATATATATATATATATATATGTGTGTGTGTTTGAGTCTTGGCTTTTTTCATTTGCTAAATTACTGGGAAAAATTGCTTAACTGTACTGCAATAATTTACTTTACACTCAATGACATTGTTCAGTCACAGGTTAAATATTAAATTGGGACTGTATGTAGCCAGTTGAAATAAAACATGCACTGTATCTTCACAGCTTACTGAACCATAACAGACTGTCAGTGTTAATTTATGTTTAATATTTTATGAATCATTTAAAATTTATCTGTATATATCATCCTGTGTGACATAAATAATTGAGATAAAATATTATTCATGTAATCATGTATCATATATATATATATATATATAGATATATATATATTGTGAGCGGGTGAAAGGCTAGGTGGTTGATGGGCGATATGTGTCACCAAGGTAAGAGCCAGTATTTATTCAGTGTCTTGCGATGCAGACTGACACTGTGGCCATAGTATGGCTGGAAGGCCAATTCGGGATGGCTCTTACCGGGAATGGTCAAGTGTAGGGTGGGGGCCATTCCCCACAATCCAAGCCATCTTTTGCTGGCCTTAAAGCTAGGCTGCCTCACCAGCTGAGGGGGATTTGCTAGTTGCAGCTCACACTGCCAGAGAGAGCTGAATGTGGAGTTCTTCCCAGAGAGATTGGAAGCTGGTCAGCAGACTGGCTGGAGGCCTGGAAAAGACTTGCTTGATGCCGCATGGCATGGACTCAGGTGTGAAAAACACCTAAGGAATACAGATGGACTTTTGTACTGCACTTAAAGACTTACTTTTGTACTGCATTTAAAGACTGTTTGCTGCTTGCCAAGTGTGAATAAAACACTGAACTTTGATTTGAAAAGTACTGTTTCCTTGCCTCTATACTGCAATCGCACCTATCTGCAAGAGTGAGTCATCACAATATATACACTGCTGAAAGAAATAAAGGGAACACTAAGATAACATCTCCTAGATCTGAATGGATGAACTAATCGTATGAAATACTTTCATCTTTACATAGTTGAATGTGCTGACAACAATATCACACAAAAATTATCAATGGAAATAATATTTATCAACCCATGGAGGTCTGCATATGGAGTCACACTCAAAATCAAGATGGAAAACCACACTACAGGCTGATCCATTTTTGATGTAATGTCCTTAAAACAAGTCAAAATGAGGCTCAGTAGTGTGTGTGGCCTCCACGTGCCTATATGACCTGCCTACAACGCCTGGGCATGCTCCTGATGAGGTGGCAGATGATCTCCTGAGGGATGTCCTCCCAGACCTAGACTAAAGCATCCGCCAACTCCTTGACAGTCTGTGGTGTAACATGGCGTTGGTGGATGAAGCGAGACATGATGTCCCAGATGTGCTCAGTCGGATTCAGGTCTGGGGAATGGGCGGGCCAGTCCATAGCATCAATGCCTTCCTCTTGCAGGAACTGCTGACACACTCCAGCTACATGAGGTCTAGCATTGTCTTGCATTAGGAGGAACCCAGGGCCAACCACACCAGCATATGGTCTCACAAGGCGTCTAACGATCTCATCTCAGCACCTAATGTCAGTCAGGCTACCTCTGGAAAGCACACGGAGGGCTGTGCTGCCCCCAAAGAAATGCCACCCCACACCATTACTGACCCACCGGCAAACCAGTCATGCTGGAGAGTGCTGCAGGCAGCAGAATGTTCTCCATTGCATCTCCAGACTCTGTCACATCTGTTACATGGGCTCAGTGTGAAATGCCAAACGTCCTGCATTGTGTTGGGCCCTCATACCACCCTCATGGAGTCTGTTTCTGACCATTTGAGTGGTCACATGCCTGCTGGAGCTGCAGGGCTCTGACAGTGCTCCTCTTGCTCCTCCTTGCACAAAGGCGGAGGTAGCGGTCCTGCTGCTGGGTTGTATCCCTCCTACGGCCTCCTACACATCTCCTGATGTACTGGCTTCTTTCCTGGTAGCACCTCCATGCTCTGGACACTATGCTAAAAGACACAGCAAACCTTCTTGCCACAGCTCGCATTGATGTGCCATCCTGGATGAGCTGCACTACCTGAGCCACTTGTGTGGGTTGTAGACTTTGTCTCATGCTACCACTAGAGTGAAAGCACCGCCAGCATTCAAAAGTGACCTAAACATCATTTAGGAAGCATAGGAACTGAGAAGTGGTCTGTTGTCACCACCTGCAGAACCACTCCTTTATTGAGGGTGTCTTGCTAATTGTTTATAATTTCCACCTGTTGTCTGTTCCATTTGCACAACAGATTGTGAAATTGATTTGTCAATTAGTGTTGCTTCCTGAGTGGACAGTGTGATTTCACAGAAGTGTGATAGACTTGGAGTTACATTGTGTTGTTTAAGTGTTCCCTTTATTTTTATGAGCAGTGTATATACTCCCTGGCCACTTTATTAGGTATACCTTGCAAAAAACCCGTTGGGACCCCTTTTCATGGCATACTTTTTTCAAGGTGCTAGAGAAATTTCTCAGAGATTTTGGTCAATTTGGACATGATGGCATCAGGCAGTTGCTGCAGATTTGTTGGCTGCACGTCCATGATGTGAATTTCGCGTTCCACCATATCCCAGAAGTTCTCTATTGGATTGAGATATGGTGACTAAGGAGGCCATTGGAATACAGTAACCTCATTGTCATGTTCAAGAAACCCATTTAAGATGATGTGAGCTTTGTAACATGGCGCTTTATCCTGCTGGAAGTAGCCATCAGAAGATGAGTACACTGTGGTCATAGTCAGCAACAATGCTCAGGTTGGCTGTCGCATTTACACAATACTCAGTTAGTACTAAGGGGTCCAAATTGTGCCAAGAAAATGTCCCCTACACAATTACACCACCAATACCATCCTGAACCGTTGATAGAGCCATGCTTTCATGTTGTTTATGACAAATTCTGACCCTGTCATCTGTACTAGAGACTCATTAGACCAAGCAATGCTTTTTAATTGTCCAATTTTAATGAGCTTGTGCGAATCGTTACCTCTGTTTTCTGTTTTTAGCTGACAGTAGTCGCACTAAATATGGTGTTCTGCTGCTGTAGTCCATCTGCTTCAAGGTTCAATGTATTGTGCATTCACAGATGGTATTCTGCATTCCTTGGTTGTTGGAATAGTTATTTGAGTTACTGTTGCCTATTTGTCATGACAAACCTGTCTGTCCTTTCTCCTCTTACCTCTGACATCAACAAGGCTAATCAATGGATATTTTCTCTTTTTAGTATCTCTCTGTAAACTCTAGAGATGGTTGTGCGTGAAAATCCCGGCAGATCAGCTGTTTCTGAGATACTCAGACCAGCCTCTCTGGCATGAACAGGCATTCTACGTTTAAAGTAACTTAACCCCCCCCCCCCTTCCCCCACTTCTTCCCTATTCTGATGCCTGGTTTGATCTTCAGCAAGTTGTGTTGACAACAGACAAGCAATTAAACAGGTGTGCCTAAAAAAGTCACCAGTGATTGTACATAGGGCCGTAGACTAAATTGTTGTTTCCTTTCATTTCAAAACAGAGCCTATTTTCAGGTAGGGGCCTGGAGCTGCAGCTCCATTAGCCCCGATATTAATCCGGGCCTGCTTCTGACGCTAATTGTAATACACACATTAGTTTACTATGTCCCTATTGTTAAATTATTTCCTATCTTTTCTAGGGGTACCATCATTTTTCTCCAGGTCAATTTCATAATGTTGTTCACCATTATTCTGTTGAACAACTTTTTGCAGTTAATTTTCAGCAATTTTTTTTTATACATTATTACTTTCAGGGAGAATTGTGGGTTTTTCTGTCTTTAACTGAAGGGGTAGCAGGCAATTTTTCCCACAGCTGTATTTGGGCATATTTCATTCCAGTTCCACAGTAGGGCTAATATATATATATATATATATATATATATATATATATATATATATATATATATATATATATATTATACAGAATTAAAGATAGCATACCTTTATGATTTAGATTGACCTACCTGGTGCAGACTTCTGCCATCTTCATGACGTCACATCCAGAAGCAGCTTTTTGGTGTAGACAGCTGGCTGGAGTGCCAACAGTAATCCAAGAAGCTGCCAAATAAGAAAGGAGTGACGTCAGAAGATGGTCAGTTATTGAAGGCATCACACTAACATAATAATTAGATCAATGCCATGCACCAAACTATTCCTATCCACCCTAAGAAAATCACACTGAGTGATAATATATATACATATATATATATATATATATATATATATATATATATATATATATATAGATATATAGATATATATATATAGATATAGATAGATATAGATAGATATATTTTACAATCCGTACAGTACCTTCACTTCAAATATCTTCCAAACCCAACTATATGATGCTTATCCTATGATCATGAATATGATGTGAAAGATGGATGATGGCCTTGGCTAGAAAACACTAGAAAGGTCATAGGGCCAATTTTTATCAGCATTTTTTTATTGAAAGAAATGGGACTCTGCTGCAACTGAATTTCGGAGCCCAATTTTTTCTCCAGATTTCACTCGGAAATTCCATTATGTGAACGTAGCCTTAAAGCCTTACTGTCATTGGAAAAAACTTTTGACATATTGTCCAGACATGTCATAAGTTTATAAGACACCATGTTTCACTCCTAAGCCAGTAAAGTGTGTGGCAGCAATCTTTACTTCCCTACCGGCCGCCTGATTCGACTCTTTTACTCTATAGACTGATACAGTGAAACAGTGGGATTTGACAGCACTGGAAGCAAGGAGTATATGATTTTAACGTAGTATAACTCTTTTATCATTACATGTTTCTGGTATCTCCCTATGTTCTTTTATGGTCAAACCACTTAAGAAAATTTTCAACATATGTGTACTAAATGACAGCAACTCAGATATAAGCCTTTGAGGCTACTGTACATCTAGGCTTTTTATCTTTCAATACCAAAAACATTTTGGAAACTGCTGTTTCTCGAAATGTATTGACTAGATGAAAAATATCCTTAAAAGGCATACAGATGAGCAAGTGGCAAGTCATTTCTTTTTCTAATTGCTACATGCTTAGGTTACATGTAACCTCCCACAAAAAGCATTACCAACAAGTGGATGGGATGAACTGATGAGCTATTGGGGCCAAGGGAAATATCCCGTTGGGCTTTTAAGACTAATTTACATATCAATTCATAATCAGTTCAATTACCTATTCCACCAAGGATCCACTGCCTGTTGAAACTGTTCACGAAACAGACTGGCGCTTGGGTAGCAGACATTAGCAAGTCACTTACTGCTAAATTCATAATGAAGTAGTTTGGTGCTGTTCTCAGCTTCTTGTTACTGAAAATAGAAAAAAAAACATTAATAATATCAGCAGTAAAATTATAGGAATGTGACAACCTTAACAAAACTAAAAATATAACATTAATTGCTACCTGATTGTGGAGTATAGTGCACAACAAAATGTGGTGCACAAACTTTGCGACACATTTATTACCTTGTTGCACCAAAGAGAAAAACCAAATGCAAGCCACTTAACATTAAGGCTATGTTCACACGCTGGAATGTCCACACAGAGAATCTCTGGACACTGTGGGCCGCTGCCACAATCTGCCGGGGCTAGGACCGCACAGGAATGCTCTGTCTCATAGCCGTCTAGGCATTCGTGCAGACATGGAAAATGTCATTTTCATGCTGTAAACATCTGGTACAGAAATTCCACCCTGTGCACAGAGCAGCAGAATCCCGTTGAATTCAGCGGGACTCTGCTGCAGTGGAATCTCCGGAAATTCTGCTGTGTGAACATAGTCTAAGTGTGGAAAAAACAAGTGTCTGTGTTCCTAAAAAATGTATGTCAAACAGCAGATTTATTATTCTAAAAGGCAAAGATGAGGTGCACATATTTGGTGCAAGAAACTCCAAGTCAAAATAGGTGTAAACTAACTTGAAGACTATGTGCATGATTTATTATGACACTCTAGTTTATGCAATGTTTACCAAATTAGAAAGGGTTGCAGATCAGGGACACTGGAACACTAGGACACTGATTTTCTTTTTTTTTTTTTTTCATCACTGAATTTGAAGAGGCATATCTTTTCATTTTTTGTTTTTGCTTATAGGGGTACTTCGCCCCTAGACATGTTATTTTCGTATCCAAAGAATAGGGGATAAAATGTCTCCCGCGATCTCCAGGCCGCCACTGCGGCGTTAATGAACACAGAAGCCTGGAGCTTCCGTGTTCGTGATTAGTGTTGAGCACGAATATTCGTAATGCGAATTTCTATTGTGAATATCGGCACTTTGCGATTTCGCGAATATTTAGAATATAGTGCTATTTATTCGTAATGACGAATATTCCTTTTTTTTTTCCATGCTAATTTTTATGCAAATTTTCCATGAGAATAGGGGTCTATCACATGGGTCTATCACGTGGGTCTGTTTTTTTAGTTTTTTTCACATGCAAATTTTTGTGCAAATGTTATGCAAATTTCACGAACACAGAACAAATAATCGTCAATATATTCGTGAAATATCGCGAATTCGAATATGGCCTCTGTTGCTCACCACTATTCGTTATGTCACGCCATGCCCCTTCCATTCATGTGTATGGGAGGGGGTGTGACAGCTAGTACACAGCTGCCATTCCCCCATCCCATAAACATGAATGAAGCCAAAGGCTTCTGTGTACATTAATGCCGCAGGGTCAGCCCAGAGATTGCGGAGGGTCCCAGCGACCGGACGTCCCATGATCAGACATGTTATCCCTTATATTTTGGATAGGGGATAACATGTGTAGGGGCAGAGTAACCTTTTAAAGAATCCATCACAGCAAAAATGTAGCCATCCCCATAGCCACCCCCAATGTTGTCACTTTATTTACTGGCGCCTTCATAAGCCAGTTATTAGCTCTGTTCCATCCTGCCAAAGGACCATGTTTGAGGTGTTCCTACTCACTGAAACTTGTACACACTCTCTATTCATTCCAATAATACCATTTAGTGAATAGAAAAAATTACTTTTTACACCATTCCCTGTAAGTTTCAGAGAGTCTGATTGTACACTGCAGGGGTGGCTAACATGCCACAGAATTACCTTTTTAGCTGGGAGTGCCTCCTTAAGTAGTTATATAAGGGCTTGTTTATTGTGGGATCAGTTGAACACTGTGGCAACCACAACAGGTTGATTGATGGTAATGCCAAGAGTTGGTTTCTACCAGTCAGATTTAGGACCTTTTTTTTTCCCCCCGGCATGCACCATGCAGTATAAATGACATGTTAATGTTTATCTGCAACTCAATATAATTATAGCCGTACCAAAGTTTTATTTTTTTTACTACTTCTACACAATAAAACACTTTATTTAACTTAATTTGTTTTGGGATTACAATATTCTGAAATCCCTCTTATCCCCTATCCAAAGGATAGGGGATAAGATGTTTGATTGTGGGTGATCCGGCCGCTGGGACCTCCCTGTGATCTCCAGGGGGCCGGTTATGGTGGTGTTCTGAACACAGATCCTTGGGACTTCCGTGTTTGTGACTCCTTCACAGCGTAGTGTGTGTCCAAGATCCTCCAGTGTAATTCTGGGCTGATTCCTCATCGATCTCATGATCTTTGAAACCCCATGAGGTGACATGGAGCCCCTGACTGATGAAGATTAATAGTCATTTTGTGTTTCTTCCATTTGCAAATATTTGCACTAACTGTTGTAAATTTCTCAGCAACCTAATGGTCTTGTAGCCCATTCCAGCAATGTCTAGGTCTACAAACTTGTCCTTGATATGCCTGGACAGTACATTAGTTTTGGCCATGGTAAGGAGTTTGGAATCTGATTTATTGCTTCTGTGGACAGGTGTCTTTTCTACAGGTTACAAGCTGAGATTAGTAGCACTACCTTTAAGAGAGTACTTCTAATCACAGCTTGTTACCTATATAAAAGACACATGGGAGCCAGAAATCTTGCTGATTCATAGGGGGATTTAAATTGGCTTCCACACAGGTTTTTTTTTTCTGGAAAACTACCACTGCTGTTTTTGAGCCAAAACCAGAAGCATATTGAAAAGGAATAGGAAATATATAGAAAGGACTTATACTTCCTTGTCCTGCTGGATCCACTTCTGACTTTGGCTCAAAAACTTCAGTGGCAGTTTTCCAAAAAACCTAACCTGAGGGTGCATTCACACGCTCTTTGTTTTTGTGGGTTTTCCGCTACGTATTTGAAAGGAGCAGGCTCTTCTCGGCTGTCCATAGCAGATTGTCCATGGCGGAATTTATGCATTGACTACAGGGGACTTAACAAAATGATGGTCAAAAATCGTTACCCACTACCTCTTATCTCAGATCTTTATGACCGTCTACGTGGTGCCAAGGTCTTCTCCAAGTTGGACTTACGTGGACCGTATAACCTTATTCGTATCCGCAAGGGAGATGAATGGAAAGCGGCCTTCAATACTCGTGACGGACATTTTGAGTATCTTGTAATACCTTTTGGTCTCTGCAATGCTCCAGCCGTTTTTCAAGAGTTTGTCCGTGATCTTCTCTACACCTGTGTTGTCATATACCTAGATGACATCCTGATCTTCTCTTCCAACTTAGAGGAACATTGTACTCATGTTTGTCTGGTTCTTCAGTGACTACGGAAGAACCATCTCTATGCCAAACTGGAGAAATGCCTGTTCGAGAAGTCTAGTCTTCCATTTCTTGGCTACATTGTCTCTCATCAGGGACTGCAGATGGATCCAGATAAATTGTCTGCAGTATTGGATTGGCCTCGTCCTTCGGGCCTACGTGCTATTTAACGCTTTCTGGGATTCGATAACTATTATTGTCAATTTATCCAACATTTTTCATCCTTGGTTGCTCCAATCATGGCTCTTACTGAGAAGGCATCTAAACTTAAGTCTTGGCCTCAAGAGGATGAAGAGGCCTACTCCCGTTTAAAGTCTGCATTTGTCTCTGCTCCCATGCTTACAATTCCTGATCCGGAAAGGCCCTTTTCTTTGGAGGTTGATGCCTCATCTATTTGGGCGGGTGCCGTTCTTACACCAAGGGCAAGACTGTAACTTGTGGGTTCTTCTCCAAGACCTTCACTCCTGCTGAGAGGAATTACTCCATTGGAGATCGTGAACTCCTCGCTATCAAGCTAGCTTTGGAGGAATGGTGACATTTATTGGAAGGTTCTCCTCATCTGGTCAGCATCTACTCCGAATCTTCTATACCTTCAATCTGCTCAGCGTTTGAACCCCCGCCAAGCAAGGTGGTCACCATTCTTTTCTAGGTTCAACTTCTTCATCCACTTCTGTCCGGCAGATAAGAACATCAGGGCAGATGCTCTCTCCAGGTCCTCTAACATTATTGGTTTGGACTCCACACCTAGGCATATTTTTCCTCCAGGCCGTTTGATTCCTGCCACTCCTGCCAAGATTTAGCAAGTTCCTCTTTTGTGCCCGCCAGATTGAGACACAAGGTCCTGAAATGGGGTCATTCTTCCTTGACAACAGGTCATCCAGGTATACGCAAGACTCTACTTCTAATCTCCCGACACTACTGGTGGCCTCATCTTGAAGGTGATGTTTCTGAATTTGTTCGTTCCTATGAAACTTGTGCCTGTGACAAAACTCCTCGTCAGAGACCTGCAGGACTCTTCCAGCCTTTACCCATTCCGGAGACTCCCTGGTCCCATATGGCCATGAATTTCATCACCGATTTGCCACCATCTCATAATAACACTATCATTTGGATCATTGTAGATCGGTTTTCCAAGATGGCTCATTTCATTCCTCTACCAGGTCTTCCTTCTGCCCCACAGCTGGTGAAGTATTCTTGTTGCATGTCTTTCGTTTACCTGGTCTTCCTCAGCATATCATTTCAGTTCGTGGTGTGCAGTTTGTCTCTAAGTTCTGGCTAGCCCTTTTTAACCGTCTGGACATCAATCTGGACTTCTCCTCGGCCTACTACCCTCAGTCCAACGGTCAGGTGGAGAGGGTTAATCAAATTCTTCAGACTTATCAGCATTTTGTTTTAGCTCGCCAAGATGATTGGGTCGTCCTTCTCCCCTTGGCTGAATTCTCATATAATCATAAGGATTCCGAGTCTGCAAGGTCTTCTCCCTTTTTTGTTGTTTACAGACTCCATCCCCAGTCTCCTCTTCCTATCCCAGTTTTCTCCGGTGTGCCTGCTGTTGATGAGTTGGTCCGTGACTTCTCCACCATCTGGCAAAAGACCCAACAGTCCTTATCCCAGGCTTATTCACGCATGAAGGCACAAGCTAATAAGAGTAGAAGACCTCCTCTGTTCTTCTCTCCTGGTGACCTTGTGTGGCTTTCATCCAAGTACATCTGCTTCAAGATACCCTGTTACAAGCTTGGTCCTTGCTACCTTGGACCCTTTCAGATTCTACTAAAAATTAATCCTGTCTCCTACAAACTCCATCTATCTGATACGTTACGTATTCCCAATTCCTTCCAAGTCTCTCTCCTCAAGCCTCTTGTCATAAACTGGTTTTCTCAAAAGAATCTTGTCCCCACACCTGTCTCCGGCTCTTCTGACGTCTACAAAGTTAAAGAGATTCTTGTCACTAAAACTGTGAGAGGTAAACAATTTTTTCTGGTCAACTGGGAGGGTTAAAGTCCTGAGGAGAGATCTTGGGAGCCTGAGGAGAATATCCTGGCCCGTGCCCTTCTCAGGAGTTTTCTGAATTGTAAAAGGAGGAGGAGGCAAAGGGGGGGGGGGGGGTACTGTTACGTTATGCGCTCTGGCCGAACACGCTGGCCGTGAGCGCATGGTCCCGTTTCCTGCTGCTGCTGGTGGGCCTGGGGTTTGCATCGTGGGACGTGCTCGCATGCGAATCCCAGCCCGTCACTCACCTGGTGCTTCTCCTGCCCCCGCCTTGCCTCTCTGCTCCGGCGTGCGAGTCCCCGTCCCCTAGGGCATGCGCCAGAGTTTTAAGATTTAAAGGGCCAGTGCACCCTTTAGTGAGGTAACACCTGTGGCTCATTGATAAATTCCTCCACCTCCCACACTTCCCTGCCTGATCTTTGTTGCCCTAGAGCCATAGAGAAAGCCTTCTTTTGTGTTGCCTTTGACGTGTATCATACCTGTGCTCCATGACCTTGCTTCTTTGCCGCCTGCCTACTGACCATTTGCTACGTTCCTGACTATGCTACTGTGCCGCCTGCCCTGACAGCCAGCTATCCAGACCACAAATTGCCTAATCCCCCTCTGTGCCTTGAATCTCCTCAGCCGCCTGTGTGGTCGAGCCATGCCAGGGGTAGCGACCTGGGTGCCGCCTGCCGCAGCAAGTCCATTCCACTTTGCAGCGGGCTCTGGTGAAAACCAGCGGCACCTTAGACTCTGCTCCCTGGTACGGTCCGAGTCATCTACCACACAGGTCCAGTGGATCCACTATCATCTTTGTTCCAGTCTGCTGAAACATGAGTGTTACACAAATTAATTATTTTAAGTGTTTATCCACTAAACACGTCAAGTCCTCTGTGTTCCTAACTTGAGACAGTTTTTATGTTCATTTGGAATTTAATATGGATTAAATAAAGCTTCAAATTTGATGTTACCCTTGGATTCTATTTCTGATATTCTATCCACAGGATAGAGAATAAGTGCATGATCTGCAGGAGGGGTTCAGACCACCGGGGACATACTGCAATCCCTTTTATGGGGCCCAGCTCTCACGCTGAACTTACCATACTCCTGACGCTCCAGCCATCATTCTCATTGATGAGCATGTAAAAAGACAAGAAGCGCTCCATAGTGCATTAAAAGGGTAATATAACTAAGCCGATATTATCGGATGCGCTTACCCAATAGGTTGTGCAAAGTCAGGCACAACACTGTAAAAGGTATTCCACAATGCAGCCAGTCCCACCACCGCAACAGTGTAGCAAATGTAGCAAAAACCTCCAAACTCCACAAGGACTTGAATCGGGGCAGAATGGATGAGGAACAAGAAGATCACTAGGCAATTTATTTGGAACAACGCGTTTCGACGCCAGGACAGGCGTCTTTTTCAAGTTCACATGTTGTGAACTTGAAAAAGATGCCTGTCCTGGCGTTGAAACGCGTTGTTCCAAATAAATCGCCTAGTGATCTTCTTGTTCCTCATCCATTCTGCGCCGATTCAAGTCCTTGTCTCATTGATGAGCAAGAGTGATAGCCCACTCAGCCAATCACTGGCTCAGACAGAACCCCATCTCAGCTAGTGATTGGTTGAGCTGACCATCACAGGAGTGTTATACAATAGGAGATATAAAAAGAAAAACATCCCACATATAAACCCATTCTTCAATAGAAATTAACATCAAAGTTGACCATGCCAGCGTACACATGGCCACCAGGGCACTGGCTGAGAGGGTCATCACATGAGAAATGCAGAGCACCATAGGGGAGATCATGGAGGTACCCAATGGTCGGTTGTGTTCCCCGATTTACCCCTTTAACCCCTTAAGGACCAAGCCCATTTTGACCTTAAGGACCATGCCAATTTTATTTTAGCATTTTCGTTTTTTCCTCCTCGTATTCTAAAAATTGTAACTCTTTTATATTTTCATTCTCAGACTAGTATGAGGGCTTGTTTTTTGCGTGACCAGTTGTCCTGCATAAAGAAATCACTAATTTTACCATAAAATGTATGGCGCAACCCAAAAAATACTATTTGTGTGGGGAAATTAAAAAGAAAACTGCAATTTTGTGAATTTTGGAAGGTTTCGTTTTCACGTCGTACAATTTACAGTAAAAATTACAAGTGTTCTTTATTCTGTGGGTCAATACGATTAAAATGATACCCATGATTATATACTTTTCTATTATTGTTGCGCTTAAAAAACGCAAACTTTTTAACCGAATTAGTATGTTTAAAATCCTTCCATTTTGACTACTTATAACTTTTTCATTTTTCCGTATAAGTGGCAGTATGAGGGCTCATTTTTTTTTGCGTCATGCTCTGTACTTTTTATTGATACCAGTTGTGGTTATAAAACTTTTATTATTTTTTTTTATTTTTTTATAAAATGTGACAAAAAAGTAGCAATTTTGCGCTTTTTTTTTTTACGCTCATGCTGTTCACCATACGGGATCAAAAACATTATATTTTAATAGTTTGGACATTTATGCATGCAGTGATACTAAATATGTGTATTATTTATTTTATTTTTTTTACACTTTATGGGGGTAAAATGGCAAAAAAATGACATTTTACATTTTTATTGGGGGAGGGGATTTTTCTAATTTTTTTTTTTACTTTTTTTGCTTTCATTTTTACACTTTAATAGTCCCCATAGGGGACTATCTATAGCAATCCTTTGATTGCTAATACTGTTCAGTGCTATGTATAGGACATAGCACTGATCAGTATTATCAGTGATCTTCTGCTCTGGTATGCTCAATTTTAGACCAGAGCAGAAGACCCCGGGAGACGGCGGGAGCAAGGTGAGGGGACCTCCGGCCGCCATGCTGGATGATCGGATCACCGCGGCGGCACTGCGGGCGATCCGATCATCCATTGAAAGTACCGCACTGTCGCAGATGCCGTGATCTGTATTGAACATGGCATCTGAGGGGTTAATGGCGGACATCTGCACGATTGCGGGTGTCCGCCATTACCGGCGGGTCCCTAGCTGCTGATAGCTGCCGGGACCTGCCGCCCATGACGAGTGCACCCGCCCAGTGCTCGCAGTCATGGCGGCGCATAAATGTACGTCATGGTGCGGTAAGTACCATGTCATCATGGTGTACATTTATGTCCATTGTCGTTAACGGGTTAATAGATATTTCTGGTTGCTCGCACCATGTCTTTTTAATTGTTTTGATTTCTTCTAAACAATAACACAATGTATATTCTCTTCAATCCATTTTGGAGATGATGCAAACAAATATAGCAAATTTGAAACTAAAACTGATTGAATAAGACAAAATGTATCTGCCCTTTTACCTTACGTCACCATTTATTTTATCAGTGGAGATACGTTCAATTCTATAAAAAAAATAAAAATTCTGTAAGTTTTCTAGAAATGTTGACACTGAACTATTAAAAACTCCCTTTCAAATAACCCTTACATCAATATTGGAGTGAGTTTTAGTATCCTCCAGTTTTAACAGAGTAGATTTCCTCTAGTTTTGACATAAACCAGAAAAATACCAAAACCTCGGTATCCTCTCCACTATGTCATCTATTTTTCTTTCTGGATCTACAATAAAAAACTAAAGATCTTCTGCATATAAGACTATCTTGTTTATTGTCCATATATCTGTGTTTTATATTTCCTGCTTAAGAGTCTGTTCAGACATGCTGTTTATGTCTGAACAGTCTTTGTGTTAATTCTCCCTGGGTTGGGGAAAAGTTAAAGGGATATTCCAGGCCAAAACTTTTTTTTTATATATCAACTGGTTCCGGAAAGTTAAACAGATTTGTAAATTACTTCTATTAAAAAATCTTAATCCTTCCAATAGTTATTAGCTTCTGAAGTTGAGTTGTTGTTTTCTGTCTAGCTCTCTGATGACTAACGTCCCAGGAGCTGTGCAATTCCTATGGGGATATTCTCCCATCATGCACAGCTCCCAGAACGTGACATCATCATTGAACAGTTAGACAGAAAACTTCAGAAGCTAATAACTATTGGAAGGATTAAGATTTTTTAATAGAAGTAATTTACAAATCTGTTTAACTTTCCAAAGCCAGTTGATATATATAAAAAAAGGTTTTGCCTGGAATACCCCTTTAACCTTCATGACTTCAGCACTTGGAATGGATTTAAGCCCACTTCAGCTGTTTCCATGCTGGTACGCGACAACAAAGAGCTCACAGACAAGAGGCTGCTAACCGAATGCAATGCAATCTATTCGCTCTTCAAGGTATTGTGCCCTGAGCGCAACATGCTCTGGTAAGTGCAATCTTACCTGCACATCTTCCTTCAGTCCAAAAGTGCTGCACTTGGGAAGCATCTTTAAGGTTCTCATTCCTATAAATGTCTTTTCTAACCCATATCTCCTCAATATGGCCCACAAGGATCCCCATTCTACCATGTTGAACACCTTCATTGTGTCCAAGGACAGGATGGAGCGCCAAAGCTATTTATCCCTAAGAGATCTGTAAGACATTACAGTCTTACAGTCTTTGGCTACATCTTTTCATAATTTAGTTATTGGATATAAAATTTAATTATGGGTTTCATTTAGTATGATTGCAAAACATTGCAATAAATAGACAAAAATAACTGATGTATAACTAATATAAATTAATAAATTATTTTTTATTCTGGGCACAAAAGATAATTTGACATTAAAATTAGAGATGAGAGAATTTTTGAAAAATTGGATTTGTCCGATTTGCCGAATTTTACTAAAAAATGTGTTTCATTCTGAATTTATTTGGGACTATTTCAGGCCTACAGAGAGCCTCAATAGGGGTGTAGAACACTTTGCCTTGTCCTAACACGCATAGCGAGTGTGCTGTGTTAGTGAGATAATACTGTTATTCAGTATGACATGCAGATTACAGGCATCGCTATTAGAAACATTGCCGCAGAGCATCTGGATGTGGCAGCAGGGAGACCATAGGGCATCAAAATTTTAAGAGAATAAATAGATTTTTTATGCAATTATAATTAATTTCATTTGAATTATTAATATTTTTTTAAGCACCCATTCTGGTGAGCACCGAGCTGGTGGTCTGCCTCGAGGCGAGCTCCCACCTGTTCCAGCCCATGCCTCTCAGCACCCCCGGAACCCCCCCCCCCCCCCCACACACACACACACACACACTGTCTTACTCTTTGTGGAACTGCAAATGTTTCATTTAAACAGTTATGATTCATTGTTATCGATCCAACCTGTTTCATTGAATTCTTGTGTTAATTACACAGTTAATATATGAAGTTGACGACCATAGGGCCTCAGTCTTGAAAAGATTACATCGATTTTTTTTAATTTAAATTTAAGATTTTGAAATTTTTATTTGATATTACACTACCAAGTTTAATGTCCGTGCCCGGCGTTCACTTTGAATAAATAATGTGGTTACAAAGGACCAAATCTACTAAGGAGTCACATGTCACATGGCAGCACAATGACACAATGAGCCTGGAGGTGGCATCAGTATGAGGAGACCATATAGTGACTGAATGACACAACCTCGAGTTGGCAGCAGCATGAGGAGAACATATAGTGGGTGAACGACACAGCATGGAGGTGGCGGCAGCATGAATAGACCATATAGTGGCTGAATGACACAACCTCAAGTTGGCAGCAGCATGAGGAGACCATATAGTGGCTGAATGACACAGCATGGAGGTGGCGGCAGCATGAGGAGAGCATATAGTGGCTGAATGACACAGCATGGAGGTGGCGGCAGCATGAGGAAACCATATAGTGGCTGAATGACACAGCGTGGAGGTGGTGGCAGCATGAGGAGAACATATAGTGGCTGAATGACACAGTGTGGAAGTGGCGGCAGCATGAGGAGAACATATAGTGGCTGAATGACACAGCCTGGAGTTTGCGGCAGCATGAGGAGAAAATATATTGGCTGAATGACACTGCCTGGAGTTGGCGGAAGCATCAGGAGACCATATTGTGGCTGAATGACACAGCATTGAGGTGGCAGCAGCATGAGGAGAACATATAGTGGCTGAATGACACAGCGTGGAGGTGGCAGCAGCATGAGGAGAATATAAAGTGGCTTAATGACACAGCCTGGAGTTGGTGGCAGCATGAGGAGACCATATAGTGGCTGAATGACACAGCATGGAGGTGGCGGCAACATGAGGAGAACATATAGTGGCTGAATGACAGCATGGAGGTGGCGGCAGCATGAGGAAACCATATAGTGGCTGAATTACACAGCGTGGAGGTGGTGGCAGCATGAGGAGAACATATAGTGGCTGAATGACACAGTGTGGAGGTGGCGGCAGCCTGAGGAGAGCATATAGTGGCTGAATGACAAAGCCTGGAGTTTGCGGCAGCATGAGGAGAAAATATAGTGGCAGAATGAAACAGCCTGGAGTTGTCGGCAGCATGAGGAGACCGTATTGTGGCTGAATGACAAAGTGTAGAGGTGGCGGCAGCATGAGGAGAACATATAGTGGCTAAATGACACAGCGTGGAGGTGGCGGCAGCATAAGGAGAATATAATGTGGCTGAATGACACAGCCTGGAGTTGGCGGCAGCATGAGGATACCATATAGTGGCTGAATGACACAGCGTGGAGGTGGCGGCAGCATGAGGTAAATACAGTCATGGCCGTAAATGCTGGCACCCCTGAAATTTTTCAAGAAAATGATGTATTTCTCACAGAAAAGGATTGTAGTAACACATGTTTTGCTATACACATGTTTATTCCCTTTGTGTGTATTGGAACTAAACTAAAAAAGGGAGTAAAATAAGCAAATTGGACATAATGTCACACCAAACTTGGGCTGGACAAAATTATCGCACCCTCAACTTAATATTTGTTTGCACATCCTTTGGAAAAAAATCACTGAAATCAGTCGCTTCTTAGAACCATCAATAAGCTTCTTACACCTCTTACACCGGAATGTTGGACCACTCTTCCTTTGCAAACTGCTCCAGGTCTTTCTTATTGGAAGGGCACCTTTTCCCAACAGCAATTTTAAGATCTCACCACAGATGTTCAATGAGATTCAGATCTGGACTCATTGCTGGACACTTCAGAACTATCCAGCGCTTGTTGCCACCCATTTCTGAGTGCTTTTTGATGTATGTTTGGGGTCATTCTCCTTCTGGAAGACCCAAGATCTCGGACGCAAACCCAGCTTTCTGACACTGGGCTGTACAGTGCGGCCCAAAATCAGTTGGTAATCCTCAGATTTCATGATGCCTTGCAAACATTCAAGGCACCCAGTGCCAGAGGCACCAAAACTAATCCCAAAACATAATTGCACCTTCACCATATTTCACTGTAGGTACTGTGTTCTTTTCTTTGTAGGCCTGTTTCCGGTAAACAGTAAAATGATGTGCTTTACCAAAAAAGCTCTATCTATGTCTCATCTGTCCACAAGATGTTTTCCCAGAAGGATTTTGGCTTACTCAAGTTCATTTTGGCAAAAGGAAGTCTTGCTTTTTTATGTCTCTGTGTCAGCAGTTGGGTCCTCCTGGGTCTCCTGCCATAGCGTTTCATTTAATGTAAATGTCGATGGATAGTTCACATCGTGCCATTTGTGCGGGTGACAAGGAGGGACTCCCTGCCTCCTTCTCCACTGCATACTGCCACAGTGTGTCTGGGTCCAATGTCTCGCCTTCCTCATAACCCTCTAGCTCCTCTATAACCAAAGTCTATGCAAAAGAAAAACCAGCTCACCACCATGTACGATCTTGAAAGGAGGAGGACTTCAAGTGTGAATAGGAAGCACGGACAACATCCAACTGCATTCTTGGAGTGAAAACTTGAAAGAGAAGAAGAACAGGGTCCAGCTCCCAGAAAAGAAAAACGGTTAAAAATCTAATATTTTAATTCAAGCCATTAAAAATATAAGTAAACAAAAAAGGGAGGAATAAAATCATAGCAGAAGGCGTTTCTGCTATGATTTTATTCCCCCCTTTTTTGTTCACTTATATTTTTAATGGCTTGAATAAAAATATTGGATTTTTAACCGTTTTTTCCTTGGAGCTGGACCCTGTTCTTCTCTTTCTAGCTCCTCTAGCTGCTCCTGCTCCTCCTGTCCTGTCAGATTAATAGGAGAACCACCCATCTCGTGAAACCTAAACTGTACTCCACTGTGCCCCTGCCCCTCCTCCTCCAGTTCAGCCCCCACACGGCTCATGTGGCCGTGAGATGTAGGCGTCACGTTTTCAGTGCCCTGACCAGCTATCGTTTCCAACACGTGTTGTAGGAAATGAAGCAGTGGAATAACATCGTTCATATCGCAATCCTGGCAACTGACCAATAATGTGGCTTCCTCAAAGGGCCTGAGCAAACGGCAGGTGTTACGTATGAGCAGCCACTGGTTGACATTGAAGTTACACAGGGAACTTCCCCTATCCGCTTGGATCATCAAGAAATCAGTGATGGCTTTTTTCCGTTCATATAGTCGGTCCAACATATGGAGGGTGGAATTCCAACGTGTGGCAACGTCACAAATCAGACTATGTTGGGGAATATCGTTCTTACACTGCAGCTCAAGTGTGTTGTGCTTTGAGGTGTATGAGTGGCTGAAGTGCATGCAAAGTTTCCTTCCCATTGTTAGGATGTCTTGCAGATGGGGGGGAGCACTCCAGGAATTGCTTGACAACCAGATTGAACTCTCAGGCTTCCTTGTCACAGCGCAGACAAGATGTTCTTCCCGTTGACGGTCGCCATGGTTCCCATTTCCAGCTTTCGTGGAGTAAGCCATGATTCGATGTCTTGATGAATGACTTTTAGGAGTTCCTCCCCTGTGTGACTCCATTCGCCAAGTCAAACCATGTGAAGAACAGCATGACACCGCTGTGCCCTGCACACATGGTATGGAGGGGCACTGAGACTTGTCCGTGCAGTGAAGGCTGAGGACACAATGGAGGATGAGGAGGCGGAGTCGCACACTGTCACAGGACCAACGGCATGAGAGCATGGAGGCAGAAGCGGCGTGACATGTCCAAGTTGCTGTTCGCAAAGAAATTACGTCTTGGCACTCTCCACCTCGGCACGGCACAAGCCATCAGTTCTCTGAAAGGTGCAGAGTCCACCACTTGAAAAGAGAGGGACTGCAGCACCAGCAATTTGAACAGGAGCCCATTCAGCTTATGCACCGTCGGATGAGTGAGCGCATACTGTTGTCTTTTGGACATGGCTTTGCCGATGGATTGTTGGGGGATGCACTGACTCGAAGTAGTAGGAGCAGGAGCATCTGGAGTGACATAAGATGGGTATGACACACAGCTCCCTTCGGCTGAGGTGGTGGAGCCTTGGCAGGCTGAAAGAGGGAGTGGCATGCCACTGGGGGATGCAGCAGGCTGGGCCGTAGTGCCAACAATGGGACCCTGGCCACGCTTCACGTTCAGCCAACACATCTTGCATGTGGCCAGGGTAACCTCCTCCGGATGCTTGATGAGAAACTGCAACACCGCCAAGTAGCTGATTTTCCCACCAACAGTCCGCACTCATTAACTGCTACTACTGCCGATTCCAGGAACCCTGTTTCACTACCTCCTGGGAAGGTAGGCTGCCACAAAGCAGGTGGTCTACCCCAGGCATGTTTGGCTCCCGACTTTCCACTTCTGCCACCATGCTGACTGCCAACCATGCTACCTTGCTGGCTCAGCTGCTGCCTCTCAGGCAACCTGCAACCCTCTTCTCCTGAAGATGATGAAGCCCCTTCTGCACCTGGCTCCCAAGTTCTATCAGCTTCATCACCATCATCATCGAGTTGTGTATGCACGTCACTAATGTCCTCCTCAGGTTCCTCAACAGTGTCTGCTTCAGGAGCTTGAATGCTCGCAACACCCTTTCCCAAGCCACTCTCATCACTACTTACCCGCCTAGCATAGGAAGCGGTGGATGTCTCCTCCAATTCTTGGCTGGGCAGTACCAGCTGACTGTCCTCTAGATCGTCCTCACTTAAAAGTGGAGCTGAACCCTTAGCATAAGATACTTCTTTAGGGAAGGGAACAGCATAGGACAGAGGCAATGGGAGGACAGGGACTGCTCGCGGGCCATGCCAACTGAGGGTTGTGCCTGAGGAACCCACCGACTGTTGACTGGGGTGTCATATGTCACTTGTGATGAAGTGGATGACCGTGTTAACCAATCGATGACGGCAGATGGGCTGCTGGTCAAGACACGACCGCTAGCTGATTCCGGGAGCTCAGGCCTCTCGCTGTGACTCCTGCTGCCATTTGCACCTAGTCTGCTGCGACCTCTGCCTGATGAATTTAGGCCTCTGCCACTCCTCTGTGCATGTCCTGGATTCTCTGCCTGACATACTTAGTGCGTATATGAGGGGAGTACAATACGCTCCACTACGCTTAAAAAAGTATTTGTGTACAACACCAGCTGGTGAGTACTTTTTCCTTGCCTTTCACAGTATCAAGGCCCTTAAGATTTTAACAGGAACAAAATAGTACACCACTTAGAAGTGGTATGCACTTATGCGGGGAGAACAATGCGCTACAGTACGCTTAAAGGGGTAGTCCAGTGGTGAAAAGCGTATCCCCTATCCGTTTCAGATCACAGGGGGTCTGAGCACTGGGGCCACCCCAGGATCTCTCTGTACGGGGCCCCGGCTTGCTGGCCAGATAGTGCGTGTTGACCACCGCAAGAAGCGGCGGCCGACACGCCCCCTCAATACATCGTTATGGCAGAGCCGGAGATCACCGAAGACAGCGCTCCGGCTCTGCCATAGAGTTGTATTGAGGGGGCGTGTCAAGCGCCACTTTGTGCGGTGGTCAACACGCCCCCTTCCCATGGGCTGTCAGGGCCCGTACAGGAGATCGTGGGGGGCCCCAGTGGTCGGACCCCCCCACGATCTGACACTTATCCACTATCCTTAGGAAAGGAGATACGTTTTTCACCACTGGACTACTCCTTTAAAGGGTAACTCCGCTACCCAGCGTCCGGAACATTGAGTTCCTTATGCTGTGTGCGGGCTTCCATGTTCACGTCCGCCCCTCATGCAGTCATGTCCCGTCCTGTGACGTCACGTCCCACCCCCTCAATGCAAGTCTTCCAATAGACTTTCATTGAGGGGGCAGGCCGTGACGTCACTAGGGGGCGGGCGTGCACACGGAATCCCGCACACAGCATTAGGAACTCAAGGTTCCGGATGCTGGGGTGTGGAGGGGAGAAGAGTAACCCTTTAAAAACGTATTTGTGCACAACACCAGCAGTACACATCAGTGCTGCAGCACACAGTCGCTGTTTACTACACCCAAAATTGCACTTTATCTCTCAATCTCACTCCCTTCCCTATCAGTGCTTCTAGGCATGATTTGTGCTTGAGATGAATCGCTGCTATTCTGTGCAACACACTGTGCAACACACTGCCCTCTGTCCTTCTCTGTAATAGAACACTGTAGACAGTGACTGGGAGGGGAATTGCTGCAGTAAGAATGCTTTTGTGTGCAAAACACACTGCTCTCTGTCCCTCTCTCTGTGCAACAGAACGCTGAATTGACACGGAGGTGAATCACTGCTGGAAAAAAGCTTTTCTGTGCAACACACAGTGCGGTCTGTCCCTATCTATCACTCTGCAGTGAAAGACTGAAGTGACTGACCGCAATATGGCTGCCAATTAAATAGGGCTGTGACATCACAGGGGTGACTGGCTGCTGATAGACTGAATGCTGCATTTGATTGAGGGTCATCCCATTTACCCTTGTTCCCGCCTTCCCAGGATTCCTTGCCCCATGTCCTCCCATGTGGATCCGCCATTTTAGATGCCCTGGAGCCTGGACAGCACTAAATGGAGTTTAATGAAGTGATTCACATTCGTTGCAAATCTAATTTTTCCTGAAATTTGCAACAAATTCGGATTCGTCAGATTCGAATCGCTCATCCCTAATTAAAATGAATATAATTAAGAGTTGTTCAGATTAGAACTGAGTGCAAAATGGCACAGGTAACAGAAAAAAAAATATTGAAGAATATGTAAAATTGTCACCTATTTTTGGTGCAAAATGACCCAAATAAAAGAAAAAAATGACAGGTGTAAAAAACATAATGTAACATAAATGTAGAAAAACAGACATCCACGTCTTATACAATGATCATTGCTTCTCAGCATATTTATAAAACTGATAGGCCCCTGGTATATGTTTTGATTACAATGTGCAAGCCTGCTCGAAATGTAACAGCCACCTGAGTAGATGGGCCCTAATTAAGAATGAAGTGGCACTGGGCAGCAAATATTATATCAATTGTCAATTAATCTGGGCACAACAATTTTCAATTCAAAGAAAAAAATACTTATGTCAAATTGTTATTTTTTCACAATGCAAAACATAGCATTTATCAGAAAAGTGTGACTATAGTGGAATTAATATAAATTTGGGGTTGTACAGCTTAAAACTAGAGCCAAAACAGTGACATTAATTAATGTGTAAGGAATAGAAATGGATGGTTAAAGTGTACCTGTTGTCAACAGAAACGTTTTATATAATGTAAATTATGTCATTGTATGTATATTTCTAATATACATTAGTTAAAAAATGTGTATATTTTTGGGTGAAAAAATTCTGTCCCTGCCACTATTGCCTGTGTGTCTCTATGAGGAGTCCAAATACAGGAAGTGTGGTCAGGACAAGCAGGGCTCTGGGCAGACTCCTGGCTTGTCAATCATTCTCAAGTGTGGGCCAGAAGTGTGTCATAGAGTCTCAGTGCACAGAGCTCTGCTTGTCCTCAGTGTACAGAGCCCTGCTTGTCCTCAGTGTGCAGAGCTCTGCTTGTCCTCAGTGCACATAGTCCTGCTTGTCCTCAGTGTACAGAGCCCTGCTTGTCCTCAGTGCAAAGAGCCCTGCACGTCCTCAGTGCACAGAGCCCTGCTTGTCCTCAGTTCACAGTTATGCTTGTTCTCAGCACACAGAGCCCTGATTGTCCTCAACGTACAGAGCCCTGCTTGTCCTCAGTGTACAGAGCCCTGCTTGTCCTCAGTGCACAGAGCCCTGCTTGTCCTCAGTGTACAGAGCCCTGCTTGTCCTCAGTGCACAAATCCCTGCTTGTCCTCAGTGCAGAGCCCTGCTTGTCCTCACTGTACAGAGCCCTGCTTGTCCTCAGTGCACAGAGCCCTGCTTGTCCCTCAGTGCACAGAGCCTTGCTTGTCCTCAGTGCACAGAGCCTTGCTTGTCCTCAGTGCACAGAACCCTGCTTGTCCTCAGTGCACAAAGCCCTACTTGTCCTCAGTGTACAGAGCCCTGCTTGTCCTCAGTGCACAGAGCTCTGAATTTCCTCAGTGCACAGAGCCCTGCTTGTCCTCAGTGCAGAGCCTTGCTTGTCCTCAGCACACAAAACCCTGTTTGTCCTCGGTGTACAGAGCCCTGCTTATGCTCAGAGTACAGAGCCCTGCTTGTCCTCAGTGCACAGAGCCCTGCTTGTCCTAAGCACAGAGAACCCTGCTTATCCTAAAAACTATGGGGCAGATATATCAAAACCTGTGTAAAGGAAGAGCGGTGCAGTTGCCCATAGCAACCAATCAGATTGCTTCTTTCATTTTCCATAGACCTCTTTAAAAATGAAAGAAGACATCTGATTGGTTGCTATGGGCAACTGAACCACTCTTCATCTACACAGGTTTTGATAAATCTCCCCCTATGTCCTTGTCACAAGCCTCTATGTCTTAAAACATCCTATTACTTTATTGGCCTTAGCAGCAGCTGCCTGGCACTGCTGACTAAAGTTGACTTTATTGTCCATTAATGCAAGTCTTTTTTGGTAGTTGTTTTACCTAATGATTTTCACATAATTGCACACTTAGTTTTTACAGCTCAACTGCAGAAGCTTACATTTATCATATACAATCTCGCTAACTGTTTTGGTCAACAACAGAGGTTTTCCCCTATTTCTAACATGTTTATTCCTGTAGGGTATGTGTTGTTCTCAAGATCTTTTCAGGATACTCTTAAAAATGTCCTGTGTACTAAGGACAAAGTCCTGATCTATGTCCCTAAAGTCCTCTCCTAAAAATCGGCCTTCCTGAAGATTGATGTCTTTGCAACCCCACAAGTAGACATCCTCTTATAGAATAAACATAAACTTATTATGTTGTGGTCACTATTACCAAGATGACCCCCTACCTCTACTTCGGATACTATGTCTGGCCTTTTGTTGGGTCCATTTTGGGTCCTGCACTAGTTTTTTATTACCAAAAAACTGTTTCCTTTGCTGCTTCCCAGTCTATATCAGGGTAGTTAAAAATAATGACTGCCCTATCTATTTGTCTTATTAGTAGGTTTTTGACTGATTCCATTATACTTGGTAATTTATAAAAATCCCTATCAGTAATTTGTTATTCTTACCCCCTCTAAATGAGAATTTTTTGGAATAACTAACCCCCCCACTTTCTTACTTGTTTGGCAATTTCTGAACAGACTGTAACCCTGCAAGTTACCCACCCAGTAATAGCTCTCATCCTGCCATGTCTCACTTGTCCCCACTATGTCATAGTCTTCTTCCGACATTAATTGTTCCAGTTCCTCCATCATATTATTGAAGCTTCTGGCATTAGTATACATGCACCTCAATCTTTTCTTCATATTTCCTTTCCACGTACCAGTTATGTTTGATCTAACACCTCCCACTGTCCCTCAACAAGTTTTATTACTTACAGTATCCACAGCTCTCTATCCACACTGTCTTCCTCTTCAATATTCTAGTTTCCCTCTCCCCTACTCCCTATTTTATACATTCCGCCACCCTTCTGGCCATCTTCTCCCCGAGCACAGCTGCATCCTCCCCATTGAGGTACAGCCCATCTGTTGAGAAGTCAGTCCAGTTCTCCAAGAACCCAAACCCCTCCTTCCTACAGCAGTTTCTGAGCCACTTGTTTAGCTCCCTAATTTTCCTCTGCCTCTCTGGTATAGTACATAGTACAGATAATATTTCAAAACATATTGAGGTCCTTGCCTCCTTGTGCACCATGACCGCTGGGTCTTCTCCCGCCCCAATAATCTGTAAACCTGATATGTCAAACTCAAGCACCAAGAAGACAAGACAATATTTGATAAATCCAATCTTTTGTAACAGATCGTGCCCATAATAAGTTTACCCTGCACTACCAGCACCATCTGGCCTGCCCTGCACTCCTCATTCCCTCCTTACAGGAGCAGACACCCCCCTGGCTGTCAGAGGCAGTGTCTTGCTGCTGCACTGCTAACTCTGAACTGACACCTCCCTCATCTGCCAACTGGGCAAACTTGTTGGGTTGTGCCAGACTAGGCAACAGAGATAGCTGGCTTAGTGAGCAGCAGACTCCTTTCCATGTAATTCCTGCCTTTCAATATTGCAAGTTGTTTGTGAAGCTACGTTTCCACTTGTTTTTTTCTTGCAAAAAAAAACGCCAACACATTTTCCTGCGTTTTTTTCTACCTTTTTTTTTCATTGTGTAGAAACTGCAATTTGGTCCCTTTGGCAGTTTCCCTGTGGGCATTTTTTTTAAGTATTTTGTTGGGTACCAAAAGAAAAAAAAAAGGATGCCGTAGGGATGGAAAAATTGTAGTTCATGAAATTTAAATCTTTTAGATCAAAATGTTTATTAATTTTCAAACAGGGACCAATTTATGTGAGCCGACAATATTAAAAATATATAAAGGGGCCATTTAATTGTAAAAATAATATATTTTTTAATACATTTTGTGAAACTTTTTATTAATAATGTGTTTTAATTATTTGTTTTATAAAGTGTGTGTTTTTTTAACTTTTTTAACTTAGTTCTCTTTATTTTATTCATTATTTAGGTACTACTAGACTTCCATGCTGGGAGCTGTAGTACCTGTACTTATAGACAGATCGTCCTGGGTGTCACTCCTGGCACCTGATGCGATCATCCTTTATCTTCCTGAGATGCTGAGCGGCTCTCTACAGCACTCTGCATCCCTTCCCTGTACTCCTGGCCGGCCCAAGACATTGTGCTGCCTGGGTCCCAGAGTGAAATGCTGCCCCCCCTCCAAAAAAAACCAAAAAAAAAACATTAGGTAGGCAGCAGTTCCTCCACATTAGGTAGGTAGCAATTTTCCCACATTAGGTAGCATAGATTCCCCACATTAGGTAGAATAGATTCCCCACATTAGTTAGCAGTTTCCCACATTAGGTAGCAGTTTCCCCTCATTAGGTAGTAGTTTACCCACATTAGGTAGCAGTTTTCCCACATTAGGTAGCAGTTTTCCGGCATAAAGTGTCACGTATGGGCAGGGAAGGAGTGCACACTAATCTCGCCCGCTCCCCTATCCCTGCCTACTTACGTACCTGCCCTAATAGACAGGTCCATAACCACGGTGAGGGACAGACAAAATAAGTGAGGGACGGTCAAAAATGCAATAAGTGAGGGACAGTCAAAAATTCAAAACAACAAACTACAAAACTGACAAGAGGTCGGGAAAGGCTGGAGGCACACCACTAACAGAAAACAAACCTAAAGCTGAGGACAAGTGGGTGCTGCAGGAGAGATTGGTGGGTTCCCCTCGATCAGACATCTTATCCCCTATCCTTTAAGGTCCAGGATCTGGGCTTCCAAATGAACAACAAGCTCATATCTAGCACAGCAATATGGCTGTTAGCACAATGCTGATTGCATGCACAAAAAGTACAATGGACTGTATTGGTAATCATAAACGACTTTGTATACTTATGGGAATGCAGAACCTAAAACACAGTTATCTGTAGAAACAGGTGTAAATAATTATAATTAATTATAATTATATAGTAAATAATGATAATTATTAAGATTAACGATGATATATTAACTTTTTTTTTTTTTTTTTAAGCAGAATTGCATTATGATTGTTTCAATACTGTACCTGTAAAATGCATAAAGGACTAATAGATTTCCAACAACACCGACTGAGCCAATAATTAGAATACAGCTCCCGACCGTGTATAGTATTTGGTCTGGAACTTCTGGCAGGGACAAGCCTTTGCGAGTTCCAAGCTCCACTGCCTAGAAAACAAAGACAGTTTTTGACATATAATTAAATACACTTAAAGCAGTTCTTAGTGAATTGTTGGTGTCAGTCTGCAAATATGAAAGGCCAAAATTGTCCCTGCCTTTCCAAAAGAGATATCAAATATAAACCAAAGCCAAAACGTAGCTTTGTCATCTTTTTGAAAAAATATCAAAACAAAGAAATGTGTTAAAATGAATAAACAAATATGACAGGATTTTTTTTTTTTTTAAAGGGAAATCGGGTTACCCCAGATTAAAATGAGGTATAAGTTACCCAGATCCACAGTCCGGTTCTAGAGATAGACCTGTTATTAGCCAGCATTGCTAACATGTTAATCTCTGCCTTTGAACAATGGAGGTCGGGACCAGACATGGAGGCAGGGCCATGGAGACACGACCATTAACATATTAGCAAGGCCAACTACAAATTGGGTTTATCTCCTTAACCAGACCAAAGAGATTTCCCGTG
Organism: Hyla sarda; assembly: GCF_029499605.1. NCBI lineage: Eukaryota > Metazoa > Chordata > Amphibia > Anura > Hylidae > Hyla > Hyla sarda. The sequence goes on from NC_079189.1 coordinate 202,633,234, forward strand.
TCAAAGGTTAGTCATTTTGGGTAGTTGATTTTAAGATCTATCTACCTATCCCTTTACAATTATTGAATACAATTTTGAATACAATTATTCACTTATTTCTTCAATTTTTTTGATCAATTTTTTGATCATGATCAAGTCATTGAATATTGGAAAATCACCAATCCCTTATTTTACAGATTGTGGTTTCAAAGAAATGCATGACCTTGCATAGTACCTAGAACAAGTTATCCCCTATCTCATCATATTAAAACTTCATCTTAGGCCAGAAACCTCTCCTCTTACTATTCTCTGCCCCAAATCCTTTTGTAAGTATAGTATGAACCTACCAGGCCGTGTCCAACCTAAAACAAACTACTTCAGTAGACATTTATATATACAATAGCTAGAACTTGTTTTTGGGATATCTGTCACCCCTCCCTAACCAACAAACACTATACTATAGGTTAATTGCTAATGGCAGATTTATTACAGAGATTTTTGCAGCTGAAAATTTGTTCCATTAATCTGACTTGAACTGCAGTATTTTAGCAACAAGAACATGGATTTCTGCAAGCCTAGACAGTTATAGAAATTTCTGTAAAAATGACAACCCTTTCTTTTTCAGTTATATCACAAATAAATGGGTCTTGTTGTTCTTGTACAATAAAGCCTCACATTTTTTATTTATTTATTTATTTATTTATTTTTTACATCATTTATTCACAGTATATATTAAAAATATAATTATACTCAAAACATTTTCAGTTTTCAAGGAAATTTCACAATGAAAGTAAATGGTTTGTTTATTGTGAGTAATATGTATAAAATGTGCTATGAATGACTATGCATAAGATACACTCCAGGCACAACCGATGCACTGTGTTATGTCTAATGCAGGGGTTAAAAGGATGAATCATAACACAAGAAATAAATAAAAATAATTCCTTGTTATGCTCTGTCCCCTCTGATCTGACCCTTGATTAGGCAAATCAAAGTGTATCAGTTTTGCCTGTAGTGGTCCTTTAACCCCTTAAGGACCACAGGTTTTTGCACTTTCATTTTTTCCTCCTCACCTTTTAAAAATCATAACCCTTTAAATTTTGCACCTAAAAATCCATATGATGGCTTATTTTTTGCGCCAACAATTCTACTTTGCAGTGACTTCAGTCATTTTACCCAAAAATCTAGGTCGAAATGGAAAAAAAATCATTGTGCGACGAAATTGAAGAAAAAATGCCATTTTATAAATTTTGAGGGCTTCCATTTCTACGAAGTACATTTTTTTGGTAAAAATGACATCTTATCTTTATTCTGTAGGTCCATATGATTAAAATGATACCCTACTTATATAGGTTTAATTTTGTTGTACTTCTAGAAAAAAGCATAACTACATGCAGGAAAATTTATACGTTTAAAATTGTCATTTTCTGACCCCTATAACTTTTTTTTTAACCATGTATGGGGCGGTATGATGGCTTATTTTTTGCGCCCTGATCTAAGGTTTTTAGTAGCACAATTTTTGTATTGATCAGACTTTTTGATTGCTTTTTATTCATTTTTTTTTCATGATGTAAAAAGTGACCAAAAATACGTTATGGCAAGAGGACCTCCGTTCGCGTCCTAGCTGATCGGGACACCGCATTTTCACTGTGGTGGTCCCGATCAGCCCCACTGAGCAGCCGGGAAGCTTTTACTTTCGTTCATCTCTACTTAAGTTTGCTCATCTCTACTTCTGACAGTTCTTTTTTAACCCCTTCCCTCTCGAGCCATTTTTCCTTTTTGCACTTTTGTATTTTCCTCCTCACCTTCTAAAAATCATAACACTTTCAGTTTTATTGGACCATTTTTATTTTGATCGCGTTTTATAAATTTTTAAAATACGCATTTCTGGACTTTGGAATTTTTTTACGTTTGTGCCTTTGACCGCATGGTTTAATTAACATTATATTTTAATAGTTCGGACATTTATGCATTCATCCTTACCACACATGTTCAGGTTTTATTTATTAACTTTTTTGGAAAATGGGAAAAGGGGGGTGATTTAAACTTTTATTACGGAAGGGGTTAATGCATATTTATTTACTTTTTTTTTAAAAATTTACATTTGTTTTAATCCCCATAGGGGACTACTCCATAGGAGAGCATTGATCAGTGTTATCAGTGCACCATTGCTTCAGCCTTGCAAAGCTGAACGCAAGGCTGGAGCACAGATCGGATGGCCGGGAGGAAGGTAAGACACCTCCCCCCATCCTCTCAGCTGATCGGGATGGCATAGCCCACTAAGCTAGCTAGGAACAGAATTAACCGCTGTTAGAGGCCGCAATATACTTTGATTGTGGCATCTAAAGGGTTAATGCCAGACATCAGCCCGATCAGCAATGTCCGGCATTAGCCATGGGTCCTGGTTGCTGATAGCAACTGGGACCCACTTGGTATGATGCACGCTCACCTGCTGAGCATACAGTGGGAGCCAGCAGTGGATGTACAAATACGTCCATTTACGGGAAAGGGTTAAACATAGTGGGGGGAGGTTAAATTTATTATGCCTTGTGACCCAAAGTTCAATTGTACACTCATTTGCTAATTTTTAGTGGTTTCATGCCAATCTTGACACTTTTTAAAAATGCATAAGGCTTAGTGAAAGGGGGCATGGTTCCTTGTGGACAGTTCATTTACTTCATAACAAAGTCTGGTACAAATTATAATTAAAATCTAGCATAACACATTTTTTAAGAGGCATGCATTTCCCCTTAAGACTGGCAAAAAAAAGGGCAGTCTTAAAGGGGTAGTCCAGCTAAATACAACTTATCCCCTATCCACAGGATAGGGGATAAGTGTCTGATCACGGGGTCCCGCAACCTGCTGCATGATGCCCCGGCAATGGGAGAGGAGCACGTGCTACAGACAACACATGCTCCATTCATTTTGGAGCACTAGGGGGGTGACACGAGTGCCCAGCGATCAGACCCCCCCTGATCAGACACTTATCCTCTATCCTGTAGATAGGGTATAAGTTGCATTTCACCAGACTAACGCTTTAATGAATTTTCATTGTTGTTTTACTAAACTAATTCTATTCCAGTTTGGGCAAAATGGACAGCCACTCACATACCTGCCCATTAACCAGCTGGACTAAAACGTGAGCAATATGCATAAACTAAGAGTTTTAAAATAACCCTACCAACATCAGTTCTTCTTGAACATGAATTAACATCTGTGTTCTTGCTTTGGAACATCCTTTCATAGAGTTTCAATGGAGATGGGACTTATTTCCAAAGGGATAGCACAACAACTTATGCCACACAACCTCAACATTATGCAATTTATATTTTTTATATCATGGCCTAGATTTTAGCTACAAGTCATCATCTTTCTACCTATTTAGTCAATTCTTCCATTTACTCATTTAATAATTAAAGAAAAATTTACTTTTGCAGGATGTGTTAGATTGTTAAAAAAATATTTCAGGGAATGGTTCACTTAACAAATAACCTTTCTTTAAAAACACTAACCATGTCTAAACAAAAAGCAGATAATCTAAAGGTGTAAAAATTGCAGAAAGGAATAATTGATGCCAGTTTTATTATGCACAGTTCACAAGTGTTTAAAGTGATTTTCTAAAAAAAAAGTTACTTTATACATCAAAAAATGCAGCCATGTACAAATTATTTGTCAGGATATCATAATAGGATAATGTTCATAATGCCGATCAGGTAAATGAGTGGGGAGAAGCATTATACCACGATATGTTTATGGGGCCGCACGATTATTATTCCTTACTAGATGATAAAGAATCTTTTTCGAGTGCTTGATAAAGACTATGGTTTGCTTGATAAAGACTACTAGTTTTATTGTAATGTCAGTCATGTGATGATGAAAACAGATAACAAAACATTGGAATTTGCTATTCATTCTGTCATCAATGAGTGAACAACAGTGATACAAAATACACTAGAGAGAAATTGAGGCAAGGAATAAATGTATTATGTAAATACAGTCAGGTCCATAAATATTCGGGCATCGACACAATTCTAACATTTTTGGCTCTACACACCACCACAATGGATTTGAAATGAAACGAACAATATGTTGTCAGGATCCGGACCAGAGTGCAGGGTATGCAGGGGTAGTGGATCCCCTGTGTCAGGGAGGTGATGATGTGGGCCTTACCAAGGGAACGGAGTCTAAGGGGTTACTGGTCTTCATCAGAGCCTGCCGCAAAGCAGGATGGATTTGCAGCGGCAGGTAACCCCCAGGTCATTTCCCCTGGTAACGACTCAACCTCCCTGACAGCTGAGGAAGGCACGGTACAAGGGGATGAGACAGAGGCGAGGTCAGACGTGGCAGAAGGTCAGGGCAGGCGGCAATGGTTTGTAGTCAAGGGCAACGGCAGAAGGTCTGGAAACACAAGTTATGGCACACACAAAAACGCTTTCACTAGGCACAAGGCAACAAGATCCGTCAAGGACAGGAAGGGGAAGTGGGTTTTTATATGTTTGGCACTAAAGAAACAGATGGGAGGTGATTAGCACTGATTTGGAACAGATTGGGCCAGGCTCCAATTAATGGTGCACTGGCCCTTTAAATCTGAGAGACCCGACGCGCGCACCCTAGAGAGCGGGACCGCGCGCGCCGGAGCTAAGACAGAGGATGGGGCAGGTAATCAGAACGGGATGCGACCCGCAAGCGGACTAGTGCCAGCATGCGAATCGCATCCCCGCCGGCAGCATTGTTGCAGCGCTACCGGTCAGAGTGAGAGACCGGAGCGCTGCAGGAGGGCAGACGCCATCAGCGCTCCGGGATGGATGCGGGACCCGGAGCGCTCGGCGTTACATATGTGCTTTAACTGCAGATTGTCAGCTTTAATTTGAGGGTATTTACATCCAAATCAGGTGAACAGTGTAGGAATTACAACAGTTTGCATATGTGTATCCCATTTGTTAAAGGACCAAAAGTAATGGGACAGAATAATAATCATAAATCAAACTTTCAATTTTTAATGCTTGGTTGAAAATCCTTTGCAGTCAATTACAGCCTGAAGTCTGGAACGCATAGACATCACCAGACGCTGGGTTTCATCCCTGGGGATGCCCTGCCAGGCCTCTACTGCAACTGTCTTCAGTTCCTGCTTGTTCTGGGGGCATTTTCCCTTCAGTTTTTTCTTCAGCAAGTGAAATGCATGCTCAATCGGATTCAGGTCAGATGATTGACTTGGCCATTGCACTTATTTCCCTTAAAAAACTCTTTGGTTGCTTTTGCAGTTTGCTTTGGATCATTGTTCATCTGCACTGTGAAGGACTGTCCAATGAGTTCTGAAGCATTTTGCTGAATATGAGTAGATAATATTGCCCGAAACACTTCAGAATTCATCCTGCTGCTTTTGTCAGCAGCCACATCATCAATAAATACAAGAGAACCAGTTCCATTGGCAGCCATACATGCCCACTATGCCATGAAACTACCACCACTATGCTTCACTGATGAGGTGATATGCTTAGGATCATGAGCAGTTCCTTTCCTTCTCCATACTCTTCTCTTCCCATCACTCTGGTACCAGTTGATCTTGGTCTCATCTGTCCATAGGATGTTGTTCCAGAACTGTGAAGGCTTTTTTAGATGTTGTTTGGCAAACTCTAATCTGGCCTTCCTGATTTTGAGGATCACCATCTTGTGGTGAACCCTCTGTATTCACTCTGGTGAAGTCTTCTCTTGATTGTTGACTTTGACACTCATACACCTACCTCCTGGAGAGTATTCTTGATCTGGCCAACTGTTGTGAAGGGTGTTTTCTTCACCAGGAAAATCATTATTTGGTGATCTTCCACGGCGTGTTCCTTCTTTTTAAGAATGTTCCAAACAGTTGTTTTGGCCACACCTAATGCTTTGGCTATCTCTATGATGGGTTTGTATTGTTTTTTTCAGCCTAATGATGGCTTGCTTCACTGATAGTGACAGCTCTTTGGATCTCATCTTGAGAGTTGACAGCAATATATTCCAAATGCAAATAGCACACTTGAAATGAACTCTGGACCTTTTATCTGCTCATTGTAATAATGAGGGAATAACACACACCTGGACATGGAACAGTTGAGAAGCCAATTGTCCCATTACTTTTGATCCCTTAACAAGTGGGATGCACATATGCAAACTGTTATTCCTACACTGTTCACCTGATTTGGATGTAAATATTCTCAAATTAAAGCTCACAGTCTGGAGTTACAGCACATTACAGCACTTTTTATTTCAAATCCATTGTGGTGGTGTATAGAGCAAAAATTTTTAGAATTGTGTCAATATCCCATTATTTATGGACCTGACTGTATGTATTTTCATAGGTAAGTGGGCGTAAAGTATAAATAACAATAGTTAAACCTCTAATGGTTAACACGCACCATTAAAAATAGGTGACAAAAATTACATTTAAAAATACAGATTTGAGTGATCAGCTTTAGTCTTTTAAAAATACAAAAGCTTAATTACATCTTTAAAAAAAACAACAAGGACTAAACATGATTTTATTTGCATCAATGAACAATGTTACATCAAGGAAATAAAATTTTTCGGTGTCAAAGTGTGACACCGAATTTAATTCTTAAGATTTTCATTGATATATTGTACAAATGTATTGGACTGTTGTCTTGTACCCTTCCATATGATAAGCATGTCGTCTATGAAACGCCCTATCCATTGGATGCAGTCAAAAACAGGATTGTCCGGAGAAAAAATAAAATGTGTTTCCCAAAATATCATAAAAATATTTGCCAGCGACGCCGAGTACTTGGCCCCCATCGGAGCTCCCCTGGTTTGAAGGAAATATTTCTCATCAAACATAAAAAATTAGGATTTACCAAAATTTCTACCGCTATCATGAGATATTCCTTTAGACCAGGGGAGAATAATAATGCATCCAAGCCTTTTTTCCAGGGAATGGAAGGATAAAAGGCAACTACGTCACATATAGGCAAATATTTTCTCCCATTGTAAATTTTACAACATAGCAATGGTGTGGCTAGAGTCCTTGATGTACATTGGGTAATTTTTGTGAATGACTATAAATAAAAATCTACGCATTTGCCCAATCTCTTCAACCTCAATCTCTGTGGATTTTTGGGAGCGAATGGAAGACCGGCATTACTGGGTACTTTACAAACAAATGTTTTTAAAATTTTTTATCAATCACTCCCATTGTTACTCCTTCTTTCTGTACCTTTTTACGTTTCGTTTTTACCCATTCAGTGGGGTTTTCTTTCTTTCTTTCCTGTAGCATGTCATTAGAGATGAGCGAACTTACAGTAAATTCGATTCGTCACGAACTTCTCGGCTCGGCAGTTGATAACTTTTCCTGCATAAATTAGTTCAGCTTTCAGGTGCTCCTGTGGGCTGGAAAAGGTGGATACAGTCCTAGGAGACTCTTTCCTAGGAATGTATCCACCTTTTCCAGCCCACCAGTGCACCTGAAGGCTGAACTAATTTACGCACGAAAAGTTATCAACTGCCGAGCCGAGAAGTTCGTGATGAATCGAATTTACTGTAAGTTCGCTCATCTCTACATGTCATGGTTCAATTTGCAATATAGATTAGAGTCCAGGACAACAAGGTTTGCGCCTTTATCGGTGTCACGCACCACTATATAGGGATTTTCACTAAGTTGTTTAAAAGCATGTTTTTCCTCTTTGTTCAAATGACCCAACATGTTGTCCTGGACACTGCTCTCATGCAATCTAATTAGATCACATTCCACTAACTCCTGGTATCTATCAAGGGCCTCAGTACGTGAGGCCACAAGATAGAAACCAGGGTTGGTGGTGTGAAACTGACACCCTGTAATCTCATTGTTTTCCTTTGCAGACTCTCCCTAAACTCCGTAAACACTTAAGGACTGAGGGCATACCCATACGCCCCCATTTTAGAGTCCTTAAGGACTGAGGGCATATGGGTACTCCCTTGGGAATTCCGGTCACCGCCACTAGCCGGTCATGGACTGGTCCGGGATGCCTGCTGAAATCATTCAGCAGGCATCCCGGCACATAGCCCAGGTGGGTCCTGAGACCCCCATGTCGGTGATCACCGCAAATCGCTGGTCAATTCAGACCAGCAATCTGCAGCGATTCCAGGTCAGACGGGTCTCCAGTGACACGGTGACCCAGAAAATAAGGGGTATCGGGGGTGTCCAAGACACCCTCGATCCCCCTAAAGGGATAGGAGTGAGGTGGCAGGGGCGCCACCCCTCCTATCTTTGCTATTGGTCGGTCACTTCAGATCAAGGGCGGGGGGGGTTTAAGTTCGGTTCCCCCATCCCACCCACCCACTGTTGTCCGGGCAGAACGGGGGAACTGTCCTGTGACCGGCGCCGGAGGTCACTTACCATAGGAGTTGGCAGTGGGCGGCGATGACGTGCAGCTGGCTCCCTGGTGCGGCGTTCTGCAGACTAAGGAAGACGGTGAGTTGCCTAGCAACATCTGGAGGGCTACAGTTCGTAGACTACTATACAGTGGTCTCTAAACTGCAGCCCTCCAGATGTTGCAAAGTTACAACTCATGCCCAGATAGCTGTTTGTTAAAAATCCCAGCATGCCCAGACAGAAAACTGCTGTGTGGGCATGCTGGGATATGTAGTTTTGCAGTAGCTGGAGGGCTACAGTTTGGAGATCACTGTGCGCTGGTTTCTAAACCGTGGCCCTCTAAATCTTGCAAAACTACATCTCCCAGCATTCACGAACAGCAAACAGCTGTCTCGCCATGCTGGGAGATGTAGCTGCGTACCCCCAGCTGTTGTATAATTACATCTTCCAGCATGCCCTTCAGCGATCAGTACATGCTGGGAGTTGTAGATTTGCAACAGCTGGAAGCACTCTGGTTGGAAAATACTGAGTTAGGTAACGGAACCTAACTGAAGGTTTTCCAGCCAGCGTGCCTCCAGCTGTTGCAAAAGTACAACTCCCAGCATGCACGGTCTGTCAGTTCATGCTGGGGGCTTTAGTTTTGCAACAGCTGGAGGTTCCCCCCCCCCCATGTGAATGTACAGGGTACATTCACACGGGCGGGTTTACAGTGAGTTTTCTGGTTCAAGTTTGAGCTGCGGCAAATTTTCCGCCGCAGCTCAAACTTCTAGCGGGAAACTCACTGTAAACCCCCGCCTGTGTGAATGTACCCTAAAAACACTACACTACACTAACACAAAATAAAGGGTAAAACACTACATATACACCTTACACGTCTCCCCCAATAAAAATAAAAAACATATCGTACGGCAGTGTTTCCAAAACAGAGCCTCCAGTTGTTGCAAAACAACAACTCCCAGCAGTTCCGGACAGCCACTGACTGTCCAGGCGTGCTGGGAGTTTAGCAACAGCTTGAGGCACCCTGTTTGGGAATCACTGGTGTAGAATACCCCTATGTCCACCCCTATGCAATCCCTAATTTAGTCCTCAAATGCGCATGGTGCTCTCTCACTACAGAGCCGTCGTATTTCAAGGAAACAGTTTAGGGCCACATATGGGGTATTTCTGTACTCGGGAGCAGTTGCAATACAAATTTTGTGGGTCTTTTTCTCCTTTTAGCCCTTTGGGGTCTACACCAGCCTGTTAATGTAAAAATATTAAAATATTTTACACTAACATGCTGGTGTTGCCCCATACTTTTTATTTTCACAAGAGGTAAAAGGAAAAAATAAGACCCCCCCATATGTGGGTGTAAAATTCTCTGCGGGCGCACAACAAGGCTCAGGAGTGACAGCGCACTATGTACATTTGAGGTCTAAATTGGTGGGGTTGCACAGGGGTGGCTGATTTTACAGTAGTTCTGACATAAACGCAAAAGATGAAATACCCACGTGTGACCCCATTTTGGAAACTGCACCCCTCACGGAACATAACAAGGGGTATAGTGAGTCTTAACACCCCACAGGTGTTTGACGAATTTTCGTTAAAGTTGGATGGGAAAATGAAAAAAATGATTTTTACTAAAATGCTGGTGTTACCCAAAATTTTTCATTTTCACAAGGGAAAATAGCCCCCCAAAATTTGTATCCCATATGTGGATGTCAAGTACTCTGTGGGCGTACTACATTGCTCCGAAGAGATGGAGCGCCATAGTGCTTTTGGAGAGAAAATTTGTCCGGAATTGAAGGCCATGTGTGTTTTTCATTTGCAAAGCTTGTGGTGCCAGAACAGTGGACGCCAGCCCACTGTTCCAAAGATCTGTCAAATGTCAGTGGGGTGTAAATGCTCACTGCACCCCTTATTAAATTCTGTGAGGGGTGTAGTTTCCAAAATGGGGTCACATGTGGCCCCCCACATGTGAAACCATTTTGGAAACTACACCCCTCACAGAATTTAATAAGGGGTGCAGTGAGCATTTACACCCCACTGACATTTGACAGATCTTTGGAACAGTGGGCTGGCGTCCACTGTTCTGGCACCACAAGGGGCTTTGTAAATGCTCATGGCCCCCTACTTCCATTCCAAACTAATTTTTTTTTTCATTTATACATCCGACTTAACGAAAAGTCGTCAAACACCTGTGGGTGTTAAGGCTCATTGTACCCCTTGTTACGTTCCTCAAGGGGTGTAGTTTCCAAAATAGTGTGCCATGTGTTTTTTTAAATTCTGTTCTGGCACCATAGGGGCTTCCTAAATGCGACATGCCCCCCAAAAACCATTTCAGCAAAATTTGCTTTCGAAAAGCCAAATGTGACTCCTTCTCTTCTGAGCATTGTAGTGTGCCAGAAGAGCACTTGACGTCCACACATGGGGTATTTCCATATTCAGAAGAAATGGGGTTACAAATTTTGGGGGGCATTTTCTCCAATTACCTCTTGTAAAAATTTGAAATTTGGGGGGGAAAACTGCATTTCGATGAAAATTTTTTTTTTTCATTTACACATCCGAATTTAACGAAAATTCGTCAAACCTGTGGTGTGTTAAACCTCACTGTACCCCTTTTTATGTTCCTTGAAGGATGTAGTTTCCAAAATATTATGCCATGTGTTCTGGCACCATAGGGGCTTCCTAAATGTGACATGCCCCTCCAAAAACCATTTCAGCAAAATTCACTCTCCAAAATCCCATTGTTGTTCCCTCCCTTCTGAGCCCTCTAGTGCACCCACAGAGAACTTAATATCCACATATGAGGTATTTCCTTACTCTAGAAAAATGGAGTTACATATTTTGGGGGGATTTCTCTCCTTTTACCCCTTGTAAAATTAAAAAAAAGGTGTAAAAAATTAAGATTTAGAATTTTCTCCTTCACTTTGCTACTATTCCTGTGAAACACCTAAAGGGTTAACAAACTTTCGGAACATCATTTTGAATACTCTGAGGGGTGCAGTTTTATAATGGGGTAATGTATGGGGTATTTCTAACATGAAAGCCCCTCAAATCCACTTCAAACTGAACTGGTCCCTGAAAAATTCAGATTTTGAAGTTTTTGTGAATAACTGGAAAATTGCTGCTGAACTTTGAAGCCTCTAATGTCTTCCAAAAGTAAAAACATATCCATTTTCCTTTCAAGCACAGAGTTTCAAAGTTAGAAAAATGCAAAATTTTCAAAATTTTTATGAAATTTGGGGATTATTTACCAAGAAAGGATGCAAGTAACAACGAAAATTTACCACTATGTTAAAGTAGAATATGTCACAAAAAAACATTCTCGGAATCAGAATAAACAGGAAAAGCATCCCAGAGTTATTAATGCATAAAGTGACAGTGGTCAGAATTGGAAAAAAAAGGGCTACGTCGTTAAGGTGAAAAAGGGCTCAGTCCGGGGTTAACATCAACAGATTATTTGATCAATGAAGTTAGTACATAAAGTTAGATGACACTGTATCAATATCTCATCTTGTAATTTCACTATATCCTGTACATCTCTCAAATCCTCCTATGAAAAAAAATGCTTACGTAATGTTAGATCTCTCGCAAATTTATTAACTTCCAAAATCATTTTAAACAACTGAAACCTACAAGTAAGAACTATATTTCACCCTTTACCTAAAAATTATATCTGAGAGTCTGTTAGGGTACAAGCAGACAAATTCAATACAGGACTTATATGAGAGTAAGAAGCGAACTTAGGGGATATTTTGCCTCTCCTCTTTTCCCGTTTGGGTGAATCCTTGGTTTTGTTCATGTGGGCCCCATTTCTCCAAGTGTTGAGGCCACAGACTCCATAGAAGCCCCGCCCCGGCTTCAAACACCAAGATCCAAGTAGAAACAAATCTCCAGCAATAGGTGTTCAGGTACAAAATCTTTGCGCTTTATTAGGATACAACAGGATAAAACAGGTACAAGGAAACCTCTGACGCGTATCACGCAGCAGTGCGCTCAGTCATAGAGTGGTATTATTATTCACACAACATGTTAAAATACTTATGGAATCAAATCACATGACAAACTTAAAATAGGCAGCTGGAAAACATGGTCTGGATTTATGCCTGGCGTTATTGCATACTTTCACAGGTATAGTTACTATGCATAATACACATACATAGCAATAGCAGGTAGAATCGTCTCACCCTGTTGCCGAGATATTGAGCATGGAGAAGGTGCGAACTGCACCTTAAGACAATATGAAAAAGTATGAACACTCCAGCACTATTGCAGATCTAATGATCAACTTTATTCACATGTAGCTACATGAATCTCAGGTATGTGGCAGGATGTGACCCGTTTCGGCCAGGTGCTGGCCTTACTCATACAATGATTACACGTTCTAAGGATCATATATATGGACGTGAGAGGGCAAAATGCATGACAGGTGTACATACCCATTCAAACCACATTAACCTCCTCACACCCATTAACAAAAAGAACAAAAAAGCACATCATAAAAACAAAGAACATACAAAGGAAAAATATAACAACAACAAAAATAACACTAATTTCATTGACACATAAGACTTGAAAACATAAATATGTATGTTTGTGTCCGAGTGTCGTATATATTTTAAACAAACTGAAACATACACACTTATGTTTTCAAGTTTTATGTATCAATAAAATGAGTATTTATTTTTTTTATATTTTTTTATATTTTTCCATTGTATGTTCTTTGTTTTTATGATGTGTTTTTTTGTTAAAGGGCTTGAGGGGGGGTTAATGCGGTTAACTGGGTATGTACACCTGTCCTGCATTTTCCCCTCTCCCGTCCATATATATGATCCTTAGAACATGTAATCATAGTATGAGTAAGGCCAGCACCTGGCCGAAACGCGTCACATCCTGCCACGTACCTGAGATTCATGTATTACCAGTTTAAATAGTTTAAATATTCAATACACAGTGATAAGGTCCAATCTCTGATTCAGTCCCTGTGGGTGGATCGTTTTAAGGTCGAACATCCAGAACGTTTCTCTGTTCAACAGATGTCTTATCATGTCTCCACCCCTGGGTTTTCTATTGATCTTCTCAATCCCTTTGACACTGAGTAAATTTGTGTTACCTCCATGGATCTTTATAAAATGCTGTGTTAGGGCTGACACCCCTACTTTGAGACCATTCATGTCTGAGATATGTCTCCTAATGCGGACCATAAGTGGAGCCAACATATTGTAATCGGCATTGTGTACAAAATGCCAAATAAACCACCTAATCCATTCTGCAGTTTTTATAGCTTCTTATAGGATATGTTACGTTAGTGTTATATGATGTAAATTGGTCAGTTTTTTCCAACATTACCTATGTATTTCAACCAGTGCACATTCTCATGCCTTGAGCTATTTCTACTTTTAAACATCCTATGTGAAAGGGAAATGGTCCCTTGTGGAGAGATTGGGCAAATGGGTACTTTTATTTAAAGCCACTCACAAAAATCACCCCAATGTACATCAGGGACTTTAGCAACACCATCAATATGTTGGAGAATTTACAATGAGAGGAAAGATTTGCGTGGGCCACATGTGACGTAGTTGCCTTGTATCTTTCCATTCCCTGAAAAACAGGGTTGGATGCATTTTTTTTCTGTCTGAACAATTATAGTGCTTATTCCTCTGGTCTGAACGAATATCTCCAGATAGCGGTAGAATTTTTGTTAAATCATAAATTTTTTTTGTTTGATGAGAAATATTTCCTTCAGACCAGGGGAGCTCCGATGGGGGCCAAGTACTCACCGTAGTTGGCAAATATCTTTATAATATTTTGGGAAACACATTTTATTTTTTCTCCAGACAATCCTTTTTTTGACTGCATCCAATGGATAGGGAATTTCATAGACAACATGCTTATCATATGGAAGGGTAAAAGGCAACAGTTCGATACATTTGTGCAATATATTATTAAAAATGATCAAAATCTTAAATTTGTGTCACACTGACATCGAAATTTTTTTTCTCCTTGATGTAACATTGTCCATTGATGCTAATAAAATCATGTTTAGTCCTTATCATAAGGAAACAACTACCAATTCCATATTACTGGCCACATCATGTCACCCCAAACATGTTACTCAGAATATACAGTATGGGGAATTGTGTAGGTTAAAAAGGAATTGTACACAGAATTACATTTTTTTTACAGGAAGCAGAACAACTTAGCAAGAGACTAGAAGAGAAGGGGTACACAAAAAAGAACTTAAACAGTGCCATGCAAAAAGTCAGTGAAAAGCACAGAAACACCCTAATTAGAGGACAGAAGAAGGAACTAAAAGACAAGCCAAATATTATTGATAAAATTAACCTGTTCGGGACGGAGGGCGTATCCATACGCCCGTGGGAATTTCGGTCCTGCCCCGTGCAAATGCCCAGTCATTAGACCCCCCCCATGTCGGCGATCGGCGCAAATCGCAAGTGAATTAACACTTGCGATTTGCGCCGATTCCAGGTCATTACGGGTCTATGGTGACCAGGTGACCCGGAATAAAAGGGGGATCGCGGTTGTCTAAGACACCCACGATCCCCCAGAAGCGAAAGGAGTGAGGTGGAAGGGGTGCCACCCCTCCTATCCCTGCTATTGGTGGTCTAGACGCGACCACCAATAGCAGATCGGGGGCGGGGGGCTTTACTTTCTTTTTCCCCGTCCTGCCCACCCACAATAGGCGGGGCAGAATGGGGAAAACGAAGAGGACTGGGCGCCGACGTCCACTTACGTCCACTATCTCAGACATAAAGGGTCTCAGAGTAGGGGTGTTAGCCCTAACACAGGTTTTAGTGAGATCCATGGAGGTTACACAAATTTCCTCAGTGTCAAAGGGATTGAGAAGATATATAGAAAACCCCGGGGTGGAGACAAGAGAAGACATCTGTTGAACAGGGAAAAGTTCTGGATGTTCGCTCTTAAAACGATCCACCCACAGGGACTGAATCAGAGATTGGACCTTATCACTGTGTATTGAATATTTAAACTGTACTCTGCTGTGTAAAATGTGTATGTATATTATGCATAGCAACTATGCTGTGAAAGTATGCAATAATGCCAGGCATAAATCCAGACTATGTTTTCCAGCTGCCTATTTTAAGTTTGTCACGTGATTTTATTCTGTGAGTTTTTCAACATGCTGTGTGAATAATGAAATCAATCTATGACCAAGCGCACTACTGCGTGAAATGCGTCAGAGGTTTCTTTGTACCTGTTTTATCCTGTTGTATCCTAATAAAGCACAAAAATGTTGTACCTGAACATCTAGTGCTGGACATTTGTTTCTACTTCTAGGTGTTTGAAGCCGGGGCAGTGCTGGCGGGTCCACTGCGCAGGTGCTTTCAGAAGGCTAGACTGAAGCTGTGTTTCTCCAAGCACTGCTATCTTGTAATATATCTTGTTTTTTTTCTTGATCAATATCCTGTCTAGTATCCTGACCAGTGTTCCTCTATGTTGTAGAGTTTGGTTTTCTTGTATCTTTTTTTATGAAGTTTATGTTTGTTTCTGTTCTGTGTCAAAGTGTGAAGTGTCCTATGTTCCTGATCAGTTTAGTGTTTTCTATTCAGTTCTTCCATCCATCCCATGCATCTCCTGGATTCTGCTGTATACCTGTTCCATACCTAGTCTTGTTCATTTTATCATGTCTGCCGTTTATCTGGATTCTGGTTTGTGAACTGTGTGTTTATACACTATATTCTGCCCTGTTAGTATTTGTATCCTGTCTGGTATATCTGGTTGTCTGGTAGTTTTCCGTTTCTGGTTCTGGCCTGTGACTGACTATGTATTTTATTTGTTTTTACACCACTGCACTGTAGAGCCGGGGGGGACCGGCTCCAAGTTGTTGATCTATCGTTTAGGGTGGATGGGAAAGTAGGCAGGGAGAGTGTTACTAGGGACAGCTTAGGGCTCACTCTCCCTGTCCACCCAGTCGGTCATGACAACCTTGTTTTGGTCTTGAGGACACAGCCAATTTAAATTTTTGCATTTAGTTTATTTTATTATTTTTTTTATCACTATCACTTTTTTATATATCCCCCTACAGGAACACATGGTGCTTGTTTCATGTGGGATCAATTGTACATTTTAGACAACGCGCGCCGAGTCAAGTGAAGCGCGCATGGAAGTGACCACGGTATCCCAGAAATTATGCCCACAGCACGATATATAAGGTGAGACTTAAGAGATAGACTGAGTGCAACCCCCTGAGGAATGCAATGAAACAGGAGCTGTTGGGGTAGTGGAGTGAAGCGGTTCCTGCAATATGGGTGAGGAAAATTAGGCAATTTACATCTGTGCACACTTTCTTTCTATGCAGTATTATAGCAGGGTGCTATAATAGGTTGAGACATACTGGATGTAAGTTCTGACATTTCAGGCATACTCACATAGCACCAACTGCATTATTTAGGTTTAATTGCATTATTTAGATTAAAATGCATAGAACATTTTTCAGAGAATTTGCTGAGCAATAATATTACTCATATAAAGTGCTTGAGATTACAATAGTACTGAACCACACACTCCATCTGTATTATTATTGGTGGATCCTGTCTGTATAGGCTTGTTGTTATTTTAATATGTGCTTAATAAAATGGTATTTTTAATCATGTGTAAGCTCTAAATTTTTTTGGTGTATAATTTATAGAAGTAGAGTACTTAGTACTCTACTCATAGTAAGGCTAGAAGGACATAGATAATTGAGATATGAGATTAATGTATGACAATTGTACATGTCCAAGAGGACCTATTTGTGTATTTAAATCTACAGTGAGGTAAAAAAATATATATATATTTGTGGGGAAAATTGAAAAGAAAAAACATTTTTTTGTTTGTTTTAGTTTCTAAGCAGTGCACTTACATTTAAAATTACATGTTCTCCTTATTCTGTATGTCAATACAAATACATCAATGCCCAATGTTTTATTACTTTTAACAAACTATGACTAAATGTAAAAAATGGAGTATGCTTAAAATAGTCCTCTTCTGATGCCTACAACCATTTTTTTTCTGTATTTGTGGCTGTTTGTGTGCTAATTTTTGTGCCATGATTTGTTTGTTGCATTTCTGGATATTGGTTATTTTTTATGTTGACGCCATTATATTTTAATAGTTCAGACATTTGCGCACACAGTAACATCAAAGATGTTTTTTATGTACATTATTTTATTTCACATTTAGAATATATTTTTATGATTTTAGTTAATAGTTTACATGCAATCTTTTGATTACAAACACTGTTCAATACTGTACCATAGCACAGCATTGATCAGTGTTATCAGCACTCTGCTTCTCCTTTCATAGAGTTTCAATGGAGATGGGACTTATTTGTAAAGGGATAGCAGAAAAACATGTCACACAACAAAAAACCTAATTGGTACATATTGACAAGGTTCACAAGTTACCAAGCTGACCTCCTGGTTGCCTGATTGTGGCGGGGATTGACTCGGGAGCCACTACTTCTTAAAAACATCCCTTCCTATCTTAGGGACACCGAGGACCTAATAAAAATGTTGGAGGGGTTCCTTTGGCAGAATCCCTACAACCTGGCATCATTTGACGTTGAGAGTCTGTACATTCGCATTCCACACAATGAGGGTGTGCAATCTGTAGGTAAGTTTCTACATTTCACAGAGAAGTCGGATAACTTCGTCTCCTTCATTTTGTAAGACCCACAAAATTACAAAACATTGCTTCAAACATAGTGAGGACTGGTACATATAGAATGAGGGTACCACTATGAGTACACTGATCTCTTATACCTAATACTAACATCTTCTTCACCATGTTTGAATTATGTCATCTCTTGTATGGCATTAATTCTTCTCTCCTAAAAATGTGTATGTAAAATACATTAAACTCTTTCTAAGAATTGTAGACAATATTTTTGTTATATGGAAAGGTAAACAAGAATTGTTTCCGGATTGGATTAATTATATGAATGTAGCCAATACAGGTAATATGCTCTTCACATATGTATTTGTAAACATTGAGTTGGAACACCTCAATGTAAAGTTGAGATAAGAAACAAAACACTTGATCATTCAGGTTTCAGAAACCCTATATTTAGGAATTCCTTACTTCCCTTTAAGAGTTGTCATCTTCACCACATAAAAGAAAGCCTGCCATTCGGTCAGTTTATCAGACAAAAACAGATCAACAATGATCATGACATATTTTTGCAGCAAGCAGAAGAAAGAAAGAAAGGAAAGAAAGGAAAGAAAGATAGATGTCTTAAGAATAATCCAACAAGTCAAAAACAACAGAAAAGATTTGTCTTGTCTTCTAAAAACAAGTACATGAATATGATCATTACACAGGTATTAAGGAAGCACTGGATTATGATCAAACAAGATGAGAATTTAGCAGAAATAGCCAAACGTAAACCTATAGCCATGTTTAAAAAGAAGAAAACAATAGAAGATGTGAAAATGAGGAAAATCTCTGCAAAAACTGCTCTACTTGTGATGTAAGTTAAACTCAAAACTATTTAAATTTAGGAGAAGTCAAGGTGAAAATGAAACAGTTCTTTACTTGCAAAACTAAGCAAGTTGTATATGGCATGATATATCCGTGTGGGCTGTTTTATATAGGTAACAGACAACAATATATTTGTATAATAGAAAATATCTATTCATATTGGCAAAGGAGCTCCATAGTTAGTTGCTTATATGCATAAGGCATACAGAGGTAATGCCACAATGCTAAAACTGCTGGTATTGAGAGAGAGGATAAGCCCACTTCGGGAGAGGACTATAGCAAATTGGTTAAAGAGTACCTGTCACCAAACTAAACTTTTAATATATTGTTCCTTATGTAATTAGACATTACATAAGGAACAATATACTTTGCTGTGTCGCACTTCGGGCAGATGCGCATGTAGCGCCCAATAGTTTGCGCAAGACAAGCGAGTAATTAGTCATTTGCAGGGACATAAATAAATTGGTTAAAGAGTACCAGTCACCAAACTAAACTTTAATATATATGGGGAACGCTCACTTTCTCCTGGCGGGAGCTCACACGATGTGAGCAAGGGGAATGGTATGGTACAGAGCTTATTAACCCCTTAAGGACTCAGCCCATTTTGGCCTTAAGGACTCAGATAATTAAATTTTTACGTTTTCATTTTTTCCTCCTCGCCTTCTAAAAATCATAACTCTTTTATATTTTCATCCACAGACTAGTATGAGGGCTTGTTTTTTGCGCGACCAGTTGTCCTTTGTAAAGACATAACTCATTATATCATAAAATGTATGGTGCAACCAAAAAACACTATTTTTGTGGGGAAATTAAAACGAAAAACGTAATTTTGCTAATTTTGGAAGGTTTGGTTTTCACGCCGTACAATTTATGGTAAAAATGACATGTGTTATTTATTCTGAGGGTCAATACGATTAAAATGATACCCATTATTACATACTTTTATATTATTGTTGCGCTTAAAAAAAATCACAAACTTTTTAACCAAATTAGTACGTGTTACGCCGAGCGCTCCGGGTCCCCGCTCCTCCCCGGAGCGCTCGCTACACTCCTCTCACTGCAGCGCTCCGGTCGGTTCCACGGACCCGGGGCGCTGCGATACCGCCTCTGGCCGGGATGCGATTCGCGATGCGGGTAGCGCCCGCTCGCGATGCGCACCCCGGCTCCCGTACCTGACTCGCTCTCCGTCAGTTCTGTCCCGGCGCGCGCGGCCCCGCTCCCTAGGGCGCGCGCGCGCCGGGTCTTTGCGATTTAAAGGGCCACTGCGCCGCTGATTGGCGCAGTGGTTCCAATTAGTGTTTACACCTGTGCACTTCCCTATATCACCTCACTTCCCCTTCACTCCCTCGCCGGATCTTGTTGCCTTAGTGCCAGTGAAAGCGTTTCCTTGTGTGTTCCTAGCCTGTGTTCCAGACCTCCTGCCGTTGCCCCTGACTACGATCCTTGCTGCCTGCCCCGACCTTCTGCTACGTCCGACCTTGCTTCTGTCTACTCCCTTGTACCGCGCCTATCTTCAGCAGCCAGAGAGGTTGAGCCGTTGCTAGGGGATACGACCTGGTCACTACCGCCGCAGCAAGACCATCCCGCTTTGCGGCGGGCTCTGGTGAAAACCAGTAGTGACTTAGAACCGATCCTCTAGCACGGTCCACGCCAATCCCTCTCTGGCACAGAGGATCCACTACCTGCCAGCCGGCATCGTGACAGTAGATCCGGCCATGGATCCCGCTGAAGTTCCTCTGCCAGTTGTCGCTGACCTCACCACGGTGGTCGCCCAGCAGTCACAACAGATTGCGCAACAAGGCCAACAGCTGTCTCAACTGACTGTTATGCTACAACAGTTACTACCACAGCTCCAGCAACCATCTCCTCCGCCAGCTCCTGTACCTCCTCCGCAGCGAGTGGCCGCTTCTGGACTACGACTATCCTTGCCGGATAAATTTGATGGGGACTCTAAGCTTTGCCGTGGCTTCCTTTCCCAATGTTCATTACACTTGGAGATGATGTCGGACCAGTTCCCCACTGAAAGGTCTAAGGTGGCTTTCGTAGTCAGCCTGCTGTCTGGAAAAGCCCTAGCTTGGGCCACACCGCTCTGGGACCGCAATGACCCCGTCACTGCCTCTGTACACTCCTTCTTCTCGGAGATTCGAAGTGTCTTTGAGGAACCTGCCCGAGCCTCTTCTGCTGAGACTGCCCTGTTGAACCTGGTCCAGGGTAAATCTTCCGTTGGCGAGTATGCCGTACAATTCCGTACTCTTGCTTCTGAATTATCCTGGAACAATGAGGCCCTCTGCGCGACCTTTAAAAAAGGCCTATCCAGCAACATTAAAGATGTTCTGGCCGCACGAGAAATGCCTGCTAATCTTCATGAACTTATTCACCTAGCCACTCGCATTGACATGCGTTTTTCCGAAAGGCGTCAGGAGCTCCGCCAAGATATGGACTCTGTTCGCACGAGGCGTTTCTTCTCCTCGGCTCCTCTCTCCTCTGGTTCCCTGCAATCTGTTCCTGTGCCTCCCGCCGTGGAGGCTATGCAGGTCGACCGGTCTCGCCTGACATCTCAAGAGAGGACACGACGCCGCATGGAGAACCTCTGCCTGTACTGTGCTAGTACCGAACACTTCCTGAGGGATTGTCCTATCCGCCCTCCCCGCCTGGAAAGACGTACCCTGACTCCGCACAAAGGTGAGACAATCCTTGATGTCCACTCTGCTTCTCCACGTCTTACTGTGCCTGTGCGGATGTCTGCCTCTGCCTTCTCCTTCTCTTCTGTGGCCTTCTTAGACTCTGGATCTGCAGGAAATTTTATTTTGGCCTCTCTCGTCAACAGGTTCAACATCCCAGTGACCAGTCTCACCAGACCCCTTTACATCAATTGTATAAACAATGAAAGATTGGACTGTTCCATACGTTTCCGCACGGAGCCCCTTCTAATGAGCATCGGATCTCATCACGAGAGGATTGAACTTTTGGTCCTCCCCAATTGCACCTCGGAAATTCTCCTTGGACTTCCCTGGCTTCAACTTCATTCCCCAACCCTGGATTGGTCCACTGGGGAGATCAAGAGTTGGGGGCCCTCTTGTTCCAAGGACTGTCTAAAACCGGTTCCCAGTAACCCTTGCCGTAACTCTGTGCTTCCTCCAGTAACCGGTCTCCCTAAGGCATATATGGACTTCGCGGATGTTTTCTGCAAAAAACAAGCGGAGACTCTACCTCCTCACAGGCCTTATGATTGTCCTATCGACCTCCTCCCGGGCACTACTCCACCCCGGGGCAGAATTTATCCTCTCTCTGCCCCAGAGACTCTTGCCATGTCTGAATACGTCCAGGAGAATCTAAAAAAGGGCTTTATCCGTAAATCCTCCTCTCCTGCCGGAGCCGGATTTTTCTTTGTGTCCAAAAAAGATGGCTCTCTACGTCCTTGCATTGACTACCGCGGACTTAATAAAATCACGGTTAAGAACCGCTACCCCTTACCCCTCATCTCTGAACTCTTTGATCGCCTCCAAGGTGCCCACATCTTTACTAAATTGGACTTAAGAGGCGCCTATAACCTCATCCGCATCAGAGAGGGGGATGAGTGGAAAACAGCATTTAACACCAGAGATGGACACTTTGAGTATCTGGTCATGCCCTTTGGCCTGTGCAACGCCCCTGCTGTCTTCCAAGACTTTGTTAATGAAATTTTTCGTGATCTGTTATACTCCTGTGTTGTTGTATATCTTGATGATATCCTAATTTTTTCGGCCAATCTAGAAGAACACCGCCAGCATGTCCGTATGGTTCTTCAGAGACTTCGTGACAATCAACTCTATGCTAAAATTGAGAAATGTCTGTTTGAATGCCAATCTCTTCCTTTTCTAGGATACTTGGTCTCTGGCCAGGGACTACAAATGGATCCAGATAAACTCTCTGCCGTCTTAGATTGGCCACGCCCCTCCGGACTCCGTGCCATCCAACGTTTTTTGGGGTTCGCCAATTATTACAGGCAATTTATTCCACATTTTTCTACCATTGTGGCTCCTATTGTGGCTTTAACCAAAAAAAATGCCGATCCCAAGTCTTGGCCTCCTCAAGCGGAAGACGCCTTTAAACGACTCAAGTCCGCCTTCTCTTCGGCTCCCGTGCTCTCCAGACCTGACCCATCTAAACCCTTCCTATTGGAGGTTGATGCCTCCTCAGTGGGAGCTGGAGCTGTCCTTCTACAAAAAAACTCTTCCGGGCATGCTGTTACTTGTGGGTTTTTTTCTAGGACCTTCTCTCCGGCGGAGAGGAACTACTCCATCGGGGATCGAGAGCTTCTAGCCATTAAATTAGCACTTGAGGAATGGAGGCATCTGCTGGAGGGATCAAGATTTCCAGTTATTATTTACACCGATCACAAGAACCTCTCATACCTCGAGTCTGCCCAACGGCTGAATCCTCGTCAGGCCAGGTGGTCTCTGTTCTTTGCCCGATTTAATTTTGAAATTCACTTTCGGCCTGCTGATAAGAACATTAGGGCCGATGCTCTCTCTCGTTCCTCAGATGCTTCTGAAATTGAACTCTCTCCTCAACACATCATTCCTCCTGACTGCCTGATTTCCACTTCTCCAGCCTCCATCAGGCAAACTCCACCAGGAAAGACCTTTGTTTCTCCACGCCAACGCCTCGGAATCCTCAAATGGGGTCACTTCTCCCATCTCGCAGGTCATGCGGGCATCAAGAAATCTGTGCAACTCATCTCTCGCTTCTATTGGTGGCCGACTCTAGAGACTGATGTGGTGGACTTTGTGCGAGCCTGCACTATCTGTGCCCGGGATAAGACTCCTCGCCAGAAGCCCGCTGGTTTTCTTCTTCCTCTGCCTGTTCCCGAACAACCTTGGTCTCTGATTGGTATGGATTTTATTACTGACTTACCCCCATCCCATGGCAACACTGTTATTTGGGTGGTCGTTGATCGATTCTCCAAAATGGCACATTTCATCCCTCTTCCTGGTCTTCCTTCAGCGCCTCAGTTGGCTAAACAATTTTTTGTACACATTTTTCGTCTTCACGGGTTGCCTACGCAGATCGTCTCGGATAGAGGCGTCCAATTTGTGTCTAAATTCTGGAGGGCTCTCTGTAAACAACTCAAGATTAAATTAAATTTTTCTTCTGCATACCATCCTCAATCCAATGGACAAGTAGAAAGAATTAACCAGATCTTGGGTGACTATTTACGACATTTTGTTTCCTCCCGCCAGGATGACTGGGCAGATCTTCTACCTTGGGCCGAATTCTCGTATAATTTCAGAATCTCTGAATCTTCCTCCAAATCCCCGTTTTTCGTGGTGTACGGCCGTCACCCTCTTCCCCCCCTCCCTACCCCCTTGCCCTCTGGTCTGCCCGCTGTGGATGAAATTTCTCGTGATCTCTCCATCATATGGAGAGAGACCCAAAATTCTCTCTTACAGGCTTCTTCACGCATGAAGAGATTCGCGGATAAGAAAAGAAGAGCTCCTCCCATTTTTTCCCCTGGAGACAAGGTATGGCTCTCCGCCAAATATGTCCGCTTCCGTGTCCCTAGCTATAAGTTGGGACCACGCTATCTTGGTCCTTTCAAGATTTTGCGCCAGATTAATCCTGTCTCTTACAAACTTCTTCTTCCTCCTTCTCTTCGTATTCCTAATGCCTTTCATGTTTCTCTTCTTAAACCACTTATCATTAACCGTTTCTCTCCCAAATCTGTTCCCCCCACTCCTGTCTCCGGCTCCTCGGACATCTTCTCCGTCAAAGAAATTTTAGCATCTAAAAAGGTCAGAGGGAAAACCTTCTTTTTAGTGGATTGGGAGGGTTGTGGTCCAGAAGAGAGGTCCTGGGAACCTGAGGACAATATCCTGGACAAAAGTCTGGTCCTCAGGTTCTCAGGCTCCAAGAAGAGGGGGAGACCCAAGGGGGGGGGTACTGTTACGCCGAGCGCTCCGGGTCCCCGCTCCTCCCCGGAGCGCTCGCTACACTCCTCTCACTGCAGCGCTCCGGTCGGTTCCACGGACCCGGGGCGCTGCGATACCGCCTCTGGCCGGGATGCGATTCGCGATGCGGGTAGCGCCCGCTCGCGATGCGCACCCCGGCTCCCGTACCTGACTCGCTCTCCGTCAGTTCTGTCCCGGCGCGCGCGGCCCCGCTCCCTAGGGCGCGCGCGCGCCGGGTCTTTGCGATTTAAAGGGCCACTGCGCCGCTGATTGGCGCAGTGGTTCCAATTAGTGTTTACACCTGTGCACTTCCCTATATCACCTCACTTCCCCTTCACTCCCTCGCCGGATCTTGTTGCCTTAGTGCCAGTGAAAGCGTTTCCTTGTGTGTTCCTAGCCTGTGTTCCAGACCTCCTGCCGTTGCCCCTGACTACGATCCTTGCTGCCTGCCCCGACCTTCTGCTACGTCCGACCTTGCTTCTGTCTACTCCCTTGTACCGCGCCTATCTTCAGCAGCCAGAGAGGTTGAGCCGTTGCTAGGGGATACGACCTGGTCACTACCGCCGCAGCAAGACCATCCCGCTTTGCGGCGGGCTCTGGTGAAAACCAGTAGTGACTTAGAACCGATCCTCTAGCACGGTCCACGCCAATCCCTCTCTGGCACAGAGGATCCACTACCTGCCAGCCGGCATCGTGACAGTACGTTTATAATCCCTTTATTTTGATGACCTCTAACTTTTTTATTTTTCCGTATAAGCGGCGGTATGGGGGCTCATTTTTTGCGCCATGATCTGTACTTTTTTTTGATACCACATTTGCATATAAAAAACTTTTAATACATTTTTAAAAATTTTTTTTTTTATAAAATGTATTAAAAAAGTAGGAATTTTGGACTTTTTTTTTTTTTCGTTCACGCCGTTCACCGTACGGGATCATTAACATTTTATTTTAATAGTTCGGACATTTACGCACGCGGCGATACCAAATATGTCTATAAAAAAGTTTTTTACGCTTTTTGGGGTAAAATAGGAAAAAACGGACGTTTTACTTTTTTATTGGGGGAGGGGATTTTTCCCTTTTTTTTTACTTTTACTTTTACATTTTTTAACATTTTTTTTTACACTTGAATAGTCCCCATAGGGGACTATTCATAGCAATACCATGATTGCCAATACTGATCTGTTCTATGTATAGGACATAGAACAGATCAGTGTTTTCGGTCATCTTCTGCTCTGGTCTGCTCGATCACAGACCAGAGCAGGAGACGCCGGGAGCCGGACGGAGGAAGGAGAGGGGACCTCCGTGCGGCGTTATGAATGATCGGATCCCCGCAGCAGCGCTGCGGGCGATCCGATCATTCATTCAAATCGCGCACTGCCGCAGATGCCGGGATCTGTATTGATCCCGGCACCTGAGGGTTAATGGCAGACGCCCGCGAGATCGCGGGCGTCAGCCATTGCCGGCGGGTCCCTGGCTGCGATCAGCAGCCGGGATCAGCCGCGCATGACACGGGCATCGCTCCGATGCCCGCGGTTATGCACAGGACGTAAATGTACGTCCTGGTGCGTTAAGTACCACCTCACCAGGACGTACATTTACGTCCTGCATCCTTAAGGGGTTAAGGAGGGGTGTTAGGGGTAGTTAGGGAATATAATCTGAGTTAGTTTAGAAAATATGGTTTTATGACAGGTACTCTTTAAATGTGAAATAAAGTGGGCATAAAAATTTTATGCAAATGATCTTAATGACTGTGCTGATATTAGTGAATGTATCTGATTATACAGTGCAACTAGTATTTTTGTTTCATTTTACATCTTTGTCCTACATACAGTATGTTTACATGTTGCTTAGGTACCACTTGTCAGGATCCGGACTGGTATGCGGAGAGGACACTGGAGGTGGATCCTCTGTGTCAGTGAAGTGATGGCGTGGGCCGTACCAGGGGAATGGAATCTAAGAGGTTACTGGTTTTCATCAGAGCCCGCCGCAAAGCGGGATGGACTTGCAGCGGCAGGTAACCCCCAGGACGTTCCACCCGATAGTGACTCAACCTCACTGACAGCTGAGACAGGCGCGGTACACAAGGACAAGGCAAGAGCAAGGTCGGACATAGCAGAAGGTCTGGGCAGGCAGCAATGGTCCGTAGTCAGGGGCAACGGCAAGGGTCTGGATACACAGGCTTGGGATACACAAAACGCTTTTTCAGGGCACTAGGGCAACAAGATCCGGCAAGGACAGGAAGGGGAAGTGTTTTTTTATATGTTTAGAACTGATTGGGCCAGGCACCAATTAGTGGTGCACTGGCCCTTTAAATTTCATAGAGCCGGCGCACGCGCCCTAGAGAGCGGGGCTGTGCACGCCGGTAGGGCAGTGAAGGAGGACGTGGTGAGTGAGAGATATGGGGGCGATCCGAGAGCGGGCACGTCCCGCACCTCAGATCGCGTCCCCTCCGGGAACATGGAAGCAGCGCTCGTGGTCAGCGGTGCCAACCGGAGCGCTGCATACAGAAGCACGCCGCAAGCACTCCGGGGAAGCTGCAGGCTCCGGAGCGCTCGGCGTGACAGTACCCCCCCCCCCTTGGGTCTCCCCCTCTTTTTGGAGCCCAGGAACCTATGGATGAGTTCATTGTCGAGGATATTGTCCTCGGGCTCCCAAGACCTCTCTTCGGGGCCACAATTCTCCCAGTCAACAAGAATTTTTTTTTTACCTCTGACGATCTTGGAGGCGAGGATTTCTTTTACCGAGAAGACGTCAGAGGACCCAGTGACAGGAGCAGGAACGGTGACCTTGGGGGAAAAGCGGTTAAGAATGAGAGGTTTGAGAAGGGATACATGAAAGGAGTTAGGAATACGAAGAGAAGGAGGAAGATGGAGCTTGTAGGAGACAGGGTTAATTTGGCTTTTGACTCTGAATGGCCCGAGGTAAGGAGGACCCAGCTTGTAGCTAGGGACACAAAACCAAATATATTTGGCAGAGAGCCACACTTTGTCACCAGGGGCAAAGACAGGAGGAGTTCTTCTCTTCTTATCCGCATGTTTCTTCATGCGAGAAGAGGCCAGTGAGAGCGATTTTTGAGTCTCCCTCCAGATAGTGGAGAAGTCCTGGGTCAATTCGTCTACGGCAGGAACTCCAGAAGAAGTGGGGATGGGGGGAAGTGGGTGACGGCCGTACACCACAAAAAACGGAGACTTGGCGGATGACTCAGAGTTTTTGAAATTGTACGAGAATTCAGCCCAGGGTAACAGGTCGACCCAATCATCTTGGCGGGAGGAGACAAAATGTCGCAGGTAGTCACCAAGGATCTGGTTCACTCTCTCCATTTGTCCATTGGACTGTGGGTGGTAGGAGGACGAGAAATTTAATTTGATCTTTAATTGATTACAGAGAGCTCTCCAAAATTTAGACACAAATTGAACGCCTCTATCCGAGACGATATGCGTGGGAAGTCCGTGAAGACGAAAAATCTGCAGAAAAAATTGCTTCGCCAACTGTGGCGCAGAAGGAAGGCCTGGAAGCGGAATAAAGTGAGCCGTTTTGGAAAAACGATCAATGACCACCCAGATGACATTGTTGCCATGGGATACAGGAAGATCAGTGATGAAGTCCATGGCTATGTGGGACCAAGGCTGTTCAGGCACCAGCAGCGGATGGAGAAGACCTGAAGGTTTCTGACGAGGGGTCTTGTCACGTGCACATATTGTACAGGCTCGTACGAAATCGGTCACATCCTTTTCCAAGGAGGACCACTGGCAATCAACTGTAAAGTCTTTTTTATTCCAGCGTGACCAGCCAAAAGGATCTGGAGGATCCAGAGGCGAAGACGGGGAGGAACATAATTCTTTACTGGAGGGACAGGTACCAGAGAAGCAGGAGCAGAAGAGATCAGCACTCAGGGGGAATGATGTGCTGAGGAAAGGTCTCGGCTTCAGAGGCATCGGTGGTACGAGATAGAGCATCAGCTCTGACATTCTTGTCTGTGGGACGAAAATGGATCTGAAAGTTGAAACGGGCAAAAAACAACGACCACCTATCCTGGCGAGGATTTAGCCGCTGGGCGGATTGGAGATAAGACAAGTTTTTGTGATCTGTAAAAATGGTGATGGGGTGAAGGGATCCTTCCAAAAGATGTCTCCATTCCTCAAGGGCCAACTTAATCGTCAACAGTTTACGGTCTCCGATGGAATAATTTTTTTCTGGAGGTGAAAAGGTTTTGGAGAAAAATCCGCAAGTGACATTTTTTCCTTTAGCGGATTTTTGTAGGAGAACAGCTCCGGCTCCAACAGAGGAGGCCTCAACCTCGAGGAAGAAGGGCTTCTGAGGATCAGGTCTGGACAAGACTGGAGCAGAGTAGAAGGCGGCTTTGAGGTGGTAAAGGCTTCCTACGCCTGGGGCGGCCAGGATTTCGGATTAGCATTTTTCTTAGTCAGTGCTACAATAGGAGCAATGATGGTGGAGAAGTGGTGAGTGAATTAGCGGTAGTAATTTGCAAATCCGAGAAAACTTTGGATTGCTTGCAGGCCAGTAGGACGAGGCCAATCCATTACCGCAGAAAGTTTAACAGGGTCCATTTGAAGACCTTGTCCGGACACAATGTAACCCAAGAAGGGAAGACTGCTGTGTTCGAAAAGACACTTCTCGATTTTGGCGTAAAGTTGATTTTGGCATAGTCGCTGGAGCACTTGACGAACATGAAGGCGATGTTCCTCTAGGTTGGAGGAAAAAATGAGGATGTCGTCAAGATAGACTATCACACAAGAGTACAGCATATCCCGAAAGATTTCATTAACAAAGTCCTGAAAGACTGTTTGGGCGTTGCATAGACCAAATGGCATAACTAGGTATTCAAAGTGACCATCTCTGGTATTGAAGGCGGTCTTCCATTCATCACCTGCTCGAATACGGATGAAGTTATATGCGCCCCTTAGATCTAGTTTGGTGAAAATCTTAGCACCTCACAGTCGGTCGAAGAGTTCGGAGATGAGAGGCAGAGTTTTTTATATGTTTAGAACTGATTGGGCCAGGCACCAATTAGTGGTGCACTGGCCCTTTAAATTTCATAGAGTCGGCGCACGCGCGCCCTAGAGAGCGGGGCTGCGCATGCCGGGAGGGCAGTGAAGGAGGACGTGGTGGGTGAGAGACACTGGGCACAATCCGAGAGCGGGCACGTCCCGCACCTCGGATCGCGTCCCCTCCGGGAACATGGAAGCAGCGCTCGTGGTCAGCGGTGCCGACCGGAGCACTGCATACAGAAGCACGCCGCAAGCGCTTCGGGGAAGCAGCGGGACCCGGAGCGCTTGGCGTGACACCTCTTGAGCTTGCTATTTATTGAGCATTAATAGTCACTGTGCGGAGACCAAAGAGTGAAGAGACGATCGTCTTCTACCAGTCACCCCTTCACCTTCCTCTAATTAATCTACCTGTTGTTGTGGTACCGAGCATTGCCTTCTTAAAATAAAAGAATTACTACTGATTTGGTGAGGGACGCATACTTACTACTATTCATATTTGTTAGTAAATAGGTTGGGTAGCACTGAAACCATGAGGCCAAACTTCTTTTTCAGCTTTTTCTATGTTTGTGTCTGATTTATTGGGTTTAGGGGTTGGCACAGGGAGAATTTGTGGTCAGGTTTACAATAGACAATCCAATCAATTAGACCCCATTTTACAAAAAAATTATACAAAAGTCCATTAAAATATATCTTTATTAAATCAATTAAAATAGGTGAATAACAAAAATAAGTGACCCCACATGAGTCCCTAAAATGATATTTTAGGGATCTACTACAGAGGTATCCAAAGTGGTGCACTGTAGCTCAGTATTAGGCTTTTGCCAATGAGGGGATATCAAATGAATATATATACAGGTCACATATTCTCATCATGAATTATTATATTTTACTTATTTATTCATTTCATGTATACATTCACATTATCAGTATTTTACACATTTCACATACAAGTTTTATTCTTATTAATATTTATTTTAGAGCATGTCACCACATTATTGTTAATATTATGAATTGCTTTTTAATTAGTACACTAAGTAATTTTTTATTATTGGTATTTCACTAATAGGCATTAATATGCACTAATCGGCACTATGTCTCACATAATTTCATGTGCATAAATGTATATATAGTTAGTGATTTTACCATCAATGATATAACTTCGCTCTGAAATAAGGCTATAAAATAAACTGAAGAACATTTAACCATGTTGTTGATTTCTCTATTCATAAAAGAAAAAAACATGGTCTTCTCAAAAGACAAGGGCACACGCCCTCCCTGCGGAATAAAAAAAAAAAATTTACTTAAAGGAATAGTCCGGTACGGACTATTCTTACTCTATCCTGCCCGGGCTGCAAAAAAATTGAAAATTAACTTACCTTCCTACGTTCCCCTGGAGCTCCGCTACAGCTGATTTGTTGGCGGGGCTGTCTGCTTCCTACTTCCCTACTTCCCTTGTTCTGGAACGTCACATGCCTATCACCGGCTGCAGTGATGTCCCTCCTCAGCCGGTAATAGGCTGAAGCGCCGTGTGACGTTCTGGGCTAAAGGAAGAAGAAAGCAGACAGCCTGGCCGACCGATCAGCTGTAGCGGAGCTACGGGGGAATGTAGGAAGGTAAGTGAATGTTTACTTTCACTTTTTTTTTTTGCATACCAGGCAGGATAGAATAAGAATAGTCCATACCAGACTATTTCTTTAAGGTTGGTATAAGGATACTTGGGAGGCTATATCAGAACCTGTGAAGAGGAAAAATTTACCAGTTGCCCCCAAGTGACCCATCAGATTGCGTCTTTTATTTTTAAAAAGGCTTCTAAAAAATTAAAGAAGCAATGTGATTGGTTGCTGTGGGCAACTGGTCAACTTTTCCTCTGCACAAGTTCTGGCAAATCTCCCCTACTGAATTTTGTTTAGTATGATGTAGGGATGGGGGGAGGGGTCCAAGTTTAAAGTTTGAAAATTCACAGCTTTATTGTAGATCCATAGTGCAAAACTCAATTTCTGTTAAATATTGTACCAAAGTATTTGATAGAAATAGCTAAAAAAAAATATTCCGATGAGGCTATGCTCATACACAGTATTTTGGCAAAAAATATGACCAAGCATACTTGTCTGTCCCTTTATTCTAATGATCAGCGGGGTCTCAGCAGCCAGACCCCCACTGATAACAGCTTCTGACATGCCAAAGATTAAATAAAAGTTGAGGTAAATGTTAAAGAGTATCTGTCATCAAGTAAAACTTCTGCTATGTTATTCCTTATGTAATGTTATGCCTACGTGCCATAGATCTTCGTTAAAAAAAAAATCACTCTTTCCATCAGTTTTTTACCTTTGAAAAAGGGGCCACTAGGGGTCTCTGTTCGGTAGCGTTCAGCAGGCCCTGGATAGCCCTCGAACTTGTGCCGGACTGGCACAAGTCCGAACTCTGGAAGTGCTGGTGGGGCGGGATCTGAGCCAGGCTCTGCATATCTCTCGCTCCTTGCCTTTCAATCATGCAGACGGGAGAAAAACCCTTACAGCAGAAAGAGCTCACAGGCAGTGAGCAGACTTTATAAAGGCATAACTCAAGAAATAATGGGCGAAATTAAAAAGAAAAAGTGCGGGGGACTCAGGATGAAAAGGGGAACAGACAAGGAAGAACAAAATCCCTCTTCACTTGGTGCCAGGTACTCTTTAAGTGTCAGGAGGCCCTTTTTATCTATGTACATGCCAAAATTTGGCCATATTTCGACTGGTAATGCTGCATGTATTTTGTGCTGTAAAAAGCCAAAGATTTGACCCAAATAAAAAAAAGTTTTTTTGACTGTTGACAATGTATAGGAGAAAATGAGAGACGTAGCACTCACCCTTTAAACGGTGCAGAAGAACAAAGATCCTTCATTTGAAATACAGGCAGGGATGAGGAGAAGAAAACAACATGGGCTCCTCTGAGCTCAGAGGAGCCCATGTTGTTTTCTTCTCCTTGTACTGCAGACTAATGCAACTTATACCCTATCCACAAGATCCTCCCCAATCTCCTGTACAATGCCACGGCTCTGCCCCTCTATGGGAGTGGTGGAGATGCAGTGTTCGTGCATCCCCGCCTCTCCAGCAGAGCTAATTTGGAGGGGGCGTGAGCATTAGCCGCGCAGAGCCACGGCAGTGCCGGGTCCCCGTAGGGGAAATCGTTGGTGGGTTCCAGTGGTCGGACCCCCCACGATCAGACACCTATCCTGTGAATAGGGGATAAGTTGTCTATGGCTGCAGTACTCCTTTAAGCAATAGGTAATTTTCTGATGACATATTCTCTTTATATCAGTGCCAGGGGTAACAAAGCCATATTGAGAGCAATTTTCTATAAAATGTGATGTATTTGCCACTATTTATATTTCTTTTATACAAAACTGAGCGGTTCTTTGTAAAAAAAATAAAATATTAATAATTAGAGCAATTTGCTATTCTTAAAGACATGTTTCAGGGAAAAAAAATTAAGCTTTTATGCTTCTGATAAATTGTGTGCAAATGTAAATATGCATTTATCCTCTGGGATGATAGACTGGTTTAATTTCAGACAGAAAATGTACCATGTAAGAAAATACTAGGAAATGAATGAAAACAAGATAATGTTTAATATCACAGCCCAACATTATTATTAATACTAAAAACAAGATTGTGCTTATCCTCACATGGCAGGACAGCTGTCTGCCAATACTTAAATATGTGCTTATATCACTGCAAACAAATGAAACAAATACATTTTTGTTCTACTTTTCAGTTCCAGAAATAAAAAGATGCCTGTAACTCTGCTCTAAAGCTAAAGAAAATGACAATAGAGCTGAGAACTGGAAAATGTTCTATTTACAATGACAGAGAAAATGTGAAAGTGGTGCATTGTCCTATCTAGATGTCAATGCAGTCAGTAAACTCTTCAATGCTATCATTATTTGTATACAGTATAGTATTCAACTTGCTCCATGTAGGCCTTCTTGTCTTATTATGTAACAATTTTTTTTTACACCATTTAAAATGAATCTTAAAGGGGTTATGCAGCATTTTTTTCTCTCCATATGTCTGGGCTGCTACATATTAGAAAAATAAACTTTGATTTACCTCCCATCCCTAACCTGATCACGGGCATCCCATCCTGTTCTCCAGTAGTGATGTCGCGAACATAAAATTTTTGGTTCGCGAAAAAGTTCCGTAAAAGTTCGCGAATCGGCGAACCGGGCCATTGACTTCAATGGGCAGGCAGATTTTAAAACCCACAAGGGCTCTTTCTGGCCACAATAGTGATTTAAAAGTTGTTTCAAGGGGACTAACACCTGGACTATGGCGTGCCGGAGTGAGATCCATGGCAAAACTCCCATGGAAAATTACATAGTTGATGCAGAGTCTGGTTTTAACCCATAAAGGGCATAAATCACCTATTATTTATAAATGGTTTGGAATAACGTGGTTTAGCCCCCTTTAGGAAGCACATAGAGCCCCCCTTTAGGCATCACATAGTTAAATTCTCCCCTTTAGACAGCACAAAGATTCCCCCATATTAGGCAGCACATAGTTAGATTCCCCCCTTTAGACAGCACATAGTTGGAGCCTCCCTTTAGGCAGCACATAGTTAGATCCCCCCTTTAGGCATCCCATAGTTAGATTCCCCCATATTAGGCAGCACATAGTGGGATTTGAACCCAAGGCCCCAGCACTGCAAGGCAGCAGTGCTAACCTCTGAGCCACCATGCTACCCTTAGCATACATCTAATATCCACGGTTGCTAAAATGGACAGAGATATCAGCAGAGAGTACCAGAAAAATTAGGCATGTACACATGCCTGAAAAATTTGGTATTGTTGCAGCCGCTTCTGTAGCAGCGGCCAGAAAAATTGCAGTACCATAACAAGTGCAGAAGCAGAGGCCAGAAAAATTAGGCATGTACACATGGATGAAAAATTTGGTATTGTCGCAGCCGCATCTATAACAGCAGCCAGAAAAATTGCAGCACCATAACAAGTGCAGCAGCAGAGGCCAGAAAAATTAGGCATGTACACCTGGCTGGAAAATTTGGTATTGTCGCAGCCGCTGCTACAGTGCCCTAAAACATTACGGCTTGAACCCTAGTTGGTGGCGGATAAGTCACGCAAGTTATCCGGCATTCTGAGTTCAAATACAGCAGCGTGTGGACCATTTTTAGCCCAAGGCAGCTCATCTGATCAGGCCTTGTTTAGTCAAATGTATCGCCCAGTGTCAGTCCCTTCGGGATCCATCCCTCATTCATCTAAAGAAAGGTGAGGTAATCCAGACTTTGTTAACCAAGGCGACTCCTCTTCTCAGTGACCATACCTCCTGCTGCACTGAAGGTCCTTTCTGACAGGACACTTGAAGCGGGACAGGCCAGAAGTTCGAGCGCAAATTGGGATAGCTCAGGCCACAGGTCAAGCCGGCACACCCAGTAGTCAAGGGGTTCATCGCTCCTTAGAGTGTCGATATCTGCGGTTAAGGCCAGGTAGTCTGCTACCTGTCGGTCAAGTTGTTCTCTGATGGTGGACCCCGAAGGCCTGTGGCGAAGCCTAGGACTTAAAAAGCTCTGTGTCACCCAGGACCTGATTAACTCTTTCTACTTGCCCATTGGATTGGGGATGATAAGAAGAAGAGAAGTTTAATTTGATCTTGAGCTGTTTACAGAGGGCCCTCCAGAATTTAGACACGAATTGGACGCCTCTATCTGAGACGATATGCGTGGGCAAACCGTGAAGGCGAAAAATGTGTACAAAAAATTGCTTTGCCAACTGAGGCGCTGAAGGAAGACCAGGAAGAGGAATAAAATGTGCCATCTTGGAAAATCGATCAACGACCACCCAAACAACTGTGTTGCCACGGGATGAGGGCAAGTCCGTAATAAAGTCCATACCAATCTGTGACCAAGGCTGTTCAGGAACAGGCAGAGGATGAAGGAGACCAGCAGGCTTCTGGCGAGGAGTCTTATCCCGGGCACAGACAGTACAGGCCCGCACGAAATCAATAACATCAGTCTCCAGAGTCGGCCACCAATAAAATCGAGAGATGAGTTGCAAGGATTTTTTGATGCCCACATGGCCTGCGAGGTGGGAGGAGTGTCCCCATTTGAGAATCCCGAGACGCTGGCGTGGAGAAACGAAGGTCTTCCCTGGAGGAGTTGCCTGATGGAAGCTGGAGAAGTGGAGATCAGACAGTCCGGAGGAATGATGTGTTGCAGAGAGACCTCTACTTCAGAGGCATCAGAAGAACGAGAGAGGGCATCGGCCCTAATGTTCTTGTCAGCAGGGCGAAAATGGATTTCAAAGTTAAAACGGGCAAAGAACAACGACCACCTAGCCTGGCGAGGGTTCAGTCGTTGGGCAGACTGGAGATAGGAGAGATTCAGTGTATATGATAACTGGAAATTTTGATCCCTCCAGCAGGTGCCTCCATTACTCAAGCGCCAATTTAATGGCCAGTAGTTCTCGATCCCCGATGGAATAGTTTCTCTCCGCCGGGGAGAAGGTCCTAGAAAAAAAACCACAAGTCACAGCATGCCCGGAAGAATTTTTTTGTAGAAGGACAGCTCCAGCTCCCACTGAGGAGGCATCTACCTCCAATAGGAAGGGTTTAGATGGGTCAGGTCTGGAGAGCACGGGAGCGGAAGAAAAGGCAGACTTGAGATGTTTAAATGCGTCTTCCGCTTGGGGGGACCAGGACTTGGGATTGGCATTTTTCTTGGTTAAAGCCACGATAGGAGCCACAATAGTGGAAAAGTGTGGAATAAACTGTCTGTAATAATTGGCGAACCCCAAAAAATGTTGGATAGCACGGAGTCCGGAGGGGCGTGGCCAATCTAAGACGGCAGAGAGTTTATCTGGGTCCATTTGTAGTCCCTGGCCAGAGACCAAGTATCCTAGGAAAGGAAGAGATTGACATTCAAAGAGACATTTCTCCATTTTGGCATAAAGTTGATTGTCACGAAGTCTCTGAAGAACCATGCGGACATGCTGGCGGTGTTCTTCTAAGTTGGCAGTAAAAATCAGAATATCGTCCAGATGAACCACAACACAGGAATATAGGAGATCACGAAAAATTTCATTAACAAAGTCTTGGAAGACGGCAGGGGCGTTGCATAGGCCAAAGGGCATGACCAGATACTCAAAGTGTCCATCTCTGGTGTTAAATGCGGTCTTCCATTCGTCCCCCTCCGTGATGCGGATGAGATTATAAGCACCTCTTAAGTCCAGTTTGGTAAAGATGTGGGCACCTTGTAAGCAATCAAAGAGTTCCGAGATAAGAGGTAAGGGGTAGCGGTTTTTTACCGTGATTTTATTAAGTCCGCGGTAATCAATACAAGGACGTAGGGAGCCATCTTTTTTGGACACAAAAAAAAATCCAGCTCCGGCAGGAGAGAAGGACTTGCGGATAAACCCCTTTTTTAAATTCTCCTGGATGTACTCCGACATGGCAAGAGTCTCTGGAGCAGACAGAGGATAGATTCTGCCCCGGGGTGGGGTAGTACCCGGGAGGAGGTCAATAGGACAGTCATAAGGCCTGTGAGGAGGCAAAGTCTCAGCTTGCTTTTTGCAAAAAACTTCAGAATAGTCCATATAAGCCTTAGGAAGACCGGATACAGGGGGAACCACAGGGTCACGGCAAGGAGTACTGGGAACCGATTTAAGACAGTCCTTGTGACAAGAAGTACCCCAGTTCTTGATTTCTCCTGTGGACCAATCAAGGGTTGGGGAATGGCGTTGAAGCCACGGTAATCCAAGAAGAATTTCAGAAGTGCAGTTGGAGAGGACCAAAAATTCAATTTTTTCGTGATGAGGTCCGATGCACATTAGGAGAGGTTCCGTGCGGTAACGCACGGTACAGTCCAATCTTTCATTGTTAACAGAATTGATGTAGAGGGGTCTGGCGAGACTGGTCACCGGGATGTTGAACCTGTTGATGAGAGAGGCCAAAATAAAATTTCCTGCAGATCCGGAATCCAAGAAGGCCGTAGCAGAGAAGGAGAAGGTAGAGGAAGATATCCGCACAGGCACAGTAAGGCGTGGAGAAGCAGAGTAGACATCAAGAACTGTCTCATCTTTGTGCGGAGTCAGCATACGTCTTTCCAGGCGGGGAGGACGGATAGGACAATCTTTCAAGAAGTGTTCGGTACCGGCACAGTACAGGCATAGGTTCTCTCTTGAGGTGTCAAGCGAGACCGGTCAACTTGCATAGCCTCCACGGCGGGAGGCACAGGAACGGATTGCAGAGGACCAGAGGAGAGAGGAGCCGGGGAGAGAAACCGCCTCGTGCGAACAAAGTCCATATACTGGCGGAGCTCCTGACGCCTTTCGGAAAAACGCATGTCAATGCGGGTGGCAAGATGAATAAGTTCATGCAGGTTAGCAGGAATTTCTCGTGCGGCCAGCACATCTTTAATGTTGCTGGATAGGCCTTTTTTAGAGGTCGCGCAGAGGGCCTCATTATTCCAGGATAATTCGGAGGCAAGAGTACGGAATTGGATGGCGTACTCGCCAACAGAAGAATTACCCTGGACCAGGTTCAGCAGGGCAGTCTCAGCAGAAGAGGCTCGGGCAGGTTCCTCAAAGACACTTCGGATCTCCGTGAAGAAGGAGTGTACAGAGGCAGTGACAGGGTCATTGCGGTCCCAGAGCGGTGTGGCCCATGACAGAGCTTTCCCAGACAGAAGGCTGACTACGAAAGCCACCTTAGACCTTTCAGTTGGAAACTGGTCCGACTTCATCTCCAAGTGCAGGGAACATTGCGAAAGAAAGCCACGGCAAAACTTAGAGTCCCCATCAAATTTATCCGGCAAGGATAATCGTAAGCCGGAAGCGGCCACTCGCTGCGGAGGAGGTGCAGGAGCTGGCGGAGGAGATTGTTGCTGGAGCTGTGGTAATAGCTGCTGTAGCATCACGGTCAGTTGAGACAGCTGGTGACCTTGTTGCGCTATCTGTTGCGACTGCTTGGCGACCACCGTGGTGAGGTCGGCGACTACTGGCAGTGGGACTTCAGCGGGATCCATGGCCGGATCTACTGTCACGATTCGGCTGGCTGGAGGTGGATCCTCTGTGCCAGAGAGGGATTGGCGTGGACCGTGCTGGTGGACCGGTTCTAAGTTGCTACTGGTATTCACCAGAGCCCGCCGCAAAGCGGGATGGTCTTGCAGCGGCGGTAGCAACCAGGTCGTATCCACCAGCAACGGCTCAACCTCTCTGACTGCTGAAGATAGGCGCGGTACAAGGGAGTAGACAAGAGCAAGGTCGGACGTAGCAGAAGGTCAGGGCAGGCAGCAAGGATCGTAGTCAGGGGCAACGGCAGGAGGTCTGGAACACAGGCTAGGAACACACAAGGAAACGCTTTCACTGGCACAATGGCAACAAGATCCGGCGAGGGAGTGCAGGGGAAGTGAGGTATAAGTAGAGAGTGCACAGGTGAGAATACTGATTAGGCCTGCTGCGCCAATCAGTGGCGCAGCTGCCCTTTAAATGGCAGAGACCCGGCGCGCGCGCGCCCTAAGGAGCGGGGCCGCGCGCGCCGGGACAACACAGACGGGGAACGGGTCAGGTACGGGAGCCGAGATGCGCATTGCGAGCGGGCGCGTCCCGCATCGCGAATCGCATCCCGGCTGGGAGTAATATTGCAGCGCACCCGGTCAGCAGGTCTGACCGGGGCGCTGCGAATGAGAGAACGCTGCGAGCGCTCCGGGGAGGAGCGGGGACCCTGAGCGCTCGGCGTAACACTCTGCATGTCCTGTACAGCTTTCTGTCCTTGCCGGCGTGTTCGTTGGAGGAGGAGGATTACTTTCACCTCTTCCCCTGTTAGATCCCTGTTGTGCTGTGACATGACCCTTATACGTTGTGTACAGCATACTTCTTAATTTATTTTGAACCTGCTGAATCCTTTCCGCCTTGCTGTAATGCAGTAACATGTCAGGCACTTTATGTTTATATCGGGGGTCTAGTAGCATGGACACCCAGTACAGGTCTTTCTCCTTAATCCTTTTTATACGAGGGTCCCTCAACAGGCATGACAGCATGAAAGACCACATTTGCACAAGGACGGATGCCAAGCTACTCATGTCCCATTCCTTGTCCTTAGTGATGTCAGGGAAGGTATAATCTTCTTCCCCCCTGCCACGTACAACACCACGGGAACCAGAGAGGTGACAAGGAGCACCCTGGGATGCCTGCTGTGGTTGGTCTTCCTCCTCCTCTTCAAAGCCACATTACTCCTCTGACTCCTCTTCC
This sequence comes from Hyla sarda, assembly GCF_029499605.1. Classification (NCBI taxonomy): domain Eukaryota; kingdom Metazoa; phylum Chordata; class Amphibia; order Anura; family Hylidae; genus Hyla; species Hyla sarda. The sequence continues at coordinate 202,673,209 of NC_079189.1, forward strand.
TCACAATCCTCTTCCAGCATTGCCGCAGGTCCAGCAAGCGATGCTGATAAGGCTGTTTCTGGTGGTGATGGTGTCCACAACTTTTCCTCTTCACGCTCATCTACTGGCTGATCCAGCACTCTTCGCAGGAAATGCTCCAGGAAGAAAACAAACGGTATGATGTCGCTGAGGGTGCCTTCGGTGCGACTGACCAGGTTTGTCACCTCCTCAAAAGGACGCATGAGCCTACAGGCATTGCGCATGAGCCTCCAGCAACGAGGCAAAAAAAATTCCCAGCTCCGCAGATGATGTCCTAGCACCCCGGTCATACAAATATTTGTTAAGGGCTTTTGCTTGTTGGAGCAGGCGGTCGAACATTAGGAGTGTTGAATTCCAACGTGTCGGGCTGTCGCAAATCAAGCGCCTCACTGGCATGTTGTTTTGCCACTGGATATCTGACAAGTGCGCCATGGCCGTGTAGGTACACATGAAATGGCCACACACCCTCCTGGACTGCTTCAGGACATCCTGTAAGCCTGGGTACTTGAGCAATAAGCGTTGTACAATCAGATTACACACATGTGCCATGCATGTGCCATGTGTCAACTTGCCCAACCTCAATGCCGCCAACAAATTTGTTCCGTTGTCACAAACCACCTTGCCGATCTCCAGTTGGTGCGGAGTCAGCCACTGGTCCACCTGTGCGTTCAGGGCCGACAGGAGCGCTGGTGCGGTGTGACTCTCCGCTTTGAGCCAAATCAACCCCAAGATGGTGGGACATTGCCGTATCCGGGATGTGGAATGGCACCTGGGGAGCTGGGGGGGGGGGGGTGCCGGTGATGTGGAGCAAGACGCAGCAGTGGAAGAGGACTCACCGAGGATGTTATGGAAAAGGATGGAGTAGGAGGAGTAGAGGAGGTGGCAGCAGGCCTGCCTGCAAGTCGTGGTGGTGTCACCAACTCCTCTGCAGAGCCACGCATTCCATGCTTGGCAGCCGTCATCAGGTTTACCCAATGCGCAGTGTAGGTGATATACCTGCCGTGACCATGCTTTGTAGAACAGGTATCAGTGGTCAGATGGACCCTTGCCCCTACAATGTGTGCCAGACATGCCATAATTTCCTTTTGCACAATGGAGTAAAGGTTGGGGATTGCCTTTTGTGCAAAAAAATTTCGTCCGGGTACCTTCTACTGCGGTGTCCCAATGGCTACAAATTTTTTAAAGGCCTCAGACTCCACCAGCTTGTATGGTAAAAGCTGGCGGGCTAGCAGTTCCGACAAGCCAGCTGTCAGACGCCGGGCTAGGGGGTGACTTTGAGACATTGTCTTCTTGCGCTCAAACATCTCCTTGACAGACACCTGACTGTGGGCAGATGAGCAGGAACTGCTCAAGGCGAGAGACGGAGAGGCGGATGGTTGAGAGGGGGCAAGGAGGACAGCAGTGGTTGACCTGGCTGAAGATGCTGGACCAGGAGGAGGATGGCGGCTTTGACTTTGTGTGCTGCTTGTACTGACGTGTTGATCCCATAGGCGTTTGTGATGTGACATAATGTGCCTTCGCAAAGCAGGTGTGCCTTGGTGGGTGTTGGACTTCCCACGACTCAGTTTCTTCTGGCACAGGTTGCAAATGGCCTCGCTGTTGTCAGAGACAGACACATAAAAAAAAATGAAGGCATTCTGGTGGTGGCAACAGCATGCGTTGATTGGCGTCCTGTCTGGCTGACCCTGGGTGCCGATGCATGCTGTCTGACTGTGCCACTAGCTCCTTGGAACGACCTCCCCCTGCTTCCAACTCGTCTCCTCCTCCTCTCTGTCTCCCCATCTGAACTTTCCCCCTCTTCTTCTCTTCTAGCGGGCACCCACGTGGCATCCACGGACGCATCTTCATCATCAACACCTTCACCGCTATCTGACACCCCAAGAAAGGAAGCAGCAGCGGGTACATCATCATCACACCGTACGTCCGTGTGTGTGATAATGCCTGACTGAGACATATCCCTGTTAACTACATCCTCTGGCAATAATGGTTGCGCATTAATCATGTCTTCAAACTGATGTGTAAATAACTCCTCTGACGGATCAAATAAAGCTGCTGTGGTGCTAGTGTTGGTGGTGGCGGCAGGCGGGCAAGTGGTAGCATGAGAGGTGCCCGAAACTAAGCTAAAGGAGGAGGACAGTGCATCAAGGTTCCGAGCAGAAGCTGTAGTAGATTGGGTGTCTTGTGATAGCCAGTCAACTAAGTCGTCAGAACTTTGGGGGTTCAGGGTACGTGGCCTCTGAACACTGGCCATTCTAGGGCCAAAGGGGATCCCAGCACCATGACGGTCCCTGCGGGGTGGCCTTCCTCTGCCTGTCATTTTTTTGGTTAAATTTGAACAAGTGTCACACCAAATGTGATTTGCACTAGGGTGACACAATTTGCCCTGCAGGCAAAAAAACTGGCAACTGTGACGTGAACTGACAGCGATGACTGATTTTATTTAACAGCCAAAATAGGTATTTTTTTTATTTGCACAACTGTCACACCTAATGTGATTTGCACAAGGGTGACACAATTTGCCCCTCAGGCAAAAAAAACTGGCAACTGTGACGTGAACTGACAGTGACGACTGATTTTATTTAACAGCCAAAATAGGTATTTTTTTTTAATTTGCACAACTGTCACACCTAATGTGATTTGCACAAGGGTGACACAATTTGCCCTGTAGGCAAAAAAATGGCAACTGTGACGTGAGCTGACAGTGACAACTGATTTTATTTAACAGCCAAAAATGGTATTTTTTTTTTAATTTGCACAACTGTCACACCTAATGTGATTTGCACTAGGGTGACACAATTTGCCCTGCAGGCAAAAAAAATGACAACTGTGACGTGAACTGACAGTGATGACTGATTTTATTTAACAGCCAAAAAAGGTTTCTTTTTTTTTAATTTGCACAACTGTCACACCAAATGGGATTTGCACTAGTGTGACAATGAGCAAAAAAGCTTGCCAGCGGAGTTCCCCTTTTAAACAGTGGTCCCCAACCAGGGTGCCTCCAGCTGTTGCAAAACACATGGACTGATATATTTCAGCCCTTTGAATACTGTAGTAGTTAGTTGCTTTAAAGAAAAAAAGCTTGCCAGCGGAGTTCCCCTTTTATGCAGTGGTCCCCAACCAGGGTGCCTCCAGCTGTTGCAAAACACACGGACTGATATATTTCAGCCCTTTGAATACTGTAGTAGTTAGTTGCTTTAAAGAAAAAAAGCTTGCCAGCGGAGTTCCCCTTTTAAGCAGTGGTCCCCAACCAGGGTGCCTCCAGCTGTTACAAAACATACGGACTGATATCTTTCAGCCCTTTGAATACTTTAGTAATTAGTTGCTTGAAGGAACTTAAGTTTGATTCTGGAGTACCCCTTTTAACCAGCGGTTCCCTCCCAACCAGGGTGCCTCCAGCTGTTGCAAGACACATGGACTGATATCTTTTAGCCCTTTGAAAACTGTAGTAGTTAGTTGCTTGAAGGAACTTAAGTTTGATTCTGGAGTACCCCTTTTAATCAGCAGTTCCCTCCCAACCAGGGTGCCTCCAGCTGTTGCAAGACACACGGACTGATATATTTCAGCCCTAAAAAGGGCTTTTTTGGGTGCTGACCTTAAAGCAGATGTTACACTAGTGCTTTAGAAGTAAACTGGACCCTGAATACACCACCTAGCAGCAACCTAGCTATCGCTTTCCCTATACAGCAGTAGCAGCTTCTCTGACCCTCCACTTCTTAAGCCTGCAGCACGCTGAATGAGGGTAAAATGGCATTCGTGCAAGAGGTAGGAGGGTCTGGAAGGGAGGGACTGCTGCTGATTGGCTGTAATGTGTCTGCTGACTCTGACTTTTGTCCCCTATTTAGTTGTGCGATTAAAATTTTTTACAATATTTTCCATTCTAGTCTCCAACAATATTAAAAGGCAACAAAATGAGTGAAGAAGTTTTAAGTACAAAGAAGTTGTCATGGTGCAAACTGATATGTAGAAATGGCGTAGTACTGTACATCCTGGGGTTGAGAGGAAAAGTTGTAGCTCCCAGCAGGTAAGTGATGGACAACGCTTAAGAGCATATGTGAATAGGTCGGTAATCCAAACATGTTCATATATACTGTATATTAAACCGTAAAGAGGAAAAAATGATTATGCATAGAATGTAGGAGCCCTCTTAGTTTAAGGATAAGTAGTCTATTTTGGTTGGCCAAATATAGTGTGGTTTTTGTCAAATAGGGTACTTCTGACAAGATAAAATAAGGGGACAGGGCCCATTCACACAGAGGAATTTTAAAGAGGATTCTGGCAGAAAAATTCAGCTGTGAGCATGCAAAGTAGATTGGAAAAATGTTTATTTTCACAGGCTTTATTGAGTTACATATAGTTACCCAAAACGACAGTGACCATCCATCCTAAGCTTTGCAATAGATGGCAAACAGATTCTACTCTAGTAAGCAATAAATCTTATCTTGTGTCATTAGGGATGAGCGAATCAAATCGGACATATCTGAATTCGTTATGAATTTCAGGAAAAATGTTATTCATAATGAATGTGAATTTCGCCATGATTCGATCGCTTCATTAAACTAAATTTAGTGAGGTCCAGGTTCCAGGGGCCGGGCATCTAAAATGGCGGACCCACATGTGAGGACATGGGGCAAGAAATCCTGGGAAGGCAGGAACAAGAGTAGGTGGGAAGACCCTGAATCAAATGCAGGATGCAGCCTATCAGCAGCCAGCCACCCCTGTGATGTCACAATCCTATATATTCGGCAGCCATCTTGCGGCCAGTCCCATCAGCATTCTATTACAGAGAGAGGAACAGACAGCAGTGTGTGTTGCACAGAAAAGCATTTTTACAGCAGCAATTCACCTCCCAGTCACATCAGCCTTCTATTGCAGAGAAAGACAGAGAGCAATGTGTGTTACACAAAAAAGCATTTCTACAGCAGCGATTAATCTCAAGCCCAAACTCAGCCTAGAAGCATTGATAGGGAAGAGAGTGAGACTGAGAGAGAGAGTGCAATTTTGGGTGTAGTACACAGCGACTGTGAGCTGCAGCACTGGTGTGTACAACAACTGAAAAACTAATAGTAGCCAGCCAGTTAGCACTACACTACAAGCGTATTGTCCTCTATTAAGTGTAACCTGTGTGGTGTCACATTTTGTTCCTGTTAAAGTCTTAAGGGCCTAGATACTGTGAAAGGCCAGCCAAAAGTACACACCTGCTGGTGTTGTAGACAAATACTGTTTTAAGCGTACTGGAGCACATTGTCCTCCCCTCATAAGTGCATAACATATACGTACACCTAAGTGGTGTACCATTTTGTTCCTGTTAAAGTCTTAAGGGCCTAGATACTGTGAAAGGCAAACCAAAAGTAATCACCTACTGCTATTGTAGATAAATACTGTTTTAAGCGTACTGGAGCGCATTGTCCTCCCCTCATGAGTGCATACCACATACGTACATCTAAGGGGTGTACCATTTTGTTCCTGTTAAAGTATTAAGGGCCTAGATACCGTGAAAGGCCAGTCAAAAGTACACATCTGCTGGTGTTGTAGACAAATACTGTTTCAATTGTACTGGAGCGCATTGTCCTCCCCTTATAAGTGCATACCACATACGTAGCAGGAGTCGCAGCGAAAGGTCTGAGCTCCCGGTTTAAGCTAGCAGTCGTGTCTCGACCAGCAACCCATCTGCTGTCCTCGATTGGTTAACTTGGTCATCCACTTCATCACAAGTGACATCTGATACTCCCAGGCAACAGTCGATGGGTTCCTTATGCTGTGGGTTCAGCTCTACTATTTAATGAGGACAATCTAAAGGACAGTCAGCAGCTACTGCCCACCAAGAAGTGGAGGAGACATATGCCGCTTCCTCCGCTAGGCAGGCAAGTAGTGATGAGAAGAGTGGCGTGGGAGGTGGTGTTGCGAGCGTTCATGCTCCTGAAGCAGACAATGTTGAGGAACCTGAGGAGGACATCAGTGACATGCAGACACAACATGATGATGATGATGAAGCAAATCGCACTTGGGAGCCAGGTGCAGAAGGTGGTAGCAGGTTGCCCGTGAGGCATCAGCTGAGCCAGCATGGTGGTAGCATGGTTAGCAGTCAGTATAGTGGAAGAAGTGGAAGGTCTGGAACCAAGCTTGCCTGGGGTAGACCACCTGCTTTGCGGCAGCCTACCTTCCCAGGAGGCAGTGGAACAGGGGTTCCCGGAGTCGGCGGCAGCAGCAGTCAATCAGTGTGGACTGTTGGTGGGAAAATCAGCTACTCGGCGGTGTGGCAGTTTTTCATAAAGCATCCGCAGGATGTTAACCTGGCCTCATGCAAGATGTGTTGGCAGAAGGTGAAGTGTTGCCAGGGTCCCAATGTTGGCACCATGGCCCTGCATCAACATATGCAGAGTCACCATAAAGCGACATGGGAGAACCGTGGCTCCAATGTGGTGGTGCAGCCTACTGCATCACCCAGTGGCACGCCGCTCCCTGTTTCAGCTAACCAAGACTCCACCACCTCAGCCGAAGGGAGCTGTGTGTCATACCCATCTTCTGTCACTCCAGATGCTCCTGCTCCTCCTACTTTGAGTTAGTAATTTCGCCAGCAATCAGCTAAGCCATGTCCAATAGACAACATTATGCGCCCACTCATCCAACGGTGCAGAAGCTGAATGTGCCCCTGTCTAAGTTGCTGGTGCTGCAGTCCCTCCCTTTTCAAGTGGTGGACTCTGCGCCTTTCAGAGAACTGATGGCTTGTACCGAGCCAATATGGAGAGACCCAAGCTGTAATTTCTTTGCAAAGAAGGCCGTACCAGCCCTGCACAATTTTGTGTAACAGAAGGTGGGTCAGTCCTTGAGCCTGTCGGTGTGCACTAAAGTGCATGGCAGCGCCGACATGTGGAGCTGTAACTACTGTGAGGGACAACACATGTCCTTTACGGCCCACTGGGTAAATGTGGTTCCTGCACAACCACAACAGCAACTTGGTCAGGTCACACCGCTTCTTTCTCCATGCTCTTAGGCCATTGGTCCTGTGATAGTGTGTGACTCTCCCTCTTCCTCCTCCACTGTATGGACAAGTCTCAGTGCCCCTCAGGCATACCATGTGTGCAGGGCACGGCGGTGTTACGCTGTTCTTCACATGGTTTTCCTTGGTGAACGGAGTCAAACGGGGGAGGAACTGCTAAAAGTTATTTTACTCCACGAAAACTGGAAATGGGAACCATGGTGACCTATATGGCGCATGTGTTCAATCTGGTTGTCAAGCGGTTCCTGAAGTGTTCCCCCCATCTGCAAGACATAATAACAATGGGAAGGAAACTTTGTATGCACTTCAGCCACTTGTACACTGCAAAGCACACCCTCCTTGACCTGCAGCGTCAGAACGGTATCCCTCAACATAGTCTGATTTGCGACGTTTCCACCGACTAGATTAACAGAGAAAAGCCATCACCGATTTCTTCAACCGCATAGTGAAGCAACTCATCAGCAGCAGGTAGACCTGGAGCAGGACCTGAACACCCTATAACCTGGGTTCTCAACCTGGGGTAAACCAGGGGTTGCTTGGGGGTATGCGAAAGCGCTGACAAATACCGGCCTGTATACTGTGACGTGTGACCTCCCCTGACATTTCGCGGAGTTGCCGCACAGCACAGGAGGGCGTCACACATCAGTGCAGCCCCGCCGAACGGGATGCGCTGCATGAAGGAATACCTAACAGGTGACCTCAGGACGCTAGGTAAAAAGAAAAAAAGTTAAAAATAACTGTATGGGACGGATGGGGGACTGTATGGGATGGAGGGGGGACTGTATGGGACGGAGGGGGGGACTGTATGGGATGGAGGGGGGATGTATGGGACAGAGCACAAGGCATTAAGATGAAGGGGGAGAGGGATAATGGCGGAGGCTGAATGGGGAGTAATAAAGCACAAGGCATTAAAATGTAATGCCTTGTGCTTTATTACTCCCCATCCCCTCCCCCCTCTGCCATTATCCCTCTCCCCTTCCATCTTAATCCCCTTGCACCATTCCCCCTCCCTCCCTTTTGCCATATCGGATAATAATGGCACAAGGGGATTAAGATGGAGGGGGGGGATGGCAAAAGGGATCAGAGGTAGGTGGGAATAATGACACAAGGGGAATAATATGGAGGGGCGGTTGATTACCCCCCCCCCCTCCATCTTAATCCCCTTGTGCTATTATTCCCCCTCCATCGTAATCCCCTTGTGCTATCATTCCTCCTCCATCTTAATCCCCTTGTGCCATTATTCCCCCCTCCCTCTGATCCCCTTTTCCATTTTCCCCCCTTCAACTTAATCCCCTTGTGCTATTATTGTCCAATATAGAAAAAGGGGATCAGAGGAAGGGGGAATAATGGCACAAAGGGATTAAGATGGAGAGGGGAACAATGGCAAAATGGGATCAGAGGGAGGGGGGAATTATCACCCCCCCCCCATATTAATCCCTTTGTGTCATTATTCCCCCCTCCTCCATATTAATCCCCTTTTGTGATTTTTCCTCCCTCCCTCTGATCCCCTTTTGCCCCCCCCCCCCCATCTTAATCCCCTTGTGCCATTATTATCAGATATGGCAAAATGGTTATCAGAGGAAGGGGGAACGGTGCAAGGGGATTAAAATGGAAGGGGTAATAATGGCACAAGGGGATTAAGATGGAGGTGGGTAAAAAAGCGCAAGAGGATCAGAGGGAGGGAGGAATAATTCCTGTGTGGGGCCGCCCTTTTTAGGGCGAGTAACACTTGCCAAGAAGGGAATTAATAATGCAAGAGTAGGGCCTAACAGGGGAAGTTTTTACCCCCACCAGTTACAATGAACCATACGTTGTTCCCTTCCAAATTTTAGAGGTCTTTGCATCACATCAATACTTGGTGGTGTAGATGGCACATGGTGTTTTTTGCACACCTTTCTTTTTATTTGATTTTTTTTTTTTTTAAAGTGTGTACCTTTTTTTTTTCCTAAGAAAATTATTAAAAGTTTTAGCTAATGCATATCCTCAATACTTACTTGTGCACACTAATACTTTTACAAAAGAGACCATTTTCTTCTGCCTACCTGCCTCAGCTACTATTCTGCTCCTGCCATCCACCTGATGCCACACATCTGATGCTAAGATCTCCTTTTTTCCCCCATCTTCGTCACTGGGTACTGATATTGCCACCCACCGCCCCATTATGTCACCGGGTCACTTTCAGGACTCCTGATGCTGCTGATGCCACCTCCAGGCTGTCTTATACTGCCTCCATATGTTCTCATGCTGATGCCAGCTCCAGGCTGTCTCATTCTGCCACCATATGTTCTGCTCATGCTGCTGTCACCTCCAGGCTGTCTCATTCTGTAACTATATGGTCTCCTCATGCTTCCGGCACCTCCAGGCTGTGTCATTCAGCCACTATATTGTCTCCCGGCAACTCCAGGCTGTCATTCAGCCACTATATGGTCTCATCATGCTCCCGCAAACTTCAGGCTGTGTCATTCAGCCACTATATGGTCTCCTCATGCTGCCGCCAACTAGTGTTGCTCTCGAATATTCGCAATGCGAATTTTATTCCCGAATATCGCATATTCGCGAATTCACGAATATTCGCGAATATAGCACTATATATTCGTAATTACGAATATTCGTTTATTTATTTATTTATTTTCACATCACAGTGATCACCCCTCTCTGCTTCCAGCTTGCGTGGTCTAAAGAAGGCTCTAATACTACTGTGTGAGACTGGCGTGCAAATTTTCGCATATGCAAAAATTTGCATATCCTAATTTTCGCATACGCAAATTTTCGCATATGCGAAAATAAAACGTAAATATTATGAATATGTGAATTTAGCGAATATATGATGACTATTCGTCCATATTGTTACGCCAAGCGCTCCGGGTCCCCGCTCCTCCCCGGAGCGCTCGCAACATCCTCGCATTTGCAGCGCCCCGGTCAGACCTGCTGACCGGGTGCGCTGCAATACCTCTCTCAGCCGGGATGCGATTCGCGATGCGGGAGGCGCCCGCTCGCGATGCGCATCCCGGCTCCCGTACCTGATTCGCTCTCCTTCAGTCTTGTCCCAGCGCGCGCGGCCCCGCTCCTTAGGGCGCGCGCGCGCCGGGTCTCTGCTATTTAAAGGGCCACTGCGCCACTGATTGGCGCAGCAGGCTTAATTAGTGTGTTCACCTGTGCACTCCCTATTTATACCTCACTTCCCCTGCACTCCCTCGCCGGATCTTGTTGCCATTGTGCCAGTGAAAGCGTTTCCTTGTGTGTTCCTAGCCTGTGTTCCAGACCTCCTGCCGTTGCCCCTGACTACGATCCTTGCTGCCTGCCCTGACCTTCTGCTACGTCCGACCTTGCTCTTGTCTACTCCCTTGTACCGCGCCTATCTTCAGCAGTCAGAGAGGTTGAGCCGTTGCTGGTGGATACGACCTTTTTGCTACCGCCACTGCAAGACCATCCCGCTTTGCGGCGGGCTCTGGTGAATACCAGTAGCAACTTAGAACCGGTCCACCAGCACGGTCTACGCCAATCCCTCTCTGGCACAGAGGATCCACCTCCAGCCAGCCGAATCGTGACAGTAGATCCGGCCATGGATCCCGCTGAAGTCCCACTGCCAGTTGTCGACGACCTCACCACGGTGGTCGCCCAGCAGTCGCAACAGATAGCGCAACAAGGCCACCAGCTGTCTCAACTGACCGTGATGCTACAGCAGCTACTACCACAACTCCAGCAACAATCTCCTCCGCCAGCTCCTGCACCTCCTCCGCAGCGAGTGGCCGCTTCCGGCCTACGATTATCCTTGCCGGATAAATTTGATGGGCACTCTAAGTTTTGCCGTGGCTTTCTTTCTCAATGTTCCCTGCACTTGGAGATGATGTCGGACCAGTTTCCTACTGAAAGGTCTAAGGTGGCTTTCGTAGTCAGCCTTCTGTCTGGGAAAGCTCTGTCATGGGCCACACCGCTCTGGGACCGCAATGACCCCGTCACTGCCTCTGTACACTCCTTCTTCACGGAGATTCGAAGTGTCTTTGAGGAACCTGCCCGAGCCTCTTCTGCTGAGACTGCCCTGCTGAACCTGGTCCAGGGTAATTCTTCTGTTGGCGAGTACGCCATCCAATTCCGTACTCTTGCCTCCGAATTATCCTGGAATAATGAGGCCCTCTGCGCGACCTTTAAAAAAGGCCTATCCAGCAACATTAAAGATGTGCTGGCCGCACGAGAAATTCCTGCTAACCTGCATGAACTTATTCATCTGGCCACCCGCATTGACATGCGTTTTTCCGAAAGGCGTCAGGAGCTCCGCCAGGATATGGACTTTGTTCGCACGAGGCGTTTTTTCTCCCCGGCTCCTCTCTCCTCTGGTCCTCTGCAATCCGTTCCTGTGCCTCCCGCCGTGGAGGCTATGCAAGTTGACCGGTCTCGCTTGACACCTCAAGAGAGGACACGACGCCGCATGGAGAATCTGTGCCTGTACTGTGCCGGTACCGAACACTTCTTGAAGGATTGTCCTATCCGTCCTCCCCGCCTGGAAAGACGTACGCTGACTCCGCACGAAGGTGAGACAGTTCTTGATGTCAACTCTGCCTCTCCACGCCTCACTGTGCCTGTGCGGATATCTTCCTCTACCTTCTCCTTCTCTACTATGGCCTTCTTGGATTCCGGATCTGCAGGAAATTTTATTTTGGCCTCTCTCATCAACAGGTTCAACATCCCGGTGACCAGTCTCGCCAGACCCCTCTACATCAATTCTGTTAACAATGAAAGATTGGACTGTACCGTGCGTTACCGCACGGAACCTCTCCTAATGTGCATCGCACCTCATCACGAAAAATTTGAATTTTTGGTCCTCTCCAACTGCACTTCCGAAATTCTTCTTGGATTACCGTGGCTTCAACGCCATTCCCCAACCCTTGATTGGTCCACAGGAGAAATCAAGAACTGGGGTACTTCTTGTCTCAAGGACTGTCTTAAACCGGTTCCCAGTACTCCCTGCCATGACCCTGTGGTTCCCCCTGTAACCGGTCTTCCTAAGGCTTATATGGACTATGCTGACGTGTTTTGCAAAAAGCAAGCTGAGACTTTACCTCCTCACAGGCCTTATGACTGTCCTATTGACCTCCTCCCGGGTACTACTCCACCCCGGGGCAGAATCTATCCTCTGTCTGCTCCAGAGACTCTTGCCATGTCAGAGTACATCCAGGAAAATTTAAAAAAGGGGTTTATCCGCAAATCCTCCTCTCCTGCCGGAGCTGGATTTTTTTTTGTGTCCAAAAAAGATGGCTCCCTACGTCCTTGCATTGATTACCGCGGACTTAATAAAATCACGGTAAAGAACCGCTACCCCCTACCTCTTATCTCGGAACTCTTTGATCGCCTACAAGGTGCCCACATCTTTACCAAACTGGACTTAAGAGGTGCTTATAATCTCATCCGCATCAGGGAGGGGGACGAATGGAAGACTGCATTTAACACCAGAGATGGACACTTTGAGTATCTGGTCATGCCCTTTGGCCTGTGCAACGCCCCTGCCGTCTTCCAAGACTTTGTTAATGAAATTTTTCGTGATCTCTTATATTCCTGTGTTGTGGTTTATCTGGACGATATTCTGATCTTTTCTGCCAACTTAGAACAACACCGCCAGCATGTCCGCATGGTTCTTCAGAGACTTCGAGACAATCAACTTTATGCCAAAATGGAGAAATGTCTCTTTGAATGTCAATCTCTTCCTTTCCTAGGATACTTGGTTTCTGGCCAGGGACTACAAATGGACCCAGATAAGCTAGCTGCTGTATTAGATTGGCCACGCCCCTCCGGACTCCGTGCTATCCAACGTTTTTTGGGGTTCGCCAATTATTACAGACAATTTATTCCACACTTTTCCACTATTGTGGCTCCTATCGTGGCTTTAACCAAGAAAAATGCCAATCCCAAGTCCTGGTCTCCCCAAGCGGAAGACGCATTTAAACATCTCAAGTCTGCCTTTTCTTCTGCTCCCGTGCTCTCCAGACCTGACCCATCTAAACCCTTCCTATTGGAGGTAGATGCCTCCTCAGTGGGAGCTGGAGCTGTCCTTGTACAAAAAAATTCTTCCGGGCATGCTGTTACTTGTGGGTTTTTTTCTAGGACCTTCTCTCCGGCGGAGAGAAACTACTGCATCGGGGATCGAGAACTACTGGCCATTAAATTGGCGCTTGAGGAATGGAGGCATCTGCCGGAGGGATCAAAATTTCCAGTTATCATATACACTGATCACAAGAATCTCTCCTATCTCCAGTCTGCCCAACGGCTGAACCCTCGCCAGGCCAGGTGGTCGTTGTTCTTTGCCCGTTTTCACTTTGAAATTCATTTTCGCCCTGCCGACAAGAACATTAGGGCCGATGCCCTCTCTCGTTCCTCGGATGCCTCTGAAGTAGAGCTCTCTCCGCAACACATCATTCCTCCTGACTCTCTGATCTCCACTTCTCCAGCCTCCATCAGGCAAACTCCTCCAGGGAAGACCTTCGTTTCTCCACGCCAGCGTCTCGGGATTCTCAAATGGGGACACTCCTCCCACCTCGCAGGCCATGCGGGCATCAAAAAATCCTTTCAACTCATCTCTCGTTTTTATTGGTGGCCGACTCTGGAGACGGATGTTGTTGATTTTGTGCGGGCCTGTACTGTCTGTGCTCGGGATAAGACTCCTCGCCAGAAGCCTGCTGGTCTCCTTCATCCTCTGCCTGTCCCCGAACAGCCTTGGTCACTGATTGGTATGGACTTTATTACAGACTTACCCCCATCCCGTGGCAACACAGTTGTTTGGGTGGTCGTTGATCGATTTTCCAAGATGGCACATTTTATTCCTCTTCCTGGTCTTCCTTCAGCGCCTCAGTTGGCAAAACAATTTTTTGTACACATTTTTCGTCTTCACGGTTTGCCCACGCAGATCGTCTCGGATAGAGGCGTCCAATTCGTGTCTAAATTCTGGAGGGCCCTCTGTAAACAGCTCAAGATTAAATTAAACTTCTCTTCTTCTTATCATCCCCAATCCAATGGGCAAGTAGAAAGAATTAATCAGGTCCTGGGTGACTATTTACGGCATTTTGTTTCCTCCCGCCAGGATGACTGGGCAGATCTTCTACCATGGGCCGAATTCTCATACAACTTCAGAATCTCCGAATCTTCTGCTAAGTCCCCATTTTTCGTGGTGTACGGCCGTCACCCTCTTCCCCCCCTCCCTACCCGCTTGCCCTCTGGTTTGCCCGCTGTGGATGAAGTGACTCGTGATCTTTCCACCATATGGAAAGAGACCCAAAATTCTCTTTTACAGGCTTCATCCCGGATGAAAAGATTTGCCGATAAGAAAAGAAGAACTCCCCCCATTTTTGCTCCCGGAGACAAGGTATGGCTCTCCGCTAAATATGTCCGCTTTCGTGTCCCCAGTTACAAACTGGGACCACGCTATCTTGGTCCTTTCAAAGTCTTGTGCCAGATTAACCCTGTCTCTTACAAACTCCTTCTTCCTCCTTCTCTTCGTATTCCCAATGCCTTCCATGTCTCTCTCCTTAAACCACTCATCATTAACCGCTTCTCTCCCAAACTTGTTTCTCCCACTCCTGTTTCCGGTTCTTCTGACGTCTTCTCCGTGAAGGAGATTCTGGCCTCCAAGACGGTCAGAGGAAAAAAAATTTTTTGGGTGGATTGGGAAGGCTGTGGCCCAGAAGAGAGATCCTGGGAACCTGAGGACAACATCCTAGACAAAAGTCTTGTCCTCAGGTTCTCAGGCTCCAAGAAGAGGGGGAGACCCAAGGGGGGGGGTACTGTTATGCCGAGCGCTCCGGGTCCCCGCTCCTCCCCGGAGCGCTCGCAACATCCTCGCATTTGCAGGGCCCCGGTCAGACCTGCTGACCGGGTGCGCTGCAATACCTCTCTCAGCCGGGATGCGATTCGCGATGCGGGAGGCGCCCGCTCGCGATGCGCATCCCGGCTCCCGTACCTGACTCGCTCTCCGTCAGTCTTGTCCCGGCACGCGCGGCCCCGCTCCTTAGGGCGCGCGCGCGCCGGGTCTCTGCTATTTAAAGGGCCACTGCGCCACTGATTGGCGCAGCAGGCTTAATTAGTGTGTTCACCTGTGCACTCCCTATTTATACCTCACTTCCCCTGCACTCCCTTGCCGGATCTTGTTGCCATTGTGCCAGTGAAAGCGTTTCCTTGTGTGTTCCTAGCCTGTGTTCCAGACCTCCTGCCGTTGCCCCTGACTACGATCCTTGCTGCCTGCCCTGACCTTCTGCTACGTCCGACCTTGCTCTTGTCTACTCCCTTGTACCGCGCCTATCTTCAGCAGTCAGAGAGGTTGAGCCGTTGCTGGTGGATACGACCTGGTTGCTACCGCCGCTGCAAGACCATCCCGCTTTGCGGCGGGCTCTGGTGAATACCAGTAGCAACTTACAACCGGTCCACCAGCACGGTCCATGCCAATCCCTCTTTGGCACAGAGGATCCACCTCCAGCCAGCCGAATCGTGACACATATATTCGCGAAATATCGCGAATTCGAATATGGCCTATGCCGCTCAACACTACCGCCAACAACAGGCTGTGTCATTCAGCCACTATATGATTTCCTCATGCTTCCACCACCTCCAGTCTGTGTCACTGTACCACCATGTGGTCTCCTCATGCTGCAGGCACAGTAAATAAAACTTCATCTATTTGAAATCTTTAATTTAAATGTTAAAAAATATCTTTAATCTTTTCAATATTAAGGACCTATGGTCTCATCAGGTTTTTGCCACTTCCAGGCTGGGTCATTCAGCCACAATATGGTCTCCTCATACTGATGTCAACTCCAGGCTCTGTCATTGTGACACCCTGCAACAGTGATGCCTCTAATCTGCATGTCATACTGAATAAAAGTATTATTTTACAAACCCAGCACACACCCTATGCATGTTACAGCAATGCAAAGTGTTCTACACCCCTATTGAGGCTCTCTGTAGGCCAGAAATAGCCGTTTTTTAATACATATTCACCGCAAATAAATTCGGACTGAACCAAATTATTTCAGAAAATTTGGCTATTCCGGCCGAATCGAATTTTTTAAAAATGCGCTCATCTCTAGTCATTATAGATGTGGCGATATGTGCCAAATATGTTTTTTTTATTTTTTATGTTTAATATAAAACATATTATGTAAGGGGAAAATGTATGTTATTTGCTTTTATTGTGTTAATATTAAAAATTTTTAGGCCCCATGGAAATCCATTAGCAGCTCATATTCATGTCACTGGGTGCTGACACTGTGACAGATCCCCTAAAAAACCACTTAGATGCTGTGGCCATGATTTCAATGTAGTCAAGACATAGGTCAGGAGTCAATACCAGAAGTGGAACCACAAGGACCAGGACAAGAGATAACAAAAAAGCACAATTCAGGAACAAAATCCATTTCAAGGTTAAGGTCAGGGTCATGACGAGGAACAAATGCTGTAAAACAAAGGAACATAGTAACAAGCAAATGACATGCCATGATATTACTCATTTTGATCACATGACACCTAAACATTTTTTTTTAATAAAAATCTATCAAAAAATCCCTTTGACACAAAATGGTGCAGGTCACAGTGCAAAAAATCCTCCTTCATACAGATTAAAGTAAAAAAGTAAAAAGGTTTAAAAGTAGTAAGACAAATTAAAGGGGTACTCCTGTGGAAAACTTTTTTTTTTTTTTTAATCAACTGGTGCCAGAAAGTTAAACAGATTTGTAAATTACTTCTCTTAAACAATCTTAATCCTTCCAGTACTTTTTAGGGGCTAAATACTACAGAGGAAATTCTTTACTTTTTAGATTTCTCTGATGTTATGACCACAGTGCTCTCTGCTGACCTCTGCTGTCCATTTTAGGAACTGTCCAGAGCAACATATGTTTGCTATGGGGATTTTCTCCTTCTCTGGTCAGTTCCTAAAATGGACAGCAGAGGTCAGCAGAGAGCACTGTGGTCATGACAGCAGAGAAATCTAAAAAGTAAAGCATTTCCTCTGTAGTATATAGCCCCTAAAAAGTACTGGAAGGATTAAGATGTTTTAATAGAAGTAATTCACAAATCTGTTTAACTTTCTGGCACCAGTTTATTTAAAAAAAAGTTTTCCATGGGAGTACTCCTTTAAAATTTAAATTTAAGATTTTGTCCAGGGTGCCTGAAGCATTTACTTTGAACTAATACTGTATGACCACAAAACCCAATCTAACAAGGAGTCACCGGGCAGCACAATAACAGAGCCTAGAGGTGGCAGCAGCCGAAGAGACCGTAGGGCCTCACAATAGAAAAGATTAAAGATATTTAGTAAAATTTAAATTGAAGATTTAAAATAGATTAAGATTAAGTTTCATTTAATGTTCCAGCAGCATGAAGAAACCATAATGTGGCAGAATGACCCAGCCTGGAGGTAGCAACAGCCTGACGAGACCATAGGGCCTCACAATTGAAACAATTAAAGATATTTTGTAAAAATTTAAATTGAAGATTTAAAATAAATTAAGATAACGTTTAATTTAATGCGTCAGCAGCATGAAGAGACCACATGGCCACGGTGTGTTTGGGTCCTCTGTCTCGTCTTCCTCATCACCCTGTCGCTCCACAGCCTGCACCTTCTCCTCCTCTCCAGTCAGATGACTATAAAAACCACCCATTTCGCAAAACCTTGCCTTGCTCCACTGTCCCACTCCACCTCCAGTTCAGCCCCCACAGGGCTCATGTGGCCTCAAGACGTAGGCGCTATGTCTCAGTTGCCCTGAACAGCCATCGTTTCAGACACGTGTTGAAGTATATGAAGCAGTGGAATGATGTAGTTCATCCCGTAATCCTGATGACTGACTAATAAAGTGGCTTCCTCAAAGGGCCTGAGCAAACGGCAGGTGTCACGTAGGAGTCCCCCTATCCGCTTGGATCATCAAGAAATCGGTGATGGGTTTTCTCTGTTCGTGTAGTCGGTCCTACATATCGAGGGTGGAATTCCAATGTGTGGAAACGTTGCAAATCAGACTATGTTGGGGATGCCATTCTGCCGCTCAAAGAGGGTGGGCTTTGCAGTGTATGAGTGGCTGAACTGCATGCAAAGTTTTCTTCCCATTTTTAGGATGTCTTGCAGATGGGGGGAACACTTCAGGAATCGCTTGAAAACAAGATTGAACACGGGTGCCATGCATGTCGCATGGCTCAGGCTTCCTTGACACAGCGCAGACAAGATGTTCTTCCTGTTGTCAGTCACCATGGTTCCCATTTCCAGTTTTCGTGGAGTAAACCACGATTCTATTTCTTGATGAATCACTTATGGCAGTTCCTCACCTGTGTGACTCCGTTCGCCAAGGCAAACTATGTGAAGAACAGCATGACACCACCGCGCCCTGCAAACATGGTATGCTGGAGGGGCACTGAGATTTGTCCATGCAGTGGAGGCTGAGGACACGGTGGAGGATGAGGAAGCGGAGTTGCACACTGTCACAAGACCAACGGACTGAGAGCGTTGAGGTGGAAGCGGCATGACCTGTCCAAGTTGCTGTTGTGGCTGTGCAGGAACCACATTTACCAAGTGGACCATAAAGGACTGCATTGTCCCTAACCGTAGTTACAGCTCCACACGTCGGTGCTGCCGTGCACTTTGGTACACTTTTGTAGAGTGGGGTGGTGGGTGTTAATACCAGTATCCAGTGACGAAGGTGGCTGAAAGAAGGAGAACTTGGCATCAGATGTGTGGCATCAGGTGGGTGACAGGATCAGAATAGTAGTTGAGGCAGGTAGGCAGAGGAAAACGGTCTCTTTTGGCAAAGTGTTGGTGAGAACAAGTAAGTATTGAGGATATGCATTAGCTAAAACAAAACTTTTCTTAGGATAAAATATATGGACCCAAATTTTTTATGAAATCTAACAAAAGGAAAGGTGTGCAAAAAACACCATGAGTCACCTACACCACTAAGTATTGATGCGATGCAAAGACCTCTAAAAGGTGGAAGGGAACAACGTATGGTCTATTGTAACAGGTGGGGGTAAAAACTTCTCCTGTAAGGCCCTACTCTGGCACAATTAATTCCCTTCTTGGCAAGTGTTACTCTGCCTACAAAGGGCGGTCCCAAACAGGAACCTCTCTCTATTTCCACCTAAAAACACTGCCAGGGTTTTTAGTTGGAAATTGAGAGAGGTTCCTGTGTGGGGTCGCCCTTTTTAGGATGAGTAACACTTGTCTCCAAAAGGTGGAAGGGAACAACGTATTGTCCATTGTAGCAGGTGGGGGTAAAAACTTCCCCTGTAAGGTTCTACTCTTGCCCTATTAATTCCCTTTTTGGCAAGTGTTACTCACCCTAAAAAGGGCGGCCCCACCCAGGAACCTCTCTCTATTTCCAACTGAAAACCCTGGGAAATGGCAGTGTTTTTAGGTGGAAATAGGGAGAGGTTCCTATGTGAGGCCGCCCTTTTTAGGGTGAGTAACACTTGCCAAGAATGGAATTAGTAGTGCGAGAGTAGGGCCTTAGAGGGGAAGTTTTTACCCCCACATGTTACAATGGACCATACATTGTTCTCTTGCACCTTTTAGAGGTCTTTGCATGGCATCAATACTTGGTGGTGTAGGTGGCACATGGTGTTTTTGGCACATGAGATCATCTGAGGAAGGGGTAGCAGACCCCGAAACGCGTCATGATCCTGCTAACTTGTATGCTGTAAAATAAATAAAAGTATCTGGTTAACAATACCTATCTACATCCTTGCATCTTTGGATCAAGCAGTGCCTGGATTACAGTGGTCTTCTTCTATTCAATTGCTTCTGTTCCTGATTAATTTTGGCCTCTGCCACTTCTCTGCCTGACATACTTATACACCAGCTGAGTGCATATATGTTACACTTGTGAGAAGAGGACAATGCGCTCCAATACACTTAAAACTGTATTAGATGAGGGACTTCCGGTTCCGGCGCGGGCATGTGAGGATCGCAGGGCCGGAGCTCCGACACCCCGGACCGTCTACCCGCACATAACCGAAAGCTAGAAGGGGCATAGCCCTGCTCACCTTGCCATCTGAGGTCCCGGAGGTCGTGGGGAGGCTGTGAGTGAGTCCCCCTGTTGCGCAGCCGGCGAGAAGGACTTGGTGCCCGGAGGAGCGTGCGGCCACTCAGGGACGGCCGCCATCTTCCCCGGCCTGGTGGAGGTACTGTGGGAGCGCAGCTTCAGTGAGCTAGCAGGGCGGCAGCCGAGGCTCTCTGTACAGTGAGCGGGGGAGCGGCGGGGATAGCGGAGAAGCCAGGCAGCCTCGCTACTGATAAGAGGCTGCCTCCATACAGCTCATTTCCTCGGCCACGCTACTGGACAGCTTCTGCATTGCTCACTGCACCATCCGTCCCTGTGCCTGCTGGAGCGGTGACTCCCCCTACTCTGTGCTTTGTGAATCGCACCATCAGTCTCTATACAGGCCATTGCAGTGAATCTGTTTCTACCTGTCATCATCCCCTGCATTCCTTTGGCTCTGTGAATTGCATCATCACTCCCTGTTTCTGCAAAAATAGTGCATCGCCTCTAGCCTGTCATTAACCCCTGCATGCCTCCGACTCTGTGACCTACCACCATTACTCTCTGTGCCTGACGCAACAGTGACCCAGCTTCAGCCTGTCATTAACCCTTACATCTTTCCTGCGCTGGGAACAGTGGCTGCCACTCTCTACACCTGGTGAAGCAGTGCACCAGCCTCGGCCTGTTATTAACTCCTGCACTCCCCCGGCTCTGTGATCTGCATCCGTTACTCTCTATACCTGACAAAACAGCGCATCAGCTTCAGCCTGTCCTTGACTCTCACCTGTAAGCGTTCCTCTCTATACCTGACACAGCAGTGGACCAGCATCATTCACCCCCACATTTTCCTGCTCGGTGAACAGCAAACGTTACTCACCGCACCAACGGAACAGAGGCACAGTCTCGGACTGCTTTTATACCTACCATTCCTCCTGTTCTAGGAACTGCTATTCATATCTGGAACACTTGGTACAACAGGGAGTCCTCAACTCTCAGTCATCGCCCCTACTCCCCTGGCTCCTATCCTCATGGAGAAATTTTTATCTAATGGTTCTCAATGCACTGGTCATTCTACAGGAGCCCCTACACAGCTGGGGCCTGTTCCAGCCTTGGCTCCAGTGTCTTGCTCTGCATCTGCCCAGGGGGGATGGGATCCCTTGGTAGCCATGGAGACCACTTGCAGTCAGCCTCTTTTCACTCCAGAAGAAGGAATCCAATTGCCTTCCGTGCCTGTACAGCCACATGTTGTCGTTGGCAACTCAGAGGTATCCTTTGCCTCCCCCATGGGCCTACAAACATTGGCGGATGCATTGGTCAAGCTAATTACACCGACCATACAATCAACTCTGGAAAATACTATGCGCTCCACGCTAACACAAATACAGTCTGATCTAGGTGCTCAGTCGGGGCGCTTGAGTGAAGCAGAACAATGTATTGTGAACCTAGAAGATGAAAACAGTGGGTTGGCTACAAGACTTCACAGGGCGGAGACGGATCTCTATTATGTCAGCGCAAAACTTGAAGACCTAGAAAATAGATCCCGCCATAACAATTTACGCATAGTCGGGGTCAGCGAGTCTCTCCTTCCCACAGAACTGCAAGACTTTTGTGAGAGTGACTTATCTAAGGCTCTGGGGTTGTCACATAAATGTAGAGTGGAAAGAGCTCATCGTGTGGGAAAAGACCACAATCGACTTCTTCTCAGTCACGGCCCGTGGACTCCACCCATCCTCGGCAGATCATATTTAAACTTCTGGATTACACTGATAAAGTGGGGTTGCTGAAGGCTTATAGGAAACGCTCTACACCGCTCACTTTCAGGAATAATAACATTTTATTGTTTGAGGACTTTTCTGCAGATGTTGCCAAGCGCCGAAGAGCCTACGGCAAGATATGCTCGGAACTCTTCAAGGCTAAAAGACGCTTTCAACTACACTATCCTGTCACCTTGAGAGTTCTCCGGTCAGATGGCTCTTTCTCCACTTACCTAACCCCAGCTGCAGTAGAAGCTGCCCTGCCGGAGATCCTTTGTGAGTCAACTGGGGTTACTAGCTTACCAGCACATCAATCTCCGCCCTCCAGAGATCGTGGAGATCCCTCTCACCCTCCGCCCAGGAGGAGGCATAGTCGCACTAGCTCCCCAGGCGACTCTAGGAGACGTCGCCCATCTACAGGAAGATGTAGCAGAAGCAGGAGCGGTCGTTCCTCTTCCCCAGACTGAGTATACTGGTTGTTTTGCTATTATTGTTCTCCCTCTAAGTCTGTGGGGGGGTCTCGGGGGTTATAGATGTGCCTTAACATTTCAGCAGTGTTTCTCATTTACATTCTTTGTTACTGATGTTACTATTTGCTCACACGTTATGATATTGCTGACAGCACTGGTTCTTCCCTCTCTAATGTTGTGTTGCTCCATGATATTATCTTAAAATGCTTCTTCTCTTTTGTCTTTTCTGTTCATACAATCTCCAGTCTTTTGTGTTGCTAACGGTCTTAGTCTGGTCTCAGCCATCTAGCGGGTTCCGGGGTGGGAGTTCTGGCTGACCGCATGCCTGAAAAAAGTGAAGTCCATTACCCATTGTTTGGCCTTTCCATTTCCATCGAGGGATTTGAGCCATTTGTGGATGTTTTGGTTTTTGTTGTCGTTTTTTTCCCTTCTCTCTGTTTTGTTGTTTTTGGTGTCCTCTGCATCTGGGTCCTCCTCCACCTTTTACCTGTTGCTCTCCCTACATGGGATCCACATTAGCGGTGGGTCCTGGACCACCGACAATACAATTTCTCTACTCTTCTCCCTCCCCTCCAGTAAGTGCTCTGATTTCTCTTCTAAATGTTACCTCCTTGCTGTCCCCTCCTTACGTGCAATCTGGCCAAGCTGGGTATCCTCTCCCCTGACTCCCAGGGGTTCACTGATTGGTAATGTGTAGGGTTGTTTCCTGGAATATGAAGGGTTTGCGTTCCCCTCAGAAACGTATGAAAGTCCTTCGTTTTCTGAAACGCCTGCGTCCCGACATAGTCCTGCTACAGGAAACTCACTTGTGGGAACAGGATTTCCAGAGAATGAAAAAATTGTGGGTGGCCCACGTAGTGGGCAGCACGGCGGTGGAGGGCAGGTCTGGGGTGATTACTCTGCTTAACAAGTCATTTGCACATCAGGTCCTCTCACATGTTAATGATAGTGAAGGGCGTCTCTCTCATTTGCAATTAGTACACAATAGCTCTCCCTATCACGTATACAATGTGTATGCTCCTAATGGTGACAATTCCTCCTTCTTCCGCTCTTTAGCAGACACTGTCAATAGTACTAGTGAACCATTGACGATACTGGGAGGTGACTTGAACACAGTTGCTCACCCGCTGCTGGACCGCAGGTGTTCGAGTGCAACACCTGCCACTCCTCGCCAGAGTGATAAAGTTCTCCCCCCCTTCCTGACACAGACGGACCTGATTGACTCTTGGCGACACTTGCACCCTGATGGTCGTGAGTACTCACACTTCTCATACACACATGACTCCTGGTCTCGCATTGACTATGTCCTGGTCAGCCCATTATTGAGCTCCCGACTGCGGGAGGTAGCTATACAGGATATGGTTATATCAGACCATGCACCAGTCTCGCTGGAGCTTCTGCCATCCTGCCCCAAAGGCTCGGACTTCCTGTGGTGTTTTCCATCTTATTTAGTGAAGGACGAATCCTTCCAGAGTCTTCTCAGGGGCTGGTGGCTGGAGTTTCAGACAGACAATGCAGCACACTTAGACAACCCTTCCCTGTACTGGGAAACGGCGAAGGTAGTGCTCAGGGGCAGAATACTGTCTTATAGTAATTCGATCAAACGTAATACCTTGGAGGGTCATGCGAAAGCAAGTGCTACCTTGGCAGAGGCTTATACCCGCTTCCTAGACAATCCCACTTCAGAACACAAACACCAATGGCAGGTAGCGAAGTCCTCATACGAATTATGGCTTGACAGGAAAGAAAGGATTTACAGATCTTACTTTGAGGCAGACTTATTCAAACAGGGTAACAAGGCAGGTCGCTTACTGGCACATGTAGCGAAAGGATCACGGGGACAGGCGCATGTGATATAGCTCTGTGACTCGGCGGGACGGATTACCCATGACCCCCACACACTCAATGCAGCCCTGGGTTCCTACTGCGCAGCTCTTTACTCCACTCAGCCAGCCCCGACTGATGAGCGGGCGCGCTTCTTGGAAGGGCTGACTCTCCCCTCTTTATCAGACGAGCACCGTCAGGAACTCAATGCTGATGTTTCTAGGGAAGAAGTGGAAGCCGGCATTAGAACTTCAGAGAACGGGAAGGCTCCGGGGCCGGATGGTTACGCCGGGGAATTTTACAAAACCCTTGTAGATCAGGTGTCACCCCCCCCCCCTAACTGCATACTTTAATGACATTTTGCACACGGGCACGATCTCTCCAGCGGCGAAGTTGGCCTATATCAAAGTCTTACCCAAGGAGGGCAAGGACCCTTTGGATCCGAGTTCCTACCGTTCTATCTCTCTCATTAATCAGGATGTGAAGTTGTTGTCTAAAATCCTGGCAGATAGACTAGCCAAATTTTTGACTCTTCTAGTGGGTGATCATCAGGTGGGATTTGTCAAAAACCGCTCAGCGGTCACGAACATAAGGAGGGTGTTGGCGGTGATGCATAGTGTTCGGGGCCAGTCCCGGTCAGCTGCCCGGTGCGCTCTCCTTGCCCTGGACGCTGAAAAAGCTTTTGATAATGTTCGCTGGGACTGGTCTTGACTAAATTTGGAATAGAGGGTCGTTTCGGCGCTTTCATAGGAGGTCTTTACAACAGTATGACAGCGAGAGTTCACACCCCGGGTATTCTATCAGCACCTATCACATTGTCCAAAGGTACGCGACAGGGTTGCCCCCTGTCACCCCTATTGTTTGACCTGGCGATCGAACCACTGGCTCGCCATTTACTGACCTCTAATCTTTACAAGGGCATTCAGGTGGGGGATCAGGAGGTGAAGCTGTCCATGTTCGCGGACGATGTGCTTCTCTATCTACATGATGCCAAAGAAGCTGTCCCAAAGATACTACATTTTCTTTCTCTTGTGGGAGGGTTTTCAGGATATAGGGTTAATGCCACTAAAAGCATGTTATTACCGCTGGATACATCCCCTCCTCGGTGGGTTGCGGAGGGCCTGGATCTGGGAGTGAAGGTAGGAACTTCCCACATAACTTACTTGGGTATCCGAATAGGGAGGACTCCGGATACCTTGTATTCCCTTAACTACACACCGCTCTTCCAACGTATACTCACAGAACTAAAGAGATGGGAATCGTTGCCCTTGGCTTTTTTAGGCAGATGCCATCTAATAAAGATGATCAGCTTTCCTCACTTGTTATATCCCCTGCAAACACTCCAACTCCTTCTAAAACACACTGATGTCAGGTATTTAAATTCGGCCTTCCAACGATTTCTCTGGCAAGGAAAACGTCCTCGGATATCTTTACAGAAACTCATGTTATCTAGACCAGAAGGGGGGGTCAATTTCCCTAACATAAGAGGTTATAATATAGCGTGCCTCTTCCGACATGCGCTTGACTGGTTGCACTCCTCCACTTATTTTTCAAATTTAGTGGTAGAAAAGGCACTCGCCTCTCCATGGTCGCTGCCAGCACTCTTACACACCAGGTATGCTAACCTACCGAGGGACATTAAGGGTTCCCTACTATTACAGGACACTATAATGTCATGGAAGGAGGTGCGAAAGATCTTTGGTCTTCCATTTCTCCTGTCCAAACGAATGCCTTTGCGTAATCACCCGGAATTTCCCCAATGCGGGTCCTGCTCTTGGTTGCTCATATGGCATGATAAAGGGATACACACGGTGGGACATTTGATGCATGAGGCTAACCATAGATTGCTTACACCAAGCAAGATTCTCCACCAGTATGACCTGCCCCGTTCTCAATCTTTTTATGCCATTCAAGCCAACGTTTTTTGTACCGCCAGACTGCGTGATCTCTCGAGGGAACTACGAATCATACTTTAGATGGGATTAAAGGCACTGAACCCCAAAGACGGTCGATCTCGGACTTGTATGCTGCTTTCGGCAATCGATTCCTTAAACTTGATCCCAAACATGTTTTTAGCACTTGGGAGAGGTGGACAGGCGACACTGACATTACTGACATAATATTACAAGGGTGGGAAGCGGTACGGAAGAATGTCATTAATGAAAGATGGAGGGAGACGTATTTTAAAGTAGCACACGCAGGCTTATATGGTTTCAACATCCTGCCATCCCCCACATTTCCAGACAGGATCACCCATTGCCCTAAGTGTAAGCTACCGCTCACCAACATGTATCACGGGATATGGGACTGCCCTCATACTGGCGTCTTACACAATCTTACATTTGGGATAACTGGGGCATACGACTTCCTTTTCCACCTCAAACGCTGATTTTCCACCAAGCACGTCCTCCTGAGGGGGGAGGGGATAGGACGGTATCCCAAGTTCATTCATGTAGTTCTTCTAGTAGCCTTAAGATGTCTTTTTTCTAAATGGCTGGAGGTGAACACTCCAGACTTGACCTTTCTGATCGCTCAGCTGAAATTGTTCTTGGAAGTAGACCGCTTGGATGCAGAGAGGCACATGGATTCTGGCACCAAGCGCTTCTTCCAAAAGTGGAAATCCTTTATTGTAACCCACTTCGACTGTCAGGGGATCATAAATATAGTTAAACTTTTCAGATACACTACTTGGTACAGTGTGGAATCCCTGAGAGGTTCTCTGGGAGCGTTGCGATTACCGAATTCATTAAGTGCCAATCCTGATGTTTAAGAGCATGGTTGCTCCTGTCCTGGATCCCTTGGGAGTCGCAAGGTGTCCCTGTCCTGCTCTTACCTTATCTTGCTATCTTGGGATAGGGAGTTCTGTTTCCGGGAGCTGATATGCACTTGTGTGGGGACGTTATCAACAGATTGTATGTTTCTGCCGATGCACCAAATTTTGCATTTCTGCTTACTCAAATGTCTTTATGTTTTTGTTTATTGTGAAAATGTTTAATAAAAAAATATAAAAAAATGTTTAAAAAAACTGTATTAGACTACAGAAACAAGTGTGTAGCTTTGTCTGGCCTTTCACAGTAACTAGGCCCAAATTAGTTTAAATGGGCACTGTCAGATACAAAAACTTTTGATATGTTGTAAAGCATGCAAAATCAATAGGTTTTGCAATTGCTTTCAGTAGAAAATTTTCAGTATTTCAAACTGAAAAAGCCAGTCAAACAACTGCCCCCCCCCTACCTGCTGTGTCCATGCTTCATGGACCCACTTCCTTGATTGACAGCTGTGAAAAAATCCTCCCACTGTCAGCTTGTGTCCCGCTACTGTCAGTGAGGACAAGCTGGGAGTTGGAGGTTTGCTAATGCTAGGGGAGATGTGAGCAGACAGCATACTGAGGGAGAGGGTGGAGACCTGCACAGTGAGGCCATGCCCCCTCTCTTTGAGAAGAATTCAGACTAGTGAGCTAAATTAAAAGTGTAATGAAAAAATAAATAAAGGTGCTAGACACATAGATATACATGGTCAGGATTAGGTACTGAGTGATATATTAAAAAAACATTTTTTTTGTTGGATCTGACGGGTGCGCTTTAACAGTAAAATTTATAAAGGACACCACGTAGGTGTACGCACAGTTTACACTTATGGGAGGTGGACAATATGCTTCACTACAAACTGTATAAGGCTACAAAACAAGTGTATAACTTTGGCTGGCCTTTCACAGTAACTACACAAGCTAAATCCCCTAGGGATCCCTGGGGCAACTTATTAATGAACAACCAACTTGGGGAAATAAATCCCCTAAGGATAAACCCTGACTAAAGATCCCCTAAAATATAACTTTTATTAGTGTTTCTTTAAAATATTCTTTCACTTGTGTAATTCACATTTCTTGCCACAAGATGGCAGTGGTGTTTTAAAATCTTCAACACTGTGCACAGCTACTCAATTCTATTGGAATTGCTCAGTGTCTGTGTAACAGACTTGTATTTGGGCTAATCTGTCTGGTTTGTTCCAGAGCCCTGCTGCAGATCGGGCTCGGGAAATACCAACTAATCTGGGACACTGGCACAGCGTGATCATTAAAACATAATCCTCCCTTCCTTTAACGTTTCGCCATTTCAAAATGGCTTTCTCATACTTTTTGAGAAAGCCATTTTGAAATGGCGAAACATTAAAGGAAGGGAAGATTATGTTTTATTGATGGTATGTTACCAAACAATGACAGAAGTCTTAAAAAGTAAATGTTCAAGGTATTCACATTTTAACCATGTTAGCTGAGATTTCAGTACAATGGCTCTCATATGTATTGAGCTAAGTGATACTGGGGGAATGGAAACAATGGTTAGATCCCCGAAAGAGGTCAGTTTCAACTGAATTGGAGGCTAATTTATGTCTTCATAAAAACAGATGATCTTTATCGCATGAATATGCTATCTTGCCCTAGTATGCAATATTGATATATAGCTGATAGAAAGGGGCATTATAACCATTAGCATTATTATTGTGTATACAGCTATGTAGCTAAATGCTGTATTCAGGTGTTTAAATAATGTGTGGGATGTCCAATCATATAATTGGTGTTGTCTGATGGATAAATTCATGATTATTAATCTCAGGAATAATATAGCGTACTATGAAAATATAGTAGCCATGATATAAATATATATATATATATATATATATATATCACTTATGGTGAATTTAATCATACAACATATACTGGCTATAATTAATGATTAGCTGTGATGTCATGAGACTAGACATGTGACTTGCCCTGATCTCCATATACACACCCATCAATCATTATTTGATAATATGATATTTGTGGGGGAGGATCTTGTAGATAGGGGACGAGTTAAAAAGCGGGTGTGAGACAGACCCAGGACAGACACTGACCAAGGAATCAGCCATACAGACAGAGGGACCCATCCTCATCACAAAGGCTACCTGAAGGGGCAGAGCAATGAAGAGTCAGGGAGAAATACTTTAGTCCATAAGCCCATTTCCCTACTCACCGGTTATGACTAAAGGCGTTCAGATGGGATCCAGGCAGCCATCTTTCTTTTATCCAGAAGTGCTCTTGGTAAGATACACAGGTTTCTTATTTGATTAAGTTACCTCATTTTAATGTGGACAGTTATGTCATGTTTATGAGCAGACCGGCTTATTACATTTATATATATATATGTATATATATATATATATATATACCGTATTTATCGGGGTATACCACGCACCGGCCTATAACACGCACCCTCATTTTACCAAGAATATTTGGGTAAAAAAAGTTTTTTACCCAAATATCCATGGTAAAATGAGGGTGCGTGTGTGCGCGTGTATACCCCGATACACCCCCAGGAAAGGCAGGGGGGAGAGGCCGTTGCTGCTCGCTTCTCTCCCACTGCCTTTCCTGGGGTCTAGAGCGCTGCTGTCGGCCCTTCTCACCCCCTGGCTATCGGCGCCGCTGCCCGTTCTGTCCCCCTGACTATCGGTGCCGGCGCCCCATTGCCGGCGCCGACAGCCAGGGGGAGAGAAGGGGCAGCGGCACCCATTGCCGGCGCCGCTGCCCCGTTGCCTCCCCCCATCCCCGGTGGCATAATTACCTGAGTCGGGTCCGCGCTGCTGCAGGCCTCCGGCGTGCGTCCCCTACGTCGTTGCTATGCACGGCGCGGCGCACTGACGTCATGCGCCGCGCCGTTCAGCGCATAGCAACGACGCCGGGGACGCACGCTGGAGGCCTGCAGCAGCGTGGACCCGACTCTGGTAATTATGCCACCGGGGATGGGGGGAGGCAACGGGGCAGCGGCGCCGGCAATGGGTGCCGCTGCCCCTTCTCTCCCCCTGGCTGTCGGCGCCGCTTCTCTCCCCCTCGCTATCGGCGCCGGCAATGGGGCGCCGGCACCGATAGTCAGGGGGACAGAATGAGCAGCGGCGCCGATAGCCAGGGGGTGAGAAGGGCCGACAGCAGCGCTCTAGACCCCAGGAAAGGCAGCGGGAGAGAAGCGGGCAGCGACGGCCTCTCTCCCCCTGCCTTTCCTGGGGGTGTATCGGCATATAACACGCACACAGACTTTAGGCTAAAAATTTTAGCCTAAAAAGTGCGTGTTATACGCCGATAAATACGGTATATATTCTCAATTGTGAGATGTTAACAGTAGTTTATAAGCCACCCACTTCTACTGCAGATGAACAGGGTGTCTTATGGAGATCAATGCGATGATCATATTGCATATATAGCATAGTCTGTTGGGATCCCACTCTGCTTGTATACATGACATAATAATAATAACTGCCACGAGGAAAACTTAATTTAAGTTTTTCCTAATAAATAGTATATTTTAATACTGTATCTTACCAGGGAAAAGCTGTGGTTAGGACTGGGCGGGGTTTATTCCCATTTTATATATCTAGAGATAATATGCCCATAGGATATCATATAATGTGATGATCTCTACACATAACAATTTACTGATATCTGAACTAACCCACTTCTGTGATTAGGTTTATTTTTTTAATAACTTACTAATACCTCATTGGTTTAAATCTGACATTATGTCATTGATATTTTCTTTATATCATTTTATTGTTATTATGGTCTGTTTTATTACTCTCCTTAATGTTAATCAACTGTAACAAATAAATATATATATAATTTTTATAATAACTGCGTTATTATTTTATTATATTGCAAAAGTTACTTTACCACTACTATAGAACTCATATCTGGGGAAATAGTCAGACCCAGATGTGGTGAATTGCATTGTTTGTTTATTTTTGGCAATTCATAACGGTCATAATATTTTTCATTTTTTTTGTTGACCATAATTAATAATTCATAAATGAGTTATTAACCCCAGACACTACAAACTGTATGAGGCTGCGGAAACAAATGAGTAGCTTTGGCTGGCCTTTCACAGTAACTAGGCTAAAATTCATTTTTCAGGGAAAAACAAACGACACCATGTAGGTGTATGTACAGTTTACACTTATGAGAGCTGGACAATAAGCTCTGCTTAAAACTGTATAAGGCTACAGAAACAAGGGTGTAGCAATACAGAATCTCTGTGTAGTAGAGCCCAGTACAGTATTATTAGGCACTAATATCAGGTGACAATGGCTTTTACTGCTCTGCCTTACTGGCCCCTCTTTAGAGTTGCTGTACACCCCACTGCAGCAGTGGAGTCGCTGTCTATTGCACCCAAAAGTGAACTTTCTCTCTCTCGCTCTGTCAGTGCTTTTAACTCCAGTTTTTCTGTGCAACGCACACAATTCTCTATCTCTCCCTGCAATGAAATACTCTCTCTGAAATAAAACGCTGAAGTGACTGGCTGCAAGATGGCTGCCGGTTATATAGGGCTGTGACATCACAGGGGTGGCTGGCTGCTGATAGGCTGTGTGCTGCATGTGATTCAGGGTCATCCCGCCTACTTCCCTTCCTGCCTTCCCAGAGTTCCTTGCCCCTTGTCCTCACATGTGGATCCACTATTTTAGATGGCCTGGAGCCTGGACCGCATTAAATGGAGTTTAATGAAGCGATTCGTGCAATCGAATCAAGGTGATATTCGGATTCGTTGCAAAGCAAATTTTTCCAGAAATTCGTAACGAATTTGGATTCGACAGATTCGATTCGCTCATCCCTATTCACAACCACAAGGCTGCTTGTTTTACTGGACTCTATGCCCCGACACCTAGGGAGGTAGTGTTGACCTAGGTCCAAAAATAAAGTCTGCTTCTCTGCATTCTGTGTAATGTGTTATGTTTGCCAATTTATAGTGAATAAATTCCAATTTATTTCATTACTTGTTTTGCTCAAGTGAATGATCCTGGTAACAAGAGTATAAATTGTCTAGCCTCCTGTGACAACATATCCCTAGGACATGTCCTTAGTTTTTTTAGTTTTTTATATAATTTCTGACTCATTTTAACTATTTGCTTGTTTTAAAACACTACTATAAAATCCTATTAGACAATAACTAAAAGATGTTAATTATCTCTTTTAAAATAATTTGAGATAAATAATAATGTTTCATAAACACATTTTTTTATGGCAACAATACAAATGATTCAGTCATGGGAGTTCACTATGTCAGAATTAACTAACATTCAGAATTTGTCATAGCGAGTTATTCATGCTAATACTGCAGATTTTTTAATTTTTTTTATAAAGGTGGTAATTCAGTTGCTTAGGTCCATTCTTTGGGCTACATATCTTGTCATCATTTGTTAACCCTTTGAGAGAGATAACCTCTAATAAATGTATTTTTCCCAACTTGATAACTTATAATAATAAAACTAAGATATAATAATTCATATGAAAGCTTAAAGGGGTTGCCTGGGTGAAATGGTCAGGAAGGGGTTAGGTGACATCACAACTAGTGGGTGTGTGAGATCACATCCCTGGAGCTGGAGGTTCCAGACAGTGGCAGCAGAGCACCATTATACCGGCAGAGGGATGAAAAGCAAGGAAGGTAATTTAGTTTTTTTTTTTTTTTTTTTTAAATAACTTTGGCCCTGTCAACCCCTTTAACCCCCTTTAACCCCTTAAAGACACAGCCCATTTTGGCCTTGAGGCAATGATTTAGATTTTAGCGTTTTTTTTTCTACTTGCAATTTAAGAGATGCAACTGACATGTTCTCTTTATTCTGTGGGTCAATATGATTTAAATGATACCCCCGTTAACATGCCTTTCTATTATTGTACTGCTGTAATAAAAATCTTTTTAACCCCCTTGAGGTACGGGCCATTTTTCATTTACGCACTTTCATTTTTCCTCAATTTTCCACCTAAAGACCCATATAGGGGCTTGTATTTTGTGCCACAAATTGTACTTTGTAATGACATCAATAATTTCAGCACAAAATCTATGGCAAAACCATGAAAAATGATTTGTGGGACAAAAAAAAAAAAAAAAAAGCCATTTTGAAACTTTTAGGAGCTTTCAATTCCATGCAGTGCACTTTTCGTTAAAAATGACACCTTATATTTATTCTGTAGGCCAATACGATTATGATACCCAATTTATATTAAAAAAATTATACGTTTTTGTAAAAAACAATTTGCATATTAAAAAATGTCCTCTTCTGACCCCTATAACTTTCTTATTTTTCCGTATACGGGGATGTGTAAGGGCTTATTTTTTGCACCGTGATCTGTAGTTTTATCGGTACTATTTTTGTTTTAATGGGACTTTTTGATCACTTTTTATACATTTTTTTAGGGTATACAAAGTGAACAAAAATAAGCAATTCTGGACTTTTTTTTACATATACACCTTAACTGTGCAGTTAAAGTAACATTACATTTTCATAGTTCAGAGATTTATACATCCAACAATATCACATATGTTTATGTTTATTTTTGTTAACATATATAAAAAAAATTTTTTAATGGGAAAAAAAACTTTTATTAGAGAAGGGGTTCAAACTTTTATTAGAGAAGGGGGTTAAATCCCTTTTATTAACTTTATTTTGCAACTTTATGTACACAATTTTATAGTCCCCATAGGGAACTATTACATGCAAGCTTCAGGTTGCATTTACTGTTCAATGCTATGCTATAGCATAGCATTGCTTAGTGTTATCGGTGCTCTGCTGCTCCTGCCTACCATGGCTGGCTGGAGCATTGGATTATTGATCAGATGGCAGGAAGGCAGGTAAGGGCCCTCCCACTGTCCTCTCAGCTGATAGAGACTCTGCGGTTTCACCACGGTGTTCCTGATCATCCCTGCTGAGCAGCCAGGAAGTGTTTTTTTTTAGCATTTTAGATGCCGCTAGATGATCAACTTTGATTGCGGTGTCTAAGGGGTTAATGCATCACCACTATCTGCTGCTGGGACCATCCCGCTATGACCCACGATCAGCTCCTGAGCACGCGTCATAGAAGGGAAACAGGACAACAAGAGGTTAAACAAAATAACTTTGTTTGAAATGTCCCTATTCTGACCCCTATAACTTTTTTTTCCATATATGTAGCTGTATGAGGGCATATGTTTTGTGCTGTTGCTTTTATAGGTACCAGTTTTGCATATTTGTGACTTTTTGGTTACCTTTATATTCTGGATGTGATGTGACCAAAAACCGGCAATTCTGGACTTTTTATTTTTACACCATTCACAGTATGGAATCATTACCATTATATTGTTATAGTTCTGCACAGATCAATACCAAATATGTTTATTTATTTATTTATTGTTTCTACATTTTTTTATTTGTAAAATGGGAAAAAGGGGGCGATTTTTTTCTATTGGGGAGAGGCTTATTCAAATTTTTAAAGAACTTAAACATTTTTTTTAAAGGGGACTATTTACTGCATTCTACTCATCGCTTTTACTGCTTAATGCTATGCATTGGCATATCAATGATCGGTAATATCTGTGATCGACTTGTATAGTCTGCCACAAGGCAGACCATGCAAATGGATCAAGCTGCACAGAGCAGGTAAGGCTGCCATCTTGACTTATTGGACCCTGCTCAGGGCCAGATCATCATTGATGCTCCTGGAGCACCTGCTCCGGGCCCCGTGCACGCAGGGGGCCCCTTTCACATTTGGGACATCCCTGCGTCCCGAAAAATCTTTTCAGAACACAAGGATGTCCCGGTTACCTCTCTGTGGCACCGCGTTAACTTTAAAAACGCAAGGAGGTGGTGCACACAGGGACGTCACTGACGTCCCATGCGTGGGCCTATAGTAACGGAGGAGTGGAGCATCGAAGAGGAATTGCTGGCATGGTAAGTCACCAGCACGTCATCTTCAGTGTTCCGATCACCGCTACTCTGGTCCCGGAACCTACTGCTATGGCCTATGGCCATTGCAGTAGGTCCCGGGACCAGAGTAGCGGTGACCTCGGACCGGAGGAGCGGTGGTCAGAACACCGAAGTGGGGCAGTACACAGACATACAGCCTCCAGCCATACACTGTATATGACTGAAGGCTGTATGTCTTTGGGGAACTATACTGTACCTAATGTGGGGAACTATACTGCACCTAATGTGGGGGAACTACAACCTAGTGTGGGGGAACTGTACTGCACCTAATGTGGGGAACTATGCTGCACCTAATGTGGGGAACTATACTGCACCTAATGTGGGGAACTATACTGCACTAATGTGGGGAACTATACTGCACTTATGTGGGGGAACTATACTGCACCTAATGTGGGGGAACTATACTGCACCTGATGTGGGGGAATGGGTACTGCACCTAATGTGGGGAACTATATTGCACCTAATGTGGGGGAATTATACTGCACGTAATGTGGGGGAACTATACTACACCTAATGTGGGGGAACTGGGGGTGGGGTTGGTGAAGAAAAGTGTAGTGGAGAAGGACCAGGAGGGCATGGGGGGGCTGAAGTGAGGTTATTTGGGGGGTGGGGGTAAGGTAAGGTAAGTGTGGGTTTGGTACAAGGGGCAGAGGAGTGTGAAGGGGACGGAGGGGGGGGGGGGGGGGGTAGGGGGTGCAGAAAAGTGGAATAGTGGAGAAGGACCAGGAGTGTTGAAGGTGGGGAATTAAGGACCAGGGAGGACTAAGGCTAAGTTCCCATAGAAGGCAAAAGCACAAGAAAAAAATGCCCAAACATTACCATAACACAGGGAAAAGCAGTAGCAGTTTTTCTGTGTTTTTGCAGGTAAAAAAAAGGGGGAAACCTAGCCTTAGGGGTCTCTGGGAGCAGGAGTCTGGAGGAGGCCTTTGGGTTTTGGGGGGGGGGGCAGAAGGGTCTGGGGGATTTTGGGCTTGTCCACACTACGAACTTCCGCCAGCAGAATTTTGCTTGTTTTCAATGAGATGCTGCTGCTCTGTGCACACTACGGAAAACATTGTGTGGTAGTATTATTTTTAGAGGGCATGATGTTTGGCAGTATAATATACAGGGTGCACAGGGTTTGGCAGTATTATATTTAGGAAGCACAGTCTCTTGAAGGGTTATAGTGATTGTTGTCTTCATACAGAGGATGAGGATCGGCTGGCAAAGTGAGGAACCAATGATGTCCAGGAGTCGAACTTTACAGAGGAAGATGGAGCTGGAAGAAGACCTGGCGTCTGGACCAGATAAAGAAGAAAAGAAAAGACAACAGAGAAGACGTCTCCTGTGAGTCATTTTATCTTTGTGTATTCTCCTGACTGTCCCATTAGATCTCTCGTCACTTCTAAGTTTTGCAGTAATAATGGATAACGCTGTACCCCAATTTGAGGTTCTTGCTGTTACAAAACTACATCTCCTATAACGCCTGAAGCTGTGGGTGTTGTAACTTTGCAACAGCTGGAAAGAGTGACTTGAACTGAAGTAATTTTTGACCATGCAGACCATTTTATTTTAACGGGGGCCTGACTCCTGTGACACCCACCAAAAAAAAAGACAACATGGTCTAATATGCCCAGGCCTATTTTTGGTCTCAGTCTGTTCCTTACTTGACAGGCCCGCAACAAGTCTCAGTAGAAGGGTAATCCTGCTGCAATGCATATGTACATCAAAGTACCAGGGCACGGCAAGGCACATGTATATTGTGTGTGCTCTACGGGTGAAAGCTATAATGACATGAAGAAAAATTGTTACAGAAACTTTCGAAACTAAAACAAGTGTATGCTCTTGCTGCCAAAATAAAACCCCTTTCAGATATATCACCTTTTTATTAATTTCTGAAAGAAATATTCTGCATTTTGAGCATTCACCTCTGGTTGTATCGCGTGACAACGGCCACACTTGTTTTTTTCTTGCTAGATGATTAGAATTATTCCACTGATAAAGGATTAAATAGACTTTTTTTTGTGAATAGATGTTCACTAAATTATACATGATGCGTATAATCTATTTTTATGTGGAAAATCATGGCATGACATTTAGGCTTGTAATATATTTAGAATCAAATGTTCCCACAACTTAATAGAAAGCAGATCTCTATTCCTAGTTTATTAAGGTACACTGAATATGACACTTTAGATTTTATGACTAAGCTGAGATTTTGGCATTTCATTAACATTAGAATTATAAATAACTATGTAACTATGTAACTATAATTCTTGTCCTTTATACAAGGGCAGTGTTGCATTGACTGATAAAGGTTGACACTTTGAACATACTATAAAATACTATAGGAATGTTAGTTATAAGTAAAAAATAACCTGCTCTGTTATGTGGCACACAGTAACTAAACAGCATAGGGTAAGGCAACATTGATCGGCTCTGTCAGCCTTATTACTCTAGGCTATTTTTTACCTTCATGTTATTTACAATCATAGACATAGTGCCCTGAAGGCTTCAAATTGTTACCTGGAACATACTCTTGTTTTTAACCATTTCCAGCCTTTTGTGGATCTCACTTGTAGAAACAGGAAGTCAATTTTAATAACAAAATAGTAGTAAAGTTAAAGAAAATAATAACACAAATTTTTAGGTGCAATGATGTACCTTTTACAGGTATAGCTTTCTAATTCCTGGGCACCAGGAAGAAGGCTAAAGTTCAATACATCACAATACATCACACTGCTGCACAGCCAATCGCTGGATGATGCGAGTCATTGGTGCGGAAAATGATTAGCTGAGCCACAGTGTGACATGTCAGGTCCCAAAAGCAGGGAAAAGACTGTACTAGAGAACAGAACAGCAGCATCAGGGGAGTGGCAGGAGGTAAGTAAATGTTTATTTTTTTTAATTGCAGCAGCCAGGGCATAACGGGACACTAAACATTTAATTGGATAACCCCTTTAAAGGAGAGCTCTGGGATATGAAACTTATCCCCTATGCTAAGGATAGGGGATACATTTCAGATTGCGGGGGGTCCGACCCCTGGGGCCCCCCACGATCTCCCGTACGGGGCTCCCTGCTCTTTGCCGAAATAGTGTGTTTTGACCACCGCATGACGTGGCGGCCGACACGCCGCCTCAATACATTTCTATGGCGGAGACTGCCGAATGCATCGCTATGGCTCTCCCATAGAAATGTATTTAAAGGGCGTGTTGGCTGCCGAGTCATGCGGTGGT
This sequence comes from Hyla sarda, assembly GCF_029499605.1. Taxonomy (NCBI): domain Eukaryota; kingdom Metazoa; phylum Chordata; class Amphibia; order Anura; family Hylidae; genus Hyla; species Hyla sarda. The sequence goes on from NC_079189.1 coordinate 202,711,246, forward strand.
CGGACATGCACCCTGGCCGCTATCTTGAAATAGCTTTAAATCACATTTATTACTAAACTCCTTTGTGTCCATGTTCTTGACAAGCAATATTCAAATGTTTTTGGTAAATTAATCCTAAAGAGAACACACTTTAAAGTGAATTTTTTTTATCTTTACCAGGCACATAGAAGCTTCACATTTTTTCTGTCATGAGATTTACATAATAATATACTATGGCATTAAATCTTTGAAAAATAAATGCTAAAACGGGCATACTTACATGGAAATAAAACAGATCATTTTAGTAATTGTAATTGACAACCAGAAAAAAACATATTTGTTAGTATACTATGGTTTTAGGTCTGGTCAGAAAACCGGATATGGGGCAGAAATGAGTCACTGTTTGACTTTGGTCTGCTCATTAAAGTAAATGGATTTCAGCGCCAGTCCGGCTGGGGTATGAAAGCACCCGGTTTTCCCCTCCCCCAGCCGGACACAGCAATCGTAGGCTGCAATCATGGTGTGACTGCAGCCTTAGCAGGGAATCTGGGTCCACTCCTGTGCTTAGGAAATATAACAGAGGCTTTGTTTTTTAAAACAGAAACGGGGGACTGCCATGGGGTCCAACGTAGTGTCAGCTTATGCCAATATTCACATGGTGGTCCTTGATAAGAGTTAAATCTATATATCCAACCACTTGTGATGATGTGATCATGGTGGACATACATGGATAATCATTTTGTAAAAAAAAAGGAGAATAAAGGAAATCTGTCAATGACCTGTTGTTTTAATCAAGTTTTTATGTTAAATATATTTTTAACAACTTTCCGGTGATGTTTTTTTTTTTAAATTCACATTTATATATCTTTATTTTATGCCTGCAGTTTTTATTTACACTACTGAGCCTTAAACTAAACTGAGACCTCCTCTTCTGTACAGATTACTTTCCAGGAGTGTCCTCCTTATCACAAAGAGGATTACAGTGAAAGGTAACACCAGTATAGGGTAAAAACATTCTCATAAACACATTGTCCTTTATTGATCTTGATATGTACCGTAATTTATATTTTTTCGCTTTCCTCACAAAGTATAAAAGTGTTTGTAACTTGGATTTCTTTAATAGGAATATTAACAGATTCCCTTAATTATGGCCTATATAAGCCTATTATTTGACTATGTTATCGACTTTATTTTTAGCTTTATCTTTATGAACAATTGCCTAGATATAGTAACACTGTCTATTTCTAAGAATTAGTCAGTTTTTTGTGTAAATTATGCTGGAATTCTAGAGAATCTGCACATTGTAAATCTGCCCTATTAAGTATATATGGCCCTTTTTCTTGGTTTCTTATCTAGATTTTGAAGTTGTTTGCCAGTTCCATATTCTTTAAAGGGGTACTCCACTGGAAAAAAAATTAAAACAACTGGTGCCAGAAAGTTAAACAGTTACTTCTATAAAAAAAAAATTGTAATCCTTCCAGTACTTATCAGCTGCTGTAAGCTCCACAGGAAGTTCTTTTCTTTTTGAATTTCCTTTCTGTTTGACCACAGTGCTCTTTGCTGACACCTCTGTTCATGTCAGGAACTGTCCAGAGCAGGAGCAAATTCCAATAGAAAACCTCTCCTGCTCTGAACAGTTCCTAAAATGCACAGAGGTGTCAGCAGAAAGCACTGTGGTCAGACAGAAAGGAAATTCAAAAATAAAAGAACTTCCTCTGTAGTATACAGCAGCTGATAAGTACTGGAATGATTAAGATTTTTTTTATAGAAGGAATTTACAAATCTGTTTAACTTTCTAGCACCAGTTGATTTAAAAAAATGTTTTCCAGTAGAGTACCCCTTTAAGCGTACCTGTCATATGTCAGAAAAAAATAACGCTTATATATATGTTACTCACTAGGTCATGCAGATCCTGCTACAGATGACATGGACGTAGGAGCAGTGGGGTGTCATCCACACTGGGAGCTGGATGTCATATGTTGCTAAGGATGACAGTGGCACTCATACACCTTTTTCATCCTTTTGCTGTAACTGTATGCCAAAAGCAGGACTTACGGGTAGGTGCAGCTGAACTTGGTTGGTGCATAATCAGCCCCACAAGGTAAGTGGAGAAAGAATCACTGCAGCACTCTTGAACAGTCTAACTTCTTTATTATAATATGGTGTGACACTTATTATAAGCAGGTGTAACACACAGGCAACAGTTGTTTCACCAGGTAAAGCTTCTTCAAGAAGTTGGATCATTCAAGAGTGCTGCAGCCATGCTTTTCTTCATCGCTATTATAAGAAACAATATTAAAAGAAAACTGACAGCAGGGTCACCCACACTAAATTGAATATACAGGTAGATAGTGTGGGTAACCCTGTTATTAAAGCTATTTACTGGGCAAAAATCATAGGTTATCCTGCTGCTTCTCTCTCCCACCTTCTCTCAGCTACAGTCTGTTATTGTACATAGAGGCAATTGTTCCTTCCTCTTGCATTGTACCACAAGGGAAATGGAGCATTCACAAGTTGTATATTGAAGTGTACCTGTCATATTACAAAAAAAAAATATTATGCTTATATATGTTATTCACTAGGTCATACAGGTGCTTTTGTGATGGTCCAGTACAGGAGTTGCACCCTTGTACCCTAGCTGCCCTGTCCAGCAGACTCCATACAGGGCCCCTGGGGCCCCCTGCACTTGGGTTCTACCTACTCCTTTAACCTCTTCAGTACATAGGGCGTATGGATACGCCCTGCATTCCGAGTCCTCAAGGACGCAGGGCGTATCCATACGCCCGTGGGAATTCCGGTCCCCACTGCTAGCCGGTTGGGGACCGGAGCCAGATGCCTGCTGAAATCGTTCAGCAGGCAACCCGGCATATCGCCCAGGGGGGTCATTATGCCCCCCCATGTCGGCGATGACCGCAGATCGCTGGACAATTCAGTCCAGCGATCTGCGGCGATTCCGGGTCAATCGGGTCTCCAGTGACCCGGTGACCCGGAATTACTGGCTGATCGGGGCCGTCTCTGACGGCTCCGAAAAGCCAGAGCCTGCAGGGGTGAGGTGGCACTGGTGCCACCTCACGATCGCCCTGATTCGTCGGCCGGATTACCGGCCGACCAATCAGGGCGCCTGCTGCGGGTGTCACTCCCGCACCCGCTCCGCCCCTCTTCCGGAGGACATGAGTGGGTGCGGGAAGACGACCCCGGATGCTGGGGACCCCGATCCCCGATCGGGGCCCCAGGAGCGGCGGCGGGACTGTCCTGCGATGGAGCAGCAGCAGGAGGTGAGTTACAGCCTCCTGCTGTTGCTTAGCAACAGCTCCCAGCATGCAAAAAGGGCATGCTGGGACTTATGGTTTTGCAGCAGCTGGAGGCACATTTTTTCTATGGAAAAGTGTACCTTCAGCTGTTGTATAACAACAACTCCCAGCTTGCACAAACAGCTAAAGTGCATGCTGGGAGTTGTAGTGGTGCATCTGCTGGTTGCATAACTACAACTCCCAGCATGCCCGTTGGCTGTCGGTGACTGCTGACAGTTGTAGTTTTGCAACAGCTGAAGGCACACTGGTTGTGAAACTCAGAGTTTTTTTTTTACCTAACTCAGTGTTTCACGACCGGTGTGCCTACAGCTGTTGCAAACTACAACTCCCAGTAGTCACCTTACACCATGCACCGTACATGCTGGGAGTTGTAGTTTTGCAACAGCTGGAGGCACACTGGTTTTGAAACACTGAGTAAGGTCACAAACTCAGTGATACATAACCAGTGTGCCTACAGCTGTTGCAAAACTAAAACTCTCAGCAAGTACAGTCTGTCAGCGCATGCTGGGAGTTGTAGTTTTGCAACAGCTGGATGACCCCCCCCCCCAATGTGAATGTACAGGGTACACTCACATGGGCGGAGGCTTACAGTAAGTATCGGGCTGCAAGTTTGAGCTGCGGCAAATTTTCTGCAACATCTCAAACTTCCAGCGAGAAACTACTGTGAACCCCCCGCCCGTGCGACTGTACCCTAAAAACACTACACTACACTATCACAAAAAATAAAATAAAAAGTAAAAAACACTACATATACACATACCCCTACACAGCCCCCCTCCCCTCCCCAATAAAAATGAAAAACGTCTGGTACTCCACGGTTTCCAAAACGGAGCCTCCAGTTGTTGCAAAACAACTACTCCCAGTATTGTCAGACAGCCACTGACTGTCCAGGCATGCTGGGAGTTTTACAACAGCTGGAGGCACCCTGTTTGGGAATCACTGGCGTAGAATACCCCTATGTCCACCCCTATGCAAGTCCCTAATTTAGGCCTCAAATGCACATGGCGCTCTCACTTTGGAGCCCTGTCGTATTTCAAGGCAACAGTTTAGGATCACATATGGGGTATCGCCGTACTCGGGAGAAATTGTGTTACAAATTTTGGGGGGTATTTTCTGCTTTTACACTTTTTAAAAATGTAAAATTTTTGAGAAAAGAAGCATTTTAGGTAAAATTTTTTTTTTTTTTACATATGCAATAGTCGTGAAACACCTGTGGGGTATTAAGGTTCACTTAACCCCTTGTTACATTCCCCGAGGGCTCTAGTTTCCAAAATAGTATGCCATGTGTTTTTTTTTTGCGGTCCTGGCACCATAGGGGCTTCCTAAATGCGCCATGCCCCCAGAGCAAAATTTGCTTTCAAAAAGCCAAATGTGACGCCTTCTCTTCTGAGACCTGTAGTGCGCCAGCAGAGCACTTTTCACCCCCATATGGGGTGTTTTCTGAATCGGGAGAAATTGGGCTTCAAATTTTGGGGGGTATTTTCTGCTTTAACCCTTTGTAAAAATGTTAATTTTTTGGGAAACCAAGCATTTTAGGTAAATTATTTTTTTTTTTTACATATGCAAAAGTCGTGAAACACCTGTGGGGTATTAAGGTTCACTTTACCCCTTGTTACGTTCCCCAAGGGGTCTAGTTTCCAAAATGGTATGCCATGTGTTTTTTTTTGCTGTCCTGGCACCATAGGGGCTTCCTAAATGCGGCATGCCCCCAGAGCAAAATTTCCTTCAAAAAAGCCAAATGTGTCTATTTCCTTCAAAAAAGCCAAATAGACATATGAGGTATGTGCTTACTCGAGAGAAATTGGGTTTCAAATACAAGTAAAAATTTTCTCCTTTTTACCCCTTGCAAAAATTCAAAAATTGGGTCTACAAGAACATGCGAGTATAAAAAATGAAGATTGTGAATTTTCTCCTTCACTTTGCTGCTATTCCTGTGAAACCCCTAAAGGGTTAAAACGCTGACTGAATGTCATTTTGAATACTTTGGGGGGTGCAGTTTTTATAATGGGGTAATTTATGGGGTATTTCTAATATGAAGACCCTTCAAATCCACTTCAAACCTGAACTGGTCCCTGAAAAAAAGCGAGTTTCAAAATTTTGTGAAAAATTGGAAAATTGCTGCGGAACTTTGAAGCCCTCTGGTGTCTTCCAAAAGTAAAAACTCATCAATTTTATGATGCAAACATAAAGTAGACATATTGTATATGTGAATAAAAAAATTATTTGGAATATCCATTTTCCTTACAAGCAGAGAGCTTCAAAGTTAAAAAAATGCAAAATTTTCAGAAAGAAAGGATGCAAGTTACCACAAAATTTTACCACTATGTTAAAGTAGAATATGTCACGAAAAAACAATCTCGGAATCAGAATGATAACTAAAAGCATTCCAGAGTTATTAATGTTTAAAGTGACAGTGGTCAGATTTGCAAAAAATGGCCGAGTCCTTAAGGTGAAAAAGGGCTCAGTCCTTAAGGGGTTAAATGCCTATGTTATGCAGTATAATGTACATAACATGTGTTAGCTTTAAGACCTGCTGTCATGTGATTGTAACCCAGTGAGGTATCAGTGACCATGTGACCTAAAGGTGACCTATGGGACCCCTCCTAGTCTCCCCCATATAAGCCATGGGAGGAGCTAGCTTATTCTCTTGGCTCCTAGAGTCTTGTTTGCTGAGTTGCAGTGAGGTCAAGTCCTAGGTGTGTGTCTGGAGTCCAGAGGAGGCCTAAAGTCAGTCAAGCAGCCACGGATTCTCAAGTCCATTTCCCCACAGGTCAAGTCAAAGCCTGGTAAGCTACAGAAGGGGTGAAGTCAGTCATAGTCTGTCATAGTCAAGTCAGTCCAAGTCAATCTGTCTTCAGTCAGCGTGGCTCTGCAGCAAATTGTCCAGGTCCACTATAAGTCCCAGCAAGACCTAAGGCCTCTGAAGTCACTGGTCACCACCGTGGGCCTAGCCAAGCTGTATAGACTGTTACATCTGTCTGACTCAGTAAAGCTGTTGTTCCGTAACTTCATCGGAGTCATTATTTACCCCCGGGCCTAGGCCAGGATCCAGCGGTATTCCTTCCTGTGCTGTAGAGGATAAAGCACATATTGGCGTCACAAACACAAGGGGTAAATACCATCTGCCCCTAGGGTAATTCCATCTGCCCTCTTCACATCCTCACCACACCCTCACCACACTTTGCATGTCTTTTTTATGTATCTAGCTTCTGTATTTGGCTCACAAATCCTTCTGTTCTGCTGCTTACTCATTCTGACATCCGCTGCTCAGAAAGGGGTGTGTCCCAGACAAGCAATAAATCCGTCCACACCAGGATCAGACTGGGACCAAAAATAGGCCCCGGCATTTTAGAATAAGCAGCCCATTGTTTTTGTGGGAGTGCAAATGCTTGGACCCCACCGATCACCTAATTTCAAGTGACTCTGCAGCTGTTGCAAAGCTAGAATTCCCGTCATGCCTGGAGAGCCTCAGGCATTATGGGAGTTGTAGTTTTGCAACAGCTGTAGATCCACAGATTGGGGTACAGCCATCGTCACCCATCATCACTGCAGAACTAACAAGTGACTACAGCTCTGATAGGACAGTCAGGAGAATACACAATGATATCAGTGACCTGAGTGATGTCTTTTCTGTTGGTTCAGGCACCAGGTCTTCTTCCAACTACGTCTTCTCTGCAGAGTCTGACGCTTGGACACCATTGGCTCCTCACTTTGTCAGCAGATCCTCTATATTAAAAAATAAATCATTATAACACTGTCAGACACTGTGCCCTGACACACATTGTACCCCTAATAATAATACTGACACACATTGTTTCTTCTCAGTTTGGCTGAATTCTAGATGAAGGGAGATTAAGTCTTCCTTCATCTCCCTCCTCCAGAGCCCTCTTGCCTCGTTCATCCTCCTCCTCCAGACCCCTCTGTCCTCCTCTTTCCCCTTCTCCTACAGACCCCTCTGTTCTCCTCCATCCTCCTCCAGACCCCTCTGTCCTCCTCCATCTTTCATCTCGTCAAAACCCATCTGTTCTCCTCCATCCTCCTCCAGACCCCTCTGTCCTCCTCCATCCTACTCCGGACCCCTCTGTCCAGCTCCATCCTCTTCCTCCAGACCCCTCTGTTCCCCTCCATCCTCCTCCTCCAGACCGATCTGTCCTCCTCCATCCTCCTCCTCCAGACCGCTCTGTCCTCCTCCATCCTCCTTCTCCAGACCGCTCTGTCCTCCTCCATCCTCCTCCTCCAGACTGATCTGTCCCCATCCATCTTCCTCCTTCTACAGACTCCTCTGTCCCCCTCCATCCTCCTTCTCCAGACCCCTCTGTCTTCTTCCATCCTCCTCCTCAAGACCTCTTTGTCCTTCTTGATCCTCTCCTCTAGACCCCTCTCTCCACCTCTTCCATACCACTCTTTTCCCTACTCCTCCAGGCTCCTCCATCCTCCTCCTCCAGAGCCCTAAGCCCCCCCCCCCCGACTCCTGAGGCCCTATTCATATGGTGTACTTTGTGTAATTTTGGAATGTCAGCACAGAAAACACATGTGGACATTCCGCACATTTCAATAATCTGGCAGGCACTAGGACTGCTCAGAAATGTACCGTAGATGGCAATGCATTTCCAAGCAAAATCTGCAAAAGAATAGACATGTCTATTATTCTAGCAGATGCCAGAATTGGAATTTATGCAGCAGAAACATCTACCGAGTAGGTTCCACAGTGTGCACAGTGGCACAAAATCCCATTGAGAGCAATGAGACTCTGCTGCAGCGGAATGTCCATGCGGATTACTGCTGCAGAATTCCACATGGACATTCCGCCATGTGAACATACCCAGCTCCTCTTTTACACTCCCCAACCCTAATGACTGCCAGACTTCTCTGTACCCCACCCCTAACTAAGTCCTCTCCAGGCTCCTCTGTCCCCTTTCCCCAGACCCCTGAGTATAATAGATTTGTATATGACCATTGTATGTATGATTAAAGATGTGTGTAAGTTTGATAGATGTGTGTATGATATACACATCTATCATACACAAGTACACACATCTATTGTATACACATCTATCATACATACATACATACATACATCTATTATATATACACACACATAATACACTCATCTATCATACATACACACACAAAGCTATCACACTTACATCTATTGTATACACATCTATCATACATACATACATCTATTATATGCACACACATCATACACTCATCTATCATACACAAATCACTCATACACACATCTAAAGTGGGGATCAAAAGTTTGGGCACCCCAGGTAAAAATTTGTATTAATGTGCATAAAGAAGCCAAGGAAAGATGGAAAAATCTCCAAAAGGCATCAAGTTACAGATAAGACATTCTTATAATATGTCAACAAAAGTTAGATTTTATTTCCATCATTTACACTTTCAAAATAAAAGAAAACACAGAATGGCATCTGCAAAAGTTTGAGCATCCTGCAGAATTTATAGCATGCACTGCCCCCTTTGCAAAGCTGAGACCTGCCAGTGTAATGAATTGTTCTCAATCATCATCTGGGAATACCAGATGATGTCAATCTCAAAGTTTTTAAATGCCCAGACTCATCTGACCTTGCCCCAACAATCAGCACCATGGGTTCTTCTAAGCAGTTGTCTAGAAATCTGAAACTGAAAATAATTGACGCTCACAAAGCTGGAGAAGACTATAAGAAGATAGCAAAACGTTTTCAGATGTCAATATCCTCTGTTCGGAATGTAATTAAGCAATGGCAGTCATCAGAAACAGTGGAAGTTAATGCAAGATCTGGAAGACCAGGAAAAATATCAGACAGAACAGCTCACAGGATTGTGAGAAAAAACTATTCAAAACCCATGTTTCACTGCACAATCCCTCCAGAAAGATCTGGCAGACACTAGAGTTGTGGTGCACTATTCCACTATAAAGAGATACTTGTACAAATATGGTCTTAATGGAAGAGTCATCAGAAGAAAACCTCTTCTACGTCCTCACCACAAAAATCAGCGTTTGAACTTTGCAAATGAACATATAGACAAACCTGATGCATTTTGGAAACAAGTTCTGCGGACCGATGAGGTTAAAATTGAACTTTTTGGCCGGAATGAGCAAAGGTCCATTTGGAGAAGAAGGGGAACAGAATTTAATGAAAAGAACCTCTGTCCAACTGTCAAGCATGGAGGTGAATCAATCATGCTTTGGGGTTGTATTGCAGCCAGTGGCACAGGGAACATCTCACGAGTAGAAGGTATAATGGATTCAATAAAATTTCAGCACATTTTGGATGCTAACTTGATGCCATCTGTGAAAAAGCTGAAGTTAAAGGCGTATTGAAGGAAAAAACTTTTTATATATATCAACTGGCTCCAGAAAGTTAAACAGATTTGTAAATTACTTCTATTAAAAAATCTTAATCCTTTCAGTACTTATGAGCTTCTGAAGTTAAGGTTGTTCTTTTCTGTCTAAATCCTCTCTGATGGCACTTGTCTCGGGAAACGCCCAGTTTAGAAGCAAATCCCCATAGCAAACCTCTTCTAAACTGGGTGTTTCCCGAGACAGGTGTCATCAGAGAGGATTTAGACAGAAAAGAACAACCTTAACTTCAGAAGCTCATAAGTACTGAAAGGATTAAGATTTTTTAATAGAAGTAATTTACAAATCTGTTTAACTTTCTGGAGCCAGTTGATATATAAAAAAACTTTTTTTCCTGGAATACCCCTTTAAAGAGAGGATGGCTTCTACAAATGGATAATGATCCTAAACAAACCTCGAAATCCACTGGGGATTACATCAAGAGGCGTAAACTGAAGGTTTTGCCATGGCCTTCACAATCTCCTGACCTCAACATAATTGAAAGTCTATGGATAGACCTTAAATGAGCAGTGCGTGACAGACAGCCCAGAAATCTCAAAGAACTGGAAGACTTTAGTAAGGAAGAATGGGCAGATACCTCAAACAAGAATTGAAAGACTCTTGGCTGGCTACAAAAAGCGTTTACAAGCTGTGATACTTACCAAAGGGGGCAGTACAAGATATTAACTCTGCAGGGTGCCCAGACTTTTGCAGACGCCATTTTTTTTTTCTGTTATTTTGAAAGTGTAAATGATGGAAATAAAATCTAAATTTTGTTGACATATTATAAGAACGTCTAACCTGTAATTTGATGCCTTTTGGAGATTTTTCCATCTTTCCTTTATGCACATTAATACAAATTTTTACCTGGGGTGCCCAAACTTTTGATCCCCACTGTATTAAAAATACTCATCTTTCACACACACACATATATAATGCATACATACACACATAATAAATACATACACACACATCATACATAACACATACATACATACATACACACATCATACATACAAAATACGTACATAACACATAATACATAAAAAATAGAAAAAAAATGTGTAATTTCAGCTATCAGGTTGGATGCTGGGTCGGTGCTGTAGTAGTTTTGAGTATATTTGCTGGCAGAAGAGCACAGACTGCAGAGAGTGGGCCATGGACCATGTCCTGTGTACCAGAACAACTTAAAAAGAAAGTTGCCTTCAGCTCTTACAAGGAAAACAGTGCTTGTAGTATTAAAACATTAAACATTTAATCTGTAGGTAGACATCAATCATTACAGAGAAGTGAAATGCCAACACGTTTCGAGATGCATGTAGCTCTTAATCATGGCTACATGTAGCACGAAACGTGCTGGAGTTACACTTCTCTTTTATGATTGATGTCCACTTTTTTTTTTTTATGCATGCAGATTAAATGTTTGATGTTTAAATACTACAAGCACTGTTTTCCTTGTAAGGCAACTTTCTTTTTTCCTTTATTCTGATACATGATACATACACAAATCATACATACGGTATATATGTATATATATATAAATATACATACACACACATTATACATACATAATACATAAATACAAACATCATACACACCATATATACACACCTCATACATCTATAATACATCATTCATACATAATATATCCATACATAATACATATGTAATACACATCATACATACATCCAACCAACCCCCCTTCCCCTCTAAGTCACCTTACCCCCATTCCACATGCAGGGCGCTCCGACTCCCATCTGCTAAGGAGTGCTTTGCACCGGCCTCCACTTCTTCTTCCTCATGCCGAGGTATGGCCACTCGGTGCCAGGAGTTGTTGGCAGGGCCATCTCAGGGGGGGGGGGGGGGGGGACATGGGCCGTCTCAGGGGGTGGATAAGTTAAACATTGCACCAAGACAGATGGCCCGGCCCACCGGGCAAATGCTCGGTTTGCCCGATGGCCAGTCCGGCCCTGGTTCACACTCACCACGAATTCACTTTCTTCCTAAATCTACTGTGCTGGGTCTCTTCATCCAATCACTGCAGACTGCTCTGTAACCACCTCGTCTCTGGTTTCAGACAGGACAGGAGTGAACACAGAGGAGTGCTAGTCCTGCCTTACTTCCTGTGCTTCAGACTGTGCTTCAGCTGGGACAAAGATGATGCTGCAGCCATACAGGATTATGTTTAGATGGGCCGAGGCTTTATATGTGTCATGTCATAAGTATTTTCCTTTTGTCTCTGTCTGATCCATGGTCTGGCATCCTGCACTTTGGTTTGTATATGTAACACTATGTAACACTTCACTTATTTTATGTTTGTGTGCTGATGGATTGCATGTTGTACTTATTTGATGAAGCAGCATTTATTGCATTGTAGCATTATATTATTGAATAATTCTCTGACATGTTTTGTATTTAGGGTTGTGGCTCGAGACGGATAGACTATTGCATTATTGCGCATGTGCCCACTTGAGGGGGGAGTCACTTTGTCCCTCATGTTTGTAGGATGTTGCTCGAGGTCAAGCACTTTTAATTGTTTTTGTTTTGTCTTGTATGTGTCTTTTTCTATAATTTTGTACTCTTTATGTACTAATAAAGATTTATTTGTTATACATTTTTTTGCTTATTTTTTTTAGAGGGTATTGCATTATAGTGTATTTGCTTTTCTCTTGTTTGTGTCTTTTTAATAAGCTATGATTTATTTAACCCCTTAACGACCACGGACATATATTTACGTCCTGTGGCCTTCTTCCGATCTGAAGCTGAGCACGCTTTGTATCACGGGTTCCCGGTTGCTATCAGCAACTGGGACCCGTGGCTAGTACCGGACATCGCCAATCGGGCTGATGTTCGGTATCAACCTTTTAGACGCCGCGATTAAAGTTGATCGCGGCATCTAAAACGGGAGAATACACTGCCGATTAGCTCAGCAGAGCTTTTCGGGACCGCAGCTGTGAAATCGCGGCTGTCCGATCTGCGTTTGATTGCTCCAAGCCTGAAATCCAGGCTTGAGCAATTAAGCATAGAAAACACTGATCAATGCAATCCTATGGCAATGCATTGAACAGTGCCTGCAATCAGTATATGCAATTTTACAGCCCCTAGAGGGGACTATAACACTGCATAAAAAAGTTTGTTTTTTTAAGTTAATAAATGTGATAGAACCCCTTTCCTAATAAAAATCTGAATCACCCCCTTTTCCCATAAAAAAAAGTGTGTAAATAAAAATAAAAACAAACATATGTGGTATCGCCACGTGCGTAAATGTCTGAACCATAAAAATATATTGTTAATTAAACCGAACAGTCAATGGCATACGCGCAAAAAAATTCCAAAGTCAAAAATAGCGTATTTTTTGTCACTTTTTATACCATAAAAAATGAATAAAAAGTGATCAAAAAGTTTGCTCAAAACAAAAATGGTACCAATAAAAACTTCAGATCACGCCGCAAAAAATGAGCCCTCATACCACCCCATTCGTGGAAAAATAAAAAGTTATAGGGGTCAGAAATTGACAATTTTAAACGTATTAATTTTCGTGCATGTAGTTAAAATTTCTTCCAGACAAAATCAAACCTATATAAGTAGGGTATCATTTTAATCGTATGGACCTACAGAATAAAGAGGAGGTGTAATTTTTACTGAAAAATGTACTGCGTTGATACGGAAGTCCCCAAAATTTACAAAATGGCGTTTTTTCTTCAATTTTGTTGCTAAATGATTTTTTTTTCCCGTTTCACTGTAGATTTTTTGGGTAAAATGACTGATGTCATTACAAATTAAAAAAAAAGGCATCATATGCATTTTTAGGTGCAAAATTGAAAGGCTAATGATTTTTAAAATGTAAGGCGGAAAAAACGAAAGTGCAAAAACTGAAATACGCTTGGTCCTTGAGGGATTAAAAAGGAGATACAATTTTCTTATATAAAGTTTTTTTTTTTTTGCCTACTCTTTATGATGCCTTCTCTTTCAGCCTTTTCAGTGCAACATTTCAGCAGAGAGCACTGTTGATAGACTGTAAAGAACTACACAAATGTCTCTGTAGTTTATCTGTAGTATACAGCAGCTGATAAGTACTGGAAAGGTTGAGATTTTTAAATTGAAGTCATTTACAAATTTGTATAACTTTTTGGCACCAGTTGATTTAAAAACATTTGTTTCCCACTTGTTTTCCACCGGAGTTCCCTTTAACCTCTTTAGGACATAGGACGTTCTGGACCTTTACCTGGGCTTTAATGCCCAAGGACGTTAGAGAACGTCCTGTTGTATTTCCGGTCTCTGCCGCGCACCGGGCAGAGATCGGAACGGCATGTCTGCTGAAATCTTTCAGCAGGCATGCCGTGCAAATGCCGAGGGGGGTCCCGGGACCCCCGCATGTTGGCGATCGCAGAAAATCGCATATCAATTCAGACATGCGATTTTCTCCTATTCCGAGCTGATCGGGTCTCTGGTGACCCGATCAACCGGAAAATAGGGATGCTCGGACCTGTGAGTGACAGGCCACAGCATCCTGCAGGGTAGGAGTGAGGTCGCAATGCTGCGATCTCCTCCCATCCCCTGCCATTGGTCAGAACTGATTCTGACCAATGGCAGAGCAGGACGGTGGGTTGCCATGGAAACCCCCTGTCCTGCCCACCCCTGGATGTCAGGCAGAACGGGGGAGAACATGGAGGCCGGTACCTGGGGGAGAAGATTCGTGGGGCCCGGCAATCATCGCAGATATTCACCGGAGATCCCGGCTCATGTAGGGAATCGATGGTGGGGGGAGAAATGAAAGTAAAGGGATTTTTACTGTGGCAACCACTAGGAAGGCAAAACTGCAACTCCCAGCATGCCCAGACAGCCAAAGGCTGTCTGGGCATCCTGGGAGTTGTAGTTTTGCAACATCTGGAGGGTCACAGTTTGGGGACCACTGCCCAAACTGTAGCCCTCCAGATTTTGTCAAACTACAACTCTCAGCATGCCTAGACTGCCCAGGCATGCTGGGAGTTGTAGTTCTGTAACATCTGTCCCTGCAGATTTTGCAATTTTCATGAAATTTTTGAAAATTGCTGCTCTATTTTGAAGCCCTCTAATTTTTTCAAAAAGTAAAAATATGTCCATTTTATGATGCCAACATAAAGTGGAAATATTGTATTTGTGAATAAAAATAAAATTTATTTGGAATATCCATTTTCCTTACAAGCAGAGAGCTTCAAAGTTAGAAACATGCAAAATTTTCAAAATTTTCATGAAATTTTGGAATTTTTCACAAAAAAAGGATGCAAGTAACGCCGAAAATTTACCACCAAAATAAAGTAGAATATGTCACGAAAAAACTATCTCAGAATCAGAATATTCGGTAAAAGCATCTTAGAGTTATTAAAGCTTAAAGTGACGGTGGTCAGATGTGCAAACAACGCTCTGGTCCGAAGGTGTAAAATGGCCTGGTCCTTAAGGGGTTAAAAAGAAATCATAGAAAAGTAAAAAAAAAAAATCTGAAAGAGAAAGCAAAAGGAAAAAACGGAGTTCCCCTTTAAGCTTGGATCTAGAAGTTACCAATTGTGTGCTGTCAAAAAATTGTTGTTTACATGGTTACATAGTTTCTTTATATGGATACACTGTTGGTATCATTTTAAAAATACATTACATTACATATACTGTATGTTTTTTTAGGATTATGCACCAAAATGACATGAAACAGCATATGTTTTAATACATATGTGGCAGTGAGGTGCAGGGTAGATGTTATAACCCAAGGGGCAGATGTCATTAACCCCTTCTTGTCATGATGCCAGGGCATGGTTTAGCCTTAACCGCCCGAAGGTAATACCGCTGGTCCTGGGCCAGGGGCAATGAAGACACCGACGTCAAGTTACAGACAAACGGTAGCTTTACTAAGAGTAGACAGATGACACAGTCTATGCACTACAGCCAATATCCCAAGGAGGTGACCAGTGACACAGGGGGACCTCTTAGGCTTGCTGGGACTTGCAGTAGTTAGACAGACTTTGGTGCAGGCCACGGGGACTAAACAGTAGACTTGACTTGACTGACTTGATGACTGACAATTAGATGACTTTGGCTTACTTGCAATTGACAGGTGGCTGCAGACTTTAGGCTTGAGGCCTCCAATGCTCCGGACACACACACACTGAGATTACTTGACTGCACTGGACCTCAAGAACTAAGAGAGAGATTGACTCCCCTGCCCTGGTTATATAGGAGGCTGTGCAAGGAACCCATAGGTCCCTTGGGGGGTCACCTGGTCACTAGTGCCTCCTGAGGGACAATCACATGTCATAACAATTAAAGAAACAGTACATCATTAATATCACAACTTATATACACAGTGCGAGTGGAAGTGGGAAAAATACGGTTTTGGAGGCGCTGCTCACAGGTGGTCATGAAATGACAGACTCGGCATGGCCGGCACAGGACAATACATATTTTATTTACAAAGAACAGACAATGCGTTTTGGCATATAAAGAATGCCTTCCTCAGGTCAAATAAGACAGTACTTTAAAAAAAAAAACAGATATAAAACTTATTCAAAATATAGATAAAATAACAACTGGATATGGAGTAGCACACAGTTGTATGCAAATTCTCCAAATAAGATGGTACGAAGTGCCCATATTTTGTGTGGCGGATTTATACTCAATATTTATTAGGACAGGTATACAATGCTTTTTATAGAGATGGATGCGTCAAAGATAAAACACATAAATATATGTGATTGCTAAAAAATGCTTATTTGGAATGTTGGTGCGTTTATGTATCCACAAGTAGGGAATACACATAATATAATAAGATGTAGTATAGCGTAGTATAGCAAGTTGTTAGGAGAGAAAACGAGATATATACATAGATACATAAGGGATGTGAGTAAAATGAAATAAAATAAACTACATTATATATTAAAAATTGTTACAGTGCTATATCTGATAAGACTGTGCCGGTATTCTGCTGAGACGGCTTTGCTGAACCTATGTCAAGGGAATTCTTCCGTTGGTGACTATGCGGTTCAATTCTGCACCCTAGCCTCAGAACTTACATGGAATGATGAGGCCTTGTGTGCCACATTCAAAAAAGGACTGTCAAGCAGGATTAAAGATACCCTCGCAGAAAGTGATCCTCCATCTTCTTTGACTGAACTTATCCACTTGGCCACACGCATTGATGTGCGTTTTGCTGAGAGACAGGAGGAACTGCGCTTAGAGAGGGAATCTGCCCGAACACAGAGATATCCTCGCCTGGCACCCGTGTTTCAACGTCCACCTCTTCAATTTCCTGCGTCCCTTGCTAAAGAGGCTATGCAAGTGGATTGTTCTCGTCTTACACAACAGGGAGGGTCAGTGAGAATATGTGCTTGTATTGTGCTAGCCCAGAGCACTTCCTCAAGGACTGTACAGCTCGCCCACATCGTCCGAGAAAACCATCGCACCTATGGTTTGTGGGAGATGCATCCCTGGGTGTGAATATTACCTCCACGCTTAACTATTTCTGTACAAGTCTTTGCTTCAGCCAAGTCTTCCTTCAGTGCTACAGCATTTTTGAATTCTGGATCAGCAGGTGACTTTATTGATGCTTCTTTGGTCCACAAGTATCATCTTCCTGTCACTCGGCTTGTCAAGCCCTTGTTCATCTCCTCTGTTAATGGACAAAATCTGGACTGTATGGTTCACTTCCATACAGAATCTCTAGTCATGCAAGTGGGAGTATTGCATAAAGAAAAGATTGAATTCTATGTTCTGCCACACTGTACTTCAGAGATTCTTCTTGGCCTTCCTTGGTTGCAACACCATTCTCCACAACTGGATTGGAAAACTGTAGAATTTATTAAACCGGCTGAGTTATTGCCTCCACATCGTCCTTACGACTGCCCTATATATCTTCTGCCTGGTACTATGCCTCCTCGTGGAAGGATATACCCTCTATCGGTTCCTGAGACCAAAGCCATGGGTGAGCATATCCAGGAGAATCTTCAAAAGGGATTTATCTGTAAGTCCTCTTCTCCTGCTGGAGCTGGTTTCTTATTTATATGGAAGAAGGATGGCTCAAACCGTCCATGCATTGACTACAAGGGTCAAGAACCGTTACCCTCTAGCTCTTATCTCAGAACTTTTTGACTATCAACGTTGTGCCAAGGTCTTCTCCAAGTTGTGCTTACATGGTGCGTATAACCTCATTCGTATCCGCAAGGGAGATGAATGGCAAATGACCTTCAATACTCGTGACGGACATGGTCTCTGCAATGCTCCAGACATTTTTCAAGAGTTTGTCAATGAGATATTCCGTGATCTTCTCCTCACCTGTGTTGTCACATACCTAGATGATATCCTGATCTTCTCTTCCAACTTAGAGGAGCCTCGTCTGGTTCTTCAGCGATTACGGAAGAATCATCTCTACGCCAAACTGGAGAAATGTCTGTTCGAGAAGTCTAGTCTTCCGTTTCTTGGCTACATTGTCTCTCATCGGGGCCTGCAGATGGATCCAGATAAATTGTCTGCAGTGTTGGATTGTCCTAGTCCTTCGGACCTACGTGCTATTCAATGCTTTCTGGGATTCACTAACTATTATCGTCAATTTATCCCACATTTTTCATCCTTGGTTGCTCCTATTGTTGCTCTCACTAAGAAGGCTTCTAATACTAAGTCTTTGCCTCAAGAGGCTGAAGAGGCCTTCTCCCATTTAAAATCTGCATTTGCCTTTGCTTTCCCGTGCTTACAAGACCTCATCCGGAGAGGCCCTTTGCTTTGGAGGTTTATGCCTCATCTATTGGAGCGGGTGCCGCTCTTACTCAGAAAAACGCCAAGGGAAAGACTGTAACTTGTGGGTCCTTCTCCAAGACCTTCTCTCCTGCTGAGAGGAATTACTCCATTGGAGATCGTAAACTCCTTGCTATCAAGCTAGCATTGGAGGAATGGTAACATTTGGATTCCATGCCTAGGCATATTATTCCTTCTGACCATTTGATTCCTGCCACTCCTGGCCGAGATTCAGAAAGTTCCTATGGGAAAATCCTTTGTGCCCACCAGATTGAGACACAAGGTACTGAAATGGGGTCACTCTTCCTTGACAGTAGGACATCCTAGAATACGCAAGACTCTACTTCTAATCTCCCGGCACTACTGGTGGCCCCATCTTGAAGTGATGTTTCTGATTTTCTTCGTTCCTGTAAAACTTGTGCCCATGACAAAACTCCTCGACAGAGACCTGCAGAACTCTTACAGCCTTTACACATTCCGGAGACTCCCTGGTCCCATATCGCCATGAATTTCATCACCGATTTGCCACCATCTCATAATAACACTGTCATTTGGGTCGTTGTAGATGGGTTTTCCAAGATAGCTTATTTCCTTCCTCTACCATGGTCTTCCTCAGCATATCTTTTCGGATCGTGGTGTGCAGTTTGTCTCTAAGTTCTGGCAAGCCCTTTGTAACTGTCTGGACTTCAATCTGGACTTCTCCTCGGCATACCACCCTCAGTCCAATGTTCAGGTGGAGAGGGTTAATCAAATTCGAGATACTTATTTTCGGCAATTCGTTTCATTTCGCCAAGATGATTGGGTCGACCTTCTCCCCTGGGCTGAATTCTCATATAATCATAAGGATTCCGAGTCCACAAGGTCGTCTCCCTTTTTTGTTGTCTACGGACTCCATCTCAGTGTCCTCTTCCTCTCCCAGTTTCTTCCGGTGTGCCTGCTGTTGATGAGCTTGTCCGTGACTTCTCCACCATCTTGCAGCAGACCTGACAGTCGCTATCCCAGGTTTCTTCACGCATGAAGGCGCAAGCTGATAAAAGTAGAAGACCTCCTCCGTCCTTCTCTCCTGGTGACATGGTGTGGCTTTCATCCAAGTACATTCGCTTCAAGATACCCTGTTACAAGCTTGGTCCTCGCTACCATGGTCCCTTCCAGATTCTACCAAAAATTTATCCTGTCTCTTACAGACTCCGTCTACTTGCGACGTTACGAATTCCCAATTCCTTCCACGTCTCTCTCCTCAAGCCTCTTGTCATAAATTGGTTTTCTCAAAAGAATCTTGTCCCCACACCTGTCTCCGGCTCTTCTGATGTCTACAAAGTTAAACAGATTCTTGACACTAAAACCGTGAGAGGTAAAAAAAAAAATTCTGGTAGACTGGGAGGGTTACGGTCCTGAGGAGAGATCTTGGGGGCCTAAGGAGAATATCCTGGACCGTGACCGTCTCAGGAGTTTTCAGAATTGTAAAAGGAGGGGGAGACCAAAGGGGGGGGGGGGGTACTGTTACATTATGCGCCCCGGCCGAACACGCTGGCCGTGACCGCAGGGTGCCGTTACCTGCTGCTGGCGGGGCTGGGATTCGCATCGGGGGACGCGCTCACATGCTAATCCCAGTCCGTCACTCACCGGGTGCTTCTCCTGCCCCCGTCTCTGCCTCTCTGCTCCGGCACGTGTGTTGCCATCCCATAGGCTGTGCACACGCCGAAGCTTTAAGATTTAAAGGGCCAGTGAGCCCATTAGTGTAGTACACCTGTGGCTCATTGATAAATTCCTCCTCCTCCCACACTTCCCTGCTGGATCTTTGTTGCCTTGTGCCTGAGAGAAAGCAATCCTGAGAGTTGCCTTGCCATGTATCTGATCCTTTGCTCTGTTACCTGACCTTGCTCCTTTGTCGCCTGCCTACTGACATCCTGCTACATCCTGACTACGCTACTGTGCCGCCTGCCATGACCTTCTGCTATCCTGACTACGAGCTGCCTTATCCCTCCTGTGCCTCGCATCTCCTCAGCCGACTGTGTGGTCGAGCCGTGCCAGGGGTAGTGACCTGGGTGCCGCCTGCCGCAGCAGGTCCATCCCGCTTTGCGGCGGGCTCTGGTGAAAACCAGTAGCACCTTAGACTCCACTCCCTGGTATGGTCCGAGTCATCTGCCACACAGGCTTAGTGGGTCTACATCCACCGATGTTCCTGTCTTACAATAGTCACCTTCTGATCGCATTTCTATGTTCAAATAAATGTTCACACTGGACTTATCACTCTTTGTTGTTGGTAAAGTGGGAGTGTGCAGGGGAATGGAGGGAAAAAGATAAGAATATGTCAAGAGACATTGCTGTGGGAGAAATTTGTGGTGTACAATAAGTGTTATATCTGTTTTTTTTTTTGTACTGTCTTCTTGGACCTGATGAAGGAATTCATCGCGTTGTCCGTTCTTTGCAAATAAAATATGTATTGTCCTGTGCCGGCCTGAGTGACCACCTGTGAGCAGCACCTCTAAAACTGTATTTTTCCCACTTCCACTCGCACTACTAATACTGGTCTCCCTACGGGAGTCCATTACTGGTTGGGAGTGCAGCAGCTCTACAACATCCATCTGCAATTTTACCCCACCACACTCTGACAACCATTACTCGGAAGGACTGTGGATCAGTTTGCCATCACCAGAAAGGTGAGTATATCACTTTGGTGTGGTGGAGGGCCCACACCAAGCTGATATACATTACAAGGGATCGCCTCCTGATCTTTTTCTCTCTCTCTCTCTCCCAACCTTGTCTATATACACAGGGGATAATACATAAAGGGGGGCCTGGGGACATGGAGAGACTCTGCCTGACAGGGCAGGAGAAGTACGGGGAAACACCATCCCGTACTGGGCAACCACATATAATTATACAGTATGCTGTAATACCCAAAGGGTCTGGTCCAGGGAACCCGGCAGTGCTTGTTTTCCCACTGTGCAATGCATGTTATATATGAGTGTTACCCAGAGGTGGTAAAGGAATATGACATCTGAGGTCCATGGACACCCACTTCAGTAAATTATTAATGAGCCTGTGTAGGTGGTCCACCACCACACTAATTATATAGCTGTCTAGTAAGGGTCTAAAAACGGTTCTTCCCTTTGGTCCCTATAGTATCGTAAATGACTTGTATATACCCATATGGATGTGCATTATTATTCATTTTGTCCTAGCAGGGGACACAGTGTGTAAATACATATATGAAAGCTTTTTAAAAATTAAACTATATGCTGGAATTTTTTTTTATTATTCATGCCATCTGTCTTATAGCATCTTGAAGTGAGTTTTTCCCACTGTATTACATAACAGTAAGGCTGCCAAATATTCTGTGATGAAGATAAACACAGAGATAAAAATAAAGGTTTACACATAGTTTTCCACTATATATTTAGTTTATTTCCTTAACCCATTCATGGGAACACGTTAAAGCGACAGAATGTATATTTCCGTCCTGCCATTTTAATGCTCTAAGAAGTGGTAATTGGTTCTTAGAAGGTGAAAAACAGCTGCTAACGGCAGCCAAGACTTACCTCAATGCCAGGGAGCGGTGATCTTGTCGATGGCTGGTATTAATCCTTTTTTTTTAATGTAAAATTACTGTGGCTGGTGGGTTTAGGGGGCGCTGATTGGGACCTCGGTCAGGTAATAACGGGGTCCAAACCAGCAAGGATGACGGACAGAGGTCATTTACCCTCTTCCATGCTGTCCAAGCGGCGCTCCGGGAATACACTAAGCCATGGAATTCTGTTTAAGTAGAGCGCTAATAACACAGATCAATGCTATGCCAAGGGCATAGTATTAAACAGTGTATGCAATCTATAAATTATCCTTTATGGAGAAAAAAATTTTTTTTAAATAAATTGTAAAAAAAAATTAATAAATGTAAATAACCCCTCTAATAAAAAAAATGGCTGAACTATAAAATATGACATCAGTAAAAACATATAGCAATTGGCGTAAACCCAAAAAAATCCAGAATTTCTGATCTTTGGTCACTTCATATACCAAAAAAAAAAATTATAAAAAGCTACAAGAATGTGCCATCAAAGCAGGTACTGATAAAAACTACAGATCATGGTGCAAAAATGAGCCTTCATACAGACCCATGTAAGGAAAAATAAAAGTTATAGAATTCAGACGAGGACAATTTTAAGCATACAAATTTTCTTACAAAAAGTAGTAAAATAATACAAAACCTGTATAAATTGGATATGATTGTTATTGTATTGATCTACAGACTGAAAATAACACTTTCTTTTATCCTTATAATGCACTATGTAGAACTGAAAGACCCCCAAATTAGCAAAACTGCTTTCTTTCACTTACACTGCACAAATATATTTTTGTTGGTCTTGCCGTATATTTAGTGATAAAATGGGTGATGCCTTCACAAAGTACAAATGACCTTGTATAAAACAAGCCCTCATATGAATCTGTGGGTGGAAAAGTGAAAAGTTCTGGATTTTAAAATGTGAGGAGAAAAATAAATGCAAAAATTGGCCCCGTTATCAACGTTAAAACAACCACACATCATTAAGGGGTTAAGGTATACTTACCTTGAGTTTATTTTTATTACATCCTCTGTGGCACTTTAACAGACAGAAAACTTCCCTGCTCTGTTATGGTAATAGTTAAAGATGAGCAAAGTTTTGAAAAATTCGATTCGGTCGATTCACCGAATTTTCCGAAAAAATTTGTTTTGGTCTGAATTTATTTGTGGTGAATCTGTATTAAAAATGGCTATTTCTGGCCTACAGAGAGCCTCAATAGGGGTGTAGAACACTTTGCCTTGCTGTAACACACATAGGGTGTCTACTGGGTTAGTGAAATAATACTGTTATTCAGTAAGACATGCAGATTAGAAGCATCGCTATTAGAATCAATGTCGCAGAGCAGTGACAGCCTGGAGGTGGCATCAGTATGAGAAGACCATCTTGTGGCTGAATGATACAGCGTGGTGGTGGCGGCAGCATTAAGAGAACATATAGTGCGTGAATGACGCAGCCTGGAGTTTGCGGCAGCATGAGGAGACCATATAGTGGCTGAATAACACAGCCTGGAGTTGATGGCAGCATGAGAAGACCACATAGTGACTGAATGACAGCCTGGAGTTGGCGGCAGCATGAGGAGACCATATAGTGGCTGAATTACACAGCTTGGAGTTGGCGGCAGCATGACGAGACCATATAGTGGCTGAATGACACAGTCTGGAGTTGGCGGCAGCATGAAGAGACCATATAGTGGGTGAATGACACAGCCTGGAGGTGGTGGAAGCATGAGGAGAACATATGGTGGCAGTATGAGACAGCATGGAGGTGGCATCAGCAGCATCAGGAGTCCTGAAAGTGACCCTGTGACATAGTGTGAAGGTGTATGGCAATACCAGTACCAGTTGATGAAGGTGAGTTAAAAAAGGAGAACTTGACATCAGATGTGTGGCGTCAGGCAGGTGTCAGGATCAGAATAGTAGCTGAGGTAGGTAGGCAGAAGAAAACGGTCTCTTTTCTAAAAGTGTTAGTGTGCACAAGTAAGTATTGAGGATATACATTACCTAAAACGTAACTTTTAATAATATTCTTAGGATAAAATATATGTGCTCAAATTTTTTTTTAAATCAAACAAAAGGAAAGGTGTGCAAAAAAACACCATGTGCCACCTACACCACCAAGTATTGATGTGATTCAAAGACCTCTAAAAAGTGGAAGGGAACAACGTATGGTTCATTGTAACCGGTGGGGGTGAAAACTTCCCCTGTAAGGCCCCTACACTCGCATTATTAATTCTCTTCTTGGCAAGTGTTACTCACCCTAAAAAGGGCAGCCGCAGACAGGAACCTCTATCTATTTCCACCTGCAAACACTGCCATTTCCCTGGGTTTTTAGGTGGAAATAGGGATTGGTTCCTGTGTGGGGCCGCCCTTTTAAAGAAAAGTAACACTTTCCTCGAAAAGGTGGAAGGGAACAACGTATTGTCCAGGAAACTCTCCCTATTTCCACCTAAAAACCCTGTGAAATGGCAGTGTTTGTAGGTGGTATGCTGGAGGGGCACTGAGACTTGCCCATGCAGTGGAGGATGAGGAGGCAGAATCGCACACTGTCACAGGACCAATGACCTGAGAGCGTGGAGGCGGAAGTGGCGTGACCTGTCCAAGTTGCTGTTGTGGCTGTGCAGGAACCACATTTACCCAGTGGGCTGTAAAGGACATGTATTGTCCCTGACCGTGGTTACAGCTGCACACGTTGGAGCTGCCGTACACTTCGGTACACACCGACAGGCTCAAGGACTGGCCCACCTTCTGTTCCACAAAATTATGCTGGGCTGGTACTGCTTTCTCCACAAATAAATGATGGCTTGGGACTCTCCACCTCTGCTCGGCAAAAGCCATCAGTTCTCTGAAAGGTGCAGAGTCCACCACTTGAAAAGGGAGGGAGTTCAGCACCAGCAACTTGGACAGGAGTACATTCAGCTTCTTTGCTGTTGGATGAGTAGGCGCATACTGTTGTCTCTTGGACATGGCTTCGCTGATGGATTGCTGGTGGAATGACTGACTCGAAGTATGAGGAGCAGGAGCATCTGGAGCGACAGAAGATGGGTATTATACACAGCTCCCTTCGGCTGAGGTGGTTGAGCCTTGGCTGGCTGAAACAGGGAGCGGCATTCCATGGGTGATGCAGCAAGCGGGACAACCACATCATAGCCACGGTTCTCTTATGCCGTTTTATGGTGACACTGCATATGGTGGCGCAGGGCCGTGGTGCCAACATTGGGACCCTGGCCACGCTTCAACTTCTCTTGCATGTGGCCAGGTTAACATCCTTTGGATGCTTGATGAAAAACTGCCACACCATCGAGTAGCTGATTTTCCCACAACAGTCCGCAGTTATTGAGTGCTACTGCCACCGACTCCAGGAATCCCTGTTCCACTACCTCACGGGAGGGTAGGCTGCCGCGAAGCAGGTGGTCTACCCCAGGCATGTTTGGCTCCAGACTTTCCACTTCAGCCACCATGCTGACTGCCAACCATGCTACCACCCTGCTTGCTCAGCTTCTGCTTTACGGGCAACCTGCAACCCTCTTCTCCTGATGATGATGAAGCCCCTTCTGCACCCGACTCCCAAGTGTGATCATCATTATCAAGTTGTGTCTGCACATCACTGATGTCCTAATCAGGTTCCTCAACAGTGTCTGCTTCAGGACCCTGAACCCTGGCAACACCGCATCCCACATCACTCTCCTCATCACTGCTTGCCCGCCTGGAGGAGGAAGCGGTGGATGTTTCCGCCACTTCTTGGCTGGGTGATATGACTGGCAGCAAGATTGCTGGCGATTCTATAGGGCTGTAACATCACAGGGGTGGCCGGCTGCTGATAGGCTGCATGCTGCATGTGATTCATGGTCATCCCGCCTAACCTTGTCCCTGCCTTCCCAGGATTCCTTGCCTTATGTCCTCACATGTGGATCTGCCATTTTAGATGCCCTGGAGCCTGGACTGCACTAACTGAAGTTTAATGAAGCAATTTGCGCAATCGAATCGTGGAGATATTTGCATTAGTTACAAATCAAATTTTTCCTGAAATTCGTATCAAATTCGGATTTGTCAGATTCACTCATCCCTAGTAATATTTCTATTAATCTGTGCACGCGCCATACACACAAGAGACGGCTTGACAAATCTCTGGGCTTACACTTATTCTTAAGAATTTTTTTTTTTGCATTCCTGGGGTTTATTGCGATTCATTAGGCACCATGACATACAGTGGGCAGAACAAGTATTTGATACACTGACGATTTTGTAGGTTTTCCTTACTTACAAAGCAGGTAGAGGTTTGGAATTTTTGTCATAGGTACTTTTCAACTGTGATAGATGGAATCTAAAACAAAAATCAAGTCACATTGTATGATTTAGAAAAAAAATTATTAGAATTTTATTGCATGACATAAGTATTTGATACATCAGAAAAGCATAACTTAATATTTGGTACAGAAACATTTGTTTGCAATTACAGAGATTAAACGTTTCCTGTAGTTCTTGACCAGGTTTGCACACAAATTGCACACATTGTAGCAGGGATTTTGCCCCATTCCTCCATACAGACCTTCTCCAGTTCCTTCAGGTTTTGGGGCTGGTACCTGGCATAGTGTTGATCGGCATAGGCCATATTTGAATTTGCGATATTTCGTGAATATATTAATAAATATTCGTCATATATTCACAAAATTCGCATATTCGCAATATTCACTGCCTTTTTTTAATAATCGCCATAAAATTTGCGTGTGCGCATTCACCATAAAATCTGCATGCGCAATATTGCGTGATAAGGGCTAAAAGAGGGGAGGGATCAATATGCGTGTACATTTGCATATGAAATTATTCGCATATGCAAATTTGGGGCGCCCGTCAGTCTGACACAGTAACTAGTATTGGAGCCTTGTTTACACCACAAGCTGGGAGCAGGGAGGGATAATCACTGTGGTGTGTACTGTAGAAAAAAAAATGCGAATATTCATAATTGCGAATATTTTGCACTATATTCACAATATTCGCGAATTCTCAAATATGCGATATTCGCAATAAATGTTCACATTGTGAATATTTGTGCCCAACAATACTGGGCAATGCAGATTTTCAGCTCCCTCCAAAGATTTTCTATTGGGTTCAGGTCTGGAGACTGGCTAGGCCACTCCAGGACCTTGAGATGCTTCTTACCAAGCCACTCCTTAGTTGCCCTGACTGTGTGTTTCAGGTCGTTGTCATGCTGGAAGATCCAGCCACAACCCAGCCTCAATGCTCTTACTGAGGGAAGGAGGTTGTTGACCAAGACCTTGCGATACATGGCCCCATCCATCCTCCCCTTTGCAGAAAAGCAGCCCCAAAGAATGATGTTTCCACCTCCATGCTTCACGGTTGAGATGGTGTTATTGGGGTTGTACTCATCCTTCTTCTTCCTCCAAACACGGCGAGTGGAGTTTAGACCTAAAAGCTCTATTTTTGTCTCATCACACCACATAATTTTCTCCCACTTCTTCTCTGGATCATCCAGATGGTCATTGGCAAACTTAAGATGGGTCTGGACATGCGCTGTCTTAAGCAGGGGGACCTTGCATGCTCTGCAGGGTTTTAATCCATGATGGCATAGTGTGTTACTAATGGTTTTCCTGGATACTTTGGTCCCAGCTCTCTTCAGGTCATTGACCAGGTCCTGCTGTGTAGTTCTGGGCTGATCCCTCATCTTCCTCATGATCATTGATGCCCCACAAGGTGAGAATACTTGCGCCAATGGTTGTTGCCTTCTCACCAAGCTGTTTGCCTATTGTCCTATAGTCCATCCTAGCCTTGTGCAGGTCTAAAATTTTATCCCTGATGTCCTGACACAGCTCTCTGGTCTGGGTCATTCTGCAGAAGTTGGAATATGTTTGATTCAGTGTGTGGACAGGTGTCTTTTATACAGGTAAGGAATTCAAACAGATGCAGTAATATAGGTAATGAGTGGAGAACAGGAGGGCTTCTTAAAGAAAAAATAACAGGTCTGTGAGAGCCAGAATTCTTAATGGTTGGTAGGTGATCAAATACTTATGTCATACAATAAAATGCAAATTAATGCATACAATGTGATTTTCTGGATTTTTGTTTTAGATTCTGTCTCTCATAGTTGGGGAGTACCTATGTTAAAAAATACAGACCAATTACAGATGCTTTGTAATAGGAAAACCTGCAAAATCGGCAGTGTATGAAATACTTGTTCTCTCCACTGTATACTGTTTGTGATATGTCAAAGAAATAATGATGGTACAGATAAGTACAAATTTATAGATTTATGATTTTCTGTGGTTATAGATATTATACACTAAACAGCTGCACTATTGTGATGTTTGTGCACATTTTTTACATTGTGTTATTTTTTGATATTCACTAGATTGAGTGATGTTTTGTATTTTGTCTTTTAAATACACATATATACCCTCAATGCCCATGCTAGAGAAAGTCTTTTGATAGCCAAAACATCTTATGTATTAGTGTGAATAAAAAGTTTATATTCATTTCCAAATGCTGTCTACTCTATTCGGTATTTAGATCTTTTTTCTGACAGATCCATTCATCCATGAAAAATTGTTATACTTAGGCTATGTTTACACGTGTCAAATTGCCACAGGCAAATCTGATGAAAGTTTTTTTTAATGAATCCACCGTAGAAATGATAGAAACTTTGCACGGGTCAAATAACTGTTATGTGTTAGGCACATCAATAAAGATGTAAAGCTTCTTAATATGTACGGATGCTGTCATTGACATGTTTCTTAAGTCAAGGGATAAATCCTAGGCTAATAGATTTCTGCAGTGGATATGCCAACCGATTCTGATATACATTAAACTCTATTGTAATTCAATGGCTTAATGTGCATCTGAGGAATCCATGGTAATAAAAACATACAGTGAATTATAAAATATTCAGTGTGATCATAATTCCATATGAATTTATTTTTTCTGTGTGTGAGTGGAATATAAAATAGGGGATCCAACTCCTATGACTGTGGAATGTCAGATAATAAATGCTTACAGAATGTTCAACCTGTGAACATGGCACTAATAATTGTTGTAGAAAAAATGTATGAGGCATATATATAGCAGTTTTTTGTTGAACTAGTAAAAATGCAAAATATGCGCACAGTTTTTGAGAAAAATCCACATGTTGTGTATTTTGTATTTTGGCTAGTGTCTGCCGGATGGGCATGGCTTAGCTGAAAGGGACATGGTTTGGGGGCAAGCAAAGATTTCAGCACTGATGCATGGTTCCCTGGATTTATGTAGAGGCGTACGTCTCTACATAAATCGAGTGGGCCTGTGTGCTAGTGGGGCTTGATAAATGCCCCACTGTAAGAACAGTGGATAATAGGCCAGAATTTAACCCCTTCCCGACCCATAACATACATGTATGTCATGACGGGGAAGATTTTCCCGACCTATGAAGTACATGTATTTACCTAGGGGGTTTCATCCCCTCCCCCTCACCGCGATCACTACTATCAGCTAGTCAAATCTGACTAGCCGATGGCAGCGTTTCGCAATGAAAGTCCTGAGCACTCACTGCTCTGCTAAGGGTCCCCAGTGTCCTGTCCCCCTTCCCCAATGTCCCGTCCCCCTTCCCTGATGTCCCTTACAAGTCCCGAGCTCCTGCAGCTGTGCCCTCCTGCATGCTTCGCTTCCAGGTTAAGCAAGTGCAGTAATATTTTTTCTGTAAATGAGCTGTGTAGTTGTACAACAGCTCCCCCTAGCTGTTGTACAGAAGTAAAAAAACAAGTAAATAAATAAATAAACAAATTATAAAATATATATATATATATATATATATATATATATATATGTACGTAAACATATATGTATATATATACATATTTATATATATATATATATATATATATATATATATATATGCACATATATATATATATATATATATATATATATATGCACATTAATATATACATATATATTTATATATATATATATATATATATATATATATATATCCTCTTAAGGACGCAGGGTGTACCTGTACGCCCTGCGCCCGGTCCTGGTATAAAACGCAGGGTCATGCCATGACCCTGGGATGTGGAATTCCTATCGGGTGAATTTGTCCGGCCCTTAGCCCGGCTTTGGGCAAGCAGGGTCGGACCTGACAAGTCGCCCGGACCTCTGCAGTCTGTATGGAGCGGGCTGCCAACTCCTGCCCGCTCCATACTCTGTAAAAACCTGTGTCCTCCTAAGCAGAGCAGGGGAGATGAGAAGCTGTGTATTTGTCTTCTCTCCCCTGCTCTACAGACGTGCGGGGGGAGATGAGGGGGCGCGGCTTCTTGCTCCCCCCAGCTTCGGAGAGCTGAGGGGAGGAGGCACGTCTGCACGGGGAGATGCATGCGGCGCTCAGCAGTCTGTATGGAGCGGGCTCCAGATTCCTGCCCTCTCCATACTCTGCAACCCCGGCTGTTCTCAGTAGCCGGGGGCCGCCGCTAATAGCCAGCATGCGGCGATCGTTAAAAGTTCAAATCACCCCCTTTTCCTATATAAAAACATGTAAACATAATAAAAATAAACATATTTGGTATCGCTTCATGCGTAATTGTACAACCTATTAAAATATAACATTATGTCTCCCGTACGGTAAATGTAAAAAAAATACCAAACCACAGAATTGCTATTTTTATAATATCCCAGAAAAAAAAGTTAAAAAGTGATTAAAAAGTCAGATCAATACCAAAATGGTACCGATACAAAAAACAGATTATGGCGCAAAAAATGAGCCCTCATACAGCCTGGTATGTGTAAAAAAATTTGAAAAAGTCCAGAATTAGTAAAATATGACGTGAACGATAGAAATCTGGTATTGCTGTAATCAGGCGCCTAAATTATAAAACTAACATGTTACCTCAACCACAAGGTAAATGGCGTAGAAAAGAAAACCACCAAATCTGCAAAATTATCTTTTACTATTTCAATTTCACTTCCCTAAATATATATATATATATATATATATATATATATATATATATATATATTATTTTTTTTTTTTGTTCAGAGAATATGTTATTGAAAAATTAAAAGGTATCCTTATGGTAGGTAGTTATGGCTATTATAGGGCGAGGAGGAAAAAATCAGAGCATAAAAGCGAAAATTGGCCCGGACAAGTGGATCGTCATGAGGGACAAGTAGATTTTTATAAAATTTCCACACCCCTGGACCCTGCGTCATACCGGGTCAGTCCTGGCAGCTAATGACAGCCGGGGACCCTGGGCTAATAGCCTGTGGCACCGATCGTTGTGCCGCACGCTATTATCCCTATAGATGCGGCATTCAAAGTTGATCGCCGCCTTTAAAATGAAAGTAAAAGCTTCCCGGCAGCTCAGTAAGGCTATTGGGACCATCGCAGTGAAATCGCGATGTCCCGATCAGCTAGAACGCGAGTGGAGGTCCCCTCATCTGTCTCCGTCACGTCCAATCGGCGATTGATTGCTCCAAACCTGAAATCCAGGCTTGAGCAATCGACCGCCGATTACACTGATCTTTGCTGTGTCAATGCACGGCAATGATCTGTGTATGAGATCGGTATGTGCAGTGAAATAGCCACCAAGGGGGGCTATAACACTGCAAAAAAAAAAAAGTTTAAAAGAAAAGTTAATAAAGATCATTTAACATCTTCCCTAATTAAAGTTTGAATCACCCCCCTTTTCCCATTTAAAAAAAACTGTGTAAATAAAAATTAAAATAAACATATGTGGTATGGCCGCGTGCGGAAATGTCCGAACTATAAAAATATATCATTAATTAAGCCGCACGGTCAATGGCGTACACGCAAAAAACATTCCAAAGTCCAAAATAGCGTATTTTTGGTCACATTTTATATCATGAAAAAATTAATAAAAAGCAATTAAAAAGTCTGATCAATATGGAAATTGTACCGATAAAAATTTTAGGTCATGGTGCAAAAAATTTGCTCTCATACCGGCATGTACGTGGAAAAATAAAAAAGTTATAGGGGTCAGAAGATGACAATTTTAAAGATATACATTTTCCTGCATGTAGTTATGATTTTGTTTAGAAGTGCAACAAAATCAAACTTATATAAGTAGGGTATTATTTTAACCATATGAACCTACAGAATAAAGATAAGATGTAATTTATAGGGAAAGATAAATAAAAATAAAATAAAAAACTGTGTAGAAATGGAAGCCCCCAAAAGTTACAAAATAGCATTTTTTCGTCAATTTTGTCGCAAAATGATTTTTTTTTTCACTTCGCCTTGAATATTTTGGTAAAATTACTAATGTCACTGCAAAGTAGAATTGGTGGCGCAAAAAAATAAGGGGTTAAATTAAGGGGTTAAATATATATATATATATATATATATATATATATATATACACAGTTATCCCTCAACTTACAATGGCCTCAACATAAATAGTTTCAACATACAATGGTCTTTTCTAGACCATTGTAGCTTGAAACCAGACTCAACATACAATGCTTTGGAATCTGCGAAACGTGTCAATGGCTGGAAGAACCGACCAATCAGAATGGATATTTCACTGGTAAAACCCTTGTGCATGCACTGACTGGTGTCTGGAAGTGCCCCCTACAGTACAGGGAGGTATTACATGTTCTGTACTGTTTACCTGGGCCAGGGTTAGCTGCTCCTTTGGACACCAGGTGAGGGCGGCTCCATTTTACTTTTTTAGGACGTTGTGAGCTCTGTACAGGACCCTGAAGTAGCTCCTGTCCTCTACATAGACCAGTGTTTCCCAAAGAGGTTGCCTTCAGCGGTTTTGACTGTCCAGGCATGCTGTGAGTTGTAGTTTTGCAACAGCTGGAGGCACCCTGGTTGGGAAACACTGACATAGACAGTGATTTACAGCTCCCAGCAGATCTTTCTTACTTTTATATGTAAGGACTTGCTTTATCTATATTAGTTATCTACTTATTTTTCTTTAATCCTCACTTTTTCCTATTTTTGGATGACATTTTGGTGGCTTCAGAACCAATTACCAGGTTTCCATAGAGATATGGTCTCAACATACAATGGTTTCAACATACAATGGTCGTCCTGGAACCAATTAATATTGTAACTTGAGGGACCACTGTGTATATATATATATATATATATATATATATATATATATATATATCACATCACAAAAAAAGGATAAGTTGGCCAGCACATACTGATACCAAACTATTGCATGGACCTGGCATACAGGTGCACGCTGCTAGGCTAAATGTACACAAACAGAAGAATGCAGCAGCACACTGCTAGCACAAAGGTACAGAACTGCTATATTGCTACAATGAAAAATGTAGGTGCTTTGCTCACCTCATCTCTCCCTCCCCCTCTCCCTCCCCCTCTCCCTCCCCCTCCCCCTCTCCCTCTCCCTCCCTCTCCCTCTCCCTCCCTCCCTCCCTCTCCCTCCCTCTCCCTCCCTCTCTCTCTCTCTCTCTCTCTCTTCCCCCCCCCCCCTCTCTCTCTCTCTCTCTCTCTCTCTCTCTCTCTCTCCTAGCGGTTTTTCCTTCCTAATCCTTGTTGGGGAGGAAAATCAACAAAGGAGAAAGCTTTTGACTTCATATCCCATCTTCATATATTGTTGTCATAACCCAACCCCATATCCTGTTCCCATATTCCGTCCTCATACCTCAACCTCATATCCTGTCCTCATATCCTGTCCACATATCTTGACCTCATATACCGACCTCCTATCCCCAAGTCATATCCTGTCCTCATATCCCGTCCTCATATCTCAACCTCTTATCCCAACCTCATATCCCATCCTCATATCTCGACCTCATATTCTGTCCTAATATCCCGTCCTGATATCCCGACCTCATATCCCGTCCTCATATCTCAACCTCATATCCCGACCTCCTATCCCCAAGTCATATCCTTTCCTCATATCCCGTCCTCATATCTCAACCTCTTATCCCAACCTCATATCCCATCCTCATATTTCGACCTCATATTCTGTCCTAATATCCCGTCCTGATATCCCGACCTCATATCCCGTCCTCATATCTCAACCTCATATCCCGACTTCCTATCCCGACCTCATCTCCGTCTTCATATCTCGATCTCATATGCCGGCTTCATATCTCGACATCATATTCTGTCCTCATATCCTGTCCTCATATCCCGACCTCCTATCCTGACCTCCTATGTCGACCTCCTATCTCAACCTTATATCCCATCCTCATATCCCATCCTCCTATCTAGGCCTCATATCCAGTCCTCATATCCCGACCTCATGTCCCGTCCTCATATCCTCATATCCCGACCTTATGTCCTGTCCTCATATCCCAACCTCATATCCCATCCTTATATCTCGACCTCATATCCCGTCCTCATATGCCATCCTCATATCCCGTCCTCATATTCCTACCTCATATTCCGCCCTCAAATCTTGACCTCATATCCCGACTTGCTATCCCGACCTCCTATCCCAACCTCCTATCCCGTCCTCCTATCCCATCCTCCTATCTCGACCTCCCATCTCGACTCCTATCCCGTCCTCCTATCCCGTCCTCCTATCCCGTCCTCCTATCTTGACTTCCTATCTCGACTCCTATCCCGTCCTCATATCCCGTCCTCCTATCTTCACCTCCTATCTCAACCTCCTATCCCGACCTCCTATCCCGACCTCCTATCCCGTCCTCCTATCTCGACCTCCTTTCTCAACCTCCTATCCCGTCCTCCTATCCCGTCCTCCTATCTCGACCTCCTATCTCAACCTCCTATCCCGACCATCCTGACCTCCTAACTCGACCTCCTATCTTGACCTCCTATCCCGACCTCCCATCCCGACTTTAAACAAAAACCCCGACCCTCACAAATAGGGGTAGTTAAGGGTTAAAATAACTATCCTATATTTTAAGTGGACATATAAGTAACATGTGACCAAGTATTATTGAAATATCTCCAGCCGTTTGGAAGTTATGCAGTAACATATATTTCTTATAGACTTGTATGGGACTTTAAACAAAAACCCGACCCTGGCAAATGGGTGTCAGTAAGGGTTAAATCACCTATTCTATGTTTGTTGCTGACATATAAGCAACATGTGCGCCGTTTGGACGTGATTGTGGAACATACATACACACATATACACACACACACATTGAGTTATATATAAATATATATATATATATATATATATTACACACACACATATATTCAGAATTCAACTAGTCCCCAAAAAAAAGTCATTTCATATTATTATAAGCCTTCTAATGTCGTAAAAAAGTAAATGTTTAACAAATGATGCCAACATAAAGTAGACATGTTGTGTATGTGAATTAATAACTAAATTTATTTGGCATGACTATTTCTCTTACAAGTAGAGAGTTTCAAACATAGAGAAATGAAAATGTTTCCAATTTTTTCCACAATATTTTAGAGTTTTTCAGAAAAATCGCTTCATGTATCAACAAAAATTTACCACTAATATACAATATGTGTAAAAAAAAAAAAAAAAAAACAATATCGGAATCACTTTGCCAAGTAAAAGCAGTCCAATTTTAAAACCGTTTAAAGAGACACGTGTCAGATTTGAAATAAACGGACTGGGTCATAAAGGCCAAAACTAGCTGAGTCATTAAGGTGTTAAATAATTATTCATTTTTAACAAAGATTTCTGGATAAGCAGGTCTAGCAGTACACAGCTTGTTGTACTCATTCAGTGTGTCCTCTTACTTACTGGCAGAGATGGCATCTAAGTATAATATCTGCTGTGGCAGATGGCTCACAGGTTTCAACCAAATCTCTTAACTGCCCCTGATAATGCTGCAGTTTCTTCCTGTGCCCTGTATGAGCCTATGTTCCTAACGTCCACTCACAGATCACTGAGCTCACAAACAGACTAAGAGGTAAAGGACAAGCAAGAAGATATATCACTTTCAATTTGCCCTAACAGCTGTAGACCTTCAGGACCTTTTGCCAGTTTTTCTCAATGACTAAATTAAGTAAGCAACTTTTACCTTCTTTATATGGCGTTCTCATTCACAATACATGCCATAAATGGGAATACTCCTTTATCACTGCCAGTACACCTTAAAACAGTACCAAGGTAAGTGCCCTGTGCTGTAAGTGCCTTTTCCTGCTGTCCTAGACCTGAGCTGTAGTGCACACACAGTGACGGTAGGGTGAGGCAGTGAAGCTGCCACTAAAGCTGGTAATCTCACTGC
This sequence comes from Hyla sarda, assembly GCF_029499605.1. Lineage (NCBI taxonomy): Eukaryota > Metazoa > Chordata > Amphibia > Anura > Hylidae > Hyla > Hyla sarda. Next base: position 202,747,364 of record NC_079189.1, read on the forward strand.
ACATGTGCCACAAGCCCAATATATTGCGTATTCACCAAACCCCAGGACCATAGCCCGCGGTAATACACCCCTATTAGAATACCCCTAAAATATAACTTTGAATCAATGCTCGATTAAAACCTCATATAATCCCAGGATTTGCCTCCCAACAAGACAATGACTCAAGCACGCAGCCAAGACAACACAGGAGTGGCTTAGGGACAACTCTGTAAATGTCTTTGAGTAGCCCAGCCAGAGACCAGACTTAAAACAAAGTGAAAATCTCTGGACAGACCTGAAAATGGCTTCCACCGACAGTCCCCATCCAACCTGACAGAGCTTGAGAGGATCTGCAGATAAGAATGGCACAAAATCCCCACATCCAGGTGTGTAAACCTTGTGGCCTCACCCCTCAAAAAGATTGGAGGCCATAATTGCTGCCAAATGTGCTTCAACTTAGTACTGAGTAAAGGATCTGAATACTTATGTCAATATTATTTTCCTTTTTCCCCTTGTCTGCTCTATCAGCTATGGCTCCCACACTACATTCTAAACACTGGCAGGTCTCTCTGGTCTCTATTTCAGTCTCATTGCAGACTCACTGGAGGAGATTCTCAAAAACTACTGTTCCAGCGATATTATTCACACCTCCTTTTTTTTCTCCTTACATTTTCAAAGGTCTCTTGTGCTGCTTTGAAAATATGAAAATATGTGAAAATTAATTTTTGTGCCACCTTTGTTTTATTTTCACACCCGATTTTTTTGCACCAAAATTGGCGATTTTTGCGCCAAACTGTACATCCCAGAAAATTCTGGTGGAAATCTCTAACAAAATATTCCATGGTTACTAGTGCCCAGACAAGCAATAACTGTATAAGTAAAACATTTCTGAGCTTAACAACATGTTTCAATAATAATTATTTCATTTTTTAAATAATTACTTAAATAACACCTTTTCCCCAAAAAAACAGAAAAAAAAACCCAAAAAAAAACAATAAAACTAAAACCATTTCTGTGATTTCTACACTATCAAAAAGCTGGTGTGAAATTTTTTATGTAAACTGGACTCTCACCCCTTTGAAAATATCTTGTAAAGCAGACAATATACGTGGACACGCCCACTTTTACAAAACTGACGTGAACAGTGTAAACCGCGGCACAAAGCTCTTTGAAAATGTGGTAGATACATTCTGCGCCCAAATTTTGGCACCAAAATGATTTTTTGGGGAGCAAAATTCTTTGAGAATCTCCCACACTCAGTGGTGTTCAGTGGTAAAGTTCTTATTATTTTGTCAGTGTCTGACTTTTATCTTGGCCCATGCTGATGCCAGCAACTCCTCCTGCGAGCTAAAAGTCATGAAACCATGTTTCCTGGTGATTAGGTACTTTGGCAGGATATGGCAGCTCTACTGTGTACAGCAGTCTGCCAGTTGTTAACAACCAGAGGCCAATCAAGTGCACAAACAGTGTAACCCAGTACAGATGTGCCCTAACAATGCATTATATAAACAAAGAAAGGCATGAGGGGAAAAGCATGAGATACCTTACAAGAAGCCATTGCTCTTTAACAATCTGATAACAATCCACAGTCAAAGGGATGCAACATCATCATACGACAACACTGCTTTTGTACTCAGCACATAATTTCCAGCACTGTAGCATAATGAGAAGATAGGTGAATACACAATCTGGAGTATCAGACAACAATAACATTTGCTGGTGTTGCTATAACAATATTGTTGCCGTTTTGGCCCACTGTTACTTTAAAGTGTACCTGTATATGAAAAATGATTATAGTGCAGCATTGTGCTCAATAATCTGAATCTAAATACCTGTGTGAAATATCTGTGCTCCGGGCCACTCATAACTCTGCATAAGGGGGCCTTCTGCTCCATAGCAGCCATGGCCAGCGCAAAACCCAGCAACGTATGATCACATGACCTTGTGTAGAAAGAAACCACAGCACTCGATCCGGATTCAATTAAAAGTCTTTATTCCCACTGGAGGTACATAGACCTGTCAGGAGGGGGAGAAGAGATGTCTCTTCTCCCCCTCCTGACATGTCTATGTACCTCCAGCGGGAATGAAGACTTTTAATTGCATCCGGATTGAGTGCCGTCTTTCTACACAAGGTAATTACTTGAAGCTATGTCTTTTTACCACTGAGCATCGACAGGAGCAAGGAATTTATAAGCACTGGCAAGCCTGCGTCCATCCTGCGTGTCATAGAGATAGAGAGGCAGTGCCGACTGTACTTCTTTTGTGTAGAATCACATGACACTGAGTCTTGAACTGGCTATAAGTTCTATGAAGATGGAGCAGGTCAGAGGCGGCTCCAGCATTAGGCGAGATAGGTGGCAAGGGCCTCGCGAGGGCCTCGCGGTCGCCTATTTCACCCCCCACTGATTAAGTAACATGACACTTAATGTACAGGAGTAGGGAACATGAATCCCTGCTCCAGTACTTTACCGCTGCTTTTCCTCCTCTATCGTGGCTCAGGGGTTCTATGCAGGCTGCACGCGATAAGATGACATCACCGCGCATGGCCTACATTAGAATCCCGATACAATAAAGGGGGGCTCACCAGGCAATAACGTGGGTGCTACTACTCAGTAAAGTTAAAACTGTAACTACATCAAAGAGCAGAATCACTGTAAAGAGTGCACACCACAAAATTATAGAATGTATAGCAAAAAATATGTTTGCACTTATAATATTGATATACTTACCTGGTATCGTGATATGAAGGTACGCATGCATAATGGAGTTGATTGGAAGTTTACAATAAAGTTTTTTGACAGCATGTGATCACATGACGTCTCACGTGACCAGAGTGGTCATGTGAGACGCTCATACTGCCAGGCGCGGCGATATCGCGCATGACAGTATTACTAGGAGAAAGGAATGATATCATGTGACCATCAGATGGTCACATGACATGCACTTCTCGCGCGACGTTATGCATCAGCGGAAGCTGATGTCGTGGGCGGAAGTCCACGCCGGTTTCCTTGCTCATAGTGTGATAGACCCGGGATACACTCACCTGACAGGTATTATTTGGTTAATTATGTGATGTATATATAAGACTTTGAGGGCATTCGGACTACAACACTCCTGAGGAAGTCACAAACGGTGACGGAACGCGTGGGGCTTTGGGGTCCCATCCCACCACATACTATTTTGGCTCATCCAGTTTGTGGTCGCTATGCACTGGTGATATGAATTCATTTACCCTTTTTGCACATTTGCCTACTTTCATACTATTATTTGGTGTTATGTTTATATTGGTTGTAGGTTGCAGAGGTTCATTACCCGCATGTCTATTTATGCATTATTGAGCACCACTAGGTAGTAGCCACATTATTAACCATCTGAGGGACGGGACTTAGGTGAGAAGGGGGTTCATGGCCCCTCTCCCATGTTGTAGAGGTATGCTCTGTTTTGAGCTTTTTAATTGATTTTAGCCCTCTTTGTCTTGTGTTTGTTTATTGTGCTACCAATAAAAAAATGTTTTGCTATAAATTCTATAATTTTGTGGTGTGCACTCTTTACAGTGATTCTGCTCTTTGATGTAGTTACATTAGAAGCCCTGCGCTGCAATAGACAGGAGCCCGGAAGGAGGAGAATCGGCGGCTTCAGCGGTTACACTCAGCACTGCAGTTCAGCACAGGTACCAGACTGCAGGCAAGAGGCCACTAACATCGGGGCTGAAGAAAGGGGAGGAAGTAGGGGAGGCAGGGGGGGAATGTAAAAGGGAGATGTAAGGTAATGGGGGAGGGGGGCAGAAGAGGGAAAGGGGAAGCTGTGGGGAAAGTAAAGGGATCTAATGGGGGGTGCAGAAAAGGGGTAGGAGAAGCTGTGGGGAAAGTAAAATGATTATACGGGGGGGCAGAAGAGAGATAGGAGAAGCTGTGGGGAAAGTAAAGGGATCTAATGGGGGAGTAGAAGAGGGAAAGGGAAAAGCTGTTGGGAAAGTAAAGAGATCTTATGGGGGCAGAAGAGGGATAGGAGAAGCTGTGGGGAAAGTAAAGGGATCTAATGGGGGAGGGACAGAAGTGGGATAGGAGAAGCTGTGGGGAAAGTAAAAGGATCTAATGGGGGGGGAGAAGAGGGATAGGAGAAGCTGTGGGGAAAGTAAAGGGATCTAATGGGGGGGAAGGAGAGGGAAAGGAAAAGCTGTGGGCAAAGTAAAGGGATCTAATTGGGGGGAGAGGGATAGGAGATGCTGTGGGAATCCAATGGTGGGGGGGGAGGGGTAGGAAAAGTCTGTAAGGGGGAGAGGAGAGCAGGTATTTGAGAGGGACAGGAGGGGATGAGGGTACTAAATAAGGGGATACAGAGGACAAAGAGGACTCTATATAAGGGCGACAGCAGAGGACTTTATATAGGGGGGTACAGCAGAGGAACCTGGCTCTATATGAGGGGTAAATGGGGGTTTCTTTATCATAACCCTTGAGAAAATCCTGCATGCGCACCTGGTAAGTCGAAATTTATTCACTGTATGCCACTAATGGGGGGGGGAGAAGGGGATAGGAGAAGCTGTGGGGAAAGTAAAGGGAACTAATGGGGGGGAAGAAGAGGGAAAGGAGAAGCTGTGGGGAAAGTAAAGGTATCTAATAGAGGGGGGGAGGTGGGAAAGAGGGATACGAGAAGCTGTGGGAATCCAATGGGGTGGAGGGTAGGAAAAGTCGGTAAGGGGGAGAGGAGGGCCGGTATTTGAGAGGGACAGGAGGGGAAGAGGGTACTAAATAAGGGGCTAAAGAGGTTGAAGAGGACTCTTTATAAGGGGGACAGCAGAGGACTTTATATAGGGGCTTACAGCAGAGGATTCTGGCTCTATATGAGGGGTACATTGGGGTTTCTTTATCCTAACCCTTGAGAAAATCTTGCATGTGCACCTGGTAAGTGGAAATATATACACTGTATGCCACTGTATCGCCATTCAGTTACATGGGTGTGGGCGCACAATACTTTGCCTTGCCCCAGGTGTTGCTAACTCACACTACGTCGCAACATCTCGTCAATTAGGGCCTGTGATTTGAATTTCACCTAAGGGCTCACAAAGTCTAGAGCCGCCTCTGCAGCAGGTACCTTTATAGGTTCATTTTAATTGTACAAGTTAATAGAAGAACATGTTTTTTTTTAAAGGTGCAGGTCTTAATGGACAAATTGTCATATACCTCATTAAGCATCCACATATATATGCAAGGAATCAGCACCCTTGAGGCTTGAGAAATGTTTAGAGCAAATACAGATGCGTAATTTCTTACCTTTCCTGATGGTTCAACATATTTCAACATGTATGTCACAAGGTAACAAGCTTAAAAAAAATATGTGATACTCTGATAGAGATATAGTTATCGTTACTCTAATGCAGGGGTCCTCAAACTACGGCCCATGGGCCACATGTGGCCCGCAGAGCGCATTTACCCTGCCCGCCGAGTGTTTTTGCCTTAGGACATCCCTGTGTTCCGAAAGATGCTTTCGGAACACAAGGATGCCTCTGAAATCCCTGCGGCCCGCGTTAACTTTAAAAACGCGGGGACCGCCGGGAGCAGGCGCACGCAGCGATGTCACTGACGTCCCATGCGTGCGCACATGGCAACCGAGCGCGGAGCGGAAGAGAAGAAGCAAGGACGCGCGTGCTGGTAGTAGGTAAGTGTTTACCAGCGGCGCGTCCCTTCGGTGTTCTGACCACCGATCCTCCGGTCCTACTATGGCCGGAGCGGTGGTCGGAACACTGAAATGGGGCAGAACACAGGTATACAGTCTCCAGCCATACTTTATGGCTGGAGGCTGTATGCCTGTGGGGGAACATACTGCCAACGTAATTAGGGGGACTATACTGCCAGCCTAATGTGAGGGAACATACTGCACATAATGTGGGGGAACATACTGCCAGCTTAATGTGGGGGAACTATACTGCACCTAATGTGGGGAACTATACTGCACCTAATGTGGGGGAACTATACTCCCAACATAATGTGGGGGACTATACTGCCAGCCAAATGTGGGGGAACATACTGCAAGCCTAATGTGGGGGACTATACTGCCAGCCAAATGTGGGGGAACATACTGCAAGCCTAATGTGGGGGACCATATTGCACCTAATGTGGGGGAACTATACTGCTAGCCTAATGTGGAGGACTATATTGCACCTAATGTGGGGGAACTATACTGCCAGCTGATGTGGGGGACTATATTTCACCTAATGTGGGGGAACATACTGCCAACGTAATGTGGGGGACTATATTGCACCTAATGTGGGGGACTATATTGCACCTAATGTGGGGGAACATACTGCAAACCTAATGTGGGGGACTATATTGCACCTAATGTGGGGGGAACTATACTGCCAGCCTAATGTGGGGGACTATATTGCACCTAATGTGGGGGATTATATTGCACCTAATGTGGGGGACTATATTGCACCTAATGTGGGGGAACATACTGCAAGCCTAATGTGGGGGACTATATTGCACCTAATGTGGGGGAACATACTGCCAACGTAATGTGGGGGACTATATTGCACCTAATGTGGGGTAACATACTGCAAACCTAATGTGGGGGACTATATTGCACCTAATGTGGGGGAACTATACTGCCAGCCTAATGTGGGGGACTATACTGCCAGCCTAATGTGGGGGACTATATTGCACCTAATGTGGGGGACTATATTGCACCTAATGTGGGGGAACATACTGCAAGCCTAATGTGGGGGACTATATTGCACCTAGTGTGGGGGAACATACTGCAAGCCTAATGTGGGGGACTATACTGCCAGCCTAATGTGGGGGACTATATTGCACCTAATGTGGGGGACTATACTGCCAGCCTAATGTGGGGGGGGGGGCTATATTGCACCTAATGTGGGGGAACATACTGCAAGCCTAATGTGGGGGACTATATTGCACCTAATGTGGGGGAACTATACTGCCAGCCTAATGTGGGGGACTATATTGCACCTAATGTGGGGGAACTATACTGCCAGCCTAATGTGGGGGACTATATTGCACCTAATGTGGGGGAACATACTGCCAACGTAATGTGGGGGACTATATTGCACCTAATGTGGGGGACTATATTGCACCTAATGTGGGGGAACATACTGCAAACCTAATGTGGGGGACTATATTGCACCTAATGTGGGGGGAACTATACTGCCAGCCTAATGTGGGGGACTATATTGCACCTAATGTGGGGGACTATATTGCACCTAATGTGGGGGACTATATTGCACCTTATGTGGGGGAACATACTGCAAGCCTAATGTGGGGGACTATAATGCACCTAATGTGGGGGAACTATACTGCCAGCCTAATGTGGGGGACTATATTGCACCTAATGTGGGGGAACATACTGCAAGCCTAATGTGGGGGACTATATTGCACCTAATGTGGGGGAACATACTGCCAACGTAATGTGGGGGACTATATTGCACCTAATGTGGGGGACTATATTGCACCTAATGTGGGGGAACATACTGCAAACCTAATGTGGGGGACTATATTGCACCTAATGTGGGGGGAACTATACTGCCAGCCTAATGTGGGGGACTATATTGCACCTAATGTGGGGGACTATATTGCACCTAATGTGGGGGACTATATTGCACCTTATGTGGGGGAACATACTGCAAGCCTAATGTGGGGGACTATAATGCACCTAATGTGGGGGAACTATACTGCCAGCCTAATGTGGGGGACTATATTGCACCTAATGTGAGGGAACATACTGCAAGCCTAATGTGGGGGACTATACTGCCAGCCTAATGTGGGGGACTATATTGCACCTAATGTGGGGGACTATACTGCCAGCCTAATGTGGGGGGGACTATATTGCACCTAATGTGGGGGAACATACTGCAAGCCTAATGTGGGGGACTATACTGCCAGCCTAATGTGGGGGACTATATTGCACCTAATGTGGGGGAACTATACTGCCAGCCTAATGTGGGGGACTATATTGCACCTAATGTGGGGGATTATACTGCAAGCCTAATGTGGGGGACTATATTGCACCTAATGTGGGGGAACTACAACCTAATGTGGGTGAACTATACTGCACCTAATGTGGGGGAGAACTACAACCTAATGTAGGGGAACTACTACCTAATGTGGGGGAACTATACTGCCAACCTAATATGGGGGAAGTATACTGCACCTAATGTGGGGGAATTGTACTGCACCTAATGTGGGGGAACTGTACTGCCAACCTTAATGTGGGGGAACTACAACCTAATGTGGGGGGGTCTATACTGCCAACCTAATGTGGGGGGAACTGTGCTGTGTACTTAAAGTGGTAGTCCACTAATAAGATATATAAGTGTTCATAGGAATTTATTCATGTTTTGTTATCTATAGTCCGGCCCTCCAACGGTCTGAGGGACCGTGAACTGGCCCCCCGTTTAAAAAGTTTGAGGACCCCTGCTCTAATGGATACATAGTTATAGTATATACTACATGGGGGAGATTTATCAAAACCTGTCCAGAGGAATAGTTGCTGAGTTGCCCATAGCAACCGATCAGATCTCTTCTTTCATTTTTCTCAGGGCTTTTAAAAATGAAAGAAGCGATCTGATTGGTTGCTATGGGCAACTCAGCAACTTTTCCTCTGGACAGGTTTTGATAAATCTCCCCCCCATGTGTCTATGTGTGCCCACGCAGTAGGTGTGATGTGAAATTCTGCCTGTTGAGGGTTTTGCTTGACTGTCTTGATTTTATATTGAAATTTTATCATTAGTTATTGGAGTCATTACCTAGATTTATAAATAGTTAAGGAGTACACACCTGTACATTTTTGTTTCCTAACAGCTTAATGGTTTGAATAAAACGTTTTTGCTTTTTTGGGATTGTAAAGAGTATATAACTTGTGAGCAACCTGCTAATGAAAGAATGGTGTAGAAAAGTGGTGGAGATAAATACATACAGTATTTTTTGAGCAGATGGTTACCCGGCATTTTGGCTGTCGCATATATATAAGCACTAAGTCTGACACTCCTAGATGACATTGGGGCTGTTGACATTAGTAAGAAGTATTTTTTTCTAAATGTTATATGGCACAGTAAAAAGTACTATATTATAATCTCCCAATGAGGGACACTCACAGGGAAGAAAAAAGTGTCTGCTATTGAGAGCTGTCACCTATTGGGAAATAGGCTCAAAAATCTTTATAAATGACCAAATACTGTACAGTACTCACTCCAGAGTGTAATTACCTATAAAACACCATAAAAAGCAATATTACAGTAGAATCTCCCAGTGCCATTTAATCCCCCCATGCTATTTCATTCCCCCTTTATTATCCTCTGTGCAAATTCATCACCCACTTTATCCCCCAGTGCCGCTTTATTCCCCCTGTGCCCAGTGCAAAATCATCCTGACCCCTTGAGCCACAGAACTTTTCCTCTTCCCTGCCCCCCCCCTATAGGTCTTCTTACCTGGCCAGCAGGCTCAGGTGCAGGGGCTCTCTGCGAGTTTGATTTTCTTCTGGTGTCCTCTGCGCTGCACTCACTGAGGGGCTGTAAGCAGCGCAGTGCCAGCAGTGACGATTGACTATTCTGAAGTCACTCATCAGTGCCTGCATTCGCAACCGGCCAACAGCCACTGTTCTTAGTGAGTGCAGAGCAGAGGATGTCAGGAGAACATCAAACCCACTGAGAGCCCCTGCACCTGAGCCTGCTGACCAAGTAAGAACAAAAGGGGGAGGAGGGAAGAAAAAAATAGGATGTGGCACAAGGGGTAAGGGGTAAGGCAGATGGTGTCCGCTAAGGGAGATTTCACTATATTAATCATATTTTTCTGCAATAAAAATACCCTTCCTAATAGGGTCATGATATCTATAAAAAAAACACCAAAAGTCCATATTGAGGGCTGTCAGATAAAAGAAAAAAACTCTTATATGTTGTACATCTTTTCAAAATATTAACATTTCTAACATATTTCATAAGAAAATGTTATTTCCATTTTATAGAAATCATGGTTTATAAAAAAAAACAAAAAAAATACACCACTATGGGTCCCCATACCATCCAGAACATAATCTGTCTGGCTGCAGCATCATTTTTGTCCAAACTGAAACACAGGCAGGGACAAAGTCCAGTAAGTTAAAAGGCGGGATTGGGACTCCTCTGTGCTCAATCCTGTCCTGTTAGACTGCAGCATGAAAACAGAGAGAAGGGGGTTAGAGAGCATACTGTAGTGATTGGATGAAGAAATCACGAACAGCACAGCAGACAGCAGAGCTCAAACTACCATCTTGACACATCATACAAATTTTGATGTGCTTGGACCAATGAATCCCTAAAAGGCCCCCTAATACTTCAGATGCAGTGATCAGTATTGATCATGGCATCTGAAGGATTAAGAGGGGCATCAGTGTGATCACTGATGTCTTCCTTTACCAACGGGACTCTGCTGATAGCAGATGGACCCACAGTCTATAAAACAAGTGCAGGTCTTGTGCTCACTTATAGCCCGGATGAGACTCAACAGGTACATGTACATGCTGGTGCGCCAAGTACCAGGCACCCGGACATAGAGGTACATCCTGCATCCTCTAGGGTTTAATGATGCACAGCCACAGTTCACTCTGGAGAGCTCTGGAACTGATGAAGTCTGCAGGTTATAAGTAGACTCCTTCACCCCATTAAAATGTTATTTTAACTCTTCTGTTTCCAGAGCTCACAGTTTAGACAAAACAGTGCTGGCAGTCACAGTGAAAATAAAGGCAAAAGTTTGATACCATAATAAAGTTATACTTGTAATTAGAGTAACAGCAAATAAACAGTCCCCAAAAATAAAAAAAACAAATTAATTAATGAATTAATGTCATGTTGATAAGTTCTCTATATTTTTTATTTTTTTTATTTTACTTAGTCCACTTCTTGTGCACCTACTTCTCTACAACTACAATGAAATGGCTTTAGGAAGACCACCCAAAATTTCATTGAAAAGAGGACTTCTCTGGCCTCTAAATCATCAGTCGTGAGTTAGTGGCTGAAAACAGTCAAACTGGCAGAGTTTTCATAACTCTCAGTGTATTGCATGTCAAGAGAAAAGGTAAGGCAGGACACATCTGTATAATATATATTCAACCTTTTCAGCATTTTTTTTGTCCAGACAGCCAGCTACCCACATAACAGGGAGTATTCTGACTTGGTGCCTAGGGCAGCACATGTTCAGCCCTGCTGAAAGAGACTCTGCACATAGGGGGATATTTATGCAAGCCCATGCAGAGAAAAAGTTGGCCAGTTGCCCATAGCAACCAATCAGATTGCTTAATTTATTTTAATAAACGGCCGCTGATAAATAAAAGCAATCTGATTGGTTGCTATGGGCAACTGGTCAACTTTTCCTCTACACAGGTTTTGAAGAATCTCCCCCCATAGCCTCTCCTGACAGTGTGAGAGATGCCTTATTGTATTAAAATCTGATTTCTTCCTGGGGTGGTGATTTGAACTTCTTTGGCACCCAGGGGGGTACTTAGCTTAACCCCTTAAGGACTCAGCATTTTTCCGTTTTTGCATTTTCATTTTTTCCTCATCACATTTTAAAAATCATAAAGCTTTCAATTTTGCACATAAAATTCCATATGATGGCTTATTTTTTGCACCACCAATTCTACTTTGCAGTGACATTAGTCATTTTACAAAAAAACAAAAAAAAAGAGGCGAAATGGAAAAACAATTCATTGTCCGACAAAATTGAAGAAAAAACGTCATTTTGTAAATTTTGGGGGCTCCCGTTTCTACGCAGTGCATTTTTTGGTAAAAATAACACCTCATCTTTATTCTGTAGGTCCATACGGTTAAAATTTTACCCTACTTATATAGGTTTGATTTTGTCGTACTTCTGAAAAAAATCATAACTACATGCAGGAAAATTTAGACGTTTAAAATTGTCCTCTTCTGACCCCTATAACTTTTTTATTTTTCTGCATGCGGGCCGGTATGAGGGCTCATTTTTTGCGCCATGTTCTGAAGTTTTTATCTGTACCATTTTTGCATTGATCTGACTTTTTTTTTATCACTTTTATTCATTTTTTTATGACAGAAAAAGTGACCAAAAATACACTATGTTGGACCTTGGAATTTTTTTGCGCGTACGCCATTGACCGTGTGGTTTAATTAACGATATATTTTTATAGTTTGGGCTTTTACACATGCGGCGATACCACATATGTTTATTTTTATTTACACAGGTTTTTTTTATGGGAAAAGGGGGGTGATTCAAACTTTTATTAGGGAAGGGGTTAAATGTCCTTTGTTAACTTTTTTTTTCACTTTTTTTTTTGCAGTGTTCTAGCTCTCATAGGGGGCTAGAACACTGCACACACTGATCTCTTATGCTATGGCTTTGCATGAATCAGCGAGATAGGGGCTTGATTGCAGCAATTTTATCGCGATGTCCCGATCAGCCCGACTGAGCTGCCAGGAAGCGTTTACTTTCACTTTCAGACGCGGTGCTCAACCTTGATCGCCGCGTCTGAAGGGTTTATAGCACGTGGCACAACGATCGGTGCCGCGCGCTCTTAGCCCAGGGTCCCGGCTATGACTAGCAGCCGGGACCGACTTGGTGTGATGTAGAGTCATGGCGTGACCCCGTTTTAAACACCGGGTCCGGGCTCAGGGCGTACAGGTATGTCCTGAGTCCTTAAGAGGTTAAAATGTTGAGAAACACTGCCCTAGACAATACTCACTTGCGACTGTCCATATTTGCCAAGTAACATTCACTGAAGCCTTGCTGTAGATCTTACAGTCTCTTGCTAACCACACACTGCCATGAGGCTTAAAAAATCGTTTCATGCAGAGCTTCATCTTTATGTATGAGATATAGGGGTCATGGCAAAAAAAAAAGACCCCAGTTATAGCATATATTATTGGCTAGTTTTCAGCCACGATTGTTAATGTAAAAACAAAACTTTCATAAATGACCCCTAGAGTTAGAGATTGTGACCCCAAGGTCCATTTTTTTCTGTGTATCATTGCCCTACAACACTTGCCAGCTATCCCTAATATATAGGAGTTTGCTATTGATGGATTGCTAGATGGATAGATAGATAGATAGATAGATAGATAGATAGATAGATAGATGTTAGATAGATAGATGATAGATAATAGATAGATGATAGGTAGATAGATAGATAGATAGATAGATAGATGTTAGATGTTAGATAGATAGATGATATATAATAGATAGATGATAGGTAGATAGATAGATAGATAGATAGATAGATAGATAGATGATAGATAGATAGATAGATAGATAGATACAAAAACTCCAAGAAAGCAGCACAACCTCGGTAGAAGATGCTGCTGATGAAATCCAGGTCACAGTCCTGGAAAAAAGATTCAGCAGCACCTCCAATGGAATGTGAAAAAAAACTGTGGCTTTTATTAAGCACATAAAGTAGATAGATCTATACATGATTACCCAGTTATGCTGAGAACTTCACTAAAATCAGTGTGGGCAACAATAAGTGTGCAACAGAGCTATTGCTTAGGCTGTATATAGAAATACTGAAGACTGTATAGATCTGCTAAACATATGAACACTACCCAACTAGAAGCCAGAACCAAACAATTCACTTCAGGACAAAGACAATCAATATGAATTTTAATACATGACCCCATTTTCATTATATTTTTTCCCTGCTGTGCCTTTGAGAATAAAATCTATGCATGTAAAGGTTCTATTTAATGTGACCCTATTCACATAGACTTTGCGCAGACAACGTTAAAGGCACAATGCATTTCATCTTTTCCTTGTAAGTAAAAATGGATTTGGATTTGCAGAGCATTATATTTATGGTTTAAAATGTATTTCATTTATTAGAAGCAAAAACAATAAACAACCACCAAGAATAGTGTGGGCATAATCACAGAAACACAGCAGGCATACAACTGTCAATAACCATAGTAAAGATAGAATTACATACATAAGTAACAAGTATAACCGGTCATCATGAGTCCCTGGTGTCCCAAACATAACGGCCAAACAGCAATAACTAAACCTAGCATTATATTTAAAGTAAATATATAAATATTGCTTACCAAAACAATCTAAATGGTTGGAATCATAAAACAGATACCTGTGCAGAGTGCTATCATAGACATTGCATTACTAGCTTCTAAAGTTCAGGATTACAAACAACATAGCAGAGAGGTTCTAAATTGTAGATAATTGTCCATCATGATAATGTACAATCAGGTTCTACTCACTAGAGCAGACAGATGCTATAAAACTGTCACCAGATTCCACATCACCTGACATTGTTCCCCTTCACAAGACTACATTATGTCATTGATAGCTGACGGTAAAATACTGTTAGTATCCTTATGGAAAGTATTAAACAATTGATGTATTCCATGGTCAAAAAAAGTACAGCAGTTCCTTACCTCCAGCTCTGCCATGCTCTGTCTATGAGAATCGTAGATGTGGTGCGGATATGGCAGGTTGGCCCCTAGGAGAACCAGGGGGGTCTCTTTCAGCAATGAGTTGAGAGCTGTATATTTCTATCTGGCTCAGCACATGGTACTCAACAGCAGTAGCAACAGTAGCAGCAGCAGCAGCAGCACAGCTCTCCTTGCTCCCCCCTCATGTCAGTATGAACACAGACTTCTGACTACTGGGAGACACATCTGGTCCTCAAAGAGCTGGAGGAGGAGTGGGCTACATAGACAGGTGGAGTATTGGATAGATCTTGTATTCTAGGCATGTGCCATCTTTCATGGTTCACAATATTTTGTGTCGCCTCTTAGAAACAAACATAATCCTATATTCTTAGGCTTAAAAAAAAAAAATGTAGACCAAACAACAAAGAGCACATGACTACTTAGTTCAAAGACACATTAGCATACGCATTGTATATTTACTAAATACATTGTTGATGTATATAGTGTAAAATAATATAAATTTTGTCCTTAAATTATCATCTCATGTCCAAAATTCTATATTGTTTTCTCTTTATATCTGTTTTTGGAATTGGAGTTAAGTGGTATTTTTCTTTTAAATATTCCAGTAGTCAATTAGATTATTATTTTTTCCCCAATCTGCTTAATTAAGTAATAAAAGAACAGGAGATGTATTACTACATTACTAGACAGATATGGCATATGGGAAAGCAGAGCAACTCATTTGGGAACTGTACACAACAATTGTATTTTATTGATTGTCACTCTTGCTTATTGATAACTATTTTTTTCTCCTAGGTTCTGCTACTCACTTTAACCCCTTAAAGGGGTACTCCGGTGGCAAATTTTTTTTTTTTTTTTTTAAATCAACTGGTGCCAGAAAGTTAAACAGATTTGTAGATTACTTCTATAAAAAAAAATCTTAATCCTTCCAATACTTATTAGCTGCTGAATACTACAAAGGAAATTATTTTCTTTTTGGAACACAGTGCTCTCTGCTGACGTCATGACCACAGTTCTCTCTGCTGATATCTCTGTCCATTTTAGGAACTGTCCAGAGCAGCATATGTTTTCTATGGGGATTTTCTACTACTCTGGACAGTTCTTAAAATGGACAGAGGTGTCAGCAGAGAGCACTGTGGTCATGATGTCAGCAGAGAGCTCTGTGTTCCAAAAGGAAAAGAATTTCCTCTGTAGTATTCAGCAACTAATAAGTACTGGAAGGATAAAGATTTTTTAAAAGAAGTAATTTACACATCTGTTTAACTTTCTGGCACCAGTTGATTAAAAAAATAAAAAGTTTTCCACCGGAGTACCCCTTTAAGGACTGAGCCAATTTCATTTTTTTGCATTTTCGTTTTTTCCTCCTCACCTTAACTCTGTTATTTTTCCTTCCACAGACCCATATGAAGGCTTGTTTTTTTGCGTAACCAAATGTAACTTGTAATGACACCTTTCATTTTACCCTAAAATATATGGCACAACCTAAAAAATATTAATTTGTGGGTAAATTGAAAAGAAAAAAAAAATGCAATGTTGCAAATTTTGGAGGGTTTAGTTCTTCAGCAGTGCACTTTTCATCAAACTGAAATGTTTTATTAGTTCTGTGGGTCAGTAAAATGATACCCATGTTTACATGCTTTTCTATTATATTACTATAAAAAAAAATGATATATTAAAACTAGTATGTTTTACCTCTTAAGGACCTGTACGCCCCCTGCACCCGGTCCCGGTGTTTAAAACGGGGTCACGCCATGACCCTGCATCACACCGGGTCGGTCCCAGCTGCTGTTCATAGCCGGTACCCTGGGCTAATAGCGCTGCACCAATCGTTGCGCCACGTGCTATTAACCCTTCAGACGCGGCAATCAAAGTTGATCGCTGAAAATGAAAGTAAACGCTTCCCGGCAGCTCAGTCGGGCTGATCGGGACTAACCGATCATCTAGGACTCCGTCGCATCCGATCGGCGTTTGATTGCTCCAAGCATGAGCTACAGGCTTGAGCAATCGAGCCCCTATCTTGCTGATCCATGCAAAGCTATGGCTTTGCAGGGATCAGGGTAAAAGTTCAGTGTGTGCAGTGCTATAGCTCCTATGGGAGCTATAACACTGCAAAAAAAAGTGAAAAAAATAGTTAAAAAAGGTCATTTCACCCCTTCCCTAATAAAAGTTTGAATCACCCCCCTTTTCCCATAAAAAAAACCTGTGTAAATAAATATAAAAATATGTGGTATCATCGTGTGCGTAAATGTCCAAACTATAAAAATATATAGTTAATTAAACCGCACAGCCAATGGCATACGTGCATGCAAAAAAATTCCAAAGTCCAAAATAGCGTATTTTTGGTCACTTTTAGAGATGAGCGAACTTACAGTAAATTCGATTTGTCACGAACTTCTCTGCTCGACAGTTGATGACTTATCCTGCCTAAATTAGTTCAGCTTTCAGGTGCTCCCATGGGCTGGATAAGGTGGATACAGTCCTAGGAGACTCTTTCCTAGGACTGTATCCACCTTTTCCAGCCCACCGGAGCACCTGAAGGCTGAACTAATTTATGCAGGATAAGACATCAACTGCCGAGCCGAGAAGTTCGTGACGAATCAAATTTACTGTAAGTTTGCTCATCTCTAGTCACTTTATATATCATAAAAAAATGAATAAAAAGCGATCAAAAAGTCTGCTCAATGCAAAAATGGTGTTATTTTTTTTTACCAAAAAATGCACTGCGTAGAAACGGAAGCCCCCAAAAATACAAAATGAAATTTTTTATTCAATTTTGTCGCACAATGAATTTTTTTTTTACGTTTTGCCGTGGATTTTTTGGTAAAATGACTAATGTCACTGCAAAGTAGAATTGGTGGCACAAAAAAATAAGCCATCATATGGAATTTTATGTGCAAAATTGAAAGCGTTATGATTTTTAGGAGGTGATGAGGAAAAAATGAAAATGCAAAAACAGAAAAACGCCCTTAAGGGGTTAATATTGCTCCATTTTGACCCCTATAACTTTTTATTTTTTCTGTATACGGGGCTATATGAAGGCTCATTTTTGCAATGTGATCTGTGGTTTTTACCAGTAACACTTTTACATATATGTGACTTTTTCATTTCTTGTTATTTCATTTTTCTAATACGTGATTTGACCAAAAAGCAATAATTTCAGGCATTATATTTTGATAATTTGAACATTTACACACGCAGCGATAAAAAATATGTATATTTTATTCATTTTGTAAATTTTTTTGTAAAATGGGAAAAGGAAAAATTTTTATTGTGGGAGGGGCTTATTCACAGTTCATTTTTTTTACTTTACTTATTTTTATGTCCCCATAGGGGACTATACATAGCAATCCTTAGATTGCTATTACTGTTCAGTGCTATGCATATGAATAGTACTGATCAGTAATATCGGCGTTCTATTGCTCTGGTCTGCTACAAGGCAAACCAGAGCAGCAGATCGTAAGAGCCAGCTAGAGTCAGGTGAGGGGAACTCCTGACTCTTCGAACCCCCACAATTATTTATGCAGATGCCAGTATTGATCACGGTATCAGAGGAGTTAATGGTGGGCATCAGCACAATCACTGATGTTTGCCATCACTGGCGGGTCCCTGGTTGTTGATAGCAGCCGGGTCCTGTTGTGCCTGTAGCGAACGCAGCTCCTGCGCTCTCTTCATGTACAGGACGTAAATGTACGACCTGGTACGTCAGGACGTACATTAATGTCCGTTGTCCCCCCTCCAAAAAAACCCCAAAAAACTAAACTAAACAAAAACAAACTGTATGCACAAAGTATGAAAGTAAGTTCTTCCGTCTTCTTTATTCAGTTCACCAGATCACACCTTGTGCACAATTTTTTTACTTTAACTTTTCTTTCTTTTACCCAACTTTTTCTAGTTATTGGTTTTCCTTTTATTTCCCCAACAATTTTTCTTAGGTGATTCTGCACAACAACAATTTCTTAGCATTGCTTTTTTTGGGGCATAATATGCTTGCTGCTCTTACAAATGTAATTGCAATCATAGGGATCCTCTTATGCTTCTGTAGCTTTAAAAAGAAGGATTACATTATGCTATTATATTATTAATTAGTCATTGAGTGCTATTCTTGTTGCCTAGGGCACTGCTTGTTCATTGGCATTACCCATGCTGTTTCTCAGTGCTTGAGAAAAAGGCCATGTGAATGTGATGCATGGTGACATCTGTAGGCCACCCTGTCTGTGGCATAGTGCTGCAGTTACCAGCATATAATAAGCGTAGGCACTGTGGTATACATGGCACCATGCTGGATGTGGGCAGATTGCAGCTGTGATGCTTTGGATGTGGAACACGTGCTGTTTCTTGGTTCACTTATACTGCCTGCATTGACAGGTTATTTAAAAGTTCTTTGTATGAAATCTAAAGCATAATTGACCAGTAGGTTATGGTTTTCACATTTAATTGTTATGAATTTTTAATTGATTGATGTTTAGTATACCATTTTTTGGCAGGTATATTATACTATCGTTGACAGTAGTTACCATGACAAGGGATTATGTATTCTGCATACATGCACTTTATCCAATGAACAATTAGGAAAGAAGCATTTATATATGCACTTTGTGCATGAGAAATACAGTTGAGTCTGCATCAGTTTTGTGGATGTACGTGAATAAATAAACCCCAAGATGATGTGATGCTGTGATCTGCTTCAGTATTTGAAATTTGTAGGATTAGAAGCCCCACCGTGAAAAAGAACCTCAGTGCTGTCTTTACTTTTTCAACATTTCTTTTAGATGAAAATAAGGATGAGAATCAAGCTGAAAGCGTGGTATAAAGCTTTCCCTTAAAGAAGTACTCCAACCCCTAGACATCTTTTCCCCTATGCAAAGGATAGGGGATGAGATGTTTGATCACCGGGGTCCCGCCGCTGGGGAACCCCACAATCTCCCTGCTGTTCCTGACATTCGTTTAGAGCGTTGGGTGCAACACCAGAGGCTTGTTATGTCATGACTATGCACCCTCAATGCAAGTCTATGGGTGGGGGTGTGAAGGCACACGCCCCCTCCCATAGACTTGCCTTGAGGGGGTATGGCCGTGACATCATGAGCAGGGCGGGGCCGTGACATCACGAGCGGGTCATGACCGTGACGCCACGAGCCTCCACCCCGCATCGCCAGTCATCGGGCACGGACAACTTTGCTCCGTGCACCGGATGTCTGGGGTGCCGAATGCCGAGAACAGGGGTAGATCAGACATCTTATCCCCTATCCTTTGGATAGGGGCTAAGATATCTAGGGGTGGAGTACCCCTTTAAACATACATTGCATTTGGATACAGGTTATGGCACAAAAAATTTGCCACACTCAACTATAACCTAAATGTAGGGATCTGGTGTATAGCTGAAAGAAGCTGGTAGTGTCACCAGAATTGTAGTATGAGTGCCCATGTTGCCTATAGCAAAATTTCAGTACTGTATGCTTCCAAGTAATATCAATATGTACTCACAGCAATCCTAGAGAGCAGAGAGCTGTAGCTAATATAGCCCCTGGCTCTTGCTTTTTGGTTGGATACCAACCAGAGGGCCCCTCTTTTTCTCCAGTATGCCCTTATTGTTGTCCACAGTAGTTTTATTAATTTGTTTTCCTTCACGCCCATGTGGAAATTCTCATTACTGTAATTACGTCTTTGTATTTGGAATTCTGAATGTGGCGAATTGTATATTCACGCATGAACGCTTGTTAGCGATACAATGCAGTGTGTTGAAGCCTACAGAAAAAGCATGACTTCCAAAATAATCAATAAAACATTGAAAAGAAAAAGCATGGGAATTGAACTAAATACATTTAAAATACTTTTAAGCCCTCAATGTTAACAGCTGAAAAGCAAATAAATTAATAGAGAAAAATAAACTTGGTGACAAGTCAGTAAAAAAAGTGCTGTTTTAACTGTTTCTTGTTTAAAATACATTGCTTTAAATGTGAAATTTACCTCAAAACATAAATGTGTTCTTATAGAAATTAAAGCAAAAGCAATAGTTCTAAGCTTTATTAAAGTACTAGCTGAGTAACCAGCACTGCCCATTTTTTCCCCCCTAATCCATGTGGGGGAGGAAAAGCAACAAAGGAGGAAGCTTTTGTCCTCATATCCCATCCTTAAATCCTGACCCCATATCCCGACCTCTTATCCCAACCTCATATCCCGTCCTCATATCCTGTCCTCATATCCCGACCTCATATCCTGTCCTCATATCCCGACCTCATATCCCATCCCCATATCCTGTCCTCATATCCCGTCCTCATAAAGAAAAAAAATGAAAATATAGAAGAAGAAAATATAAGGTAAAAAATAAAATAAAAAAAAGTTATATATGTATAGTGTATCGATTATTTAGGTGGATAAATAACAATTATTTCAAATTATATACAGGTATCTTCATTAGTTATAATATGATGTAATTTCTCTATTAAGATATCATTGGGTAGTCAGGCTGAACCATACATTAATCATTTTATCCATTAATGCTTTCTTTTAACGATATGTATTTCCCCCAATTTTTCCACTTATGATGGAACACCCTCAATGTTCCTGACCCTATAGCGATTACTTCTTCCATCTTATAGCAGTGTCGTAATGTATGGATTATTTCCTGTATCCCTGGGACCTTTGTTTCCAATACCTAGTCAGTACTAATTTGGCCGCTGTTAATACCTTACAAACTAACCCTCTAAACTGTATTGGATAATCTTTTATTCCCAACAATAATAGTGCCATGTATGGTTTTAGATTTAATTCTACCTGAGTCAACTCACTCAACAGGCCCACCACCGTTATCCAGTATACTCGTATCTTGTGACATGACCATAGCATATGTAGTAGGGTCCCCCGCTCTCCACACTCTCGCCAGCAAAGATCCGTATTTGTGTTATACATTCTATGTACTTTATCTGGGCTATAGTACCAACGTAAAAATATCTTCATACTACTTTCTATGTGAGAAACCCCCTTTAGGGAGGAGTGCATCATTTGAAAAGAATATTCCCAATCCTCCCTGAGGAAGTTTTGGCCTAAATCTATTTCCCATGTGTTATATGGACCGAGGCTATTGAACACAAGCTTACTCTCCATATTTTTATATATGGGGGCAAGGCCCTTCAAGGTTGTTGTTCTAAAGTAATCACATCTTTTGTTAATGATTGTAGGAAATGTCGTATTCTTATATAATTAAAAATTTCTCGAAGGGGAAGGGAATATTGTTCTTGTAAAACAGGGAAGTCCACTAGACCCTCATCCCTGTATAATTGTTCAATTCTAGTAATACCACACTCCGCCCATCTATGTAGGTCCAAATCAGAGACATTGCAGGAGATAAATTATATTGGTGTATATTGTCTTATATCTACCAGGGTTGTATTACTAAACTTATGGTAAAGCTCCCAGCAATGTAGACTAGCTATCGTTAATGGTAGCAACTCTACTGGTTTACTAATATTCCAAAATTGCATCAAAAGTAAAAACCCAATGTATATTATATTCTCCCTTCCACCACATTTTTAGTTGGACAACCCCGGAAGCAATATAGTAATGGAAAAAATCCGGTAGGCCGAGACCCCCAGCTTGGCACATTTTTGTCATCAGCGAGTGCGAGACTCTAGGTTTAGAGTCTTGCCAAATATATCATGCTATGATAGTCCTTACTGCACGGAAAAAAGAAAGGGGGATCTGTATAGGCAGTACTCGAAATAGGTATAGGAGTATGGGAAGCACCATCATCTTAAAACTAGCAACTCTGCCCAGCCATGATACCTCTACTTTCCCAAATCCCTCCAGCTCTTGTTGCATCTTCCCCAAAAATGGGAGATAGTTGGTAGACAGGGGCGTACCTAGAGCATTTGGCACCCGGGGCGGACCCTTTGTTTGGCCCCCCCACACACACACACACACACGCACCCCCCCCCCCTTAATTACATCCCCTCCCTCCCCTCCCCCCAGGAGCGGACTGACAACACTCGGGGCCCCCGGACCAAAAAAAGGCAAGGGCCCCTGCCATGCTCCTATTCCACCCAAATCCCACACACAATAAACTAAAATTTATATATATAAGAAACACTTTAACGTAGGTAAATTTCCATGACCAATAATACTGGTATACAAGGAGTAAATATATACCACCACACAATAACTGGATAATACCGCCATAATGTACTGAATAATACCACTATACACAGACCAGTATACTATAAAGGATCTGTATACAATATAAGTGATTATATACAGGACCATATGGCGGTAGATATCAGCTGTACACAGGATGTATATACCATATAAGTGATTACAGTTACATTTTTGGACTCACAATTACATCTTTTCTGATCAGTGGCGTCCTCTTTCCTTTTCTTCTCTGTCCGGATAAGACCGCCATGTGGATCTCTTAACATCTGCAGGAAAAACATGTCAGACTCTGCATATATTCAGTGCCCTCCTCTACACAATCTTCCCATCTATAGGCCCACAAACTGTAATAATGCCCTCCTTGGTGTCCTGCACAGTAAAAGGGCAGGTAGGTAGGTAGCCAGGTAACCCCCTCTTTCCCATAGGTGTATGCAGAGTTACACCCCCCCCCTCTTTCCTATAGGTATATGCAGAGTTACACCCCCCTCTTTCCTGTAGGTATATGTAGAGCTACACCCCCCCTCTCTCCAATAGGTATATGCAGAGCTACACCCCCCCCCCCCTCTTTCCCATAGGTATATTTAGGGCTGGGCGGTATACCGGTTCATACCGAATACCAAATTTTTTGGGCTGCACGATATGGATTTTCCCCCATACCGCAATACCGGTAGGGCCCCTCCCCCTCGGGAATGTATTATCAGCCTAGCACAGCGCTGTCCCCACATCGGGGAACTAATCCTATGTTACCCGCCAGCACTGTTCTGCTTCCCCCAATTAATGATCAGCCCAGCGGGGTACTACTCACATATGTCAAGCACTGCCCTCCTCCGTCAAGCACTGCCCTCCTCCTCTTTGTTGGGGGCCGCCGGGCGCCGGAACTCTATACTGTACGCCAGTAGTCTCCAACCTGCACACCTCCAGATGTTGCAAAACTACAACTCCCAGCATTCCCGGACAGCCGGCGATGGAACTCTCTGTACGCCAGTGGTCTCCAACCTGCGTATCTGTATATGGGGCTATGTATGTGTATCACCTTAGGGACACAGTGTAAATGTACACCCTATGCCTGCTCCCAAACTATGAAGTGCGCTCAGGAGCTGAGCTCACTTCATAGCCAGTAGTTCAGCAGAGCCAGAACCCGTGGCTAATGCAAGACATCATGGGCTAGAGTGATGTCCAGCAAAAACCCTTTAGATACTGTAATCAAAATTGATTGCAGTGTCTACAAGTGTAAAAATGGGTTGCCGGTTAGCTGAGGGGAGCTGATGAAATCGCGGTATCTTGCTTAGCGAACAGGTGGAGGGTCCATCCGGCTTGTTTGACGATGCTCAAATAGTGTAGTAAGCCATGGCAGCCTGCACTAATGGTGCGCCAATATCACTAATTAATGCTGTGCTATGTACAACATTGTTCAGTATATGCAATCTTGAGATGGCATGTAATAGTCTCCTAAAACATAGTCTAAAAATGTGTAAAAATAAATAAATAAAAATTAAGTTAATGTGAATAAGCCCTCTACCTAATAGTACCATAATACTAGTTTCCCATTTGCTTGCAATACATAAAAAAAAAAAATATTTTGCTACACAAATATTTTTTTTTGTTTCACCGTAGATTTGTTGGTGAAATGATTGATGCAATTGCAAAGTACAATTGGTGAAGCATAAAACAAGCCATCATATGGGTCTGTAGGTGGAAAGTTGAAAGCGTTATTGCTTTTAGGTGAGGTGGAAAAAAACAAAAGTGCAAAAATAAAATAAAAAACTGTGTCCTTAAAGGGGTACTCCGCCCCTGGCATCTTATCCCCTATCCAAAGGATAGGGGATAAGATTTTAGATCGCCGCGGTCCCGCTGCTGGGGACCCCGGGGATCGCCGCTGCAGCACCCCGCCATCATTACTCCACAGAGCGATTTCGCTCTGTGCGTAATGACGGGCGATACAGGGGCCGGAGCAGCGTGCTGTCATGGCTCCGCCCCTCATGACATCACGGCCCGTTCCCTTAATGCAAGTCTATGGCAGGGGGCGTGACAACCGCCACACCCCCTCCCATAGACTTGTATTGACGGGGGCGGGCCGTGACGTCACGAGGGGCCGAGCCGTGATGTAACGATGCTCCGGCCGCTGTATTGCCCGTCATTACGTGCAGAGCCATCTCGCTCTGCGCAGTAATGATAGCGGGGTGCTGCAGCAGCGATCCCCGGGGTCCCCAGCAGCGGGACCCCGGCGATCTGACATCTTATCCCCTATCCTTTGGATAGGGGATAAGATGTTTAGGGGCGGAGTACCCCTTTAAGGGGATATGGATGCTGTGCGCGCGCATGTGTGGGGGGGCAGAAAGTGGGCACTATTGATGGGGAGTTTGTATTGAGGTGGGGATGGTGCTGGAGAAAGGAGCCTAAAATGTTTGTCCGTCAGATTCTGCAGAGACAAGCCATGGCTGGGAGAACTCTCCATGGAAGTCCAGGTCAGATGGAGAAG
Organism: Hyla sarda; assembly: GCF_029499605.1. Lineage (NCBI taxonomy): Eukaryota > Metazoa > Chordata > Amphibia > Anura > Hylidae > Hyla > Hyla sarda. Next base: position 202,772,383 of record NC_079189.1, read on the forward strand.
AAAAGAAAGAGTGAACGACTCTGATTAGAGAAGACACCATTATGTGGCCTGTATGATGCGGTGGGAGTGATTCTGGTATGGGTATTATCTAGGAGGGTAACACTGGGGTCGGTAATATGCATGGGGAGGGTGATTCTGGGGTCTGTATTATGTGGAGGGTGAGGGGGGGTAATACTGGAATCTTTATTTTTCGAGGGAGGGTAATCATGGAGTCTGTATAGGGGGTAATTCTGGGTCTGTATTATGTGGGGGAGGAGGATAATACTTGGGTCTGTATTATGCAGGTGTGGACTAAAATGGCTATTCATGAAAAAAAAAAAACTTTAACTTAATTTTGTGTTTTATCTGTTCCCTCTGTATTGTACTTACTTCAAAGGGGTACTCTGGTGGAAAACATTTTTTTTTTAAATCAACTGGTGCCAGAAACTTAAACAGATTTGTAAATTACTTCTATTAAAAACTATTCTATTCTACTAAATCCTTCCAATACTTATTAGCGGCTGTATACTACAGAGGAAGTCCAAAAAGAAAAGAACTTCCTCTGTAGTATACAGCCGATAAGTACTGGAAGGATTAAGATTTTTTAAAAGAAGTAATGTACAAATCCGGAGAAAAATTTAAAAAATGTGCCCGGACCTTCCAGGAAAGTGTAAATAATTAAAGTTGTATACTTTATATCAGAATCGATCACTAAGGTCGTGCTTCAATGATAATTCAATTGTTTTATTAAAATAGCACAGTATAAAATAAGTTACTCCTCACAGGGCCCTTGTGAGAAGAACACATATAATGAAGGCAATCAAATAGTAAAATATAAATAAATATATAACACTGGTATAGCTCTAAACGTGGAGGTAGAAATAGACAATACTCGTCTTGTTATATGTTTAGATAAAATGTATCAATAATAAACAGTTCGTTGCGTGTGTGATACAATATTACCGGTCCTGTATGATTTGGCAGCAGTTCACTCAGCTCAACCAGCTTGCGCTGGAAAATAAATGCCGTTGATTGGGTGCTGAGATTATGAGTGGCACAAAGTCCTTTGTGGAGCGGTGCAGGGTACTGCTGGTACCTTGAACAGGCGGAGTCAACACCAGTAATATTGTATCACACACGCTACGAACTGTTTATTATTGATACATTTTATCTAAACATATAACAAGACGAGTATTGTCTATTTCTACCTCCACGTTTAGAGCTATACCAGTGTTATATATTTATTTATATTTTACTATTTGATTGCCTTCATTATATGTGTTCTTCTCACAAGGGCCCTGTGAGGAGTAACTTATTTTATACTGTGCTATTTTAATAAAACAATTGAATTATCATTGAAGCACGACCTTAGTGATCGATTCTGATATAGAGTATACAATTTTAATTATTTACACTTTCCTGGAAGGTCCGGGCAAATTTTCTACATTTTTCTCCATGTTATATCTGCAACTGAGGTATACCATATATCCCGGCATATAAGACGACTTTTTAACCCCGAATTTTCTTCTGAAAAGTCGGGGGTCGTCTTATACACCGGGTATTGAGGTCCGGGGTAGGAAAACTTCTGATCATCTGCCCAGGCCGGCTCTCGTGTGCAGCTGCAGGCGGGGGCCGGCCAAAGCAAGTAAAAACTAATACTGTATACTAAAAACCAGGGGGCCTCCAGCTGTTGTGAAACTACAACTCCCAGCACGGCAAAGGCTGTCCGGGCATGCTGGTAGTTGTAGTTTCACAACAGCTGAAGGCCCCCTGGTTTTTAGTATACAGTATTAGTTTTTACCTGCTCTGGCTGGCACCCGCCTGCAGCCACACACGGGAGCCGGCCCAGGCAGATAATCATAGGTATTCCTATCCCGGACATCCCTGTGTCCCGAAAAATCTTTTCGGGACAAAAGGATGTCCACCGGTCACTTAGCATTCCCTGGCGTCCTCCTGCGATCCTCCTTCGGTCCTCCTGCGGTCCGGTCGTCCGTCTCTATGGTTGTAAGCACGGGACGTCAGTGACTTTCTGTGTGTACAACCATAGAGGCAGAGGAGCCTGGTGAGTGACTAGCCGTGCTATCTTAAGTGATCCGGTCACCGCTCCCCGGTCCCGGCACCTACTGCTATGGTCCATAGGCCATAGCAGTAGATGGTGACCCGGGCCGGAGGAGGGGTGATCGGAACACTGTGGGGGCAGTACAGACATACAGCCTCCAGCCATACACTGTATATGGCTGGAATCTGTTTGTTTGGGGGAGCTGCCAATCTAATGTGGGGGAACTGCCTACAAATGTGGGGGGAGCTGCCTACTATTGTGGGGGAACTGCTGACCTAATGTGGGGGGAACTGCCTACAAATGTGGGAGGAGCTGCCTACAAATGTGGGGGGAGCTGCCTACAAATGTGGGGGGAGCTGCCTACAAATGTGGGGGAAATGCTGACCTAATGTGGGGAAATGCTGACCTAATGTGGGGGAATTGCCTACTAATGTGGGGGAGCTGCCTACTAATGTGGGGGAACTGCTACTAATGTGGGGGAGCTGCCTACTAATGTGGGGGAGCTGCCTACTAATGTGGGGGAGCTGCCTACTAATATGTGGTAGCTCCCGACCTAATGTGGGGGAGCTGCCTACTATTGTGGAGGAACTGCCAACCTAATGTGGGGGAGCTGCCGACCTAATGTGAGGGAGTTGCCGACCTAATGTGGGGGAACTGCTGACCTAATGTGGGGGAACTCCTGACCTAATGTGGGGGAGCTGCCTACTATTGTGGGGGAACTGCCGACCTAATGTGGGGGAGCTGCCGACCTAATGTGAGGGAGCTGCCGACCTAATGTGGGGGAGCTGGCAACCTAATGTGAGGGAGCTGGCAACCTAATGTGGGGGAACTGCCAACTTAATGTGGGGGGAACTATATTCCTACCTAATGTGGGGGAACATGCTGCCTACCTAATGTGGGGGGAAATACAAGGTACCATACATCGCTGTAGGAGGGGTAGACTTATATGGCGAGTATATCCCAAACTCTATATTTTAACTGTAAAAGTTGGGGGTCGTCTTATACGCCCAGTCGTCTTATACGCTGGCATATACGGTAGTTGCATGCCCTGTTTGACCTCGGATCGTGTCAACTATTAATTGTGAGCTGCACTTATACATTTCCTTTTCTTTTCTAATTTACAAATCTGTTTAACTTTCTGGCATCAGTTGATTAAAAAAAAAAAAAAAGTTTTCCACCAGAGTACCCCTTTAACCCCTTAAGGACGCAGGGTTTTTCAGTTTTTGCATTTTCGTTTTTTCCTCCTTACCTTTTAAAAATCATAACCCTTTCACTTTTCCACCTAAAAATCCATATTATGGCTTATTTTTTGCGTCACCAATTCTACTTTGCAGTGACATTAGTAATTTTACCCAAAAATCCACGGCGAAACGGAAAAAAAATCATTGTGCGACAAAATTTAAGAAAAGACGCCATTTTGTAACTTTTGGGAGCTTCTTGTTTCTACACAGTGCATATTTCGGTAAAAATGACAACTTTTCATTATTCTGTAGGTCTATACGGTTAAAATGGTACCCTACATATATAGGTTTCATTTTGTCGTACTTCTGGAAAAAATCATAACTACATGCAGGAAAATTTATATGTTTAAAAATGCCCTCTTCTAACCCCTATAACTTTTTTTATTTTTCCACGTACAGGTTGGTGTGAGGGCTCATTTTTTGCGTCGTGATCTGAAGTTTTTATCGGTACCATTTTTGTTTTGATCGGACTTTTTGATCACTTTTTATACATTTTTTAATGGTATAAAAAGTGACCAAATTTTTTACGTGTAAGCCATTGACCGTACGGTTTAATTAACAATATATTTTTATAGTTCGGACATTTACACACGCGGCGATACCACATATTTTTACTTTTATATTTATTTACACTGTTTAATTTTTTTAATGGGAAAAGGGGGGTGATTCAAACTTTTATTAGGGAAGGGGTTAAATTATCTTTATTAACAGTTTTTTTTGCAATGTTATAGGATAGGATCTCAGGCACAGAGCAGTCATTCACCGATCGGACACCGAGGAGGCAGGTAGGGTCCCTCCCAGTGTCCTGTAAGCTGTTCTGGACGATGCGATTTCACCACGGCGGTCCAGAACAGCCCGACTGAGCAGCCGCAATAGTTTCACTTTCCCTTCAGACGCAGCGTTCAGCTTTAATTGTCGCGTCTGAAGGGTTAATACAGGGCATCACCGCGATCGGTGATGTCCTGTATTAGCTGCAGGTCCCGGCCGTTGATGGCCACCGGGACTAACCTGATATGATGCGGGGTCACCGCGTGACCCCGTGGCATATCGTGGGAGCCGACACAGGACGTAAATATACGTCCTTTGTCGTTAAGGAGTTAAGGTCCTTACAGCAAGGACAATATATAGCGAAGATTCTGGAAAAAAAAAACCCTACCCAGTGACAAGCCGCACTGCCACAACCCCCACCAACAAGAGACTACACTCCTATTTCAGTCACACCAAGTGACTTAAACATTTTTGGGGACATGGCACTACCAAAAAGTTGCCTACCCCTGATATAAAGTATAAATTCATACGTGGTGGACAGTATATACTATAATGTAAGGCACATGGGGGCCCCATGAGTTGTCCGTCCACCCCTGGCACGGGGGCCACACCCCTGCCTGCCCTGCCTGCATCAGTTGCCTGATGCTGCTTTAAGAGCTGTGGACCGTACAGCAAAGTGAGTGAGGGAGAGAGGCCGGCTAATCTCCTCCCTTGTCAGTGAGCACAGAGCCAACAGAGCCCGCCACTGAAGAAGTAACAAGGCTGTAAGTTTTAACTGTCACATTATCTTCCTTCATAGAGTTAGTGTCTTGTCATCCTGACCTCAGCTGTGAGATGTAATCATCATCATCAGGGCCTAGCAGAATCCCTTCCCTAGCTGCTTCTGTCTCATCAGTAAGGTATGTTTATTCCATCAAGTTTAACCCCTAAACAGCTTGACAGGAGCAGCCAGAGAATGGAGAGGGGAAACTTATAGTGCTATTTATATGATAGACCCTATGTACCTTCCAAACCCTTTAGTTCCCCTTTACCAAGCTCACTGTTTCCCCTTCAAACCCTTTGTCTATCCCTGCCCCTCCTGTACTCCTCCAGACTTCTCCGTCCATCCCTGACCCCTCTGTACTCTACCAGACCCCTTTGTCCATCCTTGATCCCTTTGTAATCCACCATAACCCCCTGTCCATCACTGACCCCTCTGTCCCTCCCCGATCCCTCTGTACTCCTTCAGACTCCTCTATCCATTCCTGACCTCTCTGTAATTCACAAGACCTCTCTTTCATCCCTGACCCCTCTGTACTCCTTCAAACCCCTCTGTTCACCTCCAGACCCCTCTGTCCACTCCTGACCCTCTATTCTCCTCCAGACCCCACTGTCCATCCTTGACCACTCTGTTTTCACTGTGTACATTCATTACATTACTTATCCTGTACTGATTCTGAGTTATATCCTGCATTATACTCCAGAGCTGTACTCACTATTCTGCTGGTGAGGTCATTATGTACATACATTACATTACTTATCCTGTACTGATCCTGGGTTATATCCTGTAACTCTTTTTATTATAAAATATAAAACACATCCAATACAAAACATAAAACAAAAGCAAGCTTAACCAGCTATAACAAACATAACAAAAATAAAATTACAAAAACAAACTCTGCCTAACCGGCCAGCCCAAATTTACTAAAATACACTTTTCCCCATATCAAAATAACTCACACAAACACGCATTCCAAAATAAATGAACATAAAAATAGCTCAACTTGGCTTATAAAAAAAAAATATATATAAACATAAAATTCAGTACGACTTGGCTATAAAAACAAAACAAAAAGAAAAAGAACATAAAAGTAGCACAACTTGGCTATAACTCAAAAATTATCCTTACCCAGGGGAGAAAAAAAAAATTATAAGAATAATAATAAATTGCTCAGCACAACTCGCTACAAAATAACGCTCTGCCTCCCAGCCAGAGATCCACAGGTGAAAGAAGGGCAAGGAAAAGCAGCGCGGAGATGCAGCCGGAGAGAGGGCCCAAAGAGCCCAGCCCCACGCACTGCCCCACACGGCTGCAATGCCCCCCCAAGGAGAAAAAAAAAATAATAATTTATGAATACACAAACATGTATACATGCATATACACAAACATATGACACCACTTTACTACTGGCCCGACTGCCACTATAAACTATATAATATAAAACAATATAAATACAAAGCACAATATATACAAAAATCACAGACAATATACAAAAATATAATAAATACACTAAAGCAAACAACAGAAAACACCTACACTAAAACTGTCCCCTCACCCACACCACCCCTCCTGTACATGGGTCAGAGTCCATACCGTCCATACAGTTCTCAAAGTCCAGTCCTTAACTGACCCATGTCAGGTCCCCAAAATACCACTCAAAAAAAAAACACCACCCTCAAATACACCCTCCCCACCTAACACTCCTCCCAACCAACTTATTTACATACTTATACACTCTGAACCACAACACCCTTTAGGCCCAAGTTTGGTTGCCTGTAAGCCCTTCATACCATGTCAACTGAAAACAAAACAAAAAGCTAATGTGCACATGCAGCAGCCCACCACCAGGGATAAGGATGGCAGACCTGATACATAAATAATTTTGTACTCTTTCCCTAACTCCCCCTACAATTCTCCCTAATTCTATCCCTACAATAAATCTGACCCTGCCCTCACCCTATCTCTACCCCTGTAACACTGCCCCTAACCAAAATAAAAGGTACCCTACCCAAAAGGTTTAGTACCTAGTGCACATGAAATGAGAAACCTCTCCACAGGAGAGAAGCCCTACTGGTACCAAGACTGCCATACTCCAGAGACCTGATCTTCCCGAGGTCACTGGTGATGTTTCTACAGACCTCCACCTCGGAGCGGATTTTCTGTTGGGTCGACACTAAGCACCGTGCGTTCCACGTGTAGTACCTAACCACTAAACTGACTAAGAATAAAGTGCCCCGATCTCGGCCACCCAGGTTCCTGAATGCCCCATAAGCCCATTCCGGGTAGGCAAGGCCGGCAAGTTGACTCCAGCCGATGGAAGCGCCCACCCTGTTGTAGACCCCTATGTTAAATGGACAATGAAGCAGGAAGTGGTCCATGCTTTCCAGCGCGTCCCCGCACTCTTCTCGGGGACATCCCCGGTCATCAGAGTTCCTGCACTTCAGGTTGTCCCTCACACATAGCTTCCCCTGAAAGCAGCGCCAGGCCAAGTCCCAAAACTTCTGGGGGATCCTTTTCATGTTTGAAAGATACAACCCCACCCTCAGATCCCGACCTGGGCAGTCCCTGAACGCCAGAGGCTTCTGGAAGTGGGTCAACAGAACCTGTTTGTCAAGGAAACGCCTTGACTGGGTCCTGATCTCCCGCACTCCCAGACCCCACCGACGTATCGCCTTCAGAGTCGGGGTAGCGTGAGCCGGAAGATATCCATGGGGCGTACGGAGGTCCTTCACTTGCCCTCCTGTCTCCCATTCCTGGAAGAAAGGGCAAAACCATTCCCTGCAGGAGAGTACCCACGGAGGAGCCCTCTCTTTCCAGAGGTTTGCAATGTTGGCTTTCAAGAAGGTGTTCCATAGATAAACCCCCTAGTCTCCTCGTGTGGTACGTAACCTCCCTCTTGACTAGGTTCAACCTGTTCCCCCATAACAGTTGGAAAAACAGGCTGTAGACCCTAGTGTAGTAAGCCTCTGGTAAGATACATACACTGCCCAGATAGATAAACAAGGGGAGCAGGTACGATTTGATCAGGTGTACCCTATCCCTGAGAGTCATAGACCAACCCTTCCACTGGCTCACCCTCTGAGTGGCATCCCAGAGCTTACCATCCCAGTTTTTGGTGGGATAATCATCCTGGCCGAATGTGATGCCCAGAATTTTTGCTGACTTTTGGTGCCCTGGAAGGGTATCCGGGAGATCAAACGTGGGATCTCCCCCTCCCAGCCAGAAACTTTCACACTTATCCCAGTTGATCTTGGACCCGGATGCCTCCGAGTAGTGGTCCACCTCTGACATTACCACATCGACCTCCTCCCGTGAGGAGACGAAAATAGTGACATCGTCAGCGTACGCCACCACCACACACCACTCTCTGGGCGACATCCGGCTCCGCCAGAGTCATCCCGACTCCTACCAACTGCCCACAATCTACCCTCCTGACGATGGGATCGATTGCGAACACGTATAACAGCGGGCTCAAAAGACAACACTGACGGACTCCAGACCCCACCTCAAAAGAGCGGCCAGACCAACCGTTCACCAGCGGGAAACTCTCTGCCCTGCATATAAGGTGACAAGCCAATTCACAAAAGTACTCGGTAAGCCATATCTCAGGAGGACGGACAAGAGGTACTCGTGGTTCACCCGATCAAATGCTTTGGCCTGATCCAAGGGCAGCATGTACCCCTTCCAGAGACCCGCACTACTCCGCTCCACTGCCTCCCTGACACTGAGGACAGCACTTAAGGTGTTTCGGCCAGGAACAGAGCAGTGCTGGGCCCCCGAAAGGAGCCGGGGTGCAAACTTCACCAACTGATTAAACAGTATCTTAGCCAGAAGCTTCGTGTCTGTATTGAGAAGAGCTATGGGCCTCCAATTCTCAATCCGACTAGGATCTTTACCCTTTGGCAGAAGTATCAGGGCTGACCGCCTCATTGACTTTTGTAGAGTGCCCGAGGAGAGACACTCATTGAATACCTCAGTCAAGAGGGGAGCTAAAGACTCCTTAACCTCCCTGGTGGTATGATTCTGTCTGGAAATTTGTACCAAAAGCGGTACAATTTTTTGCACTGAATTTCACATCTCCCCCCCCCCGCCCATTTCACAAACCCCCCCCTGCCCATTTCACATCTCCCCCGTCACATTCCCCCTCCCTTGTCACATTCCCCCTCTCCCTTGTCACATCCCCCCGTCACATTCTCCCCCCTCCTTGTCACATTCTTCCCCCCTTGTCACATTCCCCCCCTTGTCACATTCTCCCCCTTCATATTACATTCCCCTCCCCCTGTCACATCCCCCCCTTCATGTCACATCCCCCCCTGTCACATCCCCCCCTGTCACATTCCCCCCTTGTCACATCCCCCCGTGTCACATTCCCCCCTTGTCACATCCCCCCCTTTCACATTCTCCCCCTTCATGTTACATTCACCTCCCCCTTGTCACATCCCCCCCCTTGTCACATCCCCCCCCTTGTTACATCCCCCCCCTGTCACATTCCCCCCTTTGTCACATTCCCCCCCCCCCTTGTCACCTTGTTCTGCAGCAGCATACACTAGGTTTGCCGGGCAGATTTCAAACCTAGTGTATTTGCTGCAGAACAAGCCCTTTCCCCTTCAGCCAATCACAGGCTTTACACCACTGCGGCCTGTGATTGGCTGAAAAGGGAAAGGTCCTGTAAGATGAATAGTGAAGAGAGCAGGGACCAGAGCGCACGGAGGGGAACGACAGCTGCAGAGACCGGGACTAGGTGAGCAAAAGTTTTTTTTATTTTACTACTTTTTCCTTTTACATTTAGCTTAGTGTTTTTCTAACAGGGTGCCTCCAGCTGTTGTGAAACTACTACTCCCAGCATGCCCGGACAGCCTTTGGCTGTTCGGGCATGCTGAGAGTTGTAGTTTTGCAACAGCTGGAGGCCCCCTGGTAGGGAAACACTGACTTTTAGTATTTTTCTTTCCCTGCTCTGGCCGGCCCCCGCAACGGGAGCCAACCAGAGCAGATAATCGCATGTTTTCCCGGGGGCCGCATCGCTATATTGCATTGCTTTTGCGATATATCGTGCAGCCCGGCCGGGAACTCTGCAATTCTACCCCGAGCGTGACTCGGGGTTACCGATCCTGGCAGGGAAAATTAACCCCGAGTCACGCTCGGGAATACCACTCAGGAGGTTAAAGGTCCTGTACTACTTGGATGTTAAGCCATCCGGACCTGGCGACTTCTTGGGGGCGAGCCCCTTGATCGCCAGTCTCACTTCCTCTTCCCGGATTTCTTCTGCCAAAACATCAAGAGAGGGGTCTACCCCTGGCTCAGGAATAGTTTTAGCCAGGAAAGCCGACATCCCGTCTCGATCTAGATCCTTCCTTCCCAAGAGGTGCGAGTAGAAGGATCTGACAACCTCCAGGATCCCTGATCTGGACCGATTCAGAGATCCCGTACTATCAATCAGTCCTGAGACCACTTTACTACTCACTGACATCTTACAGTTCCTGTAATGGTCGGGTGAGCGGTACCACCCGTAAAACCAAAGATGCGTGTCTATCGTACTGACACCTCATCAGCAAGGACTTCACTCTGGAGATATCCTCTCGGCTACCTCCAGTCGAGACAAGGAGCTCGAGTTTCCTCCTCAGACCCTGATACAGGCGGTACCTATTCAGGGACCTGAGGCTCGAGAGCTGGTGGAAGAACCCCGCAACCCGCTGCTTGAATATCTCCCACCACTGACTTACTACTACAAAGGTCCAGTAAAGGTACCTGACTCTGAAGAAAATCCTCAAAGGACTGTCTTATCTCCGCTTCCTCCAGGAGGGACGAATTCAGCTTCCAATAACCATTACCCATCCGGGGGGTCTCTGAAACATTCAAGGAAAACAAAATCATACAGTGATCAGAGATTTCCACCTCAACCACGGACACTGCAGAAGAGACTGCTTCCTCCTTTAAATAAAACCTGTCTATCCTAGACCTGCAGCTACCTCGATGATAGGTGAAACCCACGTGGCCCGAGGGGCTCCGGATGTGGGCGTCCTCTAGGCGAGCTTCCCTAACTATATTATTGAGGGCCATGCTATCGTAAGCCAGCGGACCATTGGAACCTCTTCTATTTTGGGACCTCGTGACATTATTGAAGTCCCCTCCAAAAATCACTTGCCGGCTAGTAAAAAGGAAGGGCTTAATCCTCATAAAGAGATCTTTGTGTCTGCACTTGGTTTGTGGGGCGTAGATGTTAATGAGCCGGAGCTCTTGCCCCTTCATGATGACATCTAAGATCAGGCACCTCCCCATTTCTAACTCAATAACCCATCAGCATTCAACCGGAGTGGTAAAAAGGACCTCCACCCCACTATACGGCTCAGACGCAAGAGACCAGTGGGAGGCCCCACGCCTCCACTCTCTTCTGGCTTTAACCAGAGAGGGTAGATCTGATAACCTGGTCTCCTGTAAAAAGAAAATGTCGGCTTAATCACGGCCGAGAAAATCAAAGGCTGCGAATCTAGCCATTTCCGACTTTATACTGGCACAGTTAATGGATGCCAGCGTCAATGGGGTGAGTGCCGCCATCATGGGTGATTGAGTTAGACGGCCACACCTATATTTTTTCTTCTTCTTTGTCCCCTCATCCCCAGAAGAAGAAGAAAGGGCAGGACCGCTTTTACACCTTTTTTTGGACTCGCTTTGGTCCATATGGTCCCCATCTCCGTCCGACCCCAGTCTAGCCCTGCCCTCCGAGGAAGGTGCCTCAACCGGACAGGGCCCAGTTCCCCCAGAGGCTCTTTCCCCCTAGGCACCTCGCCCTCACCTTACCCCTCCATGGAGGGGGAGGAGATGTTATCAAGGACGAGGTACCGGTTTGACAGGTCAACCAGAGGGGGGGCAGTCAAGCTTTCGTTTTGGACCTGGCACGCAGTACAAGGGAGAGAGGGCTTGGACCTCTTCTTTCTCCCTTTCCTTTTGCCCTTGTCTTTCTTTTTGGCCTTCTCTACACTCTCCTCATCCACATTTTCATAGTGGGAGGAATCGGAAGAGTCGGCCATATTGGCTTCCTCTTTGCCCAGTCTCCTGATCTCCTCATCCAGCACGTCCTCCTCCAGGGCTTCAGTAATTTCAGGGCCAGCTTCAGGAGCAGGGGCCGGAGCTACCCCCATCACTTGGGCACTCTCCAGCTCCCTACTCCTCCTTGTAGGTTCCAGCAGTTGCGAATGAAAAAAAAATTGTTGCTGAATATGTGTGATGCATTTTTTTTTTGGGGGGGGGGATCCCCTTCCTCCCCGTCCACTACTAAGAAAGGGGACCCCCCGAAACGCGTTTTGCATTGCTGTATACCCCAATACTATTAGATCACCTGCATATGAACTTTCACATATATTTACCAACAAATATTTTTTTTTTCACTCGCAGCTGCTGGAACCTCACTACTTAGGTACCACTGTACCACTCGTCCCTCTCCCACCCAGCTCTTTCAACATGCCCAACTACAACATTTCTATTTGTCTTCTAAACACAAACTACATCTTCATCGCCCACTCACTGTGTTCGAAAAGCTGTGTGTGTCAATGTCGCTGATACCCCACACTATCAGCGTGTTCTACCCCTTAGCCCTGGAAGCACAGATGAACAAACCCCTCCCCTTTAGAGCTGGATGGGAGAGGGACATTGAACACCCAAACTCAGAGACGGACTGGACGACTGCACTCACCCGATGCCACACTACCTCAGTCTCTTGCAGAGCCCAGGAAGTTAATTAGAAAATATTATCAAGGGGGTATAGAGTCCCAGCTCTGCTGGCCACCATTTATCCGGGGACCTCGCACCAATGTTGGAGATGTTCTACTGAAAGGGGCACAATGCTACACATCTGGCTTACCTGCTCATCCCTGTCGGCCTTTTGGTCCAGAATGATTGATATAATTAAACACGTTCCCTATTGCTCTCAATACTCCCCTCATCGATCCCCAGAGCCTCCACTCGCCTCATTTTGTTTATGCTCCTAGCTGCTAGGACTGTGATTTCAAGACTCTGGAAGACGCAGACTTCTCCCTCTATGTCAGCTTGGCTTCAAGAGGTCTCCCGGTTCCACAGGATGGAGTTGAATCTCCCAGACAAATAGCCAAATATAGCCTTGTATGGTTGCCCTGGGAGACCTTTGTGTCCTCCACAGACTATGACCGTCAATACCTTACCAGCTGACCCATACTACCCTAACACCTCCCCTCCCTCGGCTATCCCATCGTCCCAGACCTTATACTCTCTATTGACCTGACTACTTCCCCATCTCCCACCACTCGATGAAACGCTGCTGGGTATCGGTGGGGCTCCTGGATTGGTTCGAGCCGCTTGGTAAGTTCTATGTTCTATGATTTAGGTCCTTCCCTCTTTCCTACCATTCTCCACCTTCTTTTACCCTTACTTTCTCATCTTTCCTCTCTCCCCTCCTCTCTTCTTTCTTCCTCAGCCCCTCTCACCACATCACGGCCCTCAGGCCATTCACTGTGCCAGTCAAGACACAAAATCTTCATGTTAATCTTCATTGTCCTGCATCTGCAGGCGCCTGATGACGCATTCCTGGCGACAATGTCCGAAACTAGATGCCACACTTTTTTCTTTCCTGCTCTTTGAACGTGTCACTGATCACATGACTTCCCTCCCACTAATGCGGAATATTATGTACAGATTTGTTTTTTGTTTAGTATCACGACTGTTACTATCAAATGAGTGCTTGCCACTCTTATTTTCTTTGCATGTTGAATGTATGTATAATGTTTAAATTTAAAGCTTTATAAATGTTATATTGGAAAAAAATCTGAATGAAAAATAGAACTTTACAAATATCAGGGATCATCATTCATATTTTCCTGTTACAGCTGCCTTACAGCTGATCTATTAGTGTGCATCAGCTAATCATGACTGCTCACCTTAGTGATCATTTAGAATAGGATTATTTGATTGGTTACCCTTTCTTCAAATATTCCTGGCTTGAGCAGTGTGGTGCAGATTACAGTGGCATCACTATAGCATATGCCCCGTGCTTTTAATCAAAGTTTTCCTTTTATTTCTATATTGCCTTTTTCTATCCTACTTTTGTTATAAGTCAGTTCAGTTGGTTCTTGATTAATTTGTTTATAGTCCTTGTATCTGTATCTTGTACTACATTCACTGCACCCTACACAGTGAGTATATGGCCATCCATAGATGAGCATAACGCTGTCTACAGTACTACTCAGTATGCCGGAACAGGGACTCCTTTGATAGGGGTCTCTGTTCCCTCTACAATTGTGTAGGGAACTGCAGAAAGTACATACAGGACAGAAAAAGGAATTCCTGTCAAAGGCAGGAGACCGCACTGCTCCTGTGCTCTAAGCGGTGATGCGTACTGTGTGCATCACTGCTCACTACTTTTGCTGGGCTGCTCACTTTGCACTCAGCCCAGTGAATGCCTAAGGCAGCCCAGTGATGAAAGGTGATGCAGGCCACTAAACATATTCACAAAGTGTAGAGTACATAATGTTTACATTACTGCTCTCTGCCCTAATGTGTTGTGCCAAGTGTGAAATCAACCATTCCAGTGATAGGATTGCAGTAATACAGTACTGTATACATAGCTACTCAGTGTACAGTTACATCTGTATCTGCTTTTCTTCCTATGTACAACCTTTGTGAGCTGTCCTCCAAGGATCCTCCCCTGACACTAACAGAGCAGAAATTCTGTCTGATGGATTTAGTATATATTTCTCTGAGTAGCAGATAAATTGTAGGAAATCTTTAATGAAGACCAATAAAAAGTTGCTTAATTTTTCAGGATTCAAATGAACAATAACAAAATGTGTAAAGGTGTATATAGCCTTTATGGGTAAAGACCAGAAGAATCTTTAGACCACACATCCCTTTTTAGCCAGCATCAACTGGATTACAGCTTAGAGAATCCATCTTTCTAGGACATAATGCAAAATTTATATTTAAAATCTGCCTATGTATTTGTAATTTGTATGAGAAAAATAAAGCTCTGACTGCTAAAGATACACCATTAACCTACACAGTTTATTTTTGTTTTGCCTCAGATTATGTTATAAATAAGTGATGTCATTACAAAGTGCAATTGTTGACACAAAAAACAAGCCCAGGTGCAAAATCAAAAGTGTTATGATTTTTAGTAGAGAAGGTGAAAGAAACAAAAGTGCAAAAATGAATATTGTCCGGGTCCTTAAGGTCAAAATGGGCTGGGTCCTTGAAGGAGAACTCCAGAGTATAAAAATTGTCCTCCATACTGCCGGCAGTAAAAAAAATAAAGATGTACATACCTTCCTTCGCTCAACCAGGGTCTCCTGTAACCGGCTCTTGTCTCCGCCATGATCCTCTTCCTGGTTGCCGGTGGTCGGCGAGTCATATTGCGCTCAACCAATCACCAGCCGCAGCGAAGTTCCAACTCGGCTGGCGATAGTCTGAGCGGCAGTGTGACGTTTTCGGCCCCGGCAGCATGTGCCGGTGTAGTGAAGAATTTTGTGTCTTGAAGTGTTCTCACACTGACGCTCAGCCTATCGCCGGCCGAGTTGGGACTTCGCTGCAGCCGGTGATTGGCTGAGTGCAGTATGACTCGCCGACCACCGGTAACCAGGAAGAGGATAGCGGAGGAGACTGAAGCCAGTTACCGGAGGCCCCGGGCGAGCGAAGGAAGGTATGTACATCTTTATTTTTTTACTGCCGGCAGTATGGAGGCCAATTTTTATATTCTGGAGTTCTCCTTTAAGGGGTTAAGGTTGGTTATTTACTTTAATGTACAATATGTACAATTGGCTCTTGAGCTCACTTGTCTTAAAATGTATTATTCTTATGTATTTAGTACCATTTCCTCTCAACTTCCAAATGCACATGTGACCATGGTAGGCAAAATAGATTTAAACCTTCAGCAGGACTGGGACAGATGTGACCGAATGCATTATCTGCACTATTTATTTTGTTACTGTTACAGAAGGAGAAGAAAATACTTAGGGTGCATTCACATCATGATTTTAACATCCTACTTTTTCTCACGATTTTTAACTTGGAAATCATACCAATCTGCATGCCAAGTCATATCCATTGACTTCCGTTCATTAATGATAGACAATAAATGCATCAGTTTTGTCCGCATCCGATTTTGCACGATTTAAGATAGGAGGTAAAATCTTAGTTGACCATGATTTTTCATCCGGATTCAAAATCAGATCGAAGTCGTGTCTGATTTTTTTTATTATTGATGTTTATGTAAATTGCATGGAATCGTGTGACTGTGCCATTCTATCAGATTAATCACACATGATTTTTTTGTACGCATGCGCAGTAGACTTCAAAACACATACATGTCAAATATATTAAACTTTATTGCCATTGGCATACATATTATTTTTAAAAACAGGATCAGATTTTTATTTAAAATCGTATGGAATTTTCATCTGTACGATATTTGGATACCATTTTAAATCAGATAGCAAAGAAATTTTTACATACGATTGTATCCGATTTTTTGCAATCCGATTTAGTCCAATTTTATGGTCTGATAATCGGATGGTTAAATCAGGATGTGAACCTACGCTTAGCAATAAATTCTGTTTACTTAAATGCTTCATACTGTCAATTTGTATTTAATGTGATGACTCGCTCTTGCAAATAGGTGAGGTTGCAGTATAGAGGCAAGGAAGCAGTATTTTCCAAATCAAAGTTCAGTATATTATTCACACTTGTCACACAGCAAACAGTCTTTAAATGCAGAACAAAGGAAAATGTAAAAAAAAGTCAACCTGTATTCGTTAGGTGTTTGTTCACACCCCAGACCATGTAAAGCGGCATCAAGCAAGTCTTTTCCAAGCCTCCAGGCAGACTGTTCACCAGCTTCCAACCTTGGAGCAAACACAGGGAAGAACTCCACTCCCAGGTCTCTCTGGCAGTGTGAGCTGAAACTAGCAAATCCCCCTCAGCTGGTTAAAAAGGTTTCCTTTAAGGCCAACAAAAGGTGGCCTGGATTGTGGGGAATGACCCCCACCCTGCACTTGGTCATTCCCAGTAATAGCCATCTCGGATTAGCCTTCCAGCCATACTATGGCCATAGTGTCAGTCTGCATTGCAGCACAGACACTGAATTAATATCGGTTCTTACTTCACCAAAGCCAGGAGCCTTGGTAATGTATCGCCTATCCACCACGATACATTTCACCTTCTCACATACCCGCCCCCCTTTGTTTAAGCCTGAGGTGGTGAACACTTGTACAGCAGTGGACTTGTGATAGGGCATCAGCGTTGCCTAGCAAATGACCCGCTCTGTGTTCAACCCTAAACTTGAAGTTCTGTAATGACAGAAACCACCTAGTGACCCTGGCATTTTTGTCCTTAGCTTGACACATCCACTTAAGTGATGAGACGTTATTTCCTACCCAACAGATAATACCGGAGAGACTCGAGTGCCCACTTAATGGCCAGGCACTCTCTGCTCTTCCCCGTTGACTTCCTGGGAGAGTATAGCACCAATACCTACCTCAGAGGCATCGGTCTGCACCTTTTTAAGTCGGGTGTCACCAACACCGGAGACACACATAGGGCCGACTTCACAGCGGAAAACGCTTGCTCTGCCTGTTTGTTCCAACGCACCATGACGGACTTGCGTCCCTTCGGGAGGTTTGTTAAGGACACAGCCACCATCGCAAAATGGGGGATAAAACTCATATAGTAACCCGCCATTCCTAAGAACGACCTCACCTGTCGGGTAGTGACAGGTCGGGGCCTATTCCGAATGGCCTCTAGTTTGTTTACCTGGGGTTTGACAACTCCAAGCCTAATGAAATATCCATGGTATTTGGTCTCTTCCAACCCTATGGCACACTTTTTGGGGTTAGCAGTTAACCCGGCCTTCCTAAGGGAGTCTACCACTGCCTTTACTTTTGGCTAAGGCCCTGCAACAGGCTCCTGCCTGATGCAAGTTTGTATCCGCTGATCCTACAATAAAATACCTGTCGTTTTACCGCACTTGGCGCTGGACATTCCTTTGTTCCTTTGTTATATCATTGATCTGGTCCGGGAATGCTGCCGGCTAGCCCATGCGCTGGTGCTGGAAACATGAGGGAGAGAGCTGTCCACACATAGTGTTACTTTTACTTTTTTCTCCACTCTCAGCTCTCTCTGGCTGTGTGAGCTGCAACTAGCAAATCCCCCTCAGCTGTTGAAACAGGTTGCCTTTAAGGCGAACAAAAGGCGGCCTGGATTGTGGGGAATGACCTCCACCCTGCACTTGGTCATTCCCAGTAAGAGCCATCCCGGATTGGCCTTACAGCCATACTACGGCCACAGTGTCAGACTGCATTGCAGCATAGACACTGAATGAATACCTGCTTTTACTTCCCCAAAGTCAGGAGCCTTGGTGACACATATCGCCCATCCACCACGATACCTTTCACCTTTTCTTATTACTCATTGCTTTTTTTCTTACGTGGTGCATACATTTTGGTATAACATACCTTTTATAGTGCACCTCATCTAGATGTGTCCTTAATGGATGTCCCTGCTGCTTCAAAATAATTTCTGCCAAGATTTAATATTGGAGTGGTGCAAAATTGAAAGTGATTATTTTTTTATTATTCTTATTCTCGATTTCCCTTATATCTCATTAGAGGATAGCCCTGTAAATCGTCCTGGGGTGTGTCATACCCAGGAAATGGCCTTGGAGAATTGCACCTGTCACGTGCAGTACTTTCTTTTAATAAATGGTGCAGCCATACCAACAAGAAATATGTTTCCACTGCAGGTACAGAATGCATAATAACATTCTTAAAATCTTGCCATTTAATCTTATCATTATTATTATTATTTTTTTATAAGACTGGTGTTATGCAAAAGCCATTATGGTGATCATGAAGCAGTAAGCTTTGAGGAAAACCAAGACTAAAAGCATCACATATACAATTCAGTCATTCATTCAGCATGCCTCAGCTGTTATTACTGCTTTTTCTTATGGAAATCTGAGCCATTTATTCTTTCTGTTGAGAGGCAATGAACTAGAATATAACTAGAATATAACTGAAAGCAAACATTTATTATGTCACAGGGGTAGGGTTGGCAGTGGTGTGACACAAATGCAATATATATTTTATTATGGATATTACACATAGAATTGAGGTTCATGGGGATTCGTAATAGCGGAGATTAAATAGGGGAGATCGGGATGCGACAAAACCAGAAAATGTTGTATACCCAATAAGTAAATCTTTATAGTATTAAAAGCTAAATAAAGTGAAGAGTGGCAAAACCTGATAAAAGTTAATAGGAAAGAGATGGAAAATGGGTCTCCCACTGGATATCCGGATATATATATATATATATATATATATATATATATATACACACATTTTTTTAATTGTTTTTATGTACAACAGGCTGTCTTGTACATTCTCTGTGTGTTAACAGATAAAGAACTGTAAATCAGTTCCCTGGCTACCGTTAAATGCAGATTTCATACATGATAAGAGCCCAAAAGGGTGGAGCTGGGACCACTGCCTCATCGGCTACTGGCATGATCTCTTTTTTTTATTTTTTTTTATATATAACTAAACATTGTCGCCAACCTGAAGCCGTGTCAAGTTGTAATCATAATCGACCTGTAGACATGACAGGCCTAGCTGAGAACGGGGCAACATATCCAGCAATCATGACCCTGAGACCAAGCATAGATATATAATAACATTATCGCTAACCTGAAGCCATGTCAGGTTGTAACCGTAATTGACCTGTGGACGTGACAGGCCTAGCCGAAAATGAAGCCCCTTATCCAGCAATCATAACCATGAGACTCAAACCAATATATATATTTAAAAAAAATCACAGGAAAAAGGCCACACTTACTGATACAAGGGCAGGCTAGGCACATTTTTTTAAAAAAATTACAATTCTGGATTTTTGTATTTTTAAGGTTCATGCCATTCACTGTATGGGATAAATATTGCTATATTTTTATAGTTTGGACATTTTAGCACATGGCAATATCAAATATGTTTATTTTTATTATGTTAAAGGGGTATTCCAAGCAAAACCTTTTTTTATATATATCAACTGGCTCCGGAAAGTTAAACAGATTTGTAAATTACTTCTATTAAAAAATCTTAATCCTTCCAATAGTTATTAGCTTCTGAAGTTTTCTGTCTAACTGCTCAATGATGATGTCACATCCCGGCAGAATATCCCCATAGGAACTTCACAGCTCCTGGGACGTGAGTCATCAGAGAGCAGTTAGACAGAAATAACAACTCAACTTCAGAAGCTAATAGCTATTGGAAGGATTAAGATTTTTTAATAGAAGTAATTTACAAATCTGTTTAACTTTCCAGAGCCAGTTGATATATAAAAAAAGTTTTGGCCTGGAATACCTCTTTAACCCCTTAAGGACCTGGCCATTTTACACCTTAAGGACCAGAGCATTTTTTGCAATTCTGACCACTGTCACTTTAAACATTAATAACTCTGGAATGCTTTTACTTATCATTCTGATTCCGAGATTGTTTTTTCGTGACATATTCTACTTTAACATAGTGGTAAATTTTTGTGATAACTTGCATCCTTTCTCTGTGAAAATCCCCAAATTTGATGAAAAAAATGAAAATTATTGTATTTTTCTAGCTTTGAAGCTCTCTGCTTGTAAGGAAAATGGATATTGAAAATAAATTTTTTTTAATTCACATATACAATATGTCTACTTTATGTTTGCATCATAAAATGTATGAATTTTTACTTTTGGAAGACACCAGAGGGCTTCAAAGTTCAGCAGCAATTTATTTATTTTAAAAAAAAATTTCCAACTCACAATTTTTCAGGGACCAGTTCAGTTTTGAAGTTTATTTGAAGGGTCTTCATCTTAGAAATACCCCACAAATGACCCCATCATTATAAAAACTGCACCCCCCCCCCCCCCCCCCCAAGTATTCAAAATGACATTCAGCAAGTGTTTTACCCTTTAGGTGTTTCACAGGAATAGCAGCAAAGTGAAGGAGAAAATTCAAAATCTTCATTTTTTTACACTCACATGTTCTTGTAGACCCAATTTTTTACTTTTTACAAGGGGTAAAAATGAGAAAATTTAACTTTTATTTGAAACCCAATTTCTCTCGAGTAAGCACATACCTGATATGTCTATGTAAATTGTTCGGCAGGCGCAGTAGAGTGCTCAGAAGGAAAGGAGCGACAAATGGTTTTTGGGGGGCATGTCACCTTTAGGAAGCCCCTATGGTGCCAGAACAGCAATAAAAAACACATGGCATACCTTCTTGGGAACTAGACCCCTCAGGGAACATAACAAGGGGTAAAGTGAACCTTAATACCCCACTGGTGATTTACGACTTTTGCATATGTAAAAAAAAAAAAGAAGAAGATTTTTTACCTAAAATGCTTGGTTTCCCTAAAATTTTACATTTTTAAAAAGGGAAATAGCAGAAAATACCCCCCTAAAATTTGAAGCCCAATTTCTCCCGATTCAGAAAACACCCCATATGGGGGTGAAAAGTGCTCTGCTGACGCACTACAGGTCTCAGAAGAGAAGGAGTCACATTTGGCTTTTTGAAAGCAAATTTTGCTCTGGGGGCATGTTGCATTTAGGAAGCCCCTATGGTGCAAGAACAGCAACCCCCCCCCCCACATAGCATACCATTTTGGAAACTAGACCCCTCGGGGAACATAACAAGGGGTAATGTGAACCTTAATACCCCACAGGTGTTTCATGACTTTTGCATATATAAAAAATAAATAAATACATTTTGGCTAAAATGCTTGGTTTCCCCAAAATTTTACATTTTTAAAAAGGGTAATAGCAGAAAATACCCCCCAAAATTTGAAGCCCAATTTCTCCCGATTCAGAAAACACCCCATATGGGGGTTATAAGTGCTCTGCTGGCGCACTACAGGTCTCAGAAGAGGAGTCCCATTTGGATTTTTGAAAGCAAATTTTGCTCTGGGGGCATGCTACATTAAGGAAGCCCTTATGGTGCCAGAACAGCAACCCCCCACATGGCATACCATTTTGGAAACTAGACCCCTCGGGGAACGTAACAAGGGGTAATGTGAACCTTAATACCCCACAGGTGTTTCACGACTTTTGCATATATATATAAAAAAAAATAATATTTCTCCCGAGTACGGCGATACCCCATATGTGACCCTAAACTGTTGCCTTGAAATATGACAGGGCTCCAAAGCGAAAGAGCGCCATGCGCATTTGAGGCCTACATTAGGGACTTGCATAGGGGTGGACATAGGGGTATTCTACGCCAGTGATTCCCAAACAGGGTGCCTCCAGCTGTTGTAAAACTCCCAGCATGCCTGGACAGTCAGTGGCTATCTGGCATGACTGGGAGTAGTTGTTTTGCAACATCTGGAGGCTCTGTTTTGGAAACAGTGGCGTACCAGACGCTTTTCATTTTTATTGGGGAGGGGGGGCTGTGTGGGGGTATGTGTATATGTAGTGTTTTTTACTTTTTATTTTATTGTGTGTTAGTGTAGTGTAGTGTAGTGTTTTTAGAGTACAGTCGCACGGGCGGGGGTTCACAGTAGTTTCTGCCGCAGCTCAAACTTGCAGCCGGATACTTACTGTAAACCTCCGCCCATGTGAGTGTACCCTGTACATTAACATTGGGGGGGGGGGGAGGGGGAGAAACATCCAGCTGTTGCAAAACTACAACTCCCAGAATTTATGGTCTATCAGTGCATGCTGGGAGTTGTAGTTTTGCAACAGCTGGAGGCACACTGGTTGTGAAACACTGAGTTTGGTAACAAACTCAGTGTTTTGCAACCAGTGTGCCTTCAGCTGTTGCAAAAGCTACAACCCTCAGCATGTAAGGACAGTGGAAGGGCATGCTGGGACTTGTAGTTATGCAACAGCTGGAGGCATACTACTTTGGCTGGGGATTGTAGTTATGCAACAGTTGGAGACACACTGGTTTGCTACTTATCTCAGTGTTTTACAACCAGTGTGCCTTCAACTGTTGAAAAACTACAACTCTCAGAAGTCACCAACAGCCAACGGGCATGCTGGGAGTTGTAGTTATGCAACCAGCAGATGCACCACTACAACTCCCAGTATGCACTTTAGCTGATTGTGCAAGCTGGGAGTTGTAGTTATACAACAGCTGAAGGTACACTTTTCCATAGAAAAAATGTGCCTCCAGCTGTTAAAAATGCCCATAAGGGAATGCTGGGAGTTGTGGTGGTCTGCCTCCTGCTGTTGCATAACTACAGCTCCCAGCATGCCCTTTTTGCATGCTGGGAGCTGTTGCTAAGCAACAGCAGGAGGCTGTCACTCACGTCCAACTGCTGATCCACGCCGCTTCAGGTCAGTCCCTCGCCGCCGCCGCCGCCACTCCTGGGGCCCCGATCCCAACAGGGACGCCAGGGATCGTGGTCCCCAGCTGCCAGGGTCCTCTTCCCGCACCCGATCACGTCCTCAGGAAGAGGGGCGGAGCGGGTTGCAGGAGTGACACCCGCAGCAGGTGCCCTGATTGGTCAGCCAGTAAACTGGCCGACGAATCAGGGTGATCGTGAGGTGGCACCAGTGCCACCTCACCCCTGCTGGCTATGGCTGTTCAGAGACGGCCCTTATCAGCCAGTAATTCCGGGTCACAGGGTCACTGGAGACCCGATTGACGCGGAATCCGCCGCAGATCGCTGGCCTGAATTCTTCAGCGATCTGCGGCCATCACCGACATGGGGGGTCATCATGAGACCCCTGGACGATATGCCACGATGCCTGCTGATCGATATTAGCAGGTATCGGGCACCCGCTCACCTCAGCTAGCGGCGGGGGGCCGGGAAGGGACAGGACGTACTCATACGTCCTCGGTCCTTACGGACTCGGAAACGGGGGCGTAGGAGTATGTCCATTGTCCTTAAGGGGTTAATAATTCCAGTAGAATGAAGTTGAGTTGTTCTTTTCTGACAACAGTGCTCTCTGCTGACACCTCTGCTTGTTTCCGGATCTGTTCGAAGCATTAAAGGTTTGAAATTTTAAACAAATGCTAAAAACATTTGTAGAATCGGAGGGCAGAGACTGGGAAAAGTATTTACCCCATCTGTTATTTGCTTACAGGGAGGTACACCAAGAGCCTACAGGTTTCTCTCCCTTTGAGTTATTATATGGTCACAAAGAGATTTAGACGAGATTTAGTTACGCAAGAATGGGAAGGGGGGCTACCTGCCCCTGAGACTTCTGTGGTGGAGTATGTTCTGAAGTTCAGGGACAGGATGCAGGCATTGACTGGGCTGGTACAGGACAACCTCACAGCAGCACAGTCCAGGCAGAAGTACTGGTATGATCACAATGCAAGGGACCGGGTCTATGAAGTGGGACAGAAGGTAATGGTTCTGAACCCCATCAGGCAGAATAAGTTGCAGGCCGCCTGGGAGGGTCCCTTCCCCATTCTGCAGTGCCTAGAACCCACCACATATGTAGTTGCCCTTGATGAGAAAGGTCAGAGGCAGAGACAATACCACATTAATATGGGATACTATGACCCTGAGGAGGTGGTGATCAGTGTATGCAGTGCACCAGAGGAAGGGCTGGGTAGTGATCCCCTACTGGACCTAGTGGAGGAAGCTAAGAGACAGGGGTCCCTTCAGGATGTGGAGATCAATCCACAGCTCTTAGCTGCAAAGAAAAGGCAGCTAAATGAGGAAATAGGCCCCTTCAGTGCCATTTTTGAATGCAGGGCCTGTGGTGTCAAGAAAATAAATAGATGGTTAAGGGAGACAGATCTATCATCCTGGAGAGGCTAGATCTCTCTGTCTCCATCTTAAGGGGGAGGTGTCAGGCCCAAGGCCTGATTATGGAAACATGCAAGTGTTTTATAATTGTATCTGGGGGTGAGGGTCATTCAGACTGTGTGTTTGTGTATTGCATTTTATTGGGGATCTGGTATCTCCTTTGAAGTCATGCACTCTGGTCCCATCATATAATCAAACAGATAAGGGGTCAGGAAGAGAGATGCCCCACCTGGTGGGATCAGAGGGGAGGGGGGGAATGGAGTTTCCCTCCAAAGAAGCAGAGATAAGATTTAAAATGCTGGACTCAACTGTTGTTCAAGGCTGTGGCAAAAGCTGACAAGAGCTGGACTCTCACTGACAAGAGAACTTCATCTTTTGTTTTCTGAACTTGCCTTGCAAAACTCTTTTATATATATTTATACCTGTATGTCATTTGTTTCTGTATTTTTATATAGTCAGCACTGTGATACCCTTTTATCAGATTAAATGTTTAATTAATCAGCTCTGGTCTTTGATCTCTAAATATATGAGCTCACCTTTCTGAAGGCAGCTCTGGTGGAAACCCGTTTATCTCAGGGGTAATTTGGTGACTTGCTGGGACTAATAGTGGATACCCAGAGGTCTGGCGGCTTTAACCCTTGCACCATCACACTCTCTCTAGCGTCTTGGCTGGACCGATAGGGTGTGATCGTGACAGGGAGCCTTATTGGGGCAAATGTTTTTATGGGGAGGGTGAATTATGTCCTTGTGTAATTTTTATATTTTGCAAATATAATTTTGGAAATAATAAAATTGAATTATATGAACCATATTGGTTGTTGGTTTTCTATTCCATTACATAAAAGATTAAGTGTAGGTTATATATATTTACACACATATATATATATATGGCCAAGGGTTTGAAATGCCCCGACTCCGCCGCGCCTATCCCTTGTATGTGAGCGCTGGGACCGCTGTGCAATTGACACACAGGTCCTCAGCGCATGTGCCCCTGATCTTCTTGATGTGCGCGGCAGCTTTACATCACCGGCGTGAATCCTCAGTGCAAGCCGGAAACTCACTGGATGGTATTCCAGTCACTAGAAGCATAGAGCTCACTCACGGAGGGAACGAGCCCTGGCTCTATGGATTCACACCGTAAAACCTGAGGAGCAGATCAGGGGCCCATGCCCTGAAGACCTGTGTGTCACTCACACAGCAGTCCCAACACTCACATACAGGGGATAGACGTGATGGAGGTGGGGCATTGAAAACCCCCGGCCATACCTATCCAACTGTTGCTGACGAAAAAAGGATTTTCTGGCTAATAAAACATGGGAATGTGCAGCCAAAGGCATGGCTGCATTGCAGTTATTATCAACAATACTATGATAGCTTAGGCATGGGGGGTACAAAAATGGTTACAGTTGCACTTTAAGCGCAAAGAGTTATGTCACTCTCTGAAAATGAGGTCCGTCTATTCTGGACGGCTAATTCCCTGCGCTCGTATGACGAATGTAATAGAGCACCGAGGGGTTTGCGGATGTACAAGGAACCGTCCCAAGTCCTAGAAGACGACAGCTTCTTGGATGAATGGAAGCAAGCACATCTTGAACATTCGCTTCGACTAATGAGAATTGTCTTAAAAAGGAATGAGGTGGAATATAATCTAGTGGCACAGGAACTGTGCAGTGCAAGGCTAGAGTTGAGATCACGTCATTTCGAGGAACAGTTCACAGCATTCATGAAGAAGCTTGAAAAGAAATTGCTGACCACCCAAGCCGAGACTAAGGATCGCAAGAGGGACAAATTCCTCAGGGATAAGTTGGACTTTGAAACCGGCCGCATTCACGACTGGGGGAATCGCAAGCAGCCATCTAGAAGAAGAAGTCGTCCTAGAAACAAGAATAATGATCAATGGACTACTGACTCTGATTCGAGCCGTTCGGATGACCCTGCCAGTGGAAATGCCAACACCCTCCCCGCAGGAGTCCCAAAAAACGGGGGGACCAATGGAAGGAGGACAAGGCGGGGGCGGGGCAGGGGGTCCAAATCACAGGCAGAAGAGCCAGAAAAGGGAGCAAGTCTCCTGGCGATAACGGACATGGGTAAGACAGACCCTATTAACATTATAAATCTGACTGATGTTACCATACCGGAAGACTGTGTGAAGCTCCTGTCTAGGGGACTGAACTTTAGCATAGTAGAACCTTTTGATGAGGTAGAATTCCAGATAGACTTTTTTAAAGCTGTCAGAAAAATGGGCTTAAAGAAATTTTTCAGTAAAAATGTTATGCCAGTACCCAACACATTAAGTGGGGAAACACCCATCCAGATTGGCCCTTTGGGGTTCAGTGTCATGACCGATATGGGGGATGATGTGTTGAGGGGGGCTCAAGTGCTTATCGATTTAGAAAGTAGTGGCCTAGTTGAAGAGATAGAGCCAACGTTTTTTTCTGGGGGTAAGAGCTCCACTTTTTGTCCACCAGTACAACCGGGTGGCACCCTAGATCTATTTACCTCACTGGTTACTAAGGATGTCAAAATGTTATTATATCCTAAAGATGAAGAAAATGTATCCAGTAAAGAACAGAGGGCACTGAAGTAGTTAAGAGATAGAAAGGAATTGATATTCCGGAAAGCAGATAAGGGTGGAAACATTGTCGTGCTGTCTAGAGAACAATATAGGGAGGAGGCCCTGAGACAGCTTAGCGATGTTTCCACCTATGCAAAATTGCCCAGTGACCCTACCAATGGTTATGTATCTAGATTGCAGACATTATTAAGGGGTTATGTGGAGAAAAAAGTGTTGTCCGAAAATACCGCCTCTAGACTACTGCCCAAATTCCCCAGGAAGCCCTACTGGTACTATCTCCCGAAGGTGCACAAGTCACTGAGTCGACCCCCGGGGCGTCCTATAGTCTCGGGGATCGGCTCGGTGACGGAGGGCCTGAGTAAGTACCTTGATTGGTTGTTGCGCCCTCTTTTATCTGAGATACCCACGTACCTTGGGGACTCCGGAGAATTTCTGACAGCTCTGGATAATGTCCATTGTCTACCAGGAGCCAGCTTGGCATCAGTAGAGGTGGAAAGTCTCTATACCCGGATCCCCCAAGATGTGGGGGTCCGGGTAATTAGAGAATTCCTGGTGGAAATAAAGTTGGAGGCAGACCTAGTGAACTTCATCTGTGATTCCCTCAGAATTGTATTAGAGCATAATGCCTTTAGGTTCGGAGAGCAATGGTACAGGCAGGTCAGTAGGACAGCGATGGGGACCCCCGTCGCATGTTCCCTGGCAAACCTGTACCTTGCCATCTTCGAAAAGCGCTTCATCTTCACGGAAAGGAACCCGTTCACTCGGTACATATTGAGATATAAGGACGACGTGTTCATCGTGTGGACGGGGGATGAAGAAGAGTTCATCCAATTTGTTAACTATCTTAACAATAAGGGTGACATGAACATGAGATTTACTTATGTCTTTGTGGGTAAGTCATTGGACTTTCTTGACGGGAGGGCAGAGATTTCTGAGGAGTGTTTCGTAATGAGCGGGTTTCGCAAACCCACGGCAGTGAATGCGTTACTTCATTATGAAAGCTTCCATCCCCCTCACGTCAAGAAGTCCATCCCATTCAGCCAGTTCCTCCGGCTTAGGAGACTAAACAATACAGATGAATCCTTCGAGAAAAAGGCAGAGGAACTGGCAAGGAGATTCATTAATAGGGGGTACCCTGGAGACATTGTCCAACTGGCCCTGAACAAAGCCCGTAAGGTAGGATATGCAGCAGCCAGATATTCCAGGAAAAAGAAAAGGAAGGGGACGTCTGAGAGATTTGTATTCTCCTTCAAGCACAGTCCCATGGACCAGGCCGTGCAAACGGCTTATTTAGGAGGACTGTGACTTGGGGGATACTGCTGTCAACTGTCCCCTCTTTTCATACAGAAAAACTAAGACCATAGGAAATGTGCTGGGCCCGAATCAGTTTAGAGAGAAATCTGACAACTGGCTGCAAAAATCGAGACCCCAGGGTAATTTTAAATGCAGGCAATGCCAACTATGCCCTTTTAATGCAGAGAATAAGAGCATCAACCTCGGGGGGATGTTTTGGTCAATATGTGATTTCATTACCTGCAAATCTAGGTATGTGGTATACGTGATTGTCTGCGATTGCGGACTTTTTTATATCAGGAGAATGATACGGAACCTGAACACCCGCATTAGAGAGCATCTTAGATCTGTCTCCACCGGAGTGGGCTGTCCCAGACTAATCCAGCACGTTCAGGAGGTACATAAAGGGGATCAGTCGGTCCTGAAATTTTCTGGGTTGGAAATAGTGGATAATGCCGTCAATGGTGGAGACATAAATAAGCTCCTCATACAACGAGAAAGTAGGTGGATTCTAAGAACAGGAGCTATGGGCGCAGGTGGTTTAAATGAAAAAATAGATATGAGCATTTTTCTGTAAGGCAGCTTATATTGTTTTTAATCATTGATTTGTACTTTGTTTTAATCACTCATTCACATAGTTGTACTTACTTTTCGCTTTGTTTCTTCCCCAACAGTGTGGAGAGAGTCACGTGATGCCGGGTTGCTTTGGATACGTAGGAAGTTTGAGCGGACCAGCTGAAGAAGTTTACATCAATGCAACTTCCGGCATAGGCGGCCGCGTCCTGACTGTATCTACGGCAACGGCGTCATCTGACCGCACACTGATATGATGTTATAACGGATGTGATGTAGTTGAGATGGTCGCAATTGTATGACGCTCCTACCCTGTCTGAAATCCTAATTGGGGGGAACTATATAAGGGGAGGGGGGATAGTACGACAACGAACCGGAAGAAGCACAGTTAGTGCGAAACGGGTAGAGCACCTGCACTTCAAGTTTTGTAACCTGCACTCGCTGGTCAATAAAGAAGCTTGCGTTGAATTCCATGGTGAGCTGCCCTCTTTTTCTGCTCTATTGCTTTGCTGCAAATGAAAGTGCATTTGGTCACAGTCCCTATTAAGGTTGATTTTGCAGCAGACTTAGTGAATGGAAACGTCTCTAAAGGCTCAGTTAGCATGTACAAGTGTAGTAACTAAATTATTTGCTGATGTTTCACAAATGTTACACAATTCTTACACAATTAGCTTGTTATCTACTGATGAGGATCTACATAGGTTGTAATACTTGCGGTGCAATACTTGCACTTTTACTTACAAACTCTGGTTGCAGCACAACACCCGGAGGGACGTATGCAGGAAACTTTCAATGGCATGCAATCCAACATTAACACCAACAATAGGTCATTGAATAGAAAAGTGAACTCAGGAGGAACCATGATCATTGTTATTTTCCTCTGACTAAAAGATAACTTCTTCTTGGAGATGATGACTTCATCATGAGCACAGTGCTCCCTGCTGACATCTCTGTCCATTTTAAGAACTTTCCAGAGTAGGAGAAAATCCCCATAGCAAACATATGCTGCTCTGGGCAGTTCCTAAAATGAACAGAGATGTCAGCAGTGAGCACTGTGGTCATGATGTCAGCATAGAGCTCTGTGTTCCAAAAAGAATAGAATGTCCTCTGTAGTATTCAGCAGCTAATAAGTACTGGAAGGATTAAGATTTTTAAATAGAATACATTTATAAATCTGTTTAACTTTCTGGCACCAGTTTATTTAAAAATAAAAAGTTTTCCAGCGGAGTACCCCTTTAAAACCAACATCAACTGCCTCCACCATATCAACAACCAGGTTTTCAAAAACAATGACACATTACCTTATTGTGGCATGTGGGAGACATCTCACCTCTTTTTGCACATTCACATCCTGTCCTGAATCAACACCTCTAATAGGTGTATTGCCAACGAGACAATGCCTTCTTTACTTGTTTAATCCCACAGCTGCAACTGGATGATTTGTAATATTCAGTATGTTGTGAAAAACAACATTTACCTCGAAAGTCACATTACCCTGCACATAGTGGCCTCTTTGTGTCATCACCGCCTGGTTTAAAAATATCACTTTTGGAATTATATAATTTGTATAACATAAAAAGAGTCCAGAAAGAGCTATTTGAACTATTTACCAATTGAACCAGTCATATTATTAAGATCAATATTGTATTTTGATTGACACATAGATGCAATGTAAACAATATATAAAATTAGTCATAGGTCTTATATCTAGTATATTAAAAACTGTTCATCAAACTCTTCAGGAAACACAATAAATTCATAATAAAGATAATATATTGGTAAAATTATCAGTCTCACAATTAAAACTCTTTTGCACTAGTTGTGCAAAATGTCAGCATTAGCAATCATCTTCCCTTGGACAATGTCAACTGGGTCAAAGTTATAACTGGATAAGTGCAAGGCAAAATATTGACACAAATGTATCAAACTGCTGCTGCAAGTGCCAAAATTGCAATGATTTTAACCTCTGGCATTCTTATGGTCCATTTATTTATTTGTATATATATATATATATATATATATATATATATATATATATATACACCAGTGGAAAGCAGCACAACCCAAAGGTGAAGAGGTGAGGTGGGTGTCGTCAGAGCAGACTTGGTCACAGTCTGTCTATCGATGCATACAAAGAGGGTCCGTAGCACTCCAAGTGAATTGTATCAACCTTTTTTTGCATGGAATAAATAAATCACCTTTTTGAATTCACTTGGAGTGCTGCGGAACCTCTTTGTATATATACATATTTATATATGTATATATATATATATATATATATATATATATATATCCAAGAACAAAGGCAGCTGCAGCCAAAATGCAAAAAGCAGGTGCTTTTATTTGATTTTCAAATATAACAGGCAACATTTCAGCTGCCAATGCAGCCTTTTTCATGAGCAGCAGAAACATTTCATGTTGTATTTGAAAATTGGATAAAAAGTGTAATGTAAATGTGCAGTGCATGTCCCAGCATAATAGACAAACTAATGTGATGAAAATCTCAATTATTGGAGCATGAAACAGTCTTTTTTTTACCATCAGTTTCACATGCCTCTTCTGGTTGTCATCCTTATGGCCACTGTTTATATATGCATTTTAAAAGGGGTATTCCAGGGAAAACTTTTTTTTTTCTTTTATATCAACCGGCTCTAGTAAGTTAAACAGAATTGTAAATTAGGGTAGAAAACAGACATGGTGCACATCTACAATCTTGCACAGCACCACACGAGTGTGAACAAGGTGTAATAGCACACTTACCAAGCTCTCCCAGTAAGACTGGGAGGCTGCTGGGAAAGAAATGGCCCTTGTGTAGCTAACTACTACTTATATAGGGTTGGGCTGAGGGGGTGGGGAAGAGTGCAGACACATATAAAAAAAAAAAAAAAAAGGAGGGGATAGAAAACACAGTGTGAATTCGGGTAGAAAACAGACATGGTGCACATCTACAATCTTGTATAATGATCTGATTGCTTCTCAGCATAATATCAAAAACTAACAGGTTGTTAGTATACATTTTTGATCAAAAAGTACAAGCCCACTCGCCACACCAAGGCCACCTATTTAGAGTGGGTCCCTAACGTCCCTAGCATAAAATGGCGTAGCATCGGGTGGCGACCACCACCGCCACGACACCAGTGCCCACGGGGGGGGGGGGGGGGGGGGACGACCCACCGGCAGAGCGGCCCCAGTGCCACTCAAACCAGTCTATGCATCGCACCCCCCCCCCCCCCCCCCCCCCCCCGCAGACATGGCAGCAACGGACGCCGCACAGCACCACACCAGTGTGAACAAGGTGTAATAGCACACTTACCAAGCTCTCCCAGTCAGACTGGGAGGCTACTAGGAAAGAAATGGCCCTTGTGTAGCTAACTACTACTTATATAGGGTTGGGCTGAGGGGGTGGGGAAGATTGCAGACACATGTTCAAACAAAAAAAAAGAAGGGGATAGAAAACACAGTGTGAATTCGGGTAGAAAACAGACATGGTGCACATCTACAATCTTGTATAATGATCTGATTGCTTCTCAGCATATCA
Source organism: Hyla sarda (assembly GCF_029499605.1). Taxonomy (NCBI): domain Eukaryota; kingdom Metazoa; phylum Chordata; class Amphibia; order Anura; family Hylidae; genus Hyla; species Hyla sarda. The sequence goes on from NC_079189.1 coordinate 202,804,918, forward strand.
AAAACTAACAGGTTGTTAGTATACATTTTTGATCAAAAAGTACAAGCCCACTCGCCACGACAAGGCCACCTATTTAGAGTGGGTCCCTAATGTCCCTAGCATAAAATGGCGTAGCATCGGGCGGCAACCACCACCGCCTCGACACCAGTGCCCACGGGGGGGAAACGACCCACTGGCAGAGCGGCCCCAATGCCACTCAAACCAGTCTATGGGTTGCACCTCCCCGCAGACATGGCGCCACGGCAGCAACGGATGCCGCACAGCACCACACCAGTGTGAACAAGGTGTATTAGCACACTTACCAAGCTCTCCCAGTCAGACTGGGAGGCTGCTAGGAAAGAAATGGCCCTTGTGTAGCTAACTACTACTTATATAGGGTTGGGCTGAGGGGGTGGGGAAGAGTGCAGACACATGTTCAAACAAAAAAAAAGGAGGGGATATTGTCACGGCGGTGGTGGTCGCCGCCCAGTGCTACGCCATTTTATGCTAGGGACGTTAGGGACCCACTCTAAATAGGTGGCCTTGATGTGGCGAGTGGGCTTGTACTTTTTTATCAAAAATGTATACTAACAACCTGTTAGTTTTTGATATTATGCTGAGAAGCAATCAGATCATTATACAAGATTGTAGATGTGCACCATGTCTGTTTTCTACCCGAATTCACACTGTGTTTTCTATCCCCTCCTTTTTTTTGTTTGAATATGTGCTGCACTCTTCCCCACCCCCTCAGCCCAACCCTATATAAGTAGTAGTTAGCTACACAAGGGCCATTTCTTTCCTAGCAGCCTCCCAGTCTGACTGGGAGAGCAGGGTAAGTGTGCTATTACACCTTGTTCACACTGGTGTGGTGCTGTGCGGCGTCCGTTGCTGCCGTAGCGCCGTGTCTGCGGGGAGGTGCGACCCATAGACTGGTTTGAGTGGCATTGGGGCTGCTCTACCAGTGGGTCGTTTCCCCTCCCCTGGGCACTGGTGTCGCGGTGGTGGTGGTCGCCGCCCAGTGCTATGCCATTTTATGCTAGGGATGTTAGGGACCCACTCTAAATACGTGGCCTTGATGTGGCGAGTGGGTTTGTACTTTTTGATCAAAAATGTATACTAACAACCTGTTAGTTTTTGATATTATGCTGAGAAGCAATCAGATCATTATACAAGATTGTAGATGTGCACCATGTCTGTTTTCTACCTGAATTCACAGAATTGTAAATTACTTCTATTAAAAAATATTAATCATTCCAGTAGTTATCAGCTGCTGAAGTTGAGTTGTTCTTTTCTTTCTGACAACAGTGCTCTCTGCTGATACTTCTGCTTGTCTCAGGAACTGTCTGAAGCATTAGAAGTATGAAGGCTGCACCTAGGTCGCTACCCCTGGCACAGCTCGACCACACAGGTGGCCAAGGAGATTCGAGGCACAGGTGGGATTAGGAAACTCATGGTCTGGATAGCAGGAGGTCAGGGCAGGCAGCACAGTAGTGTAGTCAGGAATGTAGCAAATGGTCAGTAGGCAGACGGCAAAGGAGCAAGGTCAGGTCACAGAGCAAGGGTATGATACACGGCAAGGCAATATACAGGCATGCTTTCTCAGTTGTTACTTACGGCAAAAATTCCTGAAAACGGGCGTCAAAAAATCAGAACCAGATGATAAAAAAAACATCCATTATCATCTGTTTTTGTCAGTTTTTTTAACATCCGTTTTTTTTTTTACTGAGCATGCTCAGTACAGCTTTACAAACAGAATGTCACAAATAAAAAGGAGGGGAGGTCTTTTCTGCCACTTCGTTTCCTAATACAAGGGCAGAACCTGAGCACCTCCGTGCCGAAAAAGCAAAGAGAAGTAATCCTTCATCCCATCGTGTTTAATTAAATGTAGGTACAGTGATGGCTGTGATTAACGCTGGATTGTGAACTTATTGCATGTTGGTTGGGGAAATGTGTGTAGTGATTGTGGGCTTATTTAATATTTATGGCAAATTTTTGCAATGAGGTCATATATGTGGGTGAGGGGGGTAACAGGCATGTGTTTTGGGTCATGCTGGGCCACGTACTGCCACTTTGTGCAAGTGTCTCCACCGCATGTGGCTGCCACTTTGCAAACTATGTGGATTTCTGCATTTTCTCATTTATCGATTGACTAACATGTCTTCAAAAGGAAAAAAAGCTCCTGCCCAAAAGAAGAAACAGAAGAAGCAGGTGAGTTTTGATGTGTACATTGCAAACGCTTGTGAAAATGTCCTCAAATTGTAAACAACCCCCCCCCCCTTGCTATCTGTTCAGTACCAAGAGATGGTACCCTTCCACTATCTTAGAACTGGAATGCTATAGTAGGTGGGGTGCTGTTTACCCGTTGATCCTGCTGAACATGTTTTAATATCATAATGTATTTTTTTCAGCCAATCGTTCATTACGAGATGGAGGAGGAAGAGGAGACGTCTAGCCAAAGTTCATCTGTCAGTATTACTTTTTTCTAAAACTTTTTTCTTTCCAACCAGTCTGAAGAGTCGGTGAGCATCCAAATGGTGGAGGTAGAGGAGGAATTAAGTAATTTTCCAGAGGCCTCCCAGGATACACCACCCATGGAGCCTGAACCAGTAAGTATTGTTACCTCTATTAGACACTGTCCAAACCTTTGTAGCTTCCCTTATATTATAGTATATCTTCTGTAACCTTCCAATTTTTTTTAGACAGCCAAGAGGAATTGCAGCAGCCTCTAAGAAATCTGCAGGACATGGTCATGTGAGTATTTGTATATTTTGTTTTTGGTTGGTTAATATCTGAAAATGTAGATTGATGTACTTATGTTTCATTTTGTTGTTGCCCATAGCAACCAATCAGATTTTTTTTTTCAAATTTACATTCAAAATTTTTTGTGAGAGACAATTTGTTATGACAACAGAATGTTTTGTACGTATACATTTTTATTATGATTTCAGGGTTCCAAAGGGTATCGGATGCCAGTTACTGATGAGCAGGGCGAACCAATCCTCGTCATGGATAACGAGAAGTTAAAGGGGTATCCCGAGCAAAAACATTTTATCCCCTATCCAAAGGATAGGGGATAAGATGTCTGATCAAAGGGTGCCTGCCGCTGGGAACCCCATGATCTCCCTGCTGCACCCGCATTCTATGCGGGAGCTGTGTCTTTAGTTTCGGAAACCTCTGGGTTTCCGGGACTGGGGATGTGATGTCACGCCATGCCCCCTCCATTAATGTCTATGGGAGGTGGTGTGATAGCCGTCATGCCCCCTCCCATAGACATGAATGGAGGGGGCGTGACGTCACGTCCCCAGTCCTGGAAACCCGGAGGTTTCTGAAACTGGAGACACAGCTCCCGCATAGAATGCGGGTGCTGCAGGTAGATAGCAGGGAGGTCCCAGCGGCGGGCCCCCCGCGATCTGACATCTTATCCCCTATCCTTTGGATACCCCTTTAATATCATGACCCAGGAATGCCCTGCTCTTTGGGATGCATCTGACCCCCTCCATGCCGAGAAGACCTACGGCAACGCTCTATGGGATGAATTGTATGCCAGCATGTGTCCCACCTGTTTATCTAAAGGAAGCAGTAAGTAGATTTTTATTTATTTTCAAATCATTATTCACAAGATTTGTGGTGTGTGTATATATTTTTTTCCTTTTTTTTCCCCAGCAGAACAAATGAAAACTAAGTGGCATAGTATCAGAAACATACATATGAAGGACCTGAAGAAGGAGGGGTCCTTACCCAGTGGCTCTGGTGGAAAAAAGAAAAAGAAATGCAAGTATGCAAGACTACTGGACTTTCTTAAAAAGTGTGCTGACATGCGTCTGTAAGTACATTTTTGTAGGGTACTCGTTTTTTTTTAATCATAAATGTTTAATCAATTTTTTTTTCCTTTTTTCCTTTTAGAACCACTTCAAGTGGAGTAATGAAAAACTCTCTCCAGTGGCCAGGAACCTGTAATAACAAAACACAGATTTAGTTTTTCATGCAAAACCTTAGCTGAAAATAGTACAACAAAGGAACATGGCGACATACTTCAAGGTAACAATGAGGCGTTCCTCTGGAGAGATGATTCAACGGAGATAGGTGTCCTGGTGTTGAATTCTTCCTGCTGCTCGCTGAAGAAACTCATCAAAACTGGCCACCGACATTCGCAAATAGTTGACAAACTTTGCAGGGTGCTGACAGAGCTTAACATACAGTTGACTATGTACCCCACGAGTCATGCGGGCCGCTGTAATCGGGTGGATCCAGAATCCACGGTGACGTCTCTCCTCTACTAGGTGTCTTCTTATTTTTCTGGCACGCATCACCAGGATGGCGAAACTGTAACAAAAATGGGTAGGCAACATGGTTAAAAATCGCAATGATAAAAGTCTGGAAGCCAAAAATTACCAACAGCACTCTCCTTCTCAATGCTTGCAATCAGACTGGTGTAGGTCCTTAGCGGTGGAAGCCTTTTATACCTTTGGATGTTTGTGGGAGGTGGAGTTGGAGGACTAAAACAAGTTTGTGACAGATAGGAAGAGGTTATAAAATGGTTAAAAACATGATTAAAAAACGGTTGTAACTGGTAATAACGGATGATAACGGAGGATAACGGATGACCAACATCAAGTTTTTTAAGAAAAAAGCCATTAAAATAATGGATGATGGTCATCAGTTATCATCCATTATTACCAGTTATTGCATCTTTTTTTTTTCATCTGTTATTGTAAAATAACGGCAGTAAAAAAGTAGGATGATACCTGTAGTGTGAAAGGGGCTTTATACAAGCTGTGTACTCATGTCATTTCTTCAGTGTGGTCACATGAGAAGATATAAGAACATATTAATAAAAATGGGAGAGGTATACTTACTTATGTGAGATACAGTATCTACAACACGTAGGCGTCCCAAATGTCTCAATGTTTCTATACCAGCACAGATGGGGGTTATTTTCTGCAAAAGCAGTAAAACTATGGAACATTCTGATAGAGGAAGTGGTTATGGTGAACAAAAGAGTTTAAAAGGGGCCTGGACATGTGTCTGGAGAATAATAACATTGCAGGTTATGAATACTAGATTTATATGGAGAGAATGTTGATTCAGAGTCGGGAAGGAATTTTTCCCCCTGGTATGGGGCAATTGGCATCAGCCTAATAAAGATGTTTTGCCTTCCTCTGGATCAACACGGAAGGGACACAGTAGGCATGTAAGTTGAACTTGATGGACTTTTTTCAGCTTTATGAACTACCGTATGTTACAATTTCTGTGTTTTTGTTTATCCACCTGCTTTTTGATGGTTGACCAGGAACGTGCCCACATAGGAGTGACACGGGGCTGGAGCCCCTGCCCTTTTCCTCACCTGCCCCTCTAGTGCCCTCACAAAAGGAGCTGCAGACTCAGGGTGACAGGTTCAGTAAAAAGGATCCATTGCTGTGGAGATTTGTATGTGGTTTAATGGAGGATGCTGTGCCCTCCCTGCAGCAAGGGGGCACCACTTACCCTGTCATTGTCACATGTTTTCTGTAAATAAGACTGACAGCACAGCCAAAGTGCATATACACATGGCAGACCTCAGAGAAACTGTTCTTGACTTTATTTTACAAAAACACCAACTTTTATGGGGATAGGAATGTCGAGGAGGCCTGGCGGGAGTCCACTGTGTCCCTGGGCCGTAGCACATCTGCCCATTAAGTCTGGCAGATGTTTTTTAAATTATGAAAAGTGCCCTCTTTTTTTACTTGAGCCCCTGCCCTTCAAAATGTCTGTGCACGTCCCTGGGGTTGACCACAGTTTCTCAATGGGATTGAAATCTGGGGAATCTTCTGGCCATGGGCCAACATTTTATGAGCAATTTAGTAATAAACATTTCTTTTTCAGCATGATGGAGCAGTATGTCATGATGCTCTGATATTGTTGTAAAACAGCAATCATTTTTTATTCTGATCACTCTTCAATGTCCTGCTATTCTGGCACTGGGGATATATTGGTTGGAAGCTGAGTTAGCAGTAATGTTAGCCTGCCATTTTGTTCATGATTGTGTATTTTTTATTTCAGTTATATTCTATATTTTATAATGTCCTCTAATCTGTGAAGATGATGTGCAGGAAATTTTAAGCATGATTTATATGTTTGGACTGTTTAACATGAATAAGTGCGTCATAAACAATACCAAAAATGGATTGTAGTGCTACAAGGTCTGCAGAGACAAGATTACAAGTGACACCCTTTAATGCATTGACTCGGCCTGTTTGTGTACTTTTACGTTTACTATTAACATTCTTCAATATATGTGAAAATGATCACTTTTATATAACCTGGTCTATTACCAGTTTGGATAACCTGAGACAGACATATTTGTGCAATTTCATTATAGAGAATTAGATAACCCCCTAAGCAATGGGTATTTATCTGTTTGTTCTATACAGTTGTGGTACACTGAGAAGAACCATCTTAAGTTGATGGCACCAGCATTAAACAGATGTAATCCCTTCCCTCTTAAGACCTCTAGCCCCTGAGCTCTCCATTTATTAAAATTGTCTAGTAGGGCTCTTCTGTCAATTGTAAAGTATCTAATATCTGTCTAGGCACATTTATATTCCACAGCAATGGCTTCTTTTAAAGAGAACAACACAAATAGAATCCTGATATTTTTCTCATAATCGTCAACAATAAAACAGCAATGCTAATTAATAAAAGCCAAAAAGATTGATTGAATTATTCTGGGGATTGAAGCTATGGAAATAATCCAAGCTTTATTGCTTAGCATATGTATTAGTGTAACTCCTGATTAAGAGATACATTGTGCTCTGTTGCTCACAAAAAACAAATCATTCTAAAATACTTCATTGTGATGTACAAGCATGGATCAAAGGGTCACCACGCTTGAAAAAAGATAATTGTAACATTCAATTACAACTATCTTATCAAATTTTACAATAGAAGAAATTACTGTGTTTTCTACATTATACTATATCTTGTCTTCCCGCTGCCTGCTTGGACTTTTTATAGGAATTATATTAAGTGCAGGCATTTGGTTCTGTGATGTTCTGATTAAGCATAAACAGAATGGGAACAGATTCAGACTAATAATTAAGAAACAAAATGGTTTGTCTTTAAAAAAAAAAAAAAAATTACATCATTATTTAACCCCTACCTGCCCTATGACCTGTAGTTGAATCATGGGCGGGAATGTGTTAACGCAAAATGGTGTATGTTTATGCCAAGAAGCTTTAACGGTCTATAAAGCGAGTGCAGGGGCTGAGATCGCTTCATAGACAGTAAGTAATGGCTGCTATTAACAGCAAGGACTCATGTTGGGCTTCGGCGATCATGACAATGCCCAGCATTAACCCTTTAGATCCTGCTAATCACAAGGATCTAAAAGTCTAAATTTCCGATGCTGATGGATTCAGTAGGGCTGATCGGGACCTCCACAAGGTAAACGTTGGGCCCGGATCAGTTGAGATGAGGACCAGAGGGTCTTTACCTGTCTTCATGCCAGTTGATAGATAATCTCATTATGCTGTGGCATTGAACAGTGTTTGTAATCAAAAAATTGTAGGTAACAGTCAACTATGGGGACTAAATAGTAATAGTACTTCTAATAAAAGTTAAAATCACCCACCTTTTTCCATTGTTTTTCCATAAAATACTGTAAATAAAAAAATAAACATACTTGGTATAGCTGGTGTGCAAATGTCAGAACTATTAGAATATAATGTGAAAGAAACCTCATGGTGAATGGTGTAAACATAAAAAAATGGCAGACAGCCCTATGGACAGAAAAAAAAGGGTTATATGGAGTAAAAGGACAATTTTAAGCTATTGGGGAGGAAGAGCCTACCTGTACGCTCCTATTACGCACGCTCAGGAGTCTAATGCCCAGCATTAATGCATCTACAAAGAAACTAAATTGATCACAGAGCTGATCGGGACCATTGCAGTAATGTCCGATCTGTTGCTCGATGCTCCAGGAAGCCTCAGCAGCAGTCAGAACCCATAGGGTTAAAAGGTTCTGACAGTTTCTTTAGTTTACTTTTGCTGAGTTATGTCCGGCTGTCTGGACAGCCTTGATTGGAGCACCTGTTCTGGCTCCTATATAAGCTGGCAGTCTGCTCTCACACCCTGCCTGCGAAAGAGCTTTATCTCATAGCTGGCGTGTATATTGTATCCTGTATTTCTGGCATATCTGACCCATTGGCTCTGCTCTCTGACCCTTCTCCTGTATCTGCGACTTGGCACTCCTGTGATCTCTGGGTACTGACTTGTCTTGTGGACTGTGACTTATTGTGTGTGTGTGTTTAGTTATTATTTCTGTTAGTCTGTGTGCTCCCTTACAGTATCCTGACTTAGACTGTATTATAGTTTGTTTTGTTGACCCTTACTCCCCTCACTTATTTAGGATAGGGTCCGCCAACGTTGTAGTTGATCTGCTGCCTAGGGCAGATAAGCAAGTAGGCAGGGAAATGGGGAGTGGGGGAGAACAGTGTTGCACTCCTTCCCTGCCCATACGTGACATTTTCACAGGCCTAAATACCTGCATTGCAACAAGATGAAAGAAATGACTGCTCTAGTAGAGCAAATGTAGGGTTTAACACATTTAGTACAATCTCTTGCCGAAAGGGTTGAAGCTCAGGAATCAGCTAAAGTTCAGGCAGTGGTCAGTCCTCCTGCTGTTTTGAGTTAACAAAAAAAAAGTCTTCCTGACTGCTTTTCTGGTGACCGAAAGAAGTTTGTTGTGTTCAGGGAGAGGTGTAAGCTGTATTTTTGCCTAAGACCCCAGTCAACTAGCACAGAAGTTCAGAGAGTAGGAATTGTCATGTCTTTGCTGCAAGGGGATCCCCAGGAATGGGTATTCTCTTTACCTCCCTCTGCTCCTGCATTAACCCCTTAAGGACCCAGCCCATTTTCACCCAGCCCATTTTCACTTTAAGCATTAATAACTCTGGGATGCTTTTACTTTTCATTCTGATTCCGAGACTGTTTTTTCTTGACATATTCTACTTCATTTTAGTGGTAAATTTTTGTCGATACTTGCATCATTTATTGCAGAAAAATTCCAAAATTTGATGAAAAAAAGTTTAGCATTTTTCTAACTTTGAAGCTCTCTGCTTGTAAGGAAATCAGACATTCCAAAAAGATGATATATTGATTCACAAATCCAATATGTCTACTTTATGTTTGCATCATAAAGTTGACATGTTTTTACTTTTTTAAGACATCATAGGGCTTCAAAGTTCAGCAGCAATTTTCAAATTTTTCACGAAATTTTCAAAATCGGAATTTTTCAGGGACCACTTCAGTTTTGAAGTGGATTTAAAGGGACTTCATATTAGAAATACCCCATAAATGACCCCATTATGAAAACTGCACCCCTCAAAGTATCCAAAATGACATTCAGTAAGTGTGTTAACCCTTTAGGGGTTTCACAGGAATAGCAGCAAAGTGAAGGAGAAAATAGTAATAGGAGAAAAAGTCCCCAAAAATTTGTAACCCAATTTCTCTTGAGTAAGGAAATACCTCATATGTGTATGTCAAGTGTTCAGCGGGCACATTAGAGGGCTGAGAAGGGAAGGAGCAACAATGTGATTTTGGAGAGTGAATTTTTCTGAAATGGTTTTTAGGGGGCATGTCATATTTAGGAGGCCCCTATGGTGCCAGAACAGCAGAAAACCCCCACACGGCATACCATTTTGGAAACTACACCCCTCATGGCACGTAACAAGGGGTCCAGTGAGCCTTAACACCCTACAGGTGTTTGACAACGTTTTCTTAAAGTTGGATGTGTAAATGAAAAAAAAAATTTCACAAAAATGCTGTTTTTCCCCAAATTTTACATTTTTACAAGGGATAATAGGAGAAAATGACCCCCAAAAGTTGTAACCCCATT